>NC_135312.1:127305303-127949886 GCF_048772815.1 Callospermophilus lateralis | reverse complement strand
GCAAATGCCATAATTTCATTTTTTTTCTCTGTGACGGAGTAATATTCCATTGTGTATATCTACCATATTTTCTTTATCCATTCGTCTGTTGAAGGGCACCTAGGTTGGTTCCATAGTTTAGTTATTGTGAATTGAGCTTCTATACACTTTTTTTTTGTAAAGAGAGAGTGAGAGAGGAGAGAGAGAGAGAGAGAGAGAGAGAGAGAGAGAGAGAGAATTTTTTTTTTTTTAGTATTTATTTTTTAGTTATTGGCAGACACAACATCTTTGTGTGTACGTGGTGCTGAGAATCGAACCCAGGCCGCACGCATGCAAGGCGAGTGTGCTACCACTTGAGCCACATCCCCAGCCCTTCTATACACATTGATACAGCCATTTTAAATCCTTTGGGTATAAACTGAGGCGTAGCATAACTGGGTCAAATGGCAGTTACATTTCAAGTTTTCTGAGGAATCTCTATACTACATTTCAGAGTGGTTGTACCAATGTACAGCTCCACAGGCAATGTATGAGTATACCTCTTTCCCCACATCCTGCCAACATTTATTGTTTCTTGTATTTCCATTCTGGCTGGAGTGAGATGAAATCTCAAGGTAGTTTTAATTTTCATTTCTTTAATTACCAGATATGTTCAACATTATTTCATATTTTTTAATGGATTGTATTTCTTCTTTTGTAAAGTTTCTTTTTAATTCCTTTGTCCATTTATCAATTGGGTTATTTATTTGTTTATTTATTTTTTTGGTGTTAATTCTTTTTGGATTCTTTATATATCCTGGAAATTAATGCTGTATCTGAACTGCAGTTGACAAAGATTTTCTCCCAATCTTTATGTTCCCTCTTCATGCTCTTGATTATTCACTTTGTTATAAAGAAGATTTTTAGTTTAATAACATCCTATTTATTGATTTTTGATTGTTACTTCTTGTGCTTTAGGAGTCTTATTGAGGAATTCGGATTGTAAGCCTACATGATGGAGATTTGGCCCTTCTTTTTCTTTTAGTACGCACAGTTATCTGATAGAATGCCTAGCTCTTGACCCACTTTTATTTGAGTTTTGTGCAGGTTAAGAAACAGGGATTTAGTTTCATTTTGCTACATACGGATTTTCAGTTTTCACAGCACCATTGGATGAAGAAGCTATCTTTTCTCCAATGTATGTATATGGTGCCTTTGTCTAGTATGAGATAACAGTATTTATGTGAGTTTTTCCCTGTATTCTGTACCATTGATCTTCATGTGTGTTTTGGTGACAGTGCCATACTGTTTTTGTTACTATAGCTCTGTAGTAATATTTAAGGTCTGGTATTGTGATGCCTCCTGCTTCATTTTTCTTCCTGAAAATTCCTTTGGGGAGTCTGGGCTTCTTAATTTTTTCCAGACGAATTTTGTGACATCTTTTTCTATTTCTATGAACAACATCATAGAAATAGAAATTTAATAGGAATTTAATAGGAGTACTTTTGATAATATGACCATTTTTGAGAATATTAATTCTGCCTATCCATGAACATTGGAGGTCTTTCCATTTTCAAGGTGTCCTTTAATTTCATTTTTTAGTGTTCTATTTTCATTACAGAGGTCTTCCACCTCTTTTGTTAGATTGATTTGCAAGTATTTTACTTTCTTTCATGCTCTTGTGAATGGGATGATTTTTCTAATTTCTCTTTCCATTTATTCATCACTGATGTATAGGAACACAGCTGATTCATGAGTGTTAATTTTATATAACACTAGTTATATAAAATATGCTACTAGTTTACTGGATTCATTTATAAGGTCAAGGTGATTTCTGAGGATGTTCTTATGTCTTCCAAATGTAGGGTCATATTCAGCACATAGGGGTACTTTGAGTTTTTCTTTTCCTATTCTTATCCCTTTAATTTCTTTCTTCTGTTAATTTATCTGGCTAGAGTCTCAAGGGCTATAGAATAGAATAGAAATGGTTAAAGAGCATCCTTGTCTTGTTTAAATTTTTATAGGGAATGCTTTCAATTTTCCCACTTGAAATAATGTTGGCCTTGGGTTTAATATATATAAACCTTTTACTATTTTGACGTATGTTCCTAGTATCCTTAGTTTTCTAGTGTTTTGAAAATGAATGGATGCTGTAATTTGTCAAATCCTTTTTCTGCATATATTGAGAAAAATATATGATTCTTATCTTTAAGTCTACTGATGTGATGTGATGAATCAAGTGTATTGATTGGTGCACTATTATCTTACTATGTTTTTGTATGCAATTTTCCAGTATTTTAGTAAGAATTTTGCACCTATGTTCATGTGGGAAATTGGTCTACAATTTTCCTTTCTTGATATGCCTTTGTCTGGTTTGGGTATTAGGGTGATACTAGCTTCATACAACGAGTTTGGATGTGTTTCCTCCTTTGCTATTTCATGGAATAATTTAAGTAGGATTGATCTTTAAATGTCTGGTAAAACTCTACTGAGAATCCATCTGGTCCTGGGATTTTCTTTATTGGTAGTCTTTTGATGACTTCTTTAATTTCATTGCTTGAAATTGATCGATATCCTCCTGATTTAATTTGGATACGTCATATGTCTAGAAATTTGTTGATATAGTCAAGCTTTTCAATTTTATTAGAGTATAAATTTTCAAAATAGTTTCAGAATATAATCTGTTTTTCATTGGTATCTGTCATGATATCTCCTTTTTGATTACAAATTTTAGTAATTTGAGTTTTCTCTTGCCGGGTTTCTGTTCTCGCGACTAAAAAGCTCAGGGGTCACTCTAGTTAAACTGGGCTAACTGGGCTGCACAAAATAACCACACAAGAGACACAAATACCTTTTTCTTTGGGGTTGCTGTGACTGCTTCTCAGACCTTAAGGGTTAGGGTTAGGGTTAGATTTTAAAGTTATTAAGATCAAAGTATGGCTAAAATATAAGATGGATTGATTTAAGCCAATGCCTGTTTTCATGATTGACTTGACAAATGTATAGTAATGTTGAAGAAGATTGAGATAAATTCTACATCTTTACACAGGCATATGCTGAAAGCCAACAAAGCATTCCACTGTATGTTATTTCAATATTCTGTGTCTATATTCATCTATCTATATCTCTGTCTTCAACCTACATATCTTCCTATGTACTTACCTATTTATCCACATTATACCTATATATTTATTGATGTATGTATTTTCTTTCTATGTGTCTAAAATACTGTTTTTCACTCAATTCAATTTGAAGAACATTTTGAGTTGGCCTTTCAGATACTGAACCAACAAGTCTATAAAATGTCCTCTGAA
Organism: Callospermophilus lateralis; assembly: GCF_048772815.1. Lineage (NCBI taxonomy): Eukaryota > Metazoa > Chordata > Mammalia > Rodentia > Sciuridae > Callospermophilus > Callospermophilus lateralis. The sequence goes on along the minus strand of NC_135312.1, from coordinate 127,946,614 downwards.
AATCACATTGCAGATATAAATTGAGGAATTTTTAATGTGAATCTATCTATATCATCTATTTGAAAAGTCTAACATTTTCAAATATACAATAAATGGCATCCAATTTGTTATTGGAATAGTGAATATACATTTTTTAAGCATTAGTATTCTCTTCTGGGGATGATTTCATTTAGATTAATATTCTTTACATTTTATAATCTTCAGTTATTTATGAAAATAATAAAATATAAAAATGGCTGTATCAATAGATTAATCAAAGGGTAATGAAGAGAATGTAGGGAAATACAAATAGGAAAGACAGTAGAATGATTCACACATGACTTTCATGTTCATGTATGAATACATGATCAGTGACACTCCACAAGAAGTACAACCATAAAAATGGTAGCGAAGCTAGAACAAGATATTCCATGTATGTCAAAATGGGTCAGCATTTCAAGATGTTGGAAAAGAGAAGGTAAATTTTTTGGCTGCTTAATGGCATAAAACCAAGAAAGTAGACAGGCAGCTTCTCTGAAATATGGGTCAAAATAAATAAATAAATAGAAAGTAGGAGGGTTGACATTACTAGAATTTATAACTGGACACTCAAAGCAGATAGGGGCTTAGAATATTGAATATAATGAAATAAGAAATAAATCCCCAGCATCCCAGCCAATATCTTGGCTGGACTCACCATCCAGAGAAGTCCCTCTCTCCAGCACAGTGGAGGGATAAGACAATTAAAGGAAACCCTAATTTATAGGAGGAATGAGGCAGGTCTGGGTACAGAGAGCTTAGAGATCAAAGAGACTGTCCAACTAAACTAAAAGGTACATTGCACAATAGCCTTGTATGGGAAAGTAACTTCATCTCTTCAAGGATATGTGAAGGACAGAGGATATTTTGTGGCTGTGGCATGGTGACCAGAGGCTGAGGGAGCCAATTCTTGGTAAACCCAAGTCTGGCCCCAATACAGTCCTGGAAAACTCATGCACCTAACATCGAAAGTGCCTAAGGGGCCAGGAGAAAATGAAAAGTAGAGAAAGTTTACCATAGGAAAAAATGTTGGTCATAGAATCCCATCTGGCCTCCTTCTGCTTTCAGGACCTCCTGGGAGAGACACTCCTGACCAGGAATTGGAAAGAACAGGGGCAGGAGACATTGAGTTTGGAGACTGAACCAGAGATCAGGAAACAGGATCCACAAGTTACATAGGGGACTAAAAATTGGCTCCTCCACCACAAAAGTGGAACCCAGGGGAGATACCCCACAGTGGTGAGGGGGAGTATAGCCTTCAAGGGTAGATTGCTGGGCACTGGAGGTGCACTGATTTAAAATCTTCAGACTACCTGACATTCAACAAAGAGCCTAGAGCCTACTTAAGCCTAAACCCTGCACCTAGGAGATCACCTCTCTCAATCTAGTAAGAGTGTGGAGCAAGCATCATACTCCATTGCTGAGAAGGGAATCTGAGAATGTTTTAAACTCCAGTGGAGACAATTCTCTAAATTTTCATGGAGACCTTTTCTTTTTTTTTTTTTTCATTTTTTTCTGCTTACTAATGACATTAATGTTTTATAGACATTTATACATATTTTCTCATTTCTAGAATTTATCAAACAAGTTATTTTTCATGGATTAGTTTTTTTGAGGACTAGAATATTTGATTGGTATATTTCAGCTTTGTGTTGTATTCCTTTATTTTTATATTTCTAAATTTTTGCATTATATATTTATTTCTTTTACTTGAATGTTTCCTTTGATGCTCTTTCTCACTTTTTTTTGCTAATAACCAAGCTACATTGTTCTATTTTTCACTCTTCCTTTAATGTTACTTATATCTTCTATCCTTCTCCAACATAATAAATCATTATATTCTACATCACTTCTGTTTTTTCCTGTTCACCTTTTAAATTGTAAACATGTTTTCAAACTTCCCGTATTTATACACTAGAGGAACAGTCAATCAAAGGAGAAACTAATTTGAATTAAAATCTAGAAATTAATCAAAATGACAGGGAATAAAGATTATTTCTCCATAATAACATTGAATGTGAATGGCCTAAACTCATCAATCAAAAGACATGGACTAGCAGATTGGATTAAATACAAGACACAACAATATGCCATCTCCCAGGAGACTTACATCATAGGAAAAAAGATCCACAGACTGAATGTAAAAGAATGGTAAAAAACCATATCTTTAACATAGATCACATAAACAAGTAGAGGTTTATATCCTCATGTCAGATACAGTGGAGTAAAGCGAAAGATAATCAAAAGGGAAAAAGAAGGTCATTTTATACTGCTTGAGGAAATTACACATCAACCAGACATAAAATCATAAATATTTATGCCCTCAAAATGGAGTATCTACATACATCAAATAAACCCTTCTCAACTTCAAGAATCAAATAGACCATGACACAATAATACTGGGTGGGTTTAACATGCCTCTTTCACTACTGGAAAGATTTTCCAAACAAAAGTTAAACAAAGAGTCTATAAAACAAAATAATACAATCAATAATTTGGACTTAATAGACTTAGATATAATATCTCATCAATCAATGAGCGAATACACTTTCTTCTCAGCAGCATGTGGATCCTTCTCTAAAATAGACCATATCTCATGCCATAGAACAACTCTCTTTTTAAAAATAATTCAAATTTTTATTTAGTTGATTTTCAAAATAAAATTAAATTATTATTTTTATTTTTAATTGGTTTTTAAAAAACAAATGACAGCTGAATGCATTACAATTCTTATTACACATATACAGCACAATTTTTCATATCTCTGGTTGAATATGAAGTGTGTTGACACCAATTCATGTCTTTATACATGTACTTTGGATAATGATGTCTATCATATTCCACCATCCTTGCTAACACCCTGCCCCCTCCCTACCCCTCCCACCCCTCTGCCCTATCTAGAAATACAAAAAAAAAAAAAAAATAGAAATAATGTCCTGCATCCTATCAGATAATAATAAAATGAAATTAGAATTGAACATAGAATAAAAAATAGAAGCTACTCTAACCCCAAAGACTAACTAATACACTGTTGAATGATGAATAGATAACAGAAAAAATCAGGGATAAGATAAAAAAATACATAAAAGAAGCGCTAATAGACAAGTTCATTGCATTGAGCACATTCATTTAAAAAAAATAGTAAGTCAACAAATAAAAGACCTGAAACTACATATCAAAGCCCTAGAAAAAAGAAAAAAAAATCAACACCAAAAGCAGTAGAAAAAAGGAAACAATTTAAATCAGAGCTGAAAGCAATGAAATTGAAAGAAAATAAACAATTCAAAAAATTGAAACAAACAAAATTTGGTTCTTTGAAAAAATAAATAAAATTGATAAACCCTTAGCCATGCTAATGAAGAAAGAGAAAATTCAAATTATTAAAATTCATGATGTAAAAGGAAATATCAAAGCAGACACTACTGAAAAACAGAAGATAATTAGATACTATTTTGAAAATTTGTAATCCAAAAAAAAGAGAAAATATGGAAAATAATCAAAACATTTCTAGAGACATATACCCTACCCAAAGTAAACCAGAAGGCATACACAAACAGTGAAATAGAAGAGGCAGTCAAAAGCCTACCAAGTAAGAAAAGCCTAGAAACTGATGGATTATCAATTAACTTCTACAAAATCTTCAAAGAAGAATCAATACCAATGCTTCTCAAATTATACTAAGAAATAAAAAAGAGGGAACCCCTCCAAACTCATTACATAAAGGTAGTATCACTCTGACACCAAAACCAAACAAAGACACATCAACGAGAGAAAATTTCAGACCAATATCCCTGATGAATATAGATTTAAAAAATTTCTCAATAAAATTTTGTCAAATTGCATACAAAAACATATTAAAAAGATAGTGCATAACGATCAAGTGGGATTCATTCCAGAAATGCAAGGCTAATTCAACATACAAAAAATCAATCAATGTAATTCTGAACAGACACAGAATAAGCATTTGACAAAATACAGAACTGCTTCATGCTCAAAAACCTAGAAAATCTAGGGACAATAAGAACATATTTCAACATGGCAAAAGCTATCTATGTTAAGCCCAAGGCCAATATTATTTTAAATGGAGAATAGTTGAAATCATTTCCTCTAAAAACTGGTATCATACAGGGATGCCATCTTTCATCACTTTATTCAACATTGTACTTGAAACTCTAGCCAGAGTAATTAATTAATTAGAATTAATTAGGAACTAAAGAAATTAAAAAGATATTAGTAGGAAAAGAGGAGCTTAAACTATAACTACTTACCAATGACATGATTCTATTCTATTTAGAAGATTCAAAAAACTCCACCCCCAAATTTCCAGTACAAATAAATGCATTTAGCAAAGTATAAGAAAGACATAACAATTGTAAATATTTATGCCCCAAACTATGAAGCATCTATGTACATAAAACAAACCTTCTCAAGTTCAAAATCAAATAAATCATAGCACAATAATACTGGGTGACTTTAACTCACCTCTCTTGCCACTGGATAGATACTCCAAACAAAATCTAAATAAAAAATTAAAAAATATTATTAATAATTTAGACTTAACAGACATATATAGAATACTTCATCCATCAATGAACTAATACACTGTCATTTCAGAAACACACAGATGATTTTCTAAGATACACCATATCTTAGACCACAAAGCAACTCTTAGCAAATATAAAAAAGAGATAATATTTGTATCCAATCAGATCATAATGGAATAAAATTAGAAATCAATGGTAAAATTAAAAAAAAAACATTAGAAGATACTCTAACACTTGGAGACTAAATAATACAATATTGAATGACTAATGGATAACAGAAGAAATCAGGGATGAAATAAAAAAAATACTTAGAGGTAAATGAGAGTAGTAATATAAAGTATCAAAATGTCTGTGACACTATGTAGGCAGTGCTAAGAGGAAAGATCATTGCATTGTGCTCATTCATTCAAAGAATAAAAAGTCAACAAATAAATGACCTAACATTACATTTCAAAACCCTAGAAATGAAAAATTCAACACCATAATCAGTAGAGGACAGGAATAATTAAATGTAGATTCAAAACCAATAAAATTGAAAGAAACAAAAAAAATCCTAAAACTCAATGAAAAGTTGTTTTTTTGAAAAAACATGTAAAATTGATAAACCCTTAGCCAAGGTAAAAAAATAGAGAATGTGGGAGGCCAAGTGACTGGTCACAGAAATGGGTGTGTCTTGCTACAGCCCTATGAATGGAGCTAAGCTCACCTGTTACTTTGTAATATAACCCCTTGCCCTGTTTAGGATAGAATCTTCCATGGAAGTGCCTTGTGTGTGTCCCCTCCTCTTACTGTGCCCTTGGGTGTGGCCTACCCAGGTGTCAGTCAACCTGCTGACAGTGGACATCATGAAGATAGACTCAGCCCCCTGAAACCTGACCCCTTGCCTCATTTGAATAGCTTCTCCTGAATAAAAGAAGTCAGCGCGTGCTCTCTCTCTCTCAATTAAATGGCTGAGCCAATATTATATATCTTCAAGTTGCCATGCACTCATCCCTCAGGGCATTCATTCCTAATTGTCCTGAAGCTAACTCACCTTTGGGGAAAAGTTGTTACAATTGACCATCTAATAATGAGTTCTTGTTAGACCAGGACACAAGAAAAGATCACTGACTCCAATTAAAATCAAATTAAAGCAAGCTTATTATTTCGACTGGCCGGGCTGCCTCTCCCACCCAAAACCACGGAAACAAGAGAGCTGCAACAGCTTTCCTGCAGCCCAGCCTTATAGCCCAGAAAGTTACACAAGGGTGGGGGGGGGGGTTTACAGATAACAGAACTCTGAGGAGCATAACACTAATGGTAGTTTAAATTTTTGCTGGCCCAACATCAGAATTTATGAAGGTCATTACAGCCTCAGAGAGGGTCATTATCTGGCCAGGGAAGGCCAAGATTTGTGAGGCTAAACTAAAGTTTCAGAGAGGGCTGCTATCTGGTCAGAGAGCCAGGCATGGGTGAGTTCAAGGCACGGGCAGGCATTCCAAGCAGGTTCAGAATTTGCAGTGATTTATAGTAAAGCCGAAATTATCATTTCATGGCTTTGTGGCAAGATGGCTCCAAATTTTAAGAAAAAATCAGGTTGGGTCTATCATTCTAGATGTTGACATTCAGCCTATACCTTACCATTCTTCTTGCTTTCTCTCCAATCCACCACCCAAACCTTTTTGAGTCATTAACTTTCATATAGTCTTGCTTTTTAAATGTGTATGCGTGTGTGTGTGTGTGTGTGTGTGTGTGTGTGAACTTTTAATAGTGTTAAGGAAAAAAATGAGTGCTTTCTGAATTTTTTTCACACATTATTTTATTAACAACAACCATCTATGTTTGCATTTAGCTATAGTTTGTGTGTAATAGTATTCTATTGTGTAACTTTACCTAAGCTCATCTCCACATCCCTTTGGAAGGAAATAAAGTTAAAATTTGTGTGACATTTGATTTGACAGTAGATATTTTGTTTTGATTAACAATGCTGCTAAGAATATGTTTAAACCTGTCTCCTGGTAAATGGATCTGAGGGTTCTTCAAGCTTACATATGAGTGTGAAGAGTCACTGAATGAGAACAACCAACTCTAAACAGCAGTGCCACAGTGCTTATTCGAATTGTAGGATGGTAAATTATGATAGGCTTGAAAGCATAAAGAAATTACTAAATGGAAGACAATGTAATGAAAGAAAAAAATTTCACAAGACTGTCCAGTTATGAAGTCAGCAACTAATTGGTTTCAGCAAAATATCTCCTAATAGTATGTAATAAGCACTTTATTCCATAAGTCTTGGTACCAGTGCTGAAAATTAGGGTTTGTTCCATCATGCCAATATTGTGATAGAGATCTAGAAGAGATGGCATTAGCTGTAACATATAGTTGAAATACATGAGTCTGCAATTAAATTAATTAAGGAAATAATGATGTGAAATAATGTATAAATGAATTAATACATAATCAAAGTTTTACTAAGATAGTTGAATTTGTTGTTTTAGATAATTTCAACTTTAAAGTTTAAAGCTACTGTTTTTATTTTTCAAAAAAGCAATATAATAGTAGTTTCAAGATAATTAGGTAATATGAGGCATTGTTAGAAAAGTCCAAGTATAATTTTAAAATAAATCATTATATATAATTTCACTAATAGTAGTATTACGTTACTAATTAGCTGGAATACAATTTTAATTTTAGAGAGAAGTGGATTAATTAACAAACAAAATTATGCTAAGTAATTGAGAGAGATAATTATATTTTATAATCAAACTGATCAGTTACTTGACATTCATCTATAAAGTCTCAATTTTCTGAATCTACTGCTGGACATTGGATTACATTTTGAGACTTTGATAAGTTATTAAGAGGCTTAAATAAGGTAACAAATGTAATTCCTATTGAGAGTTTGCTATTTAAATGGTTAATAATCTGTACCTCTATTTTAATAAAATGTTCTTATTAAATTTTAATAACAATAATATATTTAAATAAAGTTTTGCAGTATCATTATTATTAAAGTGTTAAAAGTGTTTAAAGGTTTAAAGTGTTCTTATAAAAATATACCTATGTATGAATTGTCAAGATCATTGTACTGTCAAGTGTAACTAATAAAAAAGTAAATAAAAAACAATAATATACCTACCCAAATTCTGACTTCAGTAGCCTCTTAGTTGATACAATTACAGAATTTTAGATATGTATTAAATGGCAAGTTGTATTTCAAGAAATATTTACCAAGAGCTGGATGCAGTCGCTCTGGCCTATAAGCCCAGCAAGTGGGTAGGCTGAGGCAGGAAAATTGCAAGTTCAAAGCCAATCTCAGTAAAAGCAAGGCCCTAAGCCCTGTCTTTAAATAAAATACAAAATAGGGCTGGGGATATAGCTCAGTGGTTGAGTGCCCCTGAGTTCAATCCCTAGCACCAAATTAAAAAAAAAAAAAAAGAATAAAAGAAAAAGAAAAAGAAATGTTTACCAAGAGATGTTTTTCATTATGAAACTGAAATATAAATAATAAAGAAAAACAAGATAAACAACAGTAAGCACTACATAAAATTTGTCCTCTGCCAATTAAAGAATCTAAAAATTAATTCTCACTCACAAATTCAAAATCTATCTATAAGAATTTACATTGACATAATTGCATTAAAAAAAGAGATCAAATTTATGGCTCCAAAACTATTTTAAAGGAAATGTTTACAATGACTTATTTCTTCATTTTACAGATACATGCTTTCAGAGTTTGAATTTAAATCATAGTTAATGTGTCAACCAGAAAAAAATTGATGCTGAACATATTATCAGAGTATATTTAATGTAACTATAGGTGAAGCGCCTATTTGTAGTTGAAGACCTGAACAAAACAGTGACTTGCACTAGGAGTCACTGTAGGGAGTAGCTATAGCAGCTGAGGCAGGATAAAACCAGGAACCAGGAACACCCTACAGAGCTGGGATTCTGGCTGCTGCTGCAGCTTTGTGGGAGAATATTAAGACTGATTTCAAGAACGCAAAACATAAAATAAAAATAAAAAAAAAAGCCAGAGGCTGGAATGAGGGGACTGGTAAGGAGAACTGCAAGCACATGAGAAGAAGTCAGTTTCTTCTCCTCTTCTACTGTTCAATCATCCTGTAGATTCCCTTTTAGCTGAATCAACTAGTTACTTCTCAAAGAAGACCAGTTTGTGGAAGCTCAGCCCCTGCCTCACAAAGCAGAGCATAGAAGGATGAAATGTAGCTCAGAGGTAATAGTGTTATAACCTAATATCATATAGGTTTCTATTATATCATATTTATACAGTGCATTTCCATAGAAAAATAAAGGAAAAAATATTGGTTTTTAAGATTTGGCCAGGCTAGGTTTTAAATTTTTGATTTCTACCTCTTATCTCTCTGTCTCATTCCTTAACATTGTCTTCATTTTTCTGTTCAACCAAGTACCTTAACCATTGTCCTGGCAGACTAAATCCCAGAACACACCATTCTTCCCCCCGAACTGGGACATATGCTTCCTCTGCATGGTCTGATTTCCCCCCACTTCTTATGTCTAACCCAATATATCCTTTGAAGCCAGCTGCAATATCACTCTTCTTGGCTGTGAACTTTAGGTGTCTCTCTTGATGACAGTGATTTTTTCTGCTTACCTCTGTTGGAGAAAGTATCACACAATACTCTACTGGATAGGTTTCCCAGCCCTCTCAATAGACCATGTGCTCTTGGGTGAAGTGATCTCCTGAGTTTAGAAAATGGAAAGAATGAAATACATATTGATTTTAAATCAGAATGCAAACCATAAAGCCTAATATATTTGATGTGCTTATGGACGACATTTATGCCTAAATTTTCTGTAAGTTAAGGGAAAAAGAGGCAGCAAGATAAGTTGAAGGTAGATTTTTTTTTTAAATTGAATATGAAAGGTGAGAGGATAAAAATGAATTGATAAGATCGAAAAACTTATTGAATTTAAATAAGCATGCACACACTTCTCTGCATAAGAATTCAAAAACAAAGATCTAACACAATTTATTATCAATAAATTTTTTACCATGCTTTATGTATAGCTATCAATTTATAACTATCAATTGAAAATCACAAGAACAGCAAAATATAAGAGAGAATCAATCAAATGGGCTCATAAAAAGAAATTGCCAGATAATATGAATGTATACTTTTTTTTATTGTCATCAAATGGCATTTTGATCTGTACTGATTAAAAAAGAAATAATAAAATGATGACAGAATGAGAGAACAAAGAATTTAGGAAAATGTTTTGAAAATATACAAAAGAATTAAAAACATAAGCAAAAAACCTGAAATATCAAAAGAAAAAAAATGATTTGAGATGTTTCTGATGAAGCATAAGAGTTAAGAACACTAAATGGTGTTTGTGCTTAAGTCCTTTTTATTGAGACCTGGAGAAGTTCTGGAACATCTAGATCAATATGTTCTATATAACTTTATATAAATGCAAACTTAGCCAAAGTGTCTTTTTAGGCAATATTCACTTAGATCAAAACCATTTCTTAAACTATTTCAGATCCCATTTGCAAATGTCATATAAAATTTAAACTAATATTCTTTTATCTTGATTTACTAGCTTCTTTCCTCACGGAAAATGATAGGCTTTATAATTGAGGAAATATGTTATGCCATTTTATTGACATAAGCCAGGTCATAAAAGAGCTAATTTTTGCTGCTCTCACAAAGAGAATGAGAAGTAAAATTTTGCATATGATGAATACTTTTAAAGTTAGTATGATAGGCAGGTTCTGTTCCTTGGAAACTAAATCACAATTGTTATGAGATGAGAACATTGTGAGAACCTTGACCCTCTTTTTCTCTCTCACCTCTAATCCCAAACTGGCTATTTCACTTTCAAATATCCTGAGGCTAATTATTTCCTGATTGATCTTCTTAAATGAGCTTTCTACTGCCTCATCCAGTGGATATGTGCCCCTCCCTCAATCTTTTGTCAAACTTGCTTATATAAAGATATATCCCAAGAGGTGACTTCTGCTTTCTGTTAAATAGGTCAGTCTGAAACAGAATTGAGACCAAGAACTCAACATTTTGCAGAATTCAAATACAAATATTACATCTATGTTTCTCGGGTGCATATTTCAGGAAAAATGAATGAATACAGATTCAGTCTTTTCTAATAGCAATACCAAATTATCTTGAGAGTTTGTTTTGACAATAATTAGGTAAAGCTATTATATATAGGAATATCTATTTTGAAAATGAGTGCCTTTGCATTTGGGCTGTCTACCCTAGTCACTAAATTAATGCAATGACCTTCAATAACATAATGTATACTTTATCTTTCCTGAACTTCCACTACTGAAATACTATCATTCAGACCTCAAAGCTGAGTTCATAGAAAAAGTTTCTAAAGTTACATTTATGTTAAATCTTATTACACTTTTGCATTGATTTTTAATTTCTATACCCTTTTAATTATGGAATTATTTAAAATGTTGTGGATCATGTATAGAACATTAGACCAGAGCAATGTGGCTTTCCAGCTAGTACCACATGACTGGTACAGAGATTCATTTTCTTAAAAGCTAAATGAAGTGTTTGTTCTTAACCCCGTGAATGCAGGAATCAAGAATGTCTTCAATAGGGGTACAGTTACACAGGGCTCTGTTCTTAAAATGTTCCCATGTTTAGAACGAAATGTTCTCTGTTCACTATCTGAAATTGCTTAATATTTTCATCTTTGAATTTCTATTTGATAAGAGAAATTTAAGGGGTCAAGTAGAACACACACCAGATCCTTGGCTACCAGGCTCACCCATGGTACCGCGTTCTAGAACCTAAGTTGTCTTCCAGGGTATGTTCTTGAAAGCTTTCTTCTCACCCTTTGCATTCTAGGGACTCACTGCCCTCCTTTTCTCAGCCTCTATCCCATGACTGCGTCTACCCTTCCCCACAAATGACAACTGGTTTCTGTAAAATGGTAGGAAGTCTGTGTTCTGCTGTTATGTTCTACCCCTTTGCAGGGATCTGAGCAGCGTGGGGAGCACTGGGGAATGGACATGCATACTTTGCTGCAGCCCAAGGAGGTGATGGTAGCCATCTCTCCCTGAGCTGATGGTAACAGTATTTTTGAGTAGTATTATAACTTATAACTTCTTGTCTACTCTTGACTCAAACATTAAACATGTCCTAGCATGGAGATTATGATGAATTAGGCGGTCACTATTGATCATGTTTTGAGGGATTGGTTTACAGGAAAGGGAGACTGACTTCACAGTTCTTGTGTGGGGACATTATTATTCAGGCTAGGGGCTGGTAGGATGGTGGTTTGTCAACTAGTAGGCCAAGTGTATGCTAGTGTATGTGGTCAGATTCTATTAAGGCTTGCCTTTTCTCCATGAATATCCTTGTGACTGAAGGAGCATGACATTAGATATAAAATGAAAAACACTATGACAAATGCTATAAATGAACACCAAATGGTGTATTGCTGAGGACCAACATGGTATTAGCCTGAAATCTGTGTAAAAGACACATGTTATAAGATACAGATATTACATTAAGACACAAGAAATGTGAGAACCACACCAGATTATGGAAATATCAAGGTTAGAGACTGACCAGGAAAATATGGCTATTATGAGATGTATATAATACAGAAATTCTTATAAATTTTAAACTCTACACAGTTTTGTGAGCTTGTGAAGAAGTCCATAAAGGGCTGGGGATGTGGCTCAAGCAGTAGCATGCACCTAGCATGCGTGCGGCCCGGGTTCGATCCTCAGCACCACATACAAATAAAGATGTTGTGTCCGCCGAAAACTAAAAATAAATATTAAAAATTCTCTCTCTTAAAAAAAAAAAATTCCATGAAGGTTGTGGCTTTTGCATCTATTGGTGATCCTGAGGTCACAAGGTCATCAGCACTCTCTTTTTAGGAAGAAAAGTTGGACATAGAACAGTGGAAAAGGGGAGGAAATTAAAACACACAAGGATAGTCTGAAACTCACAGAGACAACATAGAACCCTCATCTGTTCTTCACTATATCCAGAATCAACAGCATGAAGGACCTGCACAAGAAAGAGAGGATTCTTCACTACAAATATACACAAGTGTCCGGTCTAGAACTTAAAGTACCTGAAGAAGAAGAGACTTTTGTTGTGGATCCACCAGACCCTCCATTCCAACAAGGGAAGTAGGACAAGTGCCACATAGGCTTGATTCATGGTGACACCTGGTGTCACTTCATAGAGTAATGGCCACTGTTTTCCTGCCTGCTGTAAAATCCCAGACTGGGGTCACTCAGTGGTAGAGTGATTGCCTAGCATGTATGATGCTCTGGATTCAATCTCTAGCACCAGAAAAATAAAATAAAATTTCATACAATTTTTTCTTGTGACCACTCTTCACATGAAAACACAAAAAGGCAAGAGTTCTTATAAGTTTAATCAATTTAATTTAGACACAATGAAAAGTCACTACAGGTTCCAATGCTGTTCTACCTCAAGAGTATCCATGTTTGGGGATATGACTAATTATGTAGATTTGACATTGGATACAGAATATTTCTTTCAAAAGAATTGTTCTCTGAATCTCATTTTCTTCATATTGCATCTTCCTAAGCCCAGAACATTGACAGAGTCTTCTAATGGATCACTGGTTGAAGTTGACACACTCTCATGTAAGCCTGTGTTTGCTTGGGTGGATACAGGGGATGAATATGTGACTTATGTCTAAGAAAGAAAAAGTGACCTGCATTACCAGAAAAGAAGCAGGTGTCAAGAAAAAATCTCATTGTTTTATGGTGGCAGGTCAAACCCTCAGGAATCCTGGGGACCAGATAATTCATCAGAGTATAAAGAAAAGAAGATCTTGTCTGAGATAATGTTTTTATTCAGGTTCTTGCTAAACCAAATAAACCTCAAGATTCATGATGTTGTAATTTAGTGGAGTATTTAAGTAAAAGAGGTGTGGTATTCATGTATGTTGTTTAAATACAGATTGAAACAACAATCATTTATTATATGTCTCTGTATCTCAGAAGTCTGGGCACAGCTTTGTTGGGCTCTGTTCAAGGTGGCAGAAGATTATAATCACATCCTGAACAACAATGCCCCATCCAAACCAAGTGTCATCTCTCAGATGATCCCCAGTGCTGCCCTCAAAAGTCTGACTCTGCATGGGTCTAGTAGCTTCTGGATGGAGTGATAGGGATAGGACTGGTTCATACCATGTTTTCTATCCATGCTTACCTGTCCTTATCTGTAAACATGGCCCTTAGTCCTAGGAGATATATAATTTATTCTATTCACCATTTACACCCTTTTCAATAAATGGCTTCTTTTATCCTTCTAAAAAGATTTCATAGCTTTTCATTTCATTTTATTTCCAACAAATACTGTTTCTCAATATGTATCCAAGGCATTTTGAAATAAAAGTGCTGCTTATCTAAGTGTAAATTTAAGAAATGGTAAAACTCCTCTTTATCATTTGTATCTTTCAATCTGGACCTTTCAATCCCACATATTTAGCTTCTCTTTTTTAAATGTTTCATAATACCTCTTTTTTCAAAATTGATTTTATGAATTAAAAATAATACATTATTATAACATTTTTTAATTAGTCCCATAGATTTCTTTTTTTTTTCCACAAAGAGGTTTGTATAAATACCCAAGGTATGGCTACTGCTCATTTGAGAGAAGCAAGGCTAAATCACAATCCAAGAGTCTGACTGATCTGAATCTTGTGAGGGTCAGCTTTGTAACCTGGACATAAACTGATAATAATGTCACAACTCATTATCTTTTACAGATAATTTGAGGAAGACATTTATTCCTTGAAGGAATGCAGCTCATATTTTACAGTTAACCAGTGCTTAATATAGGAAATTATTCATGGAGATAAAGTTGGTTTTTCAGATATAAAAGATGAATATGATTAATATCCCTGACTATATTTTTGTCATGTAGTGAAATTGCAACATATTTCTAGCAATTAATTTATAGTGTCATAAATACAACTTTTACATCACCAGTTTATGCCCTGAAGAGCAAGGAAGCAGCACATGCAAACTCTTTTGGAGATTATTAATAATAGAAAGGCAAAAAATAAAAAGAAAAGTAAATATTTAATTACATCTGTTGCCATGGGAGATACTCCTTTGTATCAATTCCAATTTCTCTACTACCACCCACTTTGTATAATAGACTCCCATACAAATATGTGTGTTTGCTTTTACAGTGACAGAGAAATAATACAAAATGATCTCAGCATTGTACATACTGAAAAAAGGCAATATTAAATAAAAATATAGTGATACTTTATTATAATACACATAAAGAAAAAGCAGTAAAACCTCATAAACAGAAAGGTTTATTTTTTTGTATTTGACATTGAGGTAAATATTTTTCTGATTTGAATTTTATTTTTTTAAAACTAGTTGTCAAAATATTTTAAAGCTTTTCTATTCTACTATATAATTACCTGTACTATTTCTGTCAGAACCCCCACATTTATTTTTTATAATTTCTAATAAAAATGTATATACTTGTAAGTTTACTTAACAAATATTTTTATCATTTGCTGTTTTCCAGAAAACCAAGAATATAAGAATAAAATAATCCATAGCTACATAATGTAATCATTTTGAAATCTAGTACAAGAAAAATTATAATAACATAAATAATATGTACAAATATCTATGAAGAGAACATCATGTTTTATAAGGTTCAGAAGGCAATAAACCTTTTCACGTGGGATTTTTAATGAAGTTTGCATGTCAAGATGCTCTATCAGGGAGACTGAAGACAATGGATGGATCAGATGTCACTCAGTGGAGACTGTTAACTTCAGGAAAAACAAATGAGATGAGAAAGTCTGCAGGATCATTAAATGTTTGTGATTTGCAAGGGAACATGTAGATGAAAAAGTCTAATTTCTTTAACATTCACAATAAATTTCAGATATTTGGGAGGTAAGATTTAAAAGATAGTTGGACCAGGTTGTGGAGATTAAAATTCATCAGAAATGCAATATATATATATATATATAAAAGGTATGTACTGTGTATGTGTACATAAAATAGATTTGGTAAGAAATAAGAGACAAGGCAAAAAAGAGACCATTTTGCAGACTATAGTAATACTTTTATATATGGGTAGAGTGGAAAATCCCACCGGAAGAGGAAGATAAACTTCCTTGTGCAAACAGAAAGGGAAAAATGTTAATGATCAAAGAATCCATGATCAGAGGGCAAAGTAGTAATAGATTTTTTAAATGCAAATGAACATGGATGAAAGAGGGTCAATTTTCTCTTTTAGTAAATGATACTGGCTTTCATAAGTATGCATGTGTATGTATTTGCATGGGGCTCACACCTGTGTGGCTTGGTTGTCTTTGTATTGATGTATGCTAATGATTAATTGTGGAGTATTTAAAGCCTGTTGAGAGAACAGGTGATTGGCTAAAAGTGACATAATTTAATGAGACTTCTCTTGAATATAAACAATTGCTCACATGAAGATACATTAAGTGTTAATTCCTAAATATTATGGATTGCTACTTCTCATGATTTGATATTTTTAAAGAGATTGTTCTTTATAATTTCATAAATAGTAAAAACAGGTATTTGAATACTATACATTTTTGTTTATTCCTTCAAGAGTTGTAGGAGGTCATCTCTGAATACTGAGTTGTTGTGAAAACAAATGAAATGAAAGGACTTATATATTTTCCAATCACCTTTCCAGTCAATCAGAGAAAATCTGAAACTCATGGAATGAGCATCTTTAAGTGTCTCTTTGAACACAAGCATGTGTGACTTAAATAAGAAGATTAAAAATAAATAGTCATACAGAGTTTCTTTCAAGTAAAAATTTGAAAGCCTCAAATATATTAGATAATAATAACTTAACATCACTGCATGAAAAAAAACAAGTTTTCAGAAAAACAAAGTCTCTTAAACCAAGAACAAGAAAATATCTGAAAATGACTATATTATCCAAAATGCATGACAGAATTATTTCAGACCATTATTTCATCCTAACTCAATAGATGACCACAAGTTCAAGGTTAGTGTAAGGCTTAGGATCCTTGAGAGCCTCTTGCCCACCAGGTGATTGTAGAGTGGTCAACAAAGTTTGCTTCTTGTGTATGTCTGGCTGGCCTGCCCCCAAAGGAGCTATTATGTTATCCACAGAGTAGGTCATTCAACCAAACAGCTTTGTGTGCACATCACTTCCAACAAGCTACTTATTCATAATTATTCTAGGGCATACAGTTTATGTTACAGTGCAGAGTTGAATCAAAGCAGTTTTGTAAAGTCGTTTCTACCCCCACTTCTACTGGAGCCTAATTAAACAACAAGGACTCTACAAAGGATACAAATAATTTTAAAAATATAATACTAGTTCTGTTCATGCAAGTGCTAAACAAATTACTCTAGATCTATACATAACCACAAGGTAAAAGGTTTTTTATTTACCATTCAGTCCGTGGCCTGAATATTGCTTGTAGCATTAGCCAAACTTATTGAGATAATCAAGAGACCAAAGCACAGCAGAAAGATTTGAAAAACTTGGGAGTTTGGCCAGAAACTAAGAATAAGATTGGGACTATAGAAGGTATGATTGTTAAAGACATTAGAGCCCCTGCAAAGAAACACTAAATACATTACTCTTAGACAATAGAAAAAAATGGTTTGAGGGCATCTCAGAAATTGGCAAGACCACATTCATCTCAGGCTCAAGGGTTTCAAAGTAAAAAAAAAATTATCTTAAAAAAACCCAAACCCACTGGGGCATCCTGCTTGCACATTGTGGCCTAGGAAGTTATTTCACCATGCTCAGCCTCCTAGGCACTCAGAGGTTGATGCAGCCATGGTCCCTGGAGAGTTGGCTACTGCTGGGGATACTGGCAGACCTTGTCATTAACCATGTGGTGCTGGTTCTACATGAATGCAAGATGCTGGAGACAGGACTCATGGAGACTTCCACTGAAATTTCAAAGGAAAGCCTTGGAGGCCAGACAAAATTCTGCAGTTTTGGAGTCCATGCAGGCAGCCCCTGAGAGAGCATGTGTGAAAAAGCTGCAGTGGAGTCCTCTGCTATTAAGAACTGTCAGTACCACAGAACATCTGCTGAGGAAAACTGCAAAATGAGCAGAGACAAGTCATCAGAGAAGCCATGTGTTCTGCAAACAGCAAGGCCAAAGGGGTGGAGCTACACAGTCCATTGGAGAGAACCTCAGGATGCCATATACCCAACTATCGGTGGTGGTGCTAAGGGACTTATTTGTTTGCCCAGCTGCATTTGGGTCTTGATTTGTCCCATCGCATGTTCTATGATCCTGTTTCTCCCCTGTGAAATGGGAGTGCTTACTCGGTACCTTTATGTAAAGGACACATGTAACTTGCTTTTGATTTACACAGGACTCACACTGACAGTTTGCTTGAGTCTCAGAGGAGACTTTCAATTTGGATTTGGGGCAATCTTGGATCTGTTGAGACTTTGGGGATTCTTGAAATGGACTAAATATATTTTGCATTGTGAGGTTTGCATGACATTTAGGGTCCCAAGAGCAGAATATTTTAATTTAGGTATAATGGATACTCCAAAAGTGCTTTTGTGAGACAATGCAAAAAAGCTTAAAGGTGAGATGATTAGTTATGAAAGTCTTAACCTAATTATTGTGGGGCAGTCAAGAGTTGTGTTGCTGGGAGCATGTCTTTAGGATTTATATTTTGCCCATGGTGAAGGTAGGTTTCCTGAAGCCATGTCTGAACTTTCTTCCTCTGCCACATCCATCCTTGCCTGGGGCACAGAGCAATGGAGTTGGCCAACTATGGACTGAAGCCTCTGAAACCCTGAGCTCCAAATAAACTTTTCCTCTAATAAATTTATCCTTATTATTTCTTTGGTCACAATGAAGAAGTTGACAAAAATACCAGAGATATAGAATATCAGTAGAGCATTATTAACAATGACTCATATTTGAGGATGTATAGCTTAATATTGAATTGACTATGAACTATCAAATTGATCTTTTTGACCAAAGCAGTGTGTGTATTCACAGTGACAAACATGTACAAACAATAAATACTAGTTTTCTAAGCTGCTTTAATTTTTTAAATACATATTTCATTTTGAAACAACACACACAAACTTCAATTTTTAATCTTCATTTCTTTAAAGTAAATATGCATCTATTCCTATAGTTCTATGATTCTTTACTGAATATTATTTAAAGTTATTTTTAATATACTATTTCTCTCTTCTTTTGAAACTTTTAATACCTTCTGTTATGAACATCTGTACTACCATCTACTGGAAAGGTAAGTATATATCAGGAATCATAATCTTATCAGCCATTCCATTCAGAATACAACTAATTTGAAAAGAATGCAAAACAACATCAATTGTATAATGAAAATCTACCTGATAGTACAACTACTGATAAGAATAAATGGCTGAAAATACATATTATGTGTTTATATATATATATATATATATATATATATATATATATATATATATGTGTGTATTTCCATAATACATATGGACTACATATCATTTCCTTGTATGCACTAATTATTAAAATTCAGAAATTAAATTTTATCATTATTTGTTACTTACTGAGCACTTTCACTTTTCAGTCTCACAATTTTACTCCATTGTTACTTTTTATATTCTTTGTGATTATAGGAACAAATCAAGATTGGATACAGTGAATTATCTTTTGACCCATCAAAGTTCATATATTTTGTTTTGTTAAAGATGTGCTTTTCAAAGAGTAACACTCAAATTGTCACAGTGGGTATCTAAAAGCGTCTAGAAGAAATTCAGAAATGTAAACCAGACAATTAAATTTAAAAGTAGGATTGGCATATAAAAAGGTTAATGTTCATGGACTTCTAAATTTCATGAACTCAAGTTTGTGCACTGTGGCAGCTAAATATCCATAGCAGAAAAATAAGAAATTATGTGGATACACATAAATGTTTTTCTGTGAGAAATATTGGCTCACTTCCTGATTCCTCTGAAAGAAACAACTGATACTGTTAATGGTTAAGTTTAAGCAATTTAATTCAAGTTATTAATACTCAAAATCATATATAAACACAGTTTTTAAGAGCAACAGAGATTATTCATATAAAGGTTCTGTCAGTTCTTATAAGACTAATCCTCAAAATTCTAGAAAAGAGTTAGTTTTATCACATGTAACTTTGGATTTATTTTATATTGATTGCAGCTTTCTTGTCAATCAACATATGCAAATAACTGATGAAGTTCACATTAATACGTGTCAGCAACAAATTAGTTTATTTTTTAAAAAAATACATAAAAGTTAAGATAATTATTATTTACATGAAATTTAAGTCAATTATTGTTCTCAATATATACATTCAATGAGATCACATATATGCTTTATGCACTCTTTCTTTTGTTCAAACAATAAATTGAATCATTCAGTAAAAGAGGCTATAATCAAATAAATAAGTGAAATTTTTTCAATTGGAATTAGCTTCAAATAATTAATATCTGAAGTCTATTTCAACTATTTATCGCTGTTATTAGTGTTGGTTGTCATTTTTGTTATTAAGATTTAATAACATCAACACATGTTAAAATTTAGAATTGATTCATAAGACATTCTTTCTCAAGGGTGAATAGATATTAACTGAAACTGTAAAATGTTAAAAAGAGGTCACTTAAAGACAGGAATTTTTAAGGTACTCACTATTTCTAGTCAAGTAAGCATTAAGTATACCTGGAAATCAACATTTAATTATTATGATTAAATATTAAAGCAAAATGGCACTCTCAAATTATGGGATCTAAATCTCTTTATTAGAAGTTAAAATAAGTCTAATAGAAAAGGAAACTTGTTTTCTATAAAATTTAGGTACTAAGTTTGGAAAGCAATCATTTATGTTGATTTAAGATTACTTACTTTAATAATGATATACACTATAATTTTATGAACTTCTCTGACTGGTATTGAATGTCTTAAGTTTTTATAATAAATCAATCACAATTATGTGTTTTCCACCAAGTCTTTATTCTTCATGGTATTTAATAAATCTTAAGACTGTAAAAAAAAAAAGAACAATGTCTATGAGATTCAAAGACTGAATCAAGTTTTTAATTCATATATAGACATTATAGAAGTTTGAAGCATAATAGATAACAAAGTCAAAAAATATTTTATGAGTAAATATAAATTACTTTGAATAGTAGACTTGTGCTACCTACTGGGCAGTAAACTATCATTACTAATGTCAAAATATGTCAAGTATTCTCCAGTGAGCATTGTTCACTCAATTTAAAATAGTTCTCTCACTTGAAAAATACTATTTTATGTAACTTTATGCCTTACAAAAACATATTTGTCAACACAGAATGTGTGTTTTTGATTTTTATTTATATGTTAAAACTTTTTTCATTGTCACAAACCCTTTCTTTTTCTCCTGGCTCCCAATTGTCCTTAATTTCTAGAATTTATCTAATAAGAAATAGAAGTGGACATGAACAGGTGTGAATAGCATGCATAAAACATACAAGTGACATTTCAAAGATTATTTAAACTTCTTGAACAAACTTCACTTTCCTACTTCTAGACATTTTAGAATTAAATATCATATGCAAATAAACTATCACAGTTTCTATCTTACAATAGTTATAATGCATATTATTTCTATACTTTCTTTCCTAAGAGAATTTTATCTGGACATTTTATAAAATGAGTAAATATGAAAATTTTCTCTTTATGTATCCTGTAGCTCTCCACCCTAAAGAAATGTTAAAAAAAAAAAAGAATGTCCCTATGGCCCTAATACTTTGAGATTCTTTGTTTCAAAAAAAACAGTGAAAAAATATTATAAGAAATAACCTTATACTTAATCAGCTATGTGCACATCTCAATATTAAGATTATAGTTACAGTTATAAAACTTCTCCATTTGAAGGACCTAAATTAATTTCAATGAAACTCGATTTATTTGAATTTTTTTTACACCCCATATCAATAACAAACTTAAGTAGATTTTTTTATAGACTTAAGAATATTTTTTATTTTTGGTATATATATATTAGTTACACATGTTGATGGGGTTCCTTGTGTTATGTTCACATGGTATAAAATGCACACTGACCAAAACAGAGTACCTTTATCCATGTCTCCCCAAACCTTCTCAACCTGTAGTGATTACTGTTCTCTGTTTAGGTCAATATTTGTTAGCTTCCTCATAGAGACAATGTGCAAGATTTGTCTTTCTGTTGTTGATTATTTCAATGAAAATACAGTCCCATCCATTTTGTTATGGAAGATGCAATTGCATTCTTTGTTATAGCCAAAATTTCATTGTATATATACTAGATATTTTTATCCACTCATCTCTTGATGAACATGTAGAATGATTCTATATCTTTGCTGTTGTGTATAGTTCCAAAATAAACATGTATATACAGGTTCCCTTCAGTATATTACTTTCATTTCCTTCCAGAGGTGGGATCATATTGTAGGTCTATTTTTAGTTTTAGATTTTGAAGAACATTCATACTGTTTTCCGTAATGGTTGTGTGATCAATTTACATTTTCGCCAAAATCATATGAGAGTTTCATTTTCTCCACATGCTTGATAGCATTTGCTAATTGTTTGTTGTTGTTTATTTGATGTTTTTGTATAATAGCCAACAGTAGTAATGGATAACTCTAACAGGGTGGAGATGATATCTCATTGTAGTCTTGATTGGCATTTCCTAATGACTAATGAATGATATTGAGCATTTTTCATGTATTTATTGGCTCTTTGTATTATTTTTCAGAATTGTGTATTAAGATTATTTGCCTGTTTTTAAATTGAATTATTTGCTTTTTGTTATTTTTTGGGGGGGAGTGGGAAGCCTTGAGTTTGTTATATATCCTGGATTTTACTACCTTGACAGGTGAATAGTTGGCAAATAAATTCTGCTCTTGGGTAGATTATCTCTTTATTCCAATGATTTGCCCTTCACTGTACAAAAGCTTTTTAGTTTGACATAAATCCATTTGTCTATTTTTGGCTTTATTTCATGTGCTTTTAGGGCCATATCCCACCACACCGCACCCCACCTCACCCCACCCCCCAAAAAAACATTGCCAGTGATAATGCCTCACGGTATTTCCCCTATGTTGTCTTCTAATAGTTTCAGGTCTTTTGTTAAGAACTTTGGTGAATTTTGAGTTGTTTTATTGTTGTTGTTGTTGTTATTATTATTAGTTCTGGGGATTTAACCCACATGTACTCAACCACTGATCCAAATCTCCAGCCTTTTATGCGTTTTTAAATTTTGAGACAAGGTTTTACTAACTTGCTGAGGACCTCACTAAGTTGCTGAGGCAGGCTTTTTAACATGGTAAGAGAGAGGAGTCAATTCAATCTTCTGCTTCTGGTGAATATCCAGTTTTGTCGGAACCATTTACTGAAGAGTCTGTCTTTCCTTCAAGGGTATGTTTTTGGCAACTTTGTAAGACTCATCTGGTTGTGCTTATTTCTTGGATCTCTGTCATGTTCAATTAGTTTAGGTGATTCATTTTATGCCAGTCTCTTACTTTTTGGGTTACTATGGTTTCATGATATATGTTACAGTCCTGTGTTATGATTATTCCAGATTAATTATTTTTGATCAAGATCACATTGATATTTCTAAGTTTTAAGAAAAATGCCATTGGTATTTTGAGGGATTTCATTGAAGCTGTATATCACTTTGGATAGTTGAGACATTTAAACAATGTTAATTCTCCAACCCATGGAAATAGAAGTTCTTCCATTTTTATGTGTCTTCTTCAATTTCTTTCATTAATATTTTATTAGTGTTGTTTTGTAATTTTCATTAAAGAGATTGTTAACTTGGTTATATTTATTCCCAGGTATTTTATTTTTCAGTGGTTATTCTAAATGGAATTGTTTTTCATGATTTTTTCTCAATAATCTTATTCATCATATATAAAAATATTACTGATTTGGTATGTTAATTCTGTACACCAATTTATATGTGGAATCATGTTATCTACAAAAAAGGATAATTTGACTTATCTCTTTTCTATTTATATGACTTTCTCTTCTCAATTTATAGGGTTAAATTTTCTAGGACTAGATTGAATAAGAAGCATGAGAAAGGACATTCTTGTCTTGTTCCAGATTTTGGGGTAAATATTTGCAGCTTTTCTCCATTGAATGTGTTGTTGTGTGTTTGTCATAGATAGTCTTACTAATGTTGAGGCATGTTCCTTCTGTGTTAAATTTTTCCAGGGTTTTTATTATGAAGAGATGATGAATTTTATCAGATAATATTTCTTTATTTTGAGATGGCCATATATTTTGGGATATCTTATATTTATTAAAATTGTATGTTGACATCCTTGAATCCTGGGGATAAATTCAACTTGATAGTAGTGAATGATCTTTTTTAAGTTCTGTTGGATGTTACTGACTAGAATTTTGATGACAATTTTTGCATCTATGTTCATCAGGGATATTGGTCAAGATTTCTTTTGTTGCTACTGTGTCCTACCCTGGCTTGGAACCTGGGTAACGCAGGCATTGCGTGAAGAGTTTGAAAGAATTCCCTCATTTTCAAATCTTTGAAATATTTCAAGAAGTTGAGTTCTTCTTCAAAAATTTCAGCTTCTTTCAGTCATGTAGCTCTCCAGAACTGGATGTTTTTGTTGGGAAACTTTATTGCTGATTCAGTTTTAATATTCTTTATTAGTCTATTTAGATTTTTTTATATCTTCAAGGATAAATGTAGGTATGAGATTTGTATATATCTAGAAATTTACCCATTTCTTCTAGATTTTATAATCTGTTGACATAATATTTTATCATCTATGTTTTGTATCTCTCTGGTATATTTATTTGAAATTGTTCCCTCCCTTCTTCTGCCCTTGTCTCTGTCTGGGTAAGTACTTGTTTTTTCTATCTATCTATTAAAAAAAAAAAAAAACTTTTTCTTTCATTGATCTTTTCTTTGAATTTCAGCCTTACTTATTTTTTAGATCTTTGATATTTCTTCCCTCCTACCAGTTCTGGAACTTGGTTGCCCATGCTTTTAGAGATCCTGGGTATGTGCTGGGAGACTATCTAGTTAAGAGCTCTCTGTTTTTTGGTGTAGATATTCAGTGCTATGAATTTCCCTGGAACACTGCCTTTTCTCTCTTCCATAAGTTCTGGTGTGCTATGTTTCCCTTTTCACCTGTTTCATTAACTTTCCTTTTGGTTTCCCCAATGATCCATTGTCTATTCTGCAGCTTTATGGCAAATCCACCTGAATTTTTATAGTTTCTCAAATTTATCTTCATTTTAATTTCTAGTTAATTCCACTTCATCAGAGAAGATACATGTTATTATTTTAATTATTTTAATGTGTTGAGACTTACTTAGCTACCTAATATATGGTCATTCTGGAAAATATTTCATGCAATGAAACAATGAGTATGCGTACTTTAGCTATTGAGTAAAATACCATGTCAGTATCTATTAAGAAAATTTGATTTGTCGGATAATTTAATTCTGATTTTTTGTCTATTTTTTTAATGTGAATGATCTTTCCATGAATAAAAGTGGGGTTTTGGAGTCTCCTATTATTATTGTATTGGATCCCATTTCTGTCTTTAGTGTCTTTTTTTTTTTTAAATAAAATTTGGTGCATAGACACTATACCTTCTTGTTGAATTGATCTCTGGATCATTACATCATGACCATTTTTATATCTTTTACAGCTCTTATCTTTTGGTTTATTTTTTCTCATATAAGAATAACTATTTCTGTCTGCTGTTGGTTTCTATTTGAATGGGAATATTTTTCCATTTTTCACTTTCAATTTGTGTGCATTTACTGGTGAAATGATAATCATGTAGGCAGCTTATTGTTGGGCCTTGTTTTCTTATTTAATCAGTCAGTCTTTTATTAAAGGAGGAATTTAGTCAGTTTATATTAAGATTATTATAGATATATATGACTTCTGTTAATTTGCTAAATGTTTTCAATTTCTTTTGAATTTTGTTGGTTCTGTTCTTCTTTTGTTTATCTTTATTATTGTATAGATAAAAGTTGATTTTTTGAAATCTTATTTTTGTGTGTCTACTTTACCACTGAGTTTTATACTTGCATACTTTTTCCTGATGTTAGTTCTCTTTCTTTTGCTTCTGGATTTATGACTCTCATATGCATCTTTTCTAAAGCCAGTCTGTGATGAATTTCCCCATATTTTACTTATCTGAAAAGGTTCTTATTGTTCCTTCATTTCTAAAGGATAGCTTTGCTGGACATAATATCTTTGGTTGACAGTTATTTTCTTTCAGAAATTTATATATTGTCTCTCCATTCCCTCCTGGCCCTTAAGATTCATTCGGACAAATCTGCTTTTAGTCTAATAGAGTTTCTGTTAAGTGTAACCTGGTGCTTTTTTCTTGCAGTTTTTAGAATTCTTTTTATCTTGTACTTTTGACAGTGTAATCATCTTTTAAGATCATGTCTCCTTGGAATCCTTTGAGTCATATAAGTATATATCCACATCTTTCTGAAGATTAGGGTAATTTTCAGTTATTATTTTATTGAATATTTTTTTCCCTTCAGGCACTCAGAAAATGCAAATATGTGTTTATTTGATAGAGTGTCAAATGGTTCTTTCCATTCTTTCTTTTATTCCCTTTCCATTGTCCTCCCTCCCTCCCTTCCTTCTTCTATAGAATGGAACATTACAACAGACATATCTTCTGGTTCAGATATTTTTTTTTCTTCTATTTTGTTTAGTCTGATGTCAATCTGCTTTCAACAGTTTGCTTGTTTTACAGTACTATGGACTGAACCTAGGTTCTCACGTGTGCTGGGAAAGTGTTCTACCACTGAAATCTATGCTCTGGATTTACTTTATTTTAAAGTAGCGTCTCATTATCAACTGAATTTGACTCACGGAACATTTCCAGGATTTCTATCTGGTTGTTTTTCAAAATCTCTAACTCTTTCATGAATTTATCATTCACATCATGTATTTTTTTTCCTAATTGTATTCCTCCCCGCCTGCCCCATATATATTTTTTTTCATGAGAATATATATTCTCATAAATATTATGAAACTTCTTTATAATCATTCTTTTTAAGTCTTTATTGGGGAATTTACCAGTATTATTTTCTTTGGGATGTGATGCTGGAAAATCAATATCTTTATTTGGAGGCGTTGTATTATTTAAATTTTTTTTTCATAATTCTCCTACAAGAAATCCATTTCTGATAGAGCAGCTATATGTGTCCTTTTAAAGTGTCACAATAGTAAGTGGCTTTGTCCTGAAGATGTGTGTCAAGGTATCAGTTTGGTATGCAGTGTTGATTTTGTTTCTAGTATTACCATCTAGTTCAGCATCCCAATATCTTCTTTTTTCTTTTCGTAATTTATGACTTCAGGTGCAGTGCATACCATGGTAGACTTGAAGAGACCTAAATTCATGTCTCTTCAAAACTGAATAAGTAAATGTTTTCCTTTTAATTCCACCCATATAGGAATCAATCACATATATAGAAGACCAGTATAGCTACACAGCAAGCAGCAGTTACCACAGGTACTGTTAAGGTGGCATCTGTTGTTGGCTAGGGCCTCTTATATTGGTACCAGCAACAGCAGATTGGGACCTGAAGTACCCGCCCTTCAAACAGGCTTCAGACCAAGACCCTGTGTGGAGAGAGAGGGTTTTGAGAAACATATCACTCCCTCCATCATGCTTGCCTTCAGCAATTCACTCCCAGGCATGGTATCCTTGGGGCAGAGGGAATGGTAGTGGGAACCATAGACTGAGCTTCTAGTCACACAACAACCATGTTCTAGGACATGGTTCGGGGACATAAGATGAGCTACTGAGTGGCAGGAACGGCTATGTTTGCTCCCAGCCTCTTCACTAATGTACACAATGTGGTGGCAGAGGAAGGAGGAATTTGGGTTCATACCCAAACCTGTCAGCAACACTCACACAAATTTAGGATGCGGACAGGCACAGCAGGCTCTTCATGGGTACCTGTGTTGCATCCTGGCATTGGCAGAAGTTCACATGTGGATGGACATGCCCATGGTCCCCAAGCGCACTGGGCTCCTAGTATTGAAGGCATCAACCTCTGTTCCCCTCTTTGCTGTAACAACTGTCTCCCTCAATGTAGGACCAAAAGCAGACTTATGAGCTGGGGTCATAGTTACTCTGCTGTGTTTAATGTGTTTGTGTGTGGCTGAAATGGCTTATGCTAGTATGGTGGAATGTCTTTGGTTCCCACACATGGGAATGTGCATGAATTTAGACAATGGCTCATTACTCAAGACAGTGCCTAGCTAAAAAGAGCCTGGGCTCTGAGAGTTGATGATGAGACAGTGTGAGATTCTTTTCCAGAAAGAAGCTATAGTACACAACTCCAGGTTGCTTTCCTGACAGATCTCAAAGCCTATGGTCACTGTGAAACTTTCCAGGAGCTAAGTGGCCAGTGTCCATGCTAGTGGGATTTGCTGGGACTCTCCTGTTTGTTCTCACCTTTCAAAGAGGAATCTTTTCTGTTTCTTGTCTAGGGAGCTGGGATAGTTGTTGCTGGAGCACTTAATTTCTCTTCCTATGATATTGTCCAAGGTCTTCAAGTCTCACAAAGTTCTAACTTATCTCTTACTGTTTTCTAGCATTCTCCCATAGTCACTTAGGTAAAAATGAACCTTGTACCTATTTCTTTGGTTTTCCTTTGTGAGGGGGGAATTTAGTGCTTGGTAAATCTATTTGACCTATCTTAAAATCTCTCTTTATTAGATTTTTCAAGGCCAAAAGCAAGGTATAAGCCGACTTGGTTGTTGTCTGAAGGTTCTTAAAAGAATGCTCTTCCAAACTCATTTGGAAGTTTGGCACAGTTTAGTTCCTTGGGTTTGTTTTGCTAATGTCCGGTTCCCTTCCTGTCTTGATAATCATTCCTTAAGGCAGCTTACTTTCCTTACCATGCAGACTTCTCCATCTTCAAACCCAAAACAGCACACTGAGTCTTTCTCTCCTGCTGGTTCTTTCTGCTACATCTTTTTGTGTTTCAGTCAGTGAAATTTCTCACAATTTTTCTTTAACTTACTCAGACCTTCCACGAATTAGACATTTGTACATAGAAGTTAAACATATTTTACAAATTCTTCTAATGTGAAAAGAAAGGAAATCAGAAAAGCAAACAAACACAAACAAATAAAAAACCCTAAGCAAAACAGAAATTCAACCAGAAAATCACTCACTTTTGGGCTTGGCCATGTGTATAGTGACCATATTTTAGTACGTACATACATTGCTTTCCATTGATGTTTTCTTTGGTATTCCAATCATAGGAATGATGGTTTTGTGATCATGGAACTTTAATAATAAAGAGAAATAAAAGCAAAATTGCCATAATCAAGATCCATTTTTACTGTAAGAAAATTAGCTTCTAATGCTCACCCATGAGAGGTAAATATCTTTTTTTGCAGAACACTGGGGTTCCATTCCTCCTATCTCTTCTAATACAGTAAATGACACTCAGGTGCTTATAGAGTTCATTTGTTTCCTAGGTATACCATATTCACTGGAGCATAGCATAGTATTATTAACTTGGACTGTAAATTCAATGAACCGGTGCACACTGTCCCAAGTTCTATACTCTGCATAGCACTAATGCTATGCAGAAAATTGTGCCCCCTGTGTTTTCAGGTTGAATATTATCCAAGAAAAGTAGTTAATCACATAAGAAAAGAGAAAGGAAATAATGAGAAATAGCATTCAAAGTTAAGGTACACATTAAAATTTCACATATCAATTGCATCTCTGGAATTTATAATGTGATCACTTATTTAAAACCTAGTATTATCAAACTAGTTTATTATCTTTCTTTCTTTCTCTGGGAATTTCCCTCCTCTCTTTTTTAACTTTTCTTATCTTTTTTTTCTCATATTGCTATTCTTATAATACTCATAGCTGATTTTATTCCCAATCATCCTTCTTAGTAAAGAAGCTCAAGTGCAAAGGAAAGCAGAAGTAAGAAAATTGCCTTTTAAAATTATAAAAAATTAATTTTATTTACATAAACTTCCTGCATGTGCCATTTTCCTGTCTCTGATGAGAAAAGAAAAAAAAATAGATCACTAGGGTTTTTGGTTGCTTTTCAAACAAAACAATCTATTTCCAGAAAACATACACCATAATTTGATCCCCATACCAATATCTATACAAAATAAGTCAAAATAAATAATCATATCAGAATAAAATATCAAACAACCAATATTTATTTTAATTTTATGAAGAATGTCTTTAAATAATTTCATAAAGGAATACAATGTTGATAATATGTGTGTGTTTGTTTGTGTTTGTGTTTGTGTGTGTGTTAAATACAGTAAGAAATCAATAAGATGATCATCACAGAATTACTGAAGTTACTATTGGTAAATTGAGTATTAAGAGTTTGTTATCTTTTCTAGGTTATCCCACAATAGTAGAAGCTTTTGCATATACCTTCAAAAATGATTGTCCAATATTGATAACCTTTTACTTTACTTACTAAGAGCATTCTGAGTGTTGAAGAGTTAGATGGTTCACAAAGGTAAGTATAATTATAAAAGTAATCAGTAAAAATATTTTAAACAGGGTTTCTTAGAAGTTTAATAGAGAGAATAAAAGGAATTAAGAATAAAAATAGAGTTAAAATTATATATTTAGACACAAAAGGAAAAACACAGGAAGGAAAAAGAAAGAAAAATGGATTTGGCACAAGGATTGTCTTTGACTTCCTTTTGAGGTATAATCCAGGATTGCATTGAGACATGGGCCTTCCACATTCTCATCAGGAATAGTTGGCTTAATGCTATCATGCTCTGTTAAGAAACTATTTCTTATATTTTATCAAAACGTGCAAACTCTTCTGTTGGAGCTATGCTTTTCTCTAATGCCTTGCTACCTGGTATGTGGTCCTCAAACCATCAATGGCAGCATCTCCAGGGGACTTGTGAGATGCAGCTGCTCAAGTCTTACTGGGACATATTCAACAGGATCTGCAATGTGACAGTGTTCTGGAGCAGCCCAGTCCCAGTACATACATGAGGAACAGCCCCGGGTGCCATGAGACCGAAGAAACAGACAGCTAGATTAAAGATTGTACAGAGTGCAACTCACTGGTGGACTTGCTGAGAGAAATGTGACCAATTGGATTTCTACAATTGTGTCAAACAGTAGGGAATATATATAAATATAAATATATGATATATATTGATATACATATATAAGTATATTATATATTATTAATATAAATATTAATATATATATTATATTGAGTATTGAGAGTTGTTATAATGATATATACAAAAGAGAAGTCATCCAAGCCAGAATGTACCTCATTTATGTTAAGCTAATATCAAAAAGTCAGCCACAATGCTGGAGCCAGGTTCCAATGATGAGCTACCACATACCAGTAATGGATTTGTTATTTGTAGTATGCTGGGGCTCTTCAGGGAAAAGCAATTGGATTACTCCGGGGCAAGCATGGTGGTCACAACTCAAAATGGTTACAGTCTTGTCATGGTGAATTCATAAGAACAGGATCCTGACTAGGTTGTACAAGCTCATATTTAAGAAGCACACTGATATTAGATGTTTGAATTTTTTCTGAAAGTCAATACTTTAAACAGTGTATATGAAATCTGAAACTAGGGTGACTGCGTACAGAAGAGATGCTCTAGTGTTCACATGCATTTTACAGAAGGAATTTAGGAATAAATCAGGGCATACTGCAGAGAGAGGCTAGAAGATGGTAGGAATAGAGAGTACAGAAAAAACTAAAGTTGACTACAACTTGCCACCCAATGTAAGAATCATAATGGTTCATATGGTTCCATCTGCAAACCTTTGAAATAAATGTTAAACAAGATTTTCCTGCATACTCTGTATATCTTATTGTCATGAGGGTGAGAACTTTGGGTCATAGAAAATATTTTTAGATTAGTAAAACAAAGATTAGTATCACAAAGTATCTTCATTTGGCCCTAATTGGAATTTTAAAGAATAATGGAGCACTTAATCCTGTAGGAATCCATTTGAAAGCATTGATGTCAATCTGACTTTTATTTGTGGATATTTGGGTGCTTTACTTGATTTTTTTTCTTGGTCTTGTGATATAATGGGAAACGGCATAAACAGTAATGGAATGTGACATTTGTGAACTTTCACTGCCACCAATTTGTCTTTTTGAATTCCCATGGACAGAATGGGTGAGGAAATTATCTTTTCACTTCACAAAGCCATTATGAAATCTAGATTCTTTCAACCCTCTGGATTATAGTCACTGGGACTTTATTTTATTACCCTTTGAAATATAGACACATTGCTCCAGATATATCATCACAGAGTATGAAGAGTCAATGGTTTTAGGAATAAGGAGGGCTTCTCTATCATTAGAACATGTCGATTTTCTGTGTCAGAAACTTTAAAGTGTACAGAAACAATGAAAATGTCCACATTATGTCTCAACAAGAGAACAGAATTCTCAGTATTGTAGTAAATCTTCTGATGGTGAATGGCAAAGTTTGGATATTTAAGTTGTGTTTAGGGGGAATCTGTCAATGAAGTAGCCAATTACGACACCGCAAGAATCACAATATAGCTTGGTAAAAAGCATTAAGGGAGGAGTTGAGGCAAGGAATACAAAGACTCCTAAGGATTAACCTAGGGAAATCGCTGTTTCCTTTCCAGGAACTATTAGGTCTTTCAGAATATTTTGGGAACAAATTCAGTTAGAACATCTATATTCCTAAGCAAGAGTTTCTAAAATTAGTGGAGTTATATTGATGAATAAATTAGAATAGTAAAGTTGTATGCATGTGAACTCTAAACCATGTGTACATTTGGAATTCTTAGCCCTTTCTATATTTCTTTGGTTGATAGTCAGTGAGTTAAGCTTCACCTTTTCCCACCTACCTCCCACTCCAGCCCACCCCCACATGGACTGATGGCTCTGAATTGGACACCTGCATCTGGCAAAAGGAAAAATACAGAGGAGAGCTAAGACTTGAGGATGAGGAGGATAGAGGAGGAAAACTAACAGCCTGTTTCTTTATGAGTCTTCAATTAAAGAAGCTTCAAAAGATTTGCAATTAATGAGGTGCAGAGTGTCAAAGAACCTTTTCTGACATAAATGATATAGTAGAAGCTAAGACCCATCATATTTTGAACAACAATATAAATGGAGCTTTTGTTCAGCTGTGGCTTAGTAATTCATGGCATTTTACATTTTCATTACTGCTTTTTATTTTAAGAAATAACTAATTTTTATGTAGTTAGTCCAAAACTCTCATCTATATAAGGCTTCTATAAAAGAAATTTAAGAAAATTTACATGATTTTTATTAATAAAATTCTGAGTTTTTAAAAGGATTTTTATCTCATGTCATTTATTTCCCCAAATGCTAACGAATGCAGATATCTCATCAAAATAATATGCTGTAAAATTATACAAATGAAAATAATTTAAAAGTATGTGAAATTTCTGTAGAAAGAAACAAAGAGAAAAATATGCACTTTTCCAGTATTTTTAGAACAAAAACAACAAAAAAATTGTATGTATTTGTGCAACATAATCACTTCACAATCCAAAAGCATGATTAATGAGTCCTTTGTAAAACCTATTAGGATTTGTAAATATATTTGGATTATCATATCATGAATCAGATTAGGAAACTGAAAACAAAATGGTTAAATAGATGTTTCAGTCAAATTTTAAGCTTTTAAGCAACTAACAAAAATTGTTTGTAGCTAGCTCAACCTTTGCATTAGTACAGGAGAGCAGTTTTTTCAATTCCTTAATCCTGTAATATGTTCCATGAAAATGAGATTTAGGAAGAAGCAACTTTAGGAAGGCATTAGCAATGAAAAATCCTGCAATAAAGAAACTCTCTAACCTTATTTAACTCACTGTTTGCCAAACCTGATTAACCACTGAGTCCTTTACATCTTACATCTTTTAATACAGAGAACTGATGTAAATGCTTTACATGGTTATTGGATTAATCTTCACTGTGATATAGATCTATTGTGAATTTGAATAGTCACAATTTACTATGCAAACTGTGGACTGGCATCATTGGAATCTCTTGGGAGATTGTTAGAAATACTGTTTGTCATACTGACAATCTAAATAAGAATTTATTCTTGAATAAGAATTTGTAAGGGTCTTCAGTGATCCATAAGCATATTAAATGAGAGAAGAGGTAATGCATAACACTGGTTTACATGACTGAATTTAAAACAATTTGGAATGCGCTTTCTATTACCAATGTGCTGACACCACATTATGAAGCTTCTGCTGTGTTTTTGAGATGACCCCAGGCATCTTGCAAAAAGCATTGTAGATGACTCTTATTTTCAGTCACACTTGAGAACCTTAGGTTAAGAAAAGCCCTGCTTCTAACGACACCATTAAGAAGTCGTTCTTGTCTCAATTCTTCTCAGCTTCATATTTTTTTTGTAGCCCAAGCCAAAACCTTGGAGTTCTTCTTGACTTTTTGTATTTTTTACACACCATGTTCAGTCAGTCATCAATTTCATAGGCAATGGACTTTGAGAAACTTTCAGAAAATGTGGAATATCAGAAACAAGTTTTTCCCTTAAACTTGCAGAAGGAAAAACAAGCAAACAAGCACCACTAAAACAAAACAAAACAAAACAAAAAAACCAAACTGGACAAAATGTAAAATAAGACTCCAGATGTCCAGAATGAAAGAACATGATCCCTGAGAAAGGGAAATGTGCAAGATAAAAGCAATCATTGCCCCAACTTACTCACACAGCAAGGTTTTCATACCACAGTTCAAGAAATCATACCCTTGCTTTGAATTTTTGAAATATCAATATCTATCACGATTTTCTCAATTTTCATTTACCTGGTAGCCCTCTGCAAAAGGTTCTGGTTTCATTACTTCACAGCTTGCTTCTCCATAATTAAGTTCATTTGCAATTTTTTCTTCTCTTTTACTTGATTCTAGAAGCTTTCAACACAGTTTTTCATTTTTCATGCTTTAGTTATTTTGTTGAGGCCTAAATGATCCATAATATATTGTACATATTCAATTGAGCTATTTTGTAAGTTCCAATTATGTACTCATTGAGGAAAACTTCATTGTAATCAAAATAATCAACAGCTGTCAACCAGATAAGTTTTCTACCCTATCTATTACCCTTTCTCATTTTCTCATCTCCCCACTCAACTACTGGTCTACTCCCAATTCATATAAGTATAGATTTCTTCTCCTTCTGAAGACTGTCTTTCTTCAGTTTTACTGTCATCGAATGCCCTAGTTTGCTTTTATTCCATGAATATTTTCTCTTCCCTTTGCAAATTTATTTTACTCCTTAGAGCAATTAAAATATATGATCCATTATTCAGTGGTGACCCTTATTTTTGTCAATGATTGACATTCTACTATACAGAGATAATTATCTAATACGTATCCTCCTACACAGCTTTCTTGTTTCCTTTTTTTATATTTCATTTTAACTATTTAACAACTGAAAAGAGGATAATATTTTCCAGTCTTGGATTTGCAATGGTTGCATGCTTTTCATAAATGTGAACAAACATGCCTCCACTTTTGAAAAGAAACAGACACCTAGGATTTTTATAACTACAGAAGAGAAGTCTATCCCTGGCTTCAAAGCTTCAAAGCAGCCTGACATCTTGATATATACTAATGCAGCTAGTGACTTTAATCTGTAGCCAATGCTTATTTACCATCCTGAAAATTATAAAGACCTTAAGGATTACAACAAACCTACTACGGCTTTATAAATACAACAAAATACTTAGATGACAGCATGTTTTTTACAACATGACTTATTGTCTATTTCAGGCCAACTGTTGAAATTTACTACTCATAAAATAGGTTTCTTTCAAAATATTACTCCTTATTGTCAACACACCTACCTGGTCACCCAAGAGCTCTGATGGAAATACGCACAAAGTTAATTTACTTTTTGTGCTTGCTAGCACAACACCTATTTGGCAGCCTGTGAGTCAAGGAGTCATTTCAACTTTCATGTGTTATCATTAAAGAAATAGCTTTAACAAGACTAGAGCTGCCATAGATAGTGACTCCTCTGAGGAATCTGGGCAAACTAAATTGAAAAACTTCTGGAAAGGATTCATCATTTTAGATGTCATTAAGAGTATCCATGATTTATGAGAGGATGTCAAAATATCCACATTAATGGGAGTTTGGAAGGAGTTGATTCCAATTTTCATGGATAACTTTGAGTGTCCCAAGACTTCAGTAGAAGAAGTAGTTGCAGAGGTTGTGGAAATAGCAAGAGGACTAGAAATAGAACAGGAACCTGGGGATGTGGCAGAACACTTGAAATCTCACGTTTGAAATATAAATGCGTAAGAAGTTGCATTCTGTGGATAAGCAAAGAAAGCTGTTTCTTGAGATAGGATCTACTCCTCCTGAAAATACTGGAAACATTGTTAAGATGACAAAAGATTTAGAATATTACATAAATGTAGCTGATAAAGCAGTGACAGGGTTTGTACAATTTTGATAGCATTTATATTCCATAGCATTGTGTACTACAGAGAACTCTTTGGTGAGAGGAAAAGTCAATCAATGAGGCAAACTTATTATGACTTATTTTAAGAAATGGCCACAATCATACCAACCTTCAGCAACTGTGGCAGTGATGTTTCTGCAGTCATCATCATCAAGGCAAGAAGATTTGACTCACTGGAAGCTCAGATGACTGACAGCTGCTTGAAGCAGAAACTTTGTAAAATTAAGATACATTGTTTATTAAAAATATTATTGCACCCTCAATAGCCTATAGCATAAACCTTAACAATTACATGAACTGGGATATCCAAACATTGTTGCGAATGACTTTATTGAGATATACTTTATTGAGATGATTTGAAACTGAGCTCACAATATCTCAGAGACTTGTAGTAAGTCCTACAGAGTCATTTCC
Source organism: Callospermophilus lateralis (assembly GCF_048772815.1). Classification (NCBI taxonomy): domain Eukaryota; kingdom Metazoa; phylum Chordata; class Mammalia; order Rodentia; family Sciuridae; genus Callospermophilus; species Callospermophilus lateralis. The sequence goes on along the minus strand of NC_135312.1, from coordinate 127,910,092 downwards.
ATTAGGCACCCTTCACTCTCACTAGAACTAAATGTCCACGATGCTGGTCCCCCTTATATTCACCCAAGCCACTCATATCCATTATCCTTACTTAACCTAAATGTCACTTAATGAAAATTTAGTTCAGATTTCTGGCTATGTAGCACCTCCCCATTACCTGTTCAATAATTCAGCATACTTGTCATGGTACACCACAATTGCAATTTTATATTGGCTGGGATACTATGGTACCTTCCATTCCCCTTCCCTTCCCTTCTCTTCCCTTTCCTTTCCTACTTTATTTCATTTCTTAAATCAATGTTGTTTCCTGCACTAGGATTTAAGTTCCATGAGGGTGAGTTGAACATCTGTTCTCTCCATCACTATATCACCATGCCAAATATTGTACATGGGACATGGTATTTATGGCAATCCAAGAAAAGGAGGATGGACAACCAGAATTAAGATAACAAGAAAAGTCAGAATCCACAGAATGAATGATCCAAAGAAAGGGAGCCATTATAAAAGAAAGATAAGCCATACAATAGAAATGTACTAAAATCAGTAAGAAAAAGAAGTGAATTATAATTTAAAAAGAGGTTTGCAGAAAACACACCACACCACACACATACACACACACACACACACACACACACACACACACCATAAACCTCCTCTCATTTTCTGCTTTAAAAATTCATAGATAAATTGCAGGAAGGCAAAAATGCTGATGAAACTCAAATTAGTGCCCTGGAAAAGTCAAGAGAATAAAAAATTTAAAGCACAAAACAAATAAATGAATGGATCATCAAATGTCATATTGGAGGAAATGGTAGTGACAAGGTGGAAAGGTTCCAAGATAAAGATTTGGTATGTGGGTTATTGTGTTTTCAGATCAAAAATAAGTTCTAGAACTAATGGTTAGTCCAAGAACTAACCATTAAATAGAAGAAAAATGGCAGGGTAAAATATACCTAAACAAAACCAAATGTGAAAATTTAAAAGTTTTAAGTAGTTCCAAGTAGGCCTAGTAAGAGAAGGTACCCATCTGTACAGGTTAATATTCAAAGGGAACAGCAAGAAGTCAAGACCAATAAGAAACGATATCAGCTCAGACCATCCAGTGCCTTAACAAGTTCAGAGAAGCAACATGCAGCCTGAAATCAAAATCTCATTCAAATTTCATATCTCTTTCGAGAATCTAGATATAAACAGTTACTTGTAGGACTGGGGGTTTGGCTCAGTGGTTGAGCCCTTGCCTAACATGGGTGAGGTGCTGAGTTCAATCCCTAGTACCAGAAAAAAATTATCTACAAAGGAAAACTACATTGTATCAGAAATCTCATCCATAACAAAGATCAAAGAGACAGCAACACTCAACCAAAAAAAAGGCCTATAAATGCCAAAGTGACCAACAAGTCAAAGTATCATTTATTTATTAGGGGAAATTTGTTTTAAATTTAAAAACATTTTCTTCACTGGAGATCTTCTGAAAACTTCAACATTCCAATGTGAATAAATCAAGGATATATGATGTACAGCACGTCACAAGATTATTTAGCTGTAAAAGACATATTTTCAGTAATCTTGTTTGAAAATATACTCTGGGAAATGACAAATTGCATTTCACAAATTTGTTAAAGAAAACCTAGAATGTTGGCTTTAGATTTTCTGGAAATTCCAAATTTCTGAAGAAAAGCTTCCCGCCTTTATCTCTGCTTATGCTAGATAGGTTAGAGCATTTAAAAATATCTTTTATAATAGAAGATTAACTCTGATACTTTAATTACCTGCACTTAAACTGTAATAGAGGGAGAAAAAAAGCTGGAACCTTCCATAAATAAAAAATATCTATTACATAATAAGCTTCAAAAAAATTGAAATTAAGTTCATTTGATATTATTATTATATAAGGTGTATGTTTGGTCAGTTTTATTTTTTATTATGATAGCTTGGCACATGCATACTGACTAGATGATAGACTTTTTAAATGAAAAAATATGTAAACAATAGGTGAGTAACATAAAATGAGTAACAATAATGAGTATCAATAATCCAAATCATAATTTCAATAAATATTTTAATTTTTCAAAATATCTCTTCTTGTCTGATTCAAAGAAACTCTTCTTTAAGTATCTCTAGAAGAGTGGGAAGTAGAGAGCCCAATGAATGTTTCAGTCAATGTGTTTTTTTGTTGTGGCTACATATTTTACTTTGTATGAACTTGGGATGTTTCATAATATTTCAATATTGTGTCACCTCCCTGGCAACTTAGAGTAGACATGTTACCTAAGCCTCACTGCCAAAGAGACAATTGAGACTCTTATTTAGAACTAAGAAATAGGGGGAAGCTTTTAAAATGCTTTTCCAAGTAGGGACAGAAATCTCTGTTGGAAGAATCAGTAAATGAAAAATTTAGTCCCTAGTTAATAGTGCCTACACTGATGGCAGAAGTAGCCACTGTGGATGAGTGTGGTTTCTGTGTTTTATTGTGTATGGATGTCATTGTGGTGGAAACAGTGCTGCTTTCTTCTGTGACCTTGTTAACTGGCCATTGTTTCAACCTCAGCATGACTCTGTTTCCACAGTCCTCTAGAGTATTTTGTTTACCTCTTATTACAGTTTGAGGCATGCATCTTACATCTTATACTTAAACTAGCAAGGGTAGATTCTATTGTTTGCAACTAATCCAAAACACAAACAGGCTGCCAATATTCAGTTCTGGCCAGGCACTCATACATTTTGACATTCAAAGGCATTTATCAATACCTAAATTACATAATAGGGAAAGAGTAGAATTGTTGATAACTGAAGAAGATGAATAAATATTAGAATAAGACAGAAAGAATAAAAGATAAGACGAAATGAACAAGAAGAAGAGGAAAGAGCAAACAGAACAATAATCCTCTACATTTACTTCAAAAATAAACTCAACTCTGTAATTGAGATTAAAACAATGAGTTAATGACTGTTCCCAAGCATTCTGATATATTGAGTAATGGGATAAAAGAATTAACAAGTTCATATGTTTATATATTAATACTTTTACAATTGTTGTTTTCAGGTAGCTAAATATAGAAAGATATATAGCAGAAGAACAAAAAGACAAAACAATATTGAAAAGGCAAAACATCCTTCCCAGACAATAAAATATTGAAGCTTCTTATTAGGAATAAGAAGAACTTTAGGAAAGCAATGAGAAGTGAGAATTGTTTTGGTGTCATCTAGATGATACTCTTTAATTGTGCTTCAAAATATTATAACTTATTTTCGATTTTCCAACTTGAAAGTTTGACCTGAACTATTCTTAGATTTAAATCCATTATGTCTAAATTATAGCGTCAATGCTTTTAAACTTGAAATGAATGGCACTACTCACGATAAACTCTTATTCTTGGGTAAGCATTGAATTTTCAACATAAGCAGGTTTTATTCACATCTGAATTTCCCTCAGTACTTTAAACATTGTCTGGCTCAGCAGTTGATAATATTTCATATATACTCAGAAATTAATGTAACTAACAAGATTATATACACTAATAGTATTAATCCAGTTCAGTTTAATTTTATTTAAATCAGATATTACTTAATTTCTTCTTTCAACTATCACATTTTTTCTTAAATTGGAACATGCTTTGTGAGCCTATATAGTTGATGGAGGGATCATTGCTATAATATTTTCACTGAAGTTTGCTGTGTCATTTGACAAACTTATTGCAAGTAATTTAGTTATAGCCTTGCTGTAAATAAAATAAATAAATAATAAAATACACGTTAAAATATTACCAGATATGTCTGGAAACTTGATTTTCACTATGTAGACACACTGGTGTTTTCAAACAAAATTCTATTTCAGTAATTCATTCCAAAATTTGGCTTTATTCAAACTGACTAAAGTTTCTCATGTTTAGAAAATAAATAGAAGTGTTGAAAATTTTAATTATTGCAGGTCTAAATCAACACAGGTGAACCCATAGTGAAATAGATATCACACACAACTGCTGATATTCTGTGAAGAACAATTTTACTCCGATATGACTGACAATGTATAAAAATTAATTTATTCATATCAATCTGAGTCTATAGTAACTATACTAACATTAATAATGTCAGGCTAACATCTCTCATTGTATAAATGATCTCTGGATTATTTGTTTTAATTGTTGATACTACTCTTTAATTCCTGTGATATTGAAAGCAATTTAAAACACACACACACACACACACACACACACACACACACATTCACACACAGATACACACAAAAAAACAATAGATCCCTCTACTCTTTATTTTTGCTGGGTGCAGATCTATCTCCCCGGCCATTGGTATCCACCTGGTAATGTTGCTGGCAGAGTAAACTAAATTGCATGACCCTCCAGAGTGTACTTTACTTTTGATTATACTTTCACTCTGAAAAACTGACTCTAAAGAATTTGAATGACAATATGACCTCCCAAGCCCATTGATATATCCCATGGTGATAACAAGAAGAAAATTGTTTTCTTATAGCAGTCTCTTTTTCAAAAGAAAACTTGAGCTTTGATCTTTTTAGGCCCTGTTGCTGTATATATTCGGGGACACAATGCCCTAGATCTGTAGTGTTATAACTTAAAAATTCCCCTGTGGCTGTAAACCAGGAGTAAAAATCCATAGCTAGCCAATAATACTGCAGATTTTTAGACATGGAAGACATAAAACCATCTCTTTATATTGAATATTCTCAATTTATAGTATACACAATGTACCCTTGCAGTATTGAACATAGGCAGCTTGTTTTTTAATTTGATTTAAAGAAGAGAATTTCATTCCATACTCATGAAGTCATCCTGCAGGTCTTTGAAGAAGTGTTAAATTTTGAAGTGCATAACTAGGGGGCCGTTTCAATTTTAACCAAGCATGGCATGAAATAAACATGCAAATGACAAACAGAAAGCTGTTAATTCGTGTGAGGAATTAAGTTTAAGAAAACAAGAGGATAAAAGCAGTTTGTTTGTGGTACTGCACTATGGCGTGGAATCCACTATTCACATCCTGGGAGAATGACAAACCAGTCATTTAATGCTATGTCAACATGTGTGTCTTGTCTTTCATTAGCAAACTCTCCTGCTGGTTTGTGCACTGTCAGAAGTAGACCACCCACTGAAATTCACAGAGGTGTGGAAAATGGGATGGTTTAATAATTCTGTTTTGTTTAACTCTCCTCCTTGTCCTATTTGAAGCCATTTCCCCCCAGCACTTCTTTAGAATAAGTACATATTAGCTTCATTTATGAAAAAAATGTTTAAAATGTTTATGATTCAAATGACCTACTTTCTTCTTAATTCCTTGGAGCTCTTTGAGTAGCCTAGCCAATCGAGAGTCACATTTGCCTGTAAATTACCCATGCTCTATCTCTGCACACAGTCTGCCCACATCATCTGTGAATAAATAACCATAAAAAATAAATGGAGAGGAAAGACAACTGCATCCATCTCCTTTTCTTTCTGAAAAGTGTTCTACTGAGATGTTGGTTAATGATCTAAGCCCTATTATAGATCTAAAGTATTTTCCAACCCTCCATCTCACCCTTCCCCTGACAAACCTGTTTGCTTTAACTCTTTTCTGGTTGTTGAATAACAATGCTTTACTGGCTGTGGTTGAGTAAATAGATAGTACATAACGATATATGACATTCATGTGACACAACTAAATAAAAATCCATAAAATAGAAAGATAACTAGATATTGAATTTTTACATATAATTTTTTAAAAATATTTCCTATGTATGTCATGAATCAAATAAAAGCTGTCCAAATTATGTGTTTTAATAAATGAGGCTATAATTGTTTCAGCGATTGTTAAGTTGCTTGCAAAATTAATGTTTGGAATTATTTTGCAATAATGTAAATCACAACTTATTTATTTGATATTAAATAAAGGATATTGAAACATGAAAATTACTATGTAGGGGCTTAATATCACAAATAATAAGGATCATAGATAAAAGTAAATGATTACTTTAATCACATATATTATCCTTCTTTAAATTGATAATTGTTTTCTAATAAAACTATTTTTATTGACACTATTTTAATTGCTAACTTATATGAGCTCTGTCAATAGGACTATAGTTCTTTTTAAGAACAATATAAATATTTTTCATTGTTTAAATAAGTCATGTTACTCTATCAAATAAAAGTAACAGGACTTATTTAAAGGTTTTCAAGTCACATTGAGGACCCTCACAATAATTTACGTATTTGAATTACATGCATTATATTCAGAATGCAAGAAAATTCTAAAAAAGAAGTATCAAATCTTAGAGTATCAGTTTAATCAAATCTAAGAGTATCCCAAGTGAATGATTTGAGGGTTAATAGATATTTTAAGAAGATAATTTTTGATACATATTTATTTAGACATTATTTAAATATATTAGGTATAGTTCATCTTAGAATGCATTTTTTAAAATATTTTTTGTAAGTGAGTTATATATTTTGGAGATCCCAAAACAATCACTTCACTCAAAATTAACCACAAAACACAAGTAGTTTTTCATTAAATATTAAATCACTAGAAGTAAAATATGTTAATTGAGTCTTAGCTTTAAATAGTGGGTATTATTAAGTAGTATCATTCTAAAATATAAAACACATCACATAATTATATTCATATTTTCTAAAATTTACTTTAAATTTGTATTTATTTTTAATAAGATATTCATCACAGGAAACTGAAATTTTTCATAAAGATACTTTAGTTGATAAAATTTTATGAAGTAAAAAATATTTAAAATATTGAAACAAAAGAAGTCTTAAATGCAGTTAATTGGGGAAAACACTTTTTGGAACACACTGAATTACATATTTTAAATAAAAAAGCATTTTACTTTAAATAATTAAAATTTTCTTCAAACATTTGCACAAATAGCTTGTTCAGAAAAGTTTAAGTTCTTAATTTAGCTGGCTCCAAACTATTGCTGATTCTTGCATATTGGAATTAAAATATTTGCTTGAGAAAACAGAGTCCAGAATCATAAAAATAAAACTTTGCTTAAAAATTAGTTGAACAAAAATGCTCCTAAAATTCAGGAAAAGGCATAATTTTTGAGACTTGTAAATATTAACCTCAAGTGAAGTTATAAACTTTTGTCCATGTTTTTTTTGAATTTGGAGATCTGCACGCATGTGGTGCTATGTTATAAGCAAAACTTCCTGAAGCTGTAACGAAAGATTATTATTTTAATAGGAACTTATTTCTGAAATGAAATTTACAAAATTTCTATCCTGAAGAGATGTATAGTTTTTAATCCATTATACTTAGTAAATGTGAGAATGTTGACCGAAAACACCACCTGCCTGTCATCTACTCCATCACTGATTCATTAATAAATTTAAATGCAATTCAATAAGTTTAAACTGATAGTCTTTCCTCTCCTTCTAAGTTTACTGAGATTAAACATGCTTTGTCTTGGAGGCTTTTGTTTATTCATTTGTTTAATTTCTTTTTCTGCCTATTTTTACTCTGAGTAGTTCTTGGTTTTCTTTTTCCCTTCTTTGGATCCCTTAAACTGATCTTAGATTCCCCATGAGAAACATATTGGCTAAGATTAAGAAGGTAAAGTTTTTAGGTAATTACGTTTCTTCCGCTATAAGTAAAATGTGTGTGTGTGCATGCATGTGATGCCTGGCTGTGTGTTTAAGACTGCACCCCTAAAAGATGGGGAAGAACCACAGGCTGTAAAAACTCTGATCAGAAGATCTGTCAAAATAAATCCAGGAACATTTCTTAGAGAACCACAACTCGATTTTTTCACTTAATATATCTGGTTTGGGTTGATTAGAAGATGTCTATAGGACGGCATTAACAAACACTGTAATTTGCTGGGGTCAGCCAGGTCTGTAGCTTTGAGATTGAAAGTCATCTTAAATTATGCTATCAGCTTTCGAAACTTCATTAGACTTAACCCATTTAGGCGCCACTGGCTTCTCGGAATCACCAATAGAACTCTAATCAGAAAACCGCAAAGCAGCCAGTCTTCTGCTATCAAAAACCTCAGTACAATTTTGTATATTAATATTTCAAAAAGTTTGTAGGAACACATGCTCCCTACTGAGCACTACAACCAGCTCAGATACAGTTACAGTCAGCCACACTGGCGAGAGACTCTGACTGCTCCCTGTCTGTCTCCGGACTTGGCAGCTAGAGAAAGAAAAGAGAAGAAAATGAAATGAAAGTCTTTATTTGATTTGTGATTAATAAATTCCCATAATTGTAGAGTCAGATAAGCAGTAACTACAGCATTATTTACAGGAAACTAAGAATTTCATCCTCTAATGTTGTCATAGAATTTTGAATACAATATTGCTTTCTTTTTCAAGAAGCAGCAATTTATGAAGACTTGGTTATCTAATGGAAAATTCTTCTAAACTTTTGATCTAATTTTCACAGGTATTTGTGAAAATAAAGTCTAAGTGATATCCAGCAAGGTGATACAGTTAAAATTTTTTAGTAACCTACACAAAATCAATTTAGTAATGAAAACACATCAAAACCCATATGGACTTCAGTGACATTTAGTTATGTATGCTATGTAGAAAAACAGAACTTTTGTCATATAAGAAACAGTGAACAAAGTTCACTGAAATCAAGCAGGCAATATTTCTCCATGTGACATGATAAAAAATGTTGACTTTCTTTCTATGAATGTTGATTGTTATTAAAATCATTTCTGTAATGAATATGCATTTATTTACTCATATCCTTGTATAAATATACAAACACATATAAGCAGATTTTTCAGGTATATATTTCTAGAGGAGAATCTATGGATTGGAAATATGAAAATAAGTAATGTTATGAGGTAGCATAAAATTATTTCACAAAGTGATCATAGCAATTCTTACTTTAGTCAGCAGTATACATGGTTTCTGTTGATCTACACACTATCATCTTTTCCCAAATTATCTTCTTCAAATTATATTAATTGCATTAGTCTAATTCCCCTTAAATTGTTTTAAGTTGAGAAAGCATTTTTAAACTTTCGACTGTTTGATTGGCTAAATATGCAAGTATATGTAATTTAAACTACTCAAAGGAAGAATACTAATTGTGCAATTAGTAAGTATTCCCCTTTCTTTCAGTATATCACTTTCTAAAGAAATACATGTGAATATCCCAATTTAAGAAACACAGAGAGACACAAAAATATTATTTTCCTTGGTATTAAGTAATCCTTGATTATGCTAGTAATATGCTGAATTCTATAAATATTTTAAGAGAAAAAATAGCCATAATTTTAAAAGAATGTGTAAATCATTACACTTTAACTTCACCTATACAGTAAAAAAATATTTACATATTTGACTATTAATTTGTCATACAAAAAATTTAATTTTAAATTGCATTTAGTCACACAAATGTGTATATGTATTCATACAAAACTTTAATTTGTTTGACCTTGTTCTCATGATATGTATTAAAATATAATAACATTTTTCTAGAAATTTCAGGACTTTATAAATATTGTGTATTTTCTGATTTGATAGTTTGCAAGTAATTTCTAATTAAGAGTCTCCAAATGCCAAGTTATAGAAATAGGATAATGAGATTATAAACACTTATTAACTGTTAACTTTGCATAGTAGCTCTCCTTTCTTCAGTTTTGCTTTTTGTAATTTCAGTTAAATAGAAAAATTCAGAAGTAATTCCTAAGTATTCAATAATATTTATTACAGTATATTTTGTAATGTTTCTATTTTATCAGTTATTGTTTTTAATATTTTACTGTGCTAAATTTATCATAGGTATCTATTTACAGGAAAAAAAATCAGATATATACAGAGTTCAGTATTACTTTTATTCCCTGGAATCCCCTGGTATTCTTGGGATATGTTCCCTATACAAAGTGAGTACTACTCTTTCTATATCAATTTTTTCTTATTTAGAAAAAAACTGATAGTTTTACAACCTTTGATCTCAGAATTGAGCCTTAGATGTCTTTAAAAAAGAAATGGTATCACTAAGATGAAGTAATTTGAAATTGGAAAAGGAAAATAAAATGTAATTTGACATGTTAGTTCAAATTTGTCAATGTATATAATACATAATAGTACATTGTTACTCGGGAGTTTTATTGTAAATTTAGAATTTATATTTTAGATATTATATAATCATATTTTATATTTTTATATATTGTCCCCATATAATTTGCATATTGTCAATGGAATAAATGTTTGAGTAATTATAGTTATCTGTTTCTTTTTCTAAAAACAAAATCATACTGTGACTGAATTTGTTGTCAGAGATTGAATTTAGATTTTTTTCCTATCTAATGTCAACATTGGAACTTACCCATATTTGCTAATAATTTTATTCATTTTATATGTGAAAGAGTGAGAGTAAATGCAGCTTTGACATCTTTAAGAGACATGTATTTTCAGTGGACTCCAGTTCTAAATTTTTTTTTTAATTTATCCCCATCTTTTTCTAATTTATCTTTAATAATCTTTGTAATCTGTGTTTTTGAAATTTTACCTAAGTTATGCTTATGAAGCCCAAATTTATCTTCACCACAGATTTTTTTTCTGAATTCTTATGTGTTATTATCAATGGTCTAGTTAGCATCTTACCTTGAATATCTAACAGGTCCTCAAACCAAGTACCCGAACATTATGTATTTTCTTTTATCACTATACCATATTTACATTATCCTCCATAATATGTTAAAGTGCTTAATGTTTATTTTTCAGTTACCTATTAGCAATGAACAAAATGGATGTGCCTAACTCCTAGTTAAAATCACGAATGCTTCAATGATGGCCCTGTACCATGTTCTCTACGGACTTATGTAAGAATTTCCCTGAGATGTATACTCAGCATGAAATCACTGCTCACAATGGCTGCATCAGTCCATACTTTCTTTCCAGTAGACAAAGATAATGATGGACCAATGTCATAAGACTTGGACTTAGCTCTCTAATTTCCTGAACAAAATTAAAAATTTATGATTGGAACAAAGTGATTTATCATTTTATAATTTTGCGTTTCTCTAACAAAAATTTTGAGACTATTTTGTAAACTTGCTTACATTTGTTACCCTCTTCCATACATATCTCATTCCATGTTGCTCACCATTTCTTCCCTTTATATTGCTCTCTCTTTCATGGGTGTCTTGCATGTTTTAGAAAATGCAGTTTGTAACACCCTTACTGCTACTACCTGTATTATGCCAATTTTATTTCTGATCTCCATCTTTCCACACTTGCTTCATCTTGGACAATTTCTTTTCAAAAAAACTAGCTAAAATGATCTTGTAAAATGGAAGTTCAACTAAGACATTTCTGGATAGAACTTGTTACGTCATTTCATCTGAATGTAGAATGTAAGCCACCTGATCTCTCTTTCTTCTTCAAACTCATTATCCCCATTGGTCACAACCTTTAAAAAAGAAAAACAACAAAAAACTTTGTGATCTCCTAGTTATTCCTTAAATAAGTGATCCTAACTTCCACCTCTAGGCATTGAAGTTCTGCCTGGATCACTAAATTGGATAATGCATCTTCATAATTTTACTTACACCAGTAATTACCAGTTCATATCACTTGTTTCTAAAGAGTCAGCTTATCAGCAGTCTATCAACTCTAATAAGCCAACAAAAACTGCAAGACATTTAAAGAATAAACACTGGATAGCACAGACCATGCAAGACCAAGATACTAATTAAGGAAAGGGTTCTTCCCTCTTTTCATCAGTAACCTTTAAAGTGCACAAGTCTGAAAAAGTATGAAGACAATCACACACACATGTCATCTAAGAATACTAAGCTTTTACTATTTACTGGTTTGTTTGATTGGAAGTAACCGAATTCTAACCATACAAAGGGTTTCTTGAACACATTTTTTTTTTCACTTTAGGATTGTTTTGCCTTCAAGTCACTAAACTTTTTGAAATTTCTTTGCTCCACATCCAAACTCAGTAGTTACAAATATGGGTTTTTCACATTTTAACTTAGCTACATTAATTATAATTTTTTAAAAAAAAAAAATTAAGAGTTTGTTCTCTTAATTAGGACATGCATTTGCTCATTGGTTCAGTGTCAATATGAAGTGCAAAAAAAAATTCTACTATCTATTTAATAGATTTGACTTGACAAGAAAATGAAAAATCATACATAAATTGCCTAATAATAGTTTACATTTAGATTCTCATTCTCTGTAAGAAAATAAAATCATTCAGTTAGGGTCATATGTCTTCTCTTGAGTTCTGATTGACTCAAAGATATGAATGGACTCTAAAACTTCATAACTTCATCTGTTATGGGTCTCATTGCCAATTGCATATAGCAAACAATGGTTGAGATAAAACAGACTTGTGTAAATTAATATGGTCTCAAATCTCAGTGTTTTCCATGTATACCAGTTGAAAAACAAAAACAAAAAAGTTCTTTGAGTGGCTAGGCTAGAAATGTTAAATCATTATGTGAACAAAATTGCTCACCTTGTCACGTTTCCTCAGTGCACTGTGGTTTAAACTGCAGCATGGATTTGAATACAGATAGCTTCCAGGGTCACCAACTTCACTTTCTGATGAGTGTAAGATACTTCGTGCTCCATAGTTAATGGTCCATAAAATCCAAATGAAACCCCAGGCTCCTAAAGAAGGTATGGTTACAATGATGAATGTTCTGGCTGGTGTTGTCATCAGTCTTCATCTTAGCAAGTAAGGAAAAGTTGTGACAGCACTGATCTGATCCCCTAGTCCAATGACCATGATGATCTTCAACAATCCCTATGTAAACATTGAAGCCCTGATACCTCCATGCACTAATGAAAATATTCTACTTTTCTATTTATTGTAGAAATTTTGAGTTTCTCTCTGATTGCATTGGCACATTAGAATATCTAGCAAATCCTATTTCTAAAGAACAGAGTATTGTCACTAAAGATAACAATTATATACAGTATGTTTTAATAGCTAGAAGAAGTGATTTTGAATGTTTTTACCATAAAAAAATGATAAACATTTGAGGAGATAGATGCTTATCTAGATTTAAATTTTACAAAATATACATGTATCAAAACGTCACAAGTTACCCTATAAATATGTACAATTTTTTAGGATTCTATGTGTCAACAAATAAATAAATACTTAAATAATATTAGTAATTTTTTCCTTAAATAATCTCACATACATTTGCAAATATTTTCACCAGAAAGTGTTTAAAGAAATATACCTGAATTTTGAGTTAAGCTTTTTAATGTATTCTGTAATACATTGTTTTTTAGATGTGAATTTTGTGATTAGGTACTATAACAAATGTATGTATTCACTTTTCCCTTCTATTAAAATTGCTTTTGACTAAAATATTATCACTTGCTTTAAGAAATACTTAATGGTTTGTCATTAATAAAGTTACACACATTTTCCTTCATCAAAATGTTACTTTGTAATGCTTTTATAAACTTATTTGAAAAGTAGAGTTCTTTACATTTAAATTGGAATATTCAGTTATATTTTAAAAGAAAATTCTATCATAATGCATAACACATAACACTTATAATTTAAATTCTACTCAACCAATTAATCAGATAGTCCTAATAGAAGTGGGATGAAATAAATTACTTCTAATGCTTACTGAATAATTTCCATAATTTCTCCATAAGTATATGCATCAAATATTTTTAATATGGTAATGTACAATTCATGTAATTCTTTAGAAGTATGGCTATGGATGTACACATGGAGTTGAATTAAGATATATTTATCTTTTTTAGCTTTGGGACTTAAAATGATGGAAGACAAAACAGAATGTATTGCATCTGTAATTGTGTGTGGTTTTGATTTTTGATTCATTGTGAGAACTTCTCTTAGTGGATTAAAATGATGTGAAATGATTGGTAACAGACAAAAAAAAAGAGATGCTTTCAAAAATTCACATATGGAACTTCATATTATAGCTTCTCAATGCTGGATGTTAGGTAAGAAAAGATAAAAAAAAATTCAGAGAAATGAATATATAAATGATTGCTACATATAATTGGCAATTTCATGCACTATGTTTAGGAGTTTTTTTCCTTACCAAAATGTTTTTAATATACTGATTCAGTGTTAGAGACAAGAGTTAATATTTTTATTCACTAAAATTAAATTACCAGTTTTTTCAAGTAGTGTACCCTTTAGAAGGTGTTTGAAAAGAGAGGTCCATGCTGATTATTTAACAATGACTGAGCTTTTCATTTAGATCCATAATTATAGTATAGAATTAATTAATGGAACATATTACAGTAAACAACAAAATGAAGGTAACTTCTATATGTAGGGTTTGGCATTATCTTTCACAACCTAGAGTTAACTAGCTACTCTTCACCAGCTGAGGACCTAGGAGCAGGTCATTTACAGACCATGGATCATCCATGGCACTGTGACTCTATGGGAACTGACTGATAATAACTTCATGATATTGGTGCTACCTGGGGCAAAACTTTTGTCTGTCTTTCCTTCCTTCCTTCCTTCCTTACTTCTTTCTTTTCTTGTATAATAGCTGATTCATTGTAAAATTGAAAAAAAAATTCCTTCTAGTTCTTGATTTACAAAGTAATCTGTTAAAAAAAAAACAGAAAAGATCTTAACACCATCTATAGCATTTTAGGAAATATATTTTAAGAAAATATTATTTTAGAGAATAAATATTTAGAAAATATTATTTTAGGAAATTTTAAAAATTATGTATCACATGTTCAAATATCAGCTGTTACACTGAATATCCACCAAGTCAATCTTACCCTGAATGTTTTGAGGAGTAGTTCATCCTTGGTAATCTTAATTTTTTAATAAAATCCTCTTATATCTTTCAATGTTTCTCAAGTCAACTTAATTATCAGTATTTAACTTTTTAAATTAGTAAATATATTTGTAAAAGACATCTGTCTTACAACATCTGTGTTCTATATAAAAGTTTAGAAAAAATAACTTCTTTTACCATAAAATTGACATTATTATAGAAGTGTTTGTCTTTCGTTCCTTACATATTTTCAATTAAGAATAGTTCCTGACAGCTTATGTACATTTCTTTGTCCTAATAAGATAATCAAGAACTTTTTAGTCTATACTAGTCTTTCTCAGACCTGTCTTCATCATCAAAATGAGAGGCACTTTTGAAAACTACTGGTAGCCAGTCTTAGCACAGGTTACTGAGTTCTTTAGAGAGAGACACAAACATCTCTACATATTTGATGTTAATTTGTTTTCCTCAATCTTCAGCTGAGATCTATAGGAATTAGAGGAAAGTGAATATAAAGAAAAATCATGACTTATTGATTCATAATTCAAAATTTCTTGGAAGTATATGACCAAGTATGGTTTATTTGTTAAGTATTCAATTTTATATTAATTCTTTCTTCTCTGTTCTCTTTTTTGTTTTCTCCCTTCATCTCTTTATTTTTATTATACTTATTTTAAATTATTTTAGAAAAATTATAAAAATAGCGAGAATCTCCATATTAATTTTACCCACCTTCCAAATAATGTTGGCACCTTACATAACACAGGATATTATCAAAGTTGAGAAAATAACATGGGTGGGATATTCCTAACCAAAACACATATATCATTCAGATTTTATGGGCTTTCTTTCCTATTGTGTCCTTTTTCTGTACCCCACATTGCAATGAGTTGTTATGTTAACTTAGTCTTTTGCAATATGTGTAAGTTTTCTTCAACATTTTATTATATATAATTATTTTGACATTTTTGATGGGCTCTGATCATTAATTGGAGAATGTTTCCCAATTATTGTTTCTCCACACTTTCCTCTTGATTTTTGAGGCTCTGTGTACTTTTTAGATTGAGCAACAGAAGTAATGTTGCATCTTGAGTATAGCATTTTGGTGGATGATGCTTCCAGATGTCTTTGTCCCTTGTAACTCTCACAATCTTGATCTCTTGGTTCGAGTGGCATCTGAAGAGTTTCTCCAGTACAATTTTGATATTATATCCTTTTGTAATTTATCAGATATCTTTACTGAAATACTTTTAGACTGTGCAAGTGTACAATTTCTTCCAAGCTTTTACCTATACATATTTTCATCCACTAAAACATGGGAAGGAACACAGCCCTTACAATCACACTCACTTTGACATCAATGCAAGGTTGGGAGTTCCTAAAATTACCCTCACATTTGAGAATTTGCTAGAAGAATTCCCATAATTCACAGAAAGTTGTTACACTCACAGTTCCAGTTTACTATAACTAAAATTTACAGATTTTAACCACCCAAGGAAAATAAATAGTTCAGAGCTAGAAAAGTTTCCAAAACAGAGTTTCCATTTGTCCTACGGTTATTGAGTCAAAGACAGCTTTATTTCCCTGCATCCATGTGCCCCAATATGCATGAAGCTTTTCCAAATAGGGGTCCCCACCCAAGCCTTGATGTAATTTTGTGGACACTGGCCTGAGTGATTTTAAAGTCTGCTCTGTCTAGTGGTCAGATTGCTACCACATGATCCACAGTCTCCACTCTGAATGGCATTGTTATACTAGTTGGTAGAGCATTCCTCTCTGTAAGTGACTCTGTGACAAAGACACTCCATCAGTTATGACAATCCAAAGTCTTAGGAACACATCCCTGAAGCTCAGGACAAATGACCTCTCTTTGGACAAAGATGAATTCTTTACTATATATCTATTGGTCAAGCCACAAGTTTTATTTCACCCTTGCTTAATGTTGATTATCTGTTTTCCAATCTCATTTACATATGTTAACTGGAATGCTTTAAGAGGAAAACAGTGTCTTCAGTCCAATATATTTATTTGTTTATTCATATGTCATATGGTTTCAGTTCCAAGAAGATATTAACATTACATTATGTATTTATTTATTTTCTGTGTATTTATTTTTTTAGAGGTAGTTGGACACAATAGCTTTATTTTATTTATTTATTTTTATGTGGAGCTGAGGATCAAACCCAGGACCTTGCATGTGTTAGGTGAGTGCTCTACCGCTGAGCCACAGCACACATTATTTATTTTGTGGCTAAAATAGAACCAGTTTTGACAGTAGGTTCTCCAGTAGGTTAGCATCTGTGTCCTTGGCATGCCTCTGCCCTGGTGTCGCCATGTCTTACTTCCTGAGACCACATAGGTTTCCAGGCTCATCTGAATTCAGCCTCTTTATTGTGAATATCTGCTTCTAAGTACTGGAGACTAATTCTCAGGAATCATGTCTGGGTATGAAGGGTGCTGCTTGCAATTGAGGAGTCCTACTCTGGGTCTCTCAGCAGCTGAGATATATATTCTGTATGTAACTAAATACATAAACATTTCTGCATTTATTTTCACATTTACCTATAGGTATATATGTGCATATACGTATGTATATGCACAAATACATTAAAAGGTCCAAATATACAATCTACATACATAAACCCACATACTCATACCTTTGATTTCAATAGTATACATGTCTCATTTTAGCCTCTCCCTTTTACTATTTATATTTTTTTCACCTAATCACTATAAACCTGGATTGCATTATCTATAATAACTTTATAAATGATTAATCCTTTGATGAAATACAAAGCAATTTAAGAATTTCTAATTAATATAATTATGTGAAACAAATGAATTAATGTTGCAGTCTTTAGTCTCACATTTACATTCAAAATTCTAAAGATTTCAGTTTAGTTAGGTTAGTTCTTTTCTATATTCTTTGGTATAATTTTATTCATTGCTAATAATTTATTTGGACAAATTTTTAGCATTTCTATTCTACTTTTGATTCCTATAAATCTAGATTTGCCTTAATATTATATTTATAATTTATTTTTGAAAGTTATAGCAAGGAGACATCCTATGATTTGAAGAATTATAGTTACATTATACTGTACTCAAAGATGTTACCCCTCCCATCTCTAGGGTCTCAACCCCTTCTTTCCTTCTTCTTCTTTTACTGTACCCACAGAGTGCAATTGAATGATGACTTCTTTTCCTATGTTGATTTATTCTTATTTATTTTGTACAATCTGTTAATTTTTTCCACCCAAAGGACTATAAATATACATTTGTCTTCTGCTTTCTAAATTAAACAGTAGTACATCCTGGAAGTCATTCTGTTTCAGTTTATAGATGTCTTTCTCATTCATTTTTATTACTGCATAGTGACCCATCTTATAAATGCAAAATGCATTGTTTGTAATTAGAAAACAATGTAAATGATGTATGTTTCACTGTTAAGAAGAGCTATTGAAGAAGCTGTGGTATACAGTGATCTTCCATGTTTATATATTTGTATTTTGGGAAGTATTTCTTTAGGATACATCCCTAATTTTGGAGTTTCTGGGTTTGAAATGTAAATGCATATGTAGTTTTGTTATGTGTTTTCAAATTTCTACCAAGAAAGATGATACCAGTTTTAATTTCCACCAGCACTGTGTCTGAAAGACCCTAGCCCAGCAACCCCGAGGCCCAATTGCAAAACCATCAGGGCTTGTTGCAGACCCACAAGAGCACCAGAGATGTTTATCTGATAATCAGTTAAGGGTAGCCAGTTGTGAAAGAACAGAATGGTTGGGAAAGAACAAAAAAAACCCAGGTCCCAGGGCATTCTTAGGCAAATAGGAACTGATAAGCAAGAACAGAAAAAGCAGAGTGCAAATATGTGACTGTTATGCGGTTTTTCCGGAACATAAAGTGAAAAACAACTTTGCCCTTTAGGTAATCTATATGCTGGGTTCAAAATAACCAATAAGAAACCTGTTGCTTACCGTGCGCGCGAAACCTGCCCCTTTATCCTATAAAAGACCTGTACCCCAAAGCCCAGTGTGCCAGTTCACCAAAGCTCCCGCTGAAGTTTTGCTGAGCACCCACAGGCGCCTGTGTATCAATAAATTGCCTCTTGTTTTTGCAGCCAGTGTCTCCTGCGTTCTTCCTTGGACAGGGAGTCGGAGGGTCTTTCATGTCAGTCTATGAGAAAAACTAGCCTCACCCTCAATCTCATCAACAAAATGTATAGTTTTCGTTTTGTTATTGTTGTTGTTTTGGTACTGGGAATGGAACCCAGGGACACTTTGCCACTAAGTACATCCTCTGATCTTTTATATATCTTTTATTTTGAGACAGGGTCTCAATAAGTTGCTTAGGCTCTCAAACTTGTGATCCTCCTACCTAAACTTTGCAGGTTCCTGGGATTACAGACATGTGCCAGAGTGTCTGGTTTGCATTGCTTTTAAATCTTTGACAGTATACTAGTACAAAATATTATCTCAATGGTGTATCAATTTCTCTAATTATAGTACTTGGTTTGGTTTCATGTTTCATGACCATTTTTATGTCTTGTCTGTGTAATGACTCAAAGAAGACAAAAGGAATTCAGATTTTTTTTTTCCAGACAAATTTAACAAAGATATTGAAATAGTGCAAAAATCAATCAGGACTCTTAAAATTGAAAACTACAGTGAATGAATTGAATTATATTGGAGAGCCTTGAGGACAGAATTGATCAACCAGAAAAAAAATAGTGATATTGAAGGCAAATTATTGAAAGTACACAGTAAGAAGAAAGGATAAATAAGTGTAAAGAAATGAAAATCTAGTAGGAAATATGGGGCAACAGCAAAATAATAAATCTAAGGGTCAGTTATTGGGTTTCAGAGAGACTTTAAAATAAAAGCAAGATAGAAAGTCTATTCAAGGATATAATAATGTTAACTTCTGAATTCTGAAAAGAAATATAAATATTCACTCACCTATAGGTCTAAGGTTGCTAAAGAAATTCAAACCAAACATTACCACCCCAGAACTTGTTGTAATAAAACTCACAACATCAGGGACCAATAAGAATCCTAAAAATGGCAAGAGAAAAAAGCAAATACTACATAAAAATTGTTCTATGAATCTGGCACCAGAGTTCTCAGTAGTATAGGGGGAATTGAGATGATATATTCTGAATGCTGAAGGAAAGAAAAAAATTTGTCAAAAAGAATACTGTGCCTAGTAAACCTATCCTTCACATATTAAGGCTAAAGACTTTCCCAGACAAATAAAATTTGAGGGAATTCATCAAACTTAAAGAAAAAAAAAATGCCCACATGTAACAGGAAATATCAGACATTATAAAATTATATAAATAGTAAAGACCAAACTATCAAGAAGGAACATTAACAGGAAAATTTGTCAAGGTGTAAATAATATGAAAAGATGGAAAATTTGACATCAAAATTAAAAAAATGTGGATGGAGTGAACAGAACAAGATGTATCTGTTTAGAATAGTTTTTGTTTTATTATTGTTGTTTTTGATACTGGGAATAAACCAGTTTTATCTGTTTAGAATGACTTACTAAAATGAAAAGTTATTCTGTGGTCCTCATGGGATACACAGATCAAAAGCTTATAATAGATTTGTTAAAAAATAAAGAGCAAAGATTTAATCATACAGAAAAAGCCTTAAACTACCAAATAAGATAGTAAGAGAGAAACAAAGGAAGAAACAATGTACAAAACAAGAAAGCAACAATTAATAAAAATGACAGCAACATTTTCTTTTCTTTTTATTATTTATTTATTTATTTTTTTTTTTTGGTGCTAGGAATTTAACACTGAGACACTTACCCAGGAAGCAACATCCTCAGCCCTTTTGTTTTCTTTTGTTTTGTTTTGACAGGGTCTTCTTACTAAGTTGATTAGGGCCTCACTAAGTTGCTGAGGCTGGACTTGAACTAACAATCCTCCTGCCTCAGCCTCCTGAGTCCCTAGCAATATATTCTTACTTATCTTTAATTATCTTGAATGTAAATTATTAAATTCTCTGATTAAAAAATATGGAATGGCTGAATGAATTAAAAAAAAAGAAAGAGAAAAGTCTATCAAGATCCCAGTTGATGCTGATGTTACTGTTTCAGGAGAACCACATTAAGAACCAGAGTTCCAGAACCAGAATGACAGTTCTTCATATATTTCTCTTTCAGATTATGTAAATCAGCAATGCTTTCTGGTTAGTGACTATTGGAGTTTGTTTTTGTGTGGAAAAAAACTGGATATATGTAGAGAATTTTTCAAACCTGTGAAGAAGCTAGAAAATATACATTTTAAATAATTCTTTGATTTAGAGTTCTGGGAAGAAACTCAGTCTTTTAAAGGAGAGTAATAAATATGATACACAATTATGCTCAATTTAAATGATAAGACTGAAATCATTACATTGCATTAGTTTAATAAGTTCCACATGCAAAGGTAAAATATAACTTAATATTGTAGTTATAAGTGGAGATCCATCATTTCAATGAATATTTGCATCAGCATATTTTGCATATGATATCTGAATTAATATTTATTTCCCAAATGATTTTCACCATGTTAAAACCATAGTAATAAAAGCTTATATTCTTATGGCAAATTGGCCATACATGCTTTGGAAAATGATCAATAAATTCCATTGTGATATCAAGGAAATTAACTCTGCTTTGTTGATTCATTTTCTTTGAGTGTTTTCTGTCTTTCATGATATACAGACTAGGAGTTATAGTGTGAAATAAACTTTTTGCCTTAGGTTGTAGAGTTTGGAAGATCAGGCTCTTATTTAGGAAGAGACAAGTGAGACTAATGAGATGACTGATTAAAAATAATATAAAGCCCCATAGAACCTGACCTTTTTCAGGTTCTATGGGGTTTTATAAATTAGGGGAAAAAACTAGGAAATAAATGAAAAATTAGGAAATAAAAACCTCTTGAGACTACAAAATAATAATGTAGAATTTGTTAGTGACCTACTTTAAGGTGAGGTGCTTGTGGACATAGGGACAGAGATGACAAGAGGTGTTCAAAAGAATAAAATACAGACAGTTCACATGGAATACTCTAAGGAAGAAGAAGATTAGTATGTCTGAAAAAGGGAATTAAGTAGAGATCAACGTGGGTTCTTCAGATTATTCAGTAATCAAGTCCTGGATGCAATGTAGAAATCCAATGTCAATGATCACCCCCAAATCAGGATGTCCAACTCAAGGGAAACTCAGGGAGGAGAGACACCTTCTGAGGGAATGTTGGGCAAAGGAACTCACCATCAGAGAAAAATGCAGGACTCCAGTATCTGAAACTGTGGTCAGAAATTAAATATTGGTTTTAAATAAGAAAGACTACCAGTATATTTTATATGAATCAAGTTGAAAACACAGTGCAGAAGCAGGAGCATCACCGATATCTGATATCTCAATGTTAAATTTATCCTGAGCAATTAGTCTAGCTTTTAATCTCATTTCTTCATTATGAGACCCAGAAATGTAGATAAATCTGGAGGTTGAAATGTTGTTCTAGTTTGGAGATATCAAACATAACCAGACACAGGCTAGGTAAGGCACTGCAGTGTCTATACTAAGATGACACCATAATTACAAACTGTCTCAATTTCTTCCATAGGTTTTCTTATAAATAAATAATAATAAACCAAAAGATATGATACATCAGTTTGAGTTGTTAAATTATATTTATTTATATTTTCTGATACAAAACCAAGATTACAAATGTGGTGAGTTTCAGCCTACATTTCCCTTTTCAGATTTCTAGAGCCTTAGAGGATGGCTACTTTCCTTATTGTTTTTTTTCTGTGACTAAATATACAAAAATAAAGTAAATTTCTGTAATTCACCTCCTCATTCTTCTTATTCTAATTCCTGCCTATAGATCATATTTTGCTTTTCATCCTGCATCTTTACATAGAGTCAAGGGTAATTTTTATTAGTAAATAGCTAGTTAAGTCTATTTTTAATCAACATTACAAAATAGGAAAGTTGATGGAGGTTCTCAAATTTTCCTTTTATCAGTAACGAGGGAAAAATAATATTTTGATGTCCATGATTCTGTTTACCTCTCAATTCCTTTAAGCTTATGTGAGAAAGTATTCTCCTTCTGCAGCGTCTGAAAAAAGATGCAGGAAAAGTGAGCAAACTCAAGGAGGAATTGTGAGTCTAAAATACACACAGAGAACATGTGCATGGTTTCCGGGCACCAATGAATAAGGAACAGGCCCATCAGGAATAAGAGAAATAGGCACCTAGTTCCCCACCAAGCAGGTTTGAGACACAAGGGACATAATCGGCAAATTTAATCAGGTCTGTGACAACTAAATATCTCAGTCCTCCTTGCTGCCCACAAAGCATAAGTGGAATTCTGTATCTAAATCTTGTGTCAGGACAAGTGGGAAATAAAACCAAGATGCCAAATTGGTGTTTCCTTTACTGTTTGTTGTTTTTTTCCTTGATCAACTTTTCTAGAAGTCAATCTATTTTACTGATCTCATTAAAAAATTGGTTTTGTTTACCAAATGTTATGATTACCTCTATAATGTATATTTATATCTGTTATTATTTTAATTATCATTGTTATATAGAATGTTATTACTATTTTTTTGTTTTATTTGTTTTTTTTGGATATACTTGACAGTACAGTGTATTTTGACATATTGTACATGCGTGGACTCTAACTTATTCTAATTAGGATCCCATTCCTGTGGTTGTCCCTGATAGGGAGTTTCACTGATGTTGCATTCCTATATGAACATGGAAAAGTTAGGCCCTATTCATTTCATTGTCTCTCCTATTCCCATCTTCCTCCCCTTCCCTTCGATCCTTTGTCTTATCCACTGAAGTTCTATTCTTTCCCCTCCCATTTTATGCTTAAATTGCTTTATTAAGTTCTTGGATTCCTAAAGTAGGAACTCATGATATTGAGTTTAAATTATTCTCTTCTACATAAAGACTTAAACTGTAAATTTAATCTAAGCATATTAATAAACTATAACTATAGTCCAAGCTTTATATTTAAGCTATATATATAGTTTATATATATTTAAACTCTATTTAAATATAATCATAGCACTACTTTTCTTGCATCTCCCTTTTGACCTATTTTTGTCAGTCTTGATTTCAAAATATTTTTGATTTCTTTTAAGATTACTTTCTTGGACATCTAGATTTATATATTTAAATTTCTGAATATTTTGAAGATTTCACAGAAACCATGCTGTTGTTTCACTTCTTGAAATATAATATTTGTTACATTACAACTTATGGCCTATCTTAATTTATGTTCCATTTGCACTTGAAAAATATTGTGTATTTTGCAGTTCTCAGAATCAAAGTTTAATAAACGTTAACTAGGTCAAGATGCAGTGCTATTATTCAAATTAATCTATTCATTACTCAGTGATATATTAAAATATTGCCTCACGACTAGATTGATCTCTTTCTCCATTTAGTTCTAGTCTTTGCAACATGCAGTTTTAAGCTGTTATTATTTAGATTGCTTTATTTTCTGATAAATTGACACTTGTATTATTGGGAAATTTTCTTTATATCCTGTAATATTTTTGAATGGTATCTACTTCTTTTAATATTAATGTCTATATTATCACTCCTATGTTTACTGCTTTTGTAGTATAAAATTTCTATTTATTTTAAATTATCTGTATTTTGTCATTTAAATTGTCTATCTTACAGATGACACAGAAATGTCTGTTGTTCTTTTTAAATCCAGGCTGAAAATCTCTGAATTTTAATGGCATTGTTCAATCCACTTAGATTTAATATAATTATTTATATGATGCATGTAGGTCTA
Source organism: Callospermophilus lateralis (assembly GCF_048772815.1). Classification (NCBI taxonomy): domain Eukaryota; kingdom Metazoa; phylum Chordata; class Mammalia; order Rodentia; family Sciuridae; genus Callospermophilus; species Callospermophilus lateralis. Next base: position 127,885,526 of record NC_135312.1, on the reverse strand, counting down.
TCGAGTTGCTACTTATTTTCATGTTTTATTACTAGTTTTGACTTAAGCATCTATATTTTGTTTTCTTACTGGTGGCTAGAATTGAAAATGTATATCTTTTATATACTCAATCTATTTTCAATTCTTTTGTCCTTTCACATACACTTCAAGAGACTAAAAATAAAATAATTTGATTTCTTTCCTCTTTTCCTTTTTGCAATATTTATGATAATTGAATATTGCATGTATGTTATTTACTTAATAATATTTTTAAAAATATATTTTAAGTTGTAGATGGACACAATATCTTTATTTTTTTAATGTAGTGAAGATCAAACCCAGTGCCTCATACATGCAAGGCAAGCACTCTATGACTGAGCCACAACCTTAGCCATTATTTAATAATATTTTAAATAAAGTTTAAAAGGAGAAAATATCTGTTATATTTAAGCACAAATTTGTAAACTCTGCTGATCAAGCTATCTTCCTTTCTTTTTCTTTCTTTCCTTCCTTCCTTCCTTCCTTCCTTTCTTTCTTTCTTTCTTTCTTTCTTTCTTTCTTTCTTTCTTTCTTTCTTTCTTTCTTCTGTCCTTCCTTCCTTCCCTCCCTCCCTCCCTACCTGCCTCCTTTCTTTGGAGTCCCTGATCCTACTTCAAGAGCTACTCCATCAATTTACAGCATATGTTATTGGGATGTTCCTGGGGCATCTGGTGGGTAGGAAATATGGGGTCTTCACAAGACTTTGAAATGTATCTAAAGACACTTTACTTAAATCACCTCTACAGGTGAAAATCAGTACTTATTCTGTTATTCATACCAAAATATAATCAGCCATATTTTCCAAAAGAGCCAAATTTCCTAAAAATGATAATAAATGTCAATGTAAAGGGTAGAACTAAAACATAAATGATGTAGAAATTCTTGAAATATAAATATAAAATGCTTTTTATTTAAAAGTTTCCATTAAAAAAAAAACAGAAAGGTCTTCTGTCAGTCAAATTTTAAAGTTCAAAATTTGCGTGTTAAAATCCAAAATAAAATAAGTCAACAAATAGATTTCATGGGGCTTAACTAAAATTTTTTAAAAAATAATTCTAATCATTGTTTTTCTTTAACATTTTCATTTAAATTAATTGAATTTCTGTGATTTTTTTCAATCTAAATATAGACCTAGAGAACCAATGTTACCCATGATGCATTGCTTGAGGAGCAGATATAGCATTGTTTGCCATAACTGAGGTAAAACGCACAATGTTTTTAGATGTTCTATTAAATGTCAAATGTCTTAGATAATAACCCTTAACACATTGAATTAATTCAAATTCTTTAGTAGGAATTTCAGTGATTCAGAGGCAGAAAGACCCATTATAGCTACTTGAGGTTTCCACAATCTGTCTGCTAGAGAATATCCAAAATAAAGGAAATATGCCCCAGGAATATCACAATAACATATGCTGTAAATTGATGGAGTAGCTCTTGAAGTAGGATCAGGGACTCAGAGAACTGCTCATCCACAGGAGGATTGCCATGTACAAATTCAAAATGTAGAGACTTTTCTATGAACAATAGAGTTCAATGGGTAATATCAATTTTTTTATGGTCCAGCATCTTGTGAAGTTAAGTTGCCAGTCTGTTTTGGCTGTGGACATGGTATCTGCACAAAGCTCTATTCATTTCAACTGTAGGTGCAACATTTGTCATCTCAGAACTGTTGAATCTATCTATAGAAAACTTTGATATTAATGTTGACAGGTAGCTTTTTTTTTTTTTTTTTTTTTTTTTTGCAAAAATGTAAACCTGAAAAAACTTACATCCTGTTTCACTCATAATAGAATAACTGACTTTCCTCTTACTGGCCTCGGGAAGTACCATAGCCAAACTCATGGTTTGTGAAGACAGAAAAGTAGATATGGGTAGGGAGTTTTAGGATGGAGAATAAAAGGAATCCCTTTTGTTGCTTGGGATTCATGACTAAGATGTCCTTTCTGATATACTGGTGTTAGAACATACCAAATAGTAAAAATGAAAATGAGCAAAACAAAGATTCCTCTTGAAGGGCAAACCCCTTTATAATGAAGTAATAGTAAGGTAACCAAGGACAGCAAATGCAGCTTGTCTTTTCTTCACACTTATATTAGGTAATTGGATTTAGTGAAGAAAAATGTTTGGGTCATTTTGGGGGCATCCAGAAGAGATGTAGTGGAAAGTGGTTATAGAGGGCCCAGATATGTCCAACTCTCACCTGACTCAGCCTGCATGCTCACAATGAAATTGTGAAGCCTCAATTATTGGCTTCAATAACAAAACTGTGTCATGTAAAGTTACCACTAGAAAATTGATTTTTTTTTCTTTCTTAAAACCATACTTTTTTTTTTTAAGTAAGCAACACTCTCAAACTAGAAACCCTATTGCCTGGGCAACAAGAAACTTCAGAGTATATAATCCTCACAGTTGTTATATTTATTTCCTTTAAAACATTTTATAAAAAGTTATTTGCTTAAGATAATGTGTTGATCATCAAATCACTTTTTATTTTACTTGTTTTATAACATAAAAGAGAATACCACTTCATTTCTTAATTTTCACCCATATTTATATTTAGCTCAATCATAAATGCTTCTACTCTCTTTTGTATTCTTTAGTTAGAATGCAACTAATTGTTGCAGATCTACAACATTCTGATTTTCCCTGCCTTTTGTGTAATAAATAAATGATACCTGCTATTAACATTGAAGATAAAAGGCATATGCAAAAAAATTAGCGATTATAATATCCCTTAAAAATAAATTGAAGATTTTTCCTGTATACTTGATTATAAAATCAGTAGTGGAAATAATGAGAACTAGGAAGGTTTTATTAGTTATTAATAAACTGGTTTATCTAAACAATTTCATGCTGATGAAATACTATACTGGTTTGAAGATATTTCAAGTATTTTCAAGACATTTTATTTTGCTGTGTTAATACCCACTCACTAATTTCATTTCCCCATTGTATTCATTACTATAGACAGACTATTGTTATGGTTTATGACTGTAAATATCTTTATCTGTTGGTTTCAAGACATAATTTTTTTTCACAGCATTGGTAGTAACATAACTTGTTAACAAGCATTTTTTTTTAAGTTTTTAAAAGTTCTCTGTGCAAAATGTTTGATTATGACATTTCAGTATCCAACAAATGGAAACTCTTTATTTGTATAATAAGCTTTATATTTTAGGATGGCATTAGATGTACAGAAAATATGACATAGGAGTATAAAGAATTTCTATGTTCTTTGTACCCAGTTCCCCCTATTATTAACATCTTGCATTAACTGAGTATATTTGCTGTGATCAATGAAACACTAATGGTAACTAAAGCCCATAGTTTGTTCAAGTCTCCATAGTTTTTACCTGATATTCTCTTTCTCTTCTGGAACTCAATTCAGGATACCACAATATGTGGAATTGCCTTGTTTTCTTAGAGTACTCTTGGCTGTGATGACTTCTTAGACTTTCCTTGTTTGTGGTTCTTTTAAGAGTTTTGAGAAATACTGGGAAGGTCCTTGGTAAGACTCTTATCTATTGAGATGGTTATGAAGGATGGTTATTACTAGATTGAGGTGATGGATTTTAAAGTGGGAGACCATCATGTCAATTTTACTCCCTTACAACATACCAAGGTACCTAATGGCAACATGAGCAAGCTGCTTTTGGTCACCTGGCCCTGGCTAAGTTGGTGTTTATAGGTTTCATCACTGTATATGTACTTTTTTATTTTTTCTTTCCATTTTGATCTCTCTGGGAGAAGGTTTCAATGCACAGCCCACACAGGAGTGGGCATGTTTTCTTTAGGGTGTAGCATCCACATAACTTATACAATTCTTCTGCAGAGAAGACTCGTCTCTTCTCTCCTCTTAATTGTCCTCTTCAATCACTGATTTGTATAATTGTGAGGCTACTGGACATTTATTTTGTGTTTTAGTTTAGAATCTAATGCAATGCTATTTCTCATCTTATTCTGATCTCACCATTGGTAGTTATTTGTGTTGGTTTTTGCGCCCCTGTGACATGCCTACATCAGCACATATATTTGTGAGGTTGTTTATTTATTTAGTTATCTATCTATGTATCTATTTATTTATTTTGACACCACGAAATGCTCTAAACTTATCTTGCATATTTCCTGCTACTGCCCTTGAATCAGTTTTCTCCAAGGAACTTTGTTTTCTCTTCTGGGAGAAAGGTTTTATCAAGTAAGAACTGTGTGCAAGCTCTATTTATTGCTGCTGGCTGTCAACTTATCAGGCCCTCTCAGCTGACAGAGCAGAGGAATATATGCATGTATACTAACCTATGCTGTTTGTATAGTATTTTTAATTACTCATATAGCTTGGCTAACTTTGCTAGAATGATTGGTTTCAAAACAACTCAGAAGAGTTATGTCTCTTTCAATATGGTAAAATTTCATCTGCAGGATCATAGTCATTGCTTACATTTTAAATCAATGCAAAACTATAGAAGGAAAATTTTATACAAATATAAATTTTATAAAAATGAATATTTCTTAGACATTGGTAATATGTGCTGAAAAATTGAAAGAAAATATGATGAAGTCTAGCATACTTGTTTTCTTTAATTTTTTGAAAAATGTTTTGTTCTTTTTATTTATAGTTGACAGTAGAGGGTATTTTGGCATACCATATATACATGGAGTAAAACTTCCTATTTTTGTGGCTATACATGATGTGGAGTTATACTTATCTTATATTCATATATGAATATGGAAAAGTTGTGTCTGATTCAGTCTAATGTCTTTCCCATTCCTAAACCACCTCCCTTGCTCCTATTCCCCCTTTCCAACAAGATTAACCTTCGCTCTTCCCTCCCCCGTCACCTATTATGACTCAGCATCCACATATCAGAGAGAATATTTGGCCTTTGGTATTTGGGGATTGGCTTATTTCACTTACATGATAGTCTCCAGTCCCATCTGTTTGCCAACAAATGACATAATTTCTTTATGGATGAGTAATATTCCATTGTGTATATATACCACCTGTCTTACTCTGTTCATCTGTGGAAGGGCATAATGCTTTATTCTATTCTAGCTATTGTGAATTGAGCTTCTACAAACATTGATGTGTTCATGTCACTATAGTATGCTGATTTTAAGTCCTTTGGGTTTATGCTGAGGAAGTGGGATAGCTGGGTCAAATGGTGATTCCATTCCAAGTTTGCTGAGGAATCTTCATACTGTTTTCCAGAGTGGTTGCATCAGTTTGCAGTTCCATTAGCATAGTTTCATTCCATCCCATTTATTGATTCTTGAGTTTAACTTTTGCGCTTTGGGAGTCTTGTTGTAAAATTCCAATCCTAAGCCATCATGATGGAGATTTTGGTCTACTGTTTCTTCTAGTAGGCCCAGGGTCTGTAGTCTAATGCCTGGGTCCTTGATCCACATTGAGTTGAGTTTTGTGTAGAGGGAGAGGTAGGAGTCTAATATCATTTTGTTACATGTGGATTTCCAGTTTTTCCAGCATCATTTAAGAGGTTTCTTTTCTCCAATGTATGTGTATAATGGTTTGTCTAGTATGAGATGACTGTATTTTTTGTGGGTTTGTTTCTGTTTCTTCTATTTTGTCTGTTTTGGTACCCATAATATGCCATTTTTGTTACTCTAGCTCTGTAGTATAAGTTAAGGTCCGGTATTATGATGTCTCCTGCTTTACTTTTCTCACTGAAGATTACTTTGGCTATTCTGGGAGTCTCTTATTTTTCCAAATGAATTTCATGACTGCTTTTTCTATTTCTATGAAGGATGTCAATGGAACCTTAATAGAAATTGCATTAAATCTATATAGTGTTTTTGGTACTATGTCCATTTTTAGGATATTAATTCTGCCTCTCTAAAAACATGGGAGAGTTTTCCATCTATCTTCTAAAGTCTTCTTCAATTTCTGTTTTTAGTATTCCACAGTTCTCAGGATGGAGGTCTTTCACCTCTTCTGTTATATTGATTTCCAAACGTTTTATTTTTCATGCTATTGTGAATGGGATAGTTTTACTAAATTCACTTTTAGTTGGTTCATCACTGATGAATAGGAATACAATTGATTTATGGCTATTAATTTTATATCCTGAAGTCTAGAATTCCTTCCTTGAGCAAACAAAGTATGGGAAGGTAAGTATTATTATGAATTCAGCTATAACATTGCATAAAGAAATAACCAGAGAATGAGAAATAAAGGAAGGGCGTGACACTGTATAAGGACCAAATAGCTGGTTTTATTTTACACACTGCTTTTTATGTTACACATTGTGGATGCCTTGAGAGTCTGGAAACTAATGCTCATCTTGAGGACAAATTCTTATACATTGAATAAATATTGATAAATAGATTCATAACATGAAGAAATTAATAAAAGTCATCAGGGTGTCCTAATAAAAAGTGTGTAATCTCTTTTCTGCTCTCTCTTTTTCACCTCCACTGCTTCTCCTCTGTCCTTGAAAACTTTTTTCTCTACGTATTCTGATCTTTCCTTTTAGTCCTATATCAACACCTGTTTTAAAACAAAGAAAATAAGTACAAAATCTGAGACCTCAAAGATAAAAGATTGTTTAAACTAGGAAAAGTAAACCCAAGCAATGAAATTTAGAGGCTAACAGAGAAGAAAGAGGGATATATGCTGATGGGTGGAATTTTATTCATTTGTGGAAACATAAGTAATAAGTCTTGAAGTCATGTCTGTGACCTGCCACTTTTGGAAAATATGGAGGAAAAAAATTGTTTTGATCTACATTATTTGGTATTTATGTTTAATAAAATATGCATGAGTTGTTTTACATCACTTTGCATGTGTTCTTTATGAAAAAATATAATTTGACACTACATTGTATTAAGTGGCTAGATCATCTTAGGATCCTACATATACTGAGAGATAGTCTTTATATAATGTAAAAACTGTAATAAATAATTCACATAAATGTGAAAACAAAAATTAAGGAATCATTAGTGAATGCCCTAAATTATTCCAAAAATGGTTTAAAAATTATAGGAATGAGTTTGCATTAGTGAATGCCCTAAATTATTCCAAAAATGGTTTAAAAATTATAGGAATGAGTTTGCATTTATTACTTCTGTGCACCAACATAATCATTTATGTTACATCTAATAAATGTTTCTGAAAGAGTGGGAACTTTCCTGAGCAATTCATTACTTTGGGAAATTATAATATGATTTATTCAAAATCACATTTCTTATCTGAACTAATGCTCATTTTATCAAGAATATGATATGTCATCTTCAGTTAATCTGCACATTAGACCACACTAAATATGGACATCTTGGTTTTTCTCTCTTTTCCTTGCTTAGATTATTGAAAGTTTGGAACCTGAATAACGATTTTAGAAAATGGCAGTGTGAGAGGAGCATAAGATTAGTGAATGTGATCATACGAAATAATTTCTCATTTTGTCAGGTAAAATTTTGACTTTAGTTTAAATGATAGCACAAAAAGGATGGAAAATCACACTTTAAAATAAAAAAGCTTAGATTATTTATATTATCCATATTTGACTAACAAATTGCTATGTTGATTTTATTTTACTTACCTAAAGCAAGATGACAAAACAAACAAGCGATTGTACCTTGAGAAGTGATTTAGTCATTGCTGATATTGAAGCACTGTAGAAAGATATTGCATGATAACAGAAGGCAAATTTTTCTTCACTTGTGGTCTCTTTCCTAACATCAATAAAAGTCTCCACAAAAAAAGACCCTTACCCTAGAAGTAGAACTTGCCATTTCCGTTTCTTGTTCCCTCTTTCATCAGTGTTGGACTCTGAGAGACGGGCAGGCAGCCCTGCAGGGGAACCAGGCCTGAGCAGCTGGCTGAGATCACAATTCAACACTGAATGCACCTGATGGAAGAGTGCTCCACTACTTCAGGGGCGCGTGCCTGCTCTTGGCATGACATGACCCTCTGCCCTTCCACTCTTACTTCAGACACCTCTGAAGCATAGAAAGCTGCAGGAATTCCTCCGGACGTGTGCCAGGAGTCTTCCTGGATGCTCATACACACCACAGCCCTTTCATCACTCTGCTTCTCTTCATGTTCACCAACACCTCCTCAGTCCACTGTCATGTTTTGTTCGCATTTCCGTGGCCCCACAAAAGCCAAATGTCGAAGTCTTGTCCCCATGGTGATGATCTTGGGAGGCGAGGCCTTTGGGAGTGATGATGTCACAGGATGGATATTTTGAATGGGAACCGTGCCCTTACAAAAGAGCTGGGTGTCATGGTCCATGCATGCAACCTCAGCTTCTTTGGAGTCTGAGGATGCATGATCACAAATTGGAGGTCAACCAGGGCAACTTAGCAACATCCTGTCTCAAAACAATAAAATAAAAAGACCTGAGATAGAGCTCAGTGGTAGAGAGCTTCTCTAGCTTACATCCACAGTACCATGGAGGAAAATCTACCCACAGGTGTGCACGTGCACACACACACACACACACACACATACACAAAGAAAAATAAAATAAAAACGAATTAAAAACAAAAGAGACCCTAGAAAGATCTCTAACCCTTTCTTCCATGTAAGGTTAGAGTAAGAAGATAGAGGTCAATGAAGAAGGGGACACCTATTCTTCAGGCACCTTGGCCTAGGGCCCCACCCCCATCTGTTAGAACTGTGAGAAATACATTTATGTCACTTCTAGTCCACCCATTCTGTGGTTTTGTTACAGGCTAAGGCATCCCTCTGAATTTCACATTTTGAGTTTCCGCAATTATTCTACCTTCATTATTCTATCTTCCACTCAGTGTAAATTTCATAAGAAAGAAGTTTTTTTTTCTTTCTCATGATGCAATCTTGGCCTTCACACTGCTAGCAATGCAGTATGTGTTCAATAAATATTGACTCAAAGATTATGTAGAAAAAATAAAACTGTTGCTTCTTCTTTTTCTTTTCCTTCTCCCTCTCCTTCCCTCTAAGTGGTAGGAGAACTAATTATAAGGGTCCTTCTCTCACTGGTGTTATACTATTTATAGTAATAGCCAAATACCCATCTGTGAATATGAAAGTAAATTCTACAGGTGAGACAGTGGAGTAATCCAAAGGACAAACAGTCTAGACTAAGTCATGATTTACCTTTTTTCAAGTGAGATGGCCTTGCAAAGCATTGTTACTCCCATCTTCTCTTGTTTATTTATTTGTACACTGGTTGACCTCATGGAGTGGTTACCCTAAAACAGGATAACATGTAAAAGTCTGAGAACGGGGTCAGCAGCACATTAAGTGTTGGTTAAAGTTCAACATTATTACTTTGATGTCCCATATTAGCCCCACAGTCCTGGCTGTGACTAGCTAAGTGGAAAGGACCCAGAAGATCCTAAATACAAACAGCTATGGTCTCCATTGCTCAGCACAAATGTACAGAACTACAAAGAAAGGAAACCCTCTTTTTTAAAGTCTCCATATGCCTAGATATAATTTCAGTGTTGTATCCAGTAAAAATATAAAGCAAGTTATTCCAAAGGTTGTCGGCTTCTGTTAGCTTAATTTGTGCAGGAGTAGACCAGAGACAAGGAAAACTAGTAGATTAATTGGATATATCCAGGAAATATCAACAAGGACTGCTTAGTATTAGAGGGAAGGGAAACATTGACTAAAGGAGCATGCTTCTGTAAGTCAGCTAAAGCATCAGGTAAGTAGAGATTACTAGCAAAGAGAAACTTAAGTCTGTGAAAACATTTTAGAAAAATCTCCCAAAAAGCCAGGGGTAAGCACACAACTGTAATCCCAGGAGCTTGGGAGGCTGAGGCAGGAAAATTACAAGTTCAAAGCCAGCCTCAGCAAAGACAAAGCTCTAAGTAACTTGGTAAGAACACTGTCTCTAAATAAAATACAAAATAGTGCTGGGGATGTGGCTCAGTGGTTGAGTGCCCCTGGGTTCAATCCCTGTATCAAAAAAAAAAAAAAAAAAATCTCCCTGAAAGACTCAAAGAATTAAGTATTCATACTCCTTGGTTGAAGGCTATATTGGGCAATGTTGGTTTCCTGGTTTTAAAGACCTAGCCATAGGTCTATGCAATAATAGGCTATGCAATAATCAGGATACGGTCACACTCAGACACTGAAGCAGATAACAATGGGAATAATTCGTTGTTGAACACAGAAACAATTAAGGAGTTTAGACAGGCGCATAGATAGGTCTGTTAGAGAGGAGAAGAGCCACACACTAACTCAGAGCTGGTTCCCATCATATGTGAAAGGCCAGCATGACAGTAGCTCTTGATTTCCAGCTACTGCAGGCATAGGAGTACCCTGCTCAGCCTGGGGAACCAGTGTAGGCACCCTGGGACAAGTGCTAGGGGAATGCACAGTTGGCCTGATGACCAGGACAAATAAACATGCACAACTTTTGGTAGACTTTACACTTCATCAAAACTGATGAACTGTTGCTCAGTTGGAGACATTTTTTTGGCTTAAAGGTCCTGAGGTATTGAAATTCACTACACTCAAGTAGCTTATTGTTGTCTCAACCAAGCACACTGGGGTGGCCTAAAATAATCACCCACTCCATTTTGTACCAAGAAATAAATTCCTATGCACAGTGCTTGGGATGAATAAATTTCTATTTTAACTTCAATGTTTTCTTTCGTAATAACACTTCTGACTTTTCTTTTATAATGTTTTATATTGACTTTTATTCTGTACCGATTTTTTGTAGCATTTTACTGTGTTTATTCACTTTATTTGATGTGTGTTCATTGCTTCACATATAATTTTTTGTTTATTTTTCAAAGTCTGTATACTTATAAGAGAACATTAATTAAGAAATGAAGGATGGAATAGTTAAAACACCATAACAGGCACCAAAATCAAACCCAAATCTAAATGTGGATGCTACATTGGTGGCATGACTTTGTAACCAAAATAATTTTTGTGCTATAAGCATATGCTAGAATAGTTTCAAAAAAGAAAGTTTAAATTCTTTTGAAGAAATTCTGAAATATTAAGAACTTCCAGGTGTGTTGTAATTGTCAACATGAAAATATATGAAGTTGGGACTGGGGCTGGGGCTGGGGCTCAGTGGTAGAGCGCTTGTCTCACACATGTGAGGTAGCAGGTTTAATCCTCAGCACCATATAAAAAATAAACAAATAAACATATTGTGTTCATTTAAAATAAAATTTTTAAAAAATATGTGAAGTTAATTCATCCTACCAGGTTAACTTAAAGAGGGCTGCTTTTCTTTTTCCTTTTAAACAGCTATGCTTTCTTGTTTATTTGGAGTGGAACAAGAGAATGCTTTCTAGTATACTATTCTAAAAAGATTATAACTTCATTAGAAGACTGGATGCAAAAATCCCTCTCCCCAGTTTACCTAGGCAGTACTACCTTCCTGAAAATCTTCCTGGCTTTCGCTAGAATGTAAATTTGTTTATGCCTGTCTTTCTGTAGCAAAGCTACTCTCTATATTTCTAATCATTAAAAAAAGGCCATGTGATAAATCTTTTGTTTATTCAGAAATTATAATCGCAAACAAAAGGAAAAAAAAAAAGTTCTGCTTTGGTAAGTCCTAAGTTATCTCCCCTAAAGGAGGAGGCATGTGGACATACACTGAACTGAACAGAGGGACTACTTCATACTATGAAGGGCTACTTCAAATTAACCTTGACCCGCCATGGAATATCACATTTTTTTTTCCAATCTTAGGGGAAAATTCAACAGTGAAGCTATATATGCCTACAGCAAAATCCTGAAATTTTTACTAGATGTCTGCTCTCCAGGAAGTTTTGCAGGTTGCTGAGTGGGAGGCCGGCAGACACAGATATCATCTTGTCAGTCAGATACTCCTTTGCAGACAGTTGGCACCTCTAGGATACAACAGTTAAGCCACATGTTCAGAGGCTGAAGACTGGGAGAACACCTCCTGCCCTGGCCAGAGGCCCATCCCCATTACCCTCTGGTTTTCCTGCTGTCTCTGCAATGCAAAGCCCCGGGAAGTGCCGCACATGCTTGCTGCTCTCCCTCCACGAGCACAGGAGAATCTGTCCATGTGGGTCGAGGGGTATACAAGGACAGTTAAACAAAAAGGGTCCAATAGAATAGTTTTTCACACTAATATCACCCCCAGGATTTCGTGGAAAACCCTTCATGTTTCAAAACACGTGCTGTCATCAGATGCTACCACTAGGTTGAGTGGGAACAACAAAGTCAATTGTGTATGTTTCATATACACATGGTTCATTTTCAGCCTTTACCACTGATACAGTATAATTCTGTGTGAGTACGTACGTGTGTGTATAATCTCACATGCATATAAATATAGATGTCACATGTATAATATCCATATACATATGAATATGTATACATAAAACTTATGCATTACCCATGGACAAGGCATTATAAATATTTCTAATTTGATATTTACACTGATTCATTGATTGATTGATGTGGGTTTATGTGACTGAGTCAAAAAAATTAACTTAAGATTCTCTGTGTTCCAGCAACTATGTTGTAGATTGAGGCACTTCTATTGCCTTCTAGTACTTTACCCTATAATTGAAAAGACAGGTGATTAAATAATTAACAATATTACTATATAACCAATATTAAAAGAAATGTTTGGATGAAGTATAAATATTCAAAACAAAACTATGACAGTATAGTGAAGTGCTTTCTAAGCCTTCTATTTGTTAGGCAGGAGTTTGAAGGAGAAAACTAGACTGCAAGAAGTCATTTCCCAAGTCTACTGTGTAATAGCCAGTGTTTAAAGTATACCACAATAATTTCTATAAAGTTTTACTCCAAGCTCAGTGGACAGACAAAATCCTTAACTTTATCAGGTTACCTTGAACATGGGAGGACAGAAAAGCTTTTAAGAAATGAAATATATTTTAAATAGTAGTGGCAGTATTAATATGTATTATATATATATATATATATATATATATATATATATATATATATGTGTGTGTGTGTGTGTGTATATTCCTATTTTCAAGAGAAAATTATATATATATATATATATATATATATATATATATATATATATATATATATATGTAGTGGTTCTTATTTTCAAGAGAACCACAACATAACCTGAACCCAGAGAGGACTTATAAAACTAACAGTTTGTTTGTCATGCTGTAGAAAGTTTTCGGATATATCCAGTTGATATCAAAGGAACTTTCATTAATGTAGCTGTGAGTGAACAGATATATTTTTTCTGAAGGATTCAGAGAGATTTCATCAACATTTTTCCCAACAAAAATTTGATCTGTGACACCTACATCAAAAGGTTGTTCTCTCTGGTTTGACATTTCTTTTATATTTCTGATATCTTTCTGTATATTTATGCTGTACTTGTATACAGAGAACCTATTTTATTAAATTCTCTACTCATATTCTCTCTTTGTTGCTTGCCTCGGTGAAGCCTAGCTAAGTTTGGAACATCTTCTATATCCAGGCAAACATTATTTACCTAACTTCAGAAGCAATCCTGAATCTGAATCAAAAGATACTAGAAGCAGAGCGAGGCATAAAAAATGAGCAGAAATTCATCAATTTTACACCAGATTTTGAGCCATCTTTATGGATGCCTGAGTATATGCTCTCTTACTAAGTGGAGTGTCTCTAAAGGTTAAGGGCAGGCCTCTTCAGGATTCTTAGCTATTTCCTTTCCGTACTGCAGCAGATGATGGGGTGCTTTTTGCCTCTTTAATTCCCTCCAGTACCCTTAATCCAACACATGGATTAAGCGGTTGCTTTCATACTCGGAAGGTGAAAGAGATACTTTGATATGCTCCCATCGTTTACAGAATGCATGCTAAATGGATTACTAAAAAAAAAAAAAAATCTTAGTTTTGTGCTTTTACACTTATACTTCTTCCTACTGCAGATTGATCCATACTAAGTAAACATCTGTCTCATTTGTTAATTTCCACGTGTACCTTTCCAGTTTAACTTGGAAATGGCACTCTGCCACCACAGGCATGAGTATCTGCCTATTCTGTTTTCTTTTTAGAAGTTGCATTTCACATATTTTATATCTAATTTCCCTATAATATTGTTGTTGTGTTTCTACCCAAAGAATCTCTACTCAAATGATGTAGAATGCATTCTCGTCAATTATATACTACTTTCTGCATGCTGAATGAAATCTCCAAATCCCAATTCTTCTGGCTCTTTAAAAAAAAAAAAAAAAAAAAAAACTTCCTCATCTCCTCCCCACCCCAACTAGCTGAATGATTGTTACATGAACAATGTATTGCTACTAATAGTCAATTAATGATTAGCTTGGGGTGGTGACTGAGGTGGGGGATCCAATTTCATTTGTCCTTTTCTTTCATAAAGAATATTGCAGTATATAACAATGAGTTTAAGGTAGAAATATTAATTCAAACATGTGTTTATAGTCATTAAAATAAGAATTTCATATTGGGGCAAATTGAAATCATATCAGTTAGGGATTAAATATATAATTATTACCTACTTTATCACTGGTTAGCAAATAGGTTTAGTTAAGTAACTTACAGGGAAAGAAATTAAGTGGTGTAGAATTTCAAGACATAACTCTTAATTTAACATATCACTTTGTCTTATATTGCTAAAAACTAGCATAAATTCAATCATTTTCATTGTGTCTGATTAGATTTAATAGCACAAAAATACATGAAAAAAAATCTTAAATTTTTTATTGAACTTTTAATCTAAGCCATTAACTTTAAACAAATAGCACTGAAAGGACTATTCCTAGATGATTTTTCTTAGAAGAAATAGAGTTATAAATCATCTACCGCCTACTTACGATAGTACATGAAAATATACTTTCTCTTTCATTTGGCATAATACTATTAATGCAGATATATTTTCGTTACAGTTGCATTATTTTTTAATCAGAAAAAGAACATTAATAGACAAAATCATATAAACTTGGAACGGAATTGCTAATTTTATTTCAAACTTCTGTATCTTTTGCAAAGTATTGTTCATGTATTTCTTATGCTATATAATTCGCAAAGCAATGGAAAAGATCTAAATAGTCCCCCATAATGTCACAGTGGTTTCGTGCTTTTTCCTATTGCTGCTGTAACAAAATATTACAAAAGTACTGGATGGAAATGCCAAATAATTAGTAGTTTCTAGAAGGTTACGTGTCTGACATTGGTCCTGCTGAGATCAGTTGAGGTGTCAAGAGATTCCAAGTTCACCCTCATTCCTTGACTCACGTTTCCAAACCTCTATCTTCTAAGTCAGCAACATCACATGTTAGAGTCTGTAAACAAGTCAGGATGGCACCTGGCAAAATGCCAGAGGGAGTGGTTTGTGAAGTAACAAAAAATGAGCCATTACGTGTGGAGATTCCTTATTGGTTGACTGCTGTATCTAGTTTATGCTAATTAAGATAGGCTGTGTGGAATGTATAAATATGGCTCCGGTCCTACAATAAACGGCTCCCATTCCTGCTGTATCAATGTACACAAGTTGCTCGTCACCCCTCGGTTATTTTGCTGCAGCCGGACTGCAGCAATCACATATCTCTGGTGATTCTTTCACTATAAACACAATTGAAAACATTCCCAAGCTTTAAAAATTCATGCAATTACATGGTGCCTACAAGGTAATCCAAAGGTAATCTGCCTTTTGAAAGTCATTAATTTAATAACATCTGCAAAGATATCTTTGCATGTAAACTAGCATATTCACTATTTGGGGAGAGTAGGATGTGGACATATTTGGGGGCCAAGTATTCTGCCAACCACAGACTGCATATAAGAAAGACACACATATTTACGTATCAGATTTATTAGAGATTAACAGAAATACGCAGAACTTCCCAAGTCATAATGATAATGTTGTGAAGGAACATATAATTTAGAAGACTATAAGAGAGAAATTTTCTGTGATCCAGTAGCCTCTCGTACTTATCAAGGTGAAACAGGGGATATGGGCCATGTTTTCTGGATATATTAAAGGAAAATTATTCCTTCCTGTCTCTTACTTCCCATTCTTCCCTGTCTCTAGCTTCCTTTTATATCTATCTGTCTACCCATCTATTGCTATCCAGAAAAATTCATTTTTATCTTGGAATACAAGAAAATACTTTGCTGTTGTATAATTTATTAAAAAATATATAAAGTTTTTACTTTGATATAAATTTACTTGATTTCAAGTTTAATTGTTTTTTTTTCCACAAGTGCAGATAATACTGACTATCACATCTCATTCAACCTGCTGAAAGTGTGGAGGAAATTAAGTTGACATATTTTAAACACATAGGCTGTACAGAGTGGCCAAAATGCCATTCAACTGCTTTCAATATATGTTTTAGCATTTCATTTTGGGGTCAAAAAGAAAGGAACCTCTCTCTTGAACTACTCTAACTCGTACAAAAATATATAATTTTTCTTTTCCTAAAATTATAAAAGTAAGAATAGTTATTGAGAATGTTGGGGTCATGAGAAAGATGGATTGTAAGAATAATGTCAATAATATTTGAATACTGACTGCATGATCTCAATAGAGGAATCGGGTAGTTTTTCCTTCCCTCTCTGATGTACTTGCTTTTCACTACAGCCATTCAGGTAATGAGGCAAGGAAGTCTCAGGTAAGGCAACCCTGGATTTGCTGCCAGCAGTTTCCAGCTGTGTTGTTTCCTTAGTACAGTGTCAAGCACTTGATTGATGTTCTCCCATGTCACTGTCTTCCCTGTGGCCGCTTCAGTTCTCTTATCCCTTGTCATCACTGGAGAGACATATTTGTTGGCTCATTATCTGAGTGCCACACTAGATTAAAAGGTCCATGAAGAAAGAAGATTGGTCTCCTGTTCACCACATATCCTCCGTGCCTGTTGTTACTGGCGTACAGTAGGTGATCAAACACCATATAGACAATTTTCAAGTCACAGGATTTTTAGGAGAGGTCACTACAGGGATCACATCATCTTTATGCTGATTTTCTTGTTTTTAATTAATTTTTTTCCCATAAGTTCTTAAAACCTCTTTGCAAAGTAAATACTTCCAAATGTATTGTTTATCATATATTCCATATGTAGTACTGATTTTATTGACATAATAACCTTCATGTCAGTGCCATAATGAGATCTCATCTGTATGCTTTCAAATTCCATAATAAAGTGTGAATTCTACTTTGTCTGCATGTGCTTTGAAAAGTATTCCATAGAGAACTAAGAATTTTGCCGGTAAGCAGTCTAATATATTACATTGTGCTTCTTTGAATTCGGATGCTCCCTAATTTTTTTCTACCAGTTGACACTGCATTGAATTTGTTTGTCAAATATTAAATCATTTCTACTTCACTCTATACAATTGTATTAATATAAATTTAACGATTGCAATGAAATATAGCATTCAACTTAAAGAATTAGGGGTATAATTATATTAAAATTAAACAAAGCTTATGCACTCAAACTGTCACTAAAAAAAATAGCCATTCTGATGATGCACTTTTGACAGTTATGCTGGCAAAAATAGCAATGTAGATAACTGTATTTTAATGCAAATGAGATCTGAATATTCAAAGATTCAACTTTCTGCAATGAAGAATCACAGAGTATTCTTCACAATGGAAATGACTTGAAGATTTTAGCTTTTTGTGTGTACATGAAGGTAAAATGACACATTTTATTATACTTAAAACTTGCTTTAATCAAACTTTTGGAAACCTAAGTTTTACATATGGTACATATATATCTTAATATTCAATACTTTGACAACTTAAAAGTAGTCACATTTTCATATGAAATTCCTAACTTTTAGCCTTCACATAGATAGCATGTGAAAAATAAAATTTTAAATTTTATTTTTATTCCATAGAGCTACGAAATGCCTCCTTCAACAAAAAGCAGTATTTAACATTGGATGTGCTTTCCACTTCATCTCAATAAATAATTATGTAAAATTATTAAATGGGCTTTATATAGACTCTGTAGCTTCATTAGAAATGCACTCATCCAAAATTATCTCGATACTTTTAGGGATTTTAGAACTTTTTCTTTTAGGATTTGCTCTTTTCCAAAAGACAACCATATACTTTGGTTGTTTCCCCCAGATTTCCTATTCTTTTAATCTCAAAATCCATACATACATATATCAAGCTTTTAACTTAGTTTATATGTCTTTGAGAAATTGAAATTACCCACCTTTCCTCAGTTTTCTACCATCAAATCTAATTATACATCTGCACCTACATATTCTGCTTTCTTCTTTTAGAAGGAAGAAAACTGCAGGGTGTGGTGGCACATTCCTGTAATCCCAGGGACTCTGGAGGCTGAGGTGAGAGGATCATGAGTTCAAAGCCAGCCTCAGCAAAAGCAGGATGTGAAGCAACTCAGTGAGAGCCTGTCTCTAAATAAAATACAAAATACGTCTGGGGATGTGGCTCAGTGGCTGAGTGCTCCTGATGCCCCTGAGTTCAATTTCTGGCACACCCCCCAGAAAAATGTAGGAAGGAAAACACCTTTCCCTTCTCAAAAGCCATTCCCATACCTGGGGTACTTACTCTGGATATCATTCCTATCTCTTTCCAAGGGACCTGATTCCTCTATGAGTTCTAACTTCTCCTACATCATTATTGCTCATAATTTATAAGATAATTGTGATATTATTGATATTAAATCTATTATTTATTACCTCTTGAAAGAAAACTTTATTGCCCAAATTATTTTCCAAGTACTTTAATGTGTTTTTCACAGAATTCTCAAGAATAAACTTACTTATTGACTCTCTATTCTTGGATATCATTTATTACTCCACGTACTACAACTTTATTTGGACTTTCAAATCTCACTGGCGCCCATCTTTCCATATTTGCTAATATGTCTATTGCCTTACTCAATTGACACTCATTGATATATGATAATGAGAGAGGTTTGGGAGCTACATGCCTTTCATTAATCAAGCTCAGTGTCATATTTACCTCAGTCTTTCTCAAGTTTATTTGAAACAATTGTTTACCGTAGGTTTGCGTCTCTGAATTAGCGTCTCTGAATTAAGATCCAGTGAAAATACCACCACAAATAATAACAAGATAAACAGAATAGCATAAAGTTGCATTTGACAGACTTTTCATTCTGATGTTAACTTTTTTTCTAGGGTGTGTTATTAATGAGGATGGGTTGTCTGGTTTACCATCATTGGATATAATTATGATTTCTTAAATCTCTGAATGGGCTTTTAAAAAATTTGTTGTATTTTCTTTTTATCTTTTTTTTTTAAACTTCCTTGTGGTAGTCAACACCGAAGGCTAGAATTGCTTTATTTTCACTTTGGAAGAAGTCATAGGAAGAGCAGGGATCAAATGATTGTTGAAGAAGCTCTAGATGTTGGAAATTTAGGCTCAATTGTGTCCCATGCCAGATGGACAGGTGCCTGGACCATGAGACGATTCATAGTTAATTGATCTCAAGAGAATATAAATCCTGGATTTGACCTGTAGACTCATGGGATAGGGACAATATAGAGAATCTAGAATGATGGAGTGATATATCATTAAAAACTGTGTTCATCAGCTTTTTATTACTGTGATCACTATTCCTGACAAAAGCAACTTAAGGGAGGAAACATTTGTTTAGGCTCATGGTTTCAGAGGTTTCGGTGTGTAACAGGTTCCTTGGCTCTGTGTCAGAGGGAAGGCAGAACATCATGGCAGAAGGGCACTGCAGAGGACAGCCCTTCAGTTCATGGCAGCCTGGGAACAGAGAGAGAGAGCAAGAAAGGGACCCTGAATAAAATACATTCACCAAGAACACAACCCCAGTGACCTATATTAAGAAACCCTTTCTCACCTACCTAAAGTTTCTAGCACCTCCCAGTAGTGCATTCAGCTAATCAATGGATTAATCCCCTAGCAAGGTCAGAACACATCTCATCCAATTGTTTCCCAAAAGATCCACCTCTGGAGAGTGCTGAGGAGGACTCTGGGACTTAAACACATGAGATTTGGGAGGACTTTCCATATTCAAATCATAACAATATCCTCTTATATAATGCGTATTTTATAACATGGAGATGAGATATAAAGACACACTTTATTTTATTGTAAGAAAGGACAAAGAGAGGGTTTTGTTGTTGTTTACTTTTTTTTGTTGTTGTTGTTGTTGTTGTTGTTTGTTTTTTTAACCTGGATGTAAGATCTGAGTCAGCCAATGGAGTTTGAATTTATGGGAGATTAATCTTTAAAGTTTTCCCTCTGGGTATTCTATCAAAGGCTTTTAAAAATCTTTTCAGAGGCAAAGGCAAACTATTATTAAGAAACTTCTGAAATAGGCATCAAGTAGAACTTATTAGCTAAATGCATAAAGCAATAGATTTATCCGTAAATGGATTGAGTTAGTAATTTTAACACTAGGTATTGATTATTGGACTTTTTATGTATAAGACCACAGGGTCAAGTTTGTAATCAAATACTGTGGGTCTCCATTTATTATTTATTTGTTTTAGGGTTTGTCAAGTGGAAAAGTAGTTACTCATTTATTAATTAGGTCTTAAATAATAAAGTTGGGGTTTTTTGCAGGTTTTATATAAACTTACATAGGACCAAATTAACTATTAACTATAAAGTTAATTTAGAACCCATATTGTGGCACAAGAATTTATCAGAACTATCTTAAGCTTTTCATTACATAAATAATAGGACCAAATATGGCCTTTGTTTTTTAACTTAATAACTATAATATAGAATATATATGTGTGCATTGATTATTTAGTATTATTTCTTCAATCTTTAGGTGTTTTTTTAACTCCTTTCTTATTTTTTTCACTGGATATATTTGGGAACAGTGAGGGGGATTCAGTTCTCTTGACCATAATCATATGTGTATAGTTTTTCCTGTAGTCAAATCAGTATGGTCAGGGCAAGAGATCTACATAATTGGGAGTTTGTATATGTAAGTACCCCAGGTTGAAGGTGGATTGGATTTTTTGGGGGGAAGGTGGGGAGCCAGGGATTGAGCCCAGGATTGCTTAACCCATGGGCCATATCCCAGCCCTTTTTTTTATGTCTTATTTTGAGACAGGGCCTTGCAAAATCCTTGGGGACCCACTAAATTGCTGAGGTTGCTGTCCCACTGGCAATCCTCCTGCCTCAGCCTCTTGAGTCCCAGGGATTACAGGCATGCACCACCTTGACTGGCTAAATTGAATATAATCCTTCATTTGAAAACTTTTATTGTTATTCATCTTCTTAATAACCACCATTCTGACTGGAGTGAGATGAAATCTCATTGGAGTTTTGACTTGCATTTACCTTATTACTAGGGATAGTGAACATTATTTCATATATTTGTTGGCCATTTTTATTTATTTTTTGAGAAGTGTCTAATTAATTATTTGGCCTATTTGTTAATTGGATTATTAGGATTTTTGGTGTAAAGTGTTTTGAGTTGGTTGGCATTAGTCCTTCTCTTAAGGTCTGGTAGAACTTGGCTGAGAATTTATCTGTATCACAGGGCTGCTATGGCACTTTCCACTCTATAACCCTTGAATAAGGGCTGTGAGCTGCAGAGTGTCACAGAAGGTCACCAAGACTATAGCACAAAAAGTGGAGTTTGAAGCTATACTCAGATAAGGTCCCACCTTTCTGCAAGAGATGAGCTTCCCACCCTCATCTCCAACTTTGCATTTGAGCAACCTAAAGTCACAGTTCTTAAGTTGATGTCTCCATTTGATAGCCCATGACTATAGGAAAAATGCAGTAAGCTTCATAGTCACTGTCTCACATTCCACGGGTTTCTGTTTGGTTCTTTTTGAGAATCTCTCTTTATTGAAATGACATTTCACTTCCCATATTTTCCAAATTCATTCTTTACGTGATCTTTCAGCTCAGTGAACCCTTTGTGAATTTTCTAAATTATATCTCTGACATTTCCTTTACTCCAGTGTCAATGGGATCTGTTGGTGACATGACATGAACTGTTTTGGATGGCTTGTTTTCCTGTTTTTTTTCACACGACTGTATATCTACCCTTCTTCTGGGATGATTAGTTTTCTACTTTTATTCAAGGGACTATTTAGTGAGCTTCTTTCTCTTGAGATTCCCAGGCTGAGAGTATATCCAGGTATTGATACCATCACTCAACATGTTTCCTTTGCCGTTCCCAGTATGAGCAAAACCTTGAGAGAAGACACTAAATCCCATTAAATGCAGTCGCTTCAGAGCAAAGCTATGTACCAATCAACCTTAGGAAACACAAAAAAACAGTTGAAAAATGTTACCCACAGTTATTCTAAGCTGGGTATAATATTGTTGTGATATTCTTCAATCCACCCTGAATAGCCCAGACAGTGATTAAGATCAGCATCTGAGGATTCACTGCCTTGACTTTTTGTCAAGGGCAGAGTAACCGAGCCGTAAATGTAATAATGCCTGCATCAGATGTTGGTTACCTTTGTGATTTATAGTTGTTCAACAGCCACCCGTGGACAGCATGTGGACCACATCAGCATTGCAGCCCAGTGAATAGTAACATCTGGTGTTTGGGAAGTTCCCATGGCAATCCCATGGTGTAAGACTTCCCAGACACAAGACTGAACAGTCACATTGTGAATTTCTATTCTGCTCTGGTGTCCCACAGAGCACAGGAGATGGGGCGACCTGTTTTAGTTGCACAGTCTCTCAGATATGGGTGTGATTGCCATTATGTCAATCAACCTGCTGACTGCAAGACATCATGAAGCCACCTCTGAAACCTTACCCCTGCCTTTGATGTACCTCCTTAAGTAAACCACATGAGCCATTTTCTAATTGTGTAGCTCCTGTATGGACTGGACCTACCAGGAGCTCCAATTCTTCTTCTTCTCCTTCTCCTCCTTCTCCTTCTCCTTCTCCTTCTCCTTCTCCTTCTCCTTCTCCTTCTCCTCTCCTTCTCCTTCTCCTTCTCCTTCTTCTTCTGTTATAGATGGACACAATATTTTTATTTTATTTACTTTTTTTTAATGTGGTGCTGAGTATCGAACCCAGTGCCTTATGCATGTGAGGCAAGTGCTCAACCACTTAGCTACAACCCCAGCCCAGATGCTCCACTTCTTTAAACATAATTCTGAGTTTGTCTTTTGTTCTTCACTAATTATTCTAGACTTTAATTTCTCAGGTGGTTTCCACACCCACCTTGGCAGGAAGAGGATCCCCTCTTAACCCTGGCTGCCTCACCATATATGGCCATGTTCGTTTAACTTTGTCAAGAAATTTGATCTTTTTATGATGGTGTACATGTGTATAGTTACTATAGTGAATTATTATAATGTTTCCTGATATCAAAACCTTTTGGATTGTTAGGATAATCTTCATTCATAAAGAATCATTCTTAAGAATCAATGATACATCATGTACACTTATATTTAGAATTTTATGTTTATTTTAATTAATAAAATCAACCTGCTCTTTTTCCTTTTTATTCTCTTATAATGATTATTTTAAAAATAATAGTCATACTTACTTGCAAAGATGAATAGTGGAGATTTGGTCCCTTCCTATAATCAGGAAAATTTTAAATAATGGGGACAATCTGTTCCCAATAATTAAGTAGAAATTAGAAAAACCATCTGTTCTTAGTACCATTTTTAAAAAGGTCTTGCAAGCCTTTTTTTGAATAATTTTAATTTTATTGCAATTTTTTTCAAGTTCACACATATTGGGTGTTTTAGGCAATTTATGTTTTTCTAGATAATTATCTCTAATTTTTAAAATGCCTTGAATTGATTTAGAACTGTGTGGTAAGTAATTCAAAACATCATATAGTTTTAGTTATGTCTTGTTTTTATTCCTGGACACATATGTATTTGTTTATTTTTTCTATAAGAAGTATTAAAAGAGACCTACAAAGTTGATGGACTTTTCAAATAATGTCTGCATAAGTTAAATATTGTTTTGTAAGACTCAATCTCCAAAATCTATGGCATTCATAGTTAAGCCTATCAGAATAATCTGATTTTTATTTCTCTAATATATGCTACTCATTTTCATCATCACAAACAGGATGTTTTTTATCATGAATCCTTTATTTGATCAAGCTATGTTTTTTATAGTATTTGGTCTAGAGAGGTATAAATCTATGTTTTTTATAGTATTCGGTCTAGAGAGGTATAAATCATGTCTCTTCATAGAATATATAGAATTTCTAGTACAGAACAATTTCAAAGAAATAATTATTTGATAAATAATATATGTATAGTTAACAGATATTCACTATGATCACTTTAAAAAATGTTATAAATGACATCATATTCTATCCAATCAGTGCTAGCACATACTTAATGCTATAAATATTAGTCATTTAATGATCAATTGATTTTGATTTTTAATCATATTTTTTACTTTACATATCAAGTAATTAATTTAAATATACTTACTATATATCTACCATTTTGTTGTCTTTATTAGGCCTGTGGAATCAAATAGAAAAAGGTTGACTTTGCCCTCAAGAAGCACAGAGAAAAATCCTGAAGATAAATTTTGAATAAACAAATCACTTTTTAAATACTTTAGAGACAAATTGGAATAAAAAATACAAGGAAAATCTAAGTACATACATTAAATATTTTTACAATTTTTTTTAATATTGGGTTGAGCCCAGAGGTAACTATCTAAAAAATATAAATTGCCTAAAACTCTCAATAAGTTTAAAATTGTAAACAAAAAATTCAATAAAAATAAAAATCTGTATACTGCTTTTGGTAGTATGGTCATTTTGATAATATTACTTCTGCCTATCCAAGAGCAAGGTAGATCTTTCTATCTTCTAAGGTCTTCGTGGCTTTCTTTATTTAAGGTTCTGAAGTTTTCATTGTAAAGATTTTCACCTCTTTCATTAAGTTGATTCCCAAGTATTTTTTTTTAGGCTATTGTAAATGAGGTAGTTTTTCTTGTTTCTATTTCTGAGGATTTATTACTGATATACAGAAATGCCTTTGGTTTATAAGTGTTGATTTTATATCCTGCTACTTTTCTGAATTCATTTACTACTTGTAGAAGTTTTCTGGTGGAAGTTTTAACATCTTCTAGGTATAGAATCATATCATCAGCAAATAGTGCCCCTTTGAGTTCTTCTTTTCCTGTGTGTATCCTTTTAATTTCTTTCTTCTAATTGCTCTGGCCAGTGTTTCATGAACTATGTTACATAGAAGTGGTGAAAGAGAGCATCCCGGTCTTGTTCCAGTTTTTAGAGAAAATGCCTTCAATTTTTCTCCTTTTAGAATGATGTTGGCTTTAAATTTTTCTCCATTTAGAATGATTGCTTCAGCTGTGCCCTTTGCTCTTGGATAGTCTTTATGATGTTGAGATATGTTCCTGTTATCCCTAGTTTTTCTAGTGTTTTGAACATGAAGGGGTGCTGTATTTTGTCAAATGCCTTTTTTTCTGCATCTACTGAGATAATCCTATGATTCTTATCTTTCAGTCTATTGATGTGATGAATTATATTTATTGATTTCCATATGTTGAAACAACCTTGCATCCCTGGGATGAATCCCACTTGATCATGGTGCACGATCTTTTTGATATGTTTTTGTATTTGATTTGCCAGAATTTTAATGAGAAACTTTGCATCTATGTTCATTAGAGATATTGGTCTGAAGTTGTCCTTCTTTGATGTGTCTTTGCCTGGTTTTGGAATCAGAGTGATATTTGCCTCATAGAATGAGTTTGGAAGTGCTGCCTCTTTTTCTCTTTCCTGAAATAAATTGAAGAGTATTGGTATTACTTCTTCTTTAAAGGTCTTGTAGAACTCAGCTGTGTATCCATCCTGTACTGGGCATTTCTTGGTTGGTAGGCTTCTAATGGCATCTTCTGTTTTATCACTTGATGTTGGTCTGTTTAAATTGTATATATCTTCCTGATTCAATCGCACAAATCATACGACTTAAAAAATTTGTTAATACCTTCAATATATTCTATTTTATTGGAGTATGTTTTCAAAATAATTTTTAATTATCCTCTGTATCTCTGTAGTGTCTGTTGTAACATTACCTTTTCCATTACATATGCTGCTAATTTTAGTTTTTTCTCTTCCTCTCTTTGTTAGTGTAGCTAATGTAATCTGTCATTTTTATTTGATTTTTTAAAGAACCAACTTTTTGTTCTGTCAATTTTTTCAGTTGTTTCTTTTGTTTAAATTTCATTGATTTCAGCTCTAGTTTTAATTATTTCTTTCCTTTTGCTGCTTTTGCTGTTGATTTGTTCTTTTTCTAAGGTTTTGAGAGGTAATGTGAGGTCATTTATTTGTTGACTTTTTCTTCTTTTAAGGAATGAACTCCATGAAATGAACTTTCATCTTAGAACTGCCTCATAGGGTCCCAGAGATTTTGATATGTTATGTCTATGTTCTCATTTACCTCTAAGAATTTTTAATCTCCTCCTTGATGTCTTCTACAATCCATTGTTCATTCAGCAGCATATTGTTTAGTCTCTAGGTGTTGAAGTATAATTTTTCCTTTTTATTTTGTCATCAATTTCCAATTTCTTTCCAGGTGGAATGTGGTGAACATCATTATCCAAAGTACATGTATGAAGACAAAAATTGGTATGAACATACATTATATACAGCTAGAGATATGAAAAATTGTGCTCTATATGTATAAAAAGAATTGTAATGCATTCTACTGTCATGTAGTTAGAAAATAAAATCAATGAAAAAATAAAAATAAAAATTCTTTATAAAATGCTAGGCAAATGGTAGGCAAGCACTCTACTACTGAGTTACAACTCATTCAGTTTGAAACTTTTTCATTTTATTTTGAAACAGAGTCTTACTCAGTTGCCAAGGTTGCCTTCAAACATGGTGCTTCTTCTGGCTCAGCCTCCAAAGTAGCTAAGAATATGAAACTGTACCCAATCAAGCATTTTGCCTGTCCTGAGAATTTATGTGAGTCTTGTGTAATAATTTAAAAGATTTTTTTTTTCAAATTTAGTGTTATGGTTTGAATATGAGGTGTCCCTCAAAAGCTTTTGTCAATGCAGGAATACCTAGAGGAAAAATTATTCTGAGACCTGTAACTTAATCAGTCTTTCCGAATTGAATGGACTGAGTGATGATAACTCTAAGCAGGTGGGCAGGGCTGGAGGAGGCCAGTTGCTGGGACAATCTTCCCAGAAGAGTTCATCTTTCCCGTTTCTCCTTTCTCCTCTCTTTTCCACTGATGCCATGAGGGGAGCAGATTCCTTTTGCTGTGCCCTTTTCCCATGATGTGTTGCCTCAGTTTGGCCCAGAGCAATGGACTTAACCATCTGTGGACTGAGGCTTTTGATACCATTAGTCAAAATAAACTTTTCTTCCTCTAAGTTGCTTTTGTCACAAGTTCTTTTTGCCACGACAATGAAAAGACTGAGTAAGACAGAAATTGGAACTAAAAAGTGGAATTGTTGCTGTGACTAACCTGAACATGTGGTTCAGAAGACTTTGGAGCACATTTGTATAAGAAATTTTGAAAGTTTAGAAATGTAAGCTGGAAAAACTTTACTGTATTGTAAGTAGAGGTAAATAGGGAGTCTGTTGGGAGCTCAGAAGACATGGATGACAATAGGAAAGTGGAAAGTGATCATGAGATTTCAGAGGTAAAACTCTTTAAGGATCCACTTTGCCTGTCCTGAGAATTTATGTGAGACTGAATTTTAAATGATGGAGTAACTTGATGGAGGAAACTTCAAGGCAGTAGAGCATTCAGTCTGTGCCTTGAATAATTCTGGTAGCTTTTAGTCAGGTTTACTTTGAGACATAGGAACAGAAATCACAGTAGATGGATTTTAGAACTTTACAGTTTGGCCAGTCTGGCAGATCATGGCATCATCTACATGATTCTGATTCTGCAGAATTGCAGGATGTTGGAATTAAGGGGTCATGGAAACACTACCACTGAGATTTCAATGCAAAGTATTGAAGGCTGGGCAAAGTGCATCAGGGGCAGGGTCCCTGCAGGACTCAGAGAGTAATGGGTGAAGCTGTGAAGGTACAGCTGAGGCTGAAGTGGAAACCCCAGGAATTAAGCCATACCAGTGATGTAGAAAGTCTGTCAAGGAAAGCTAATGGCTGTAGAAAGACCACATATGCTACAACTGGCAAGGTCAAATGGTGTTGTTGCTGCCCAAGTCATTTGGAAAAATCATCTACCCATTTTAGATGCCATAATGAAGTTATAGTAGAGAAACCAGTTTTCCTGGTTAGGTTTTAGTCTTGCTTTTGCTCTATTCCTTCTTCCCATGCCCCTATTACTCCCTTTTGGAGTGGGGACATTTATCTTTGCTACAACGTATTGGATATATTCTAACTTGCTCCTGATTTTTACAGGGGTTTGCAGTAAAGAGTTTATCTTGAGTCTCAGATGAGACTTTAGACTTGGACTTAAGAGTGATGCTACAAGTGTTAAGATTATGAAACTCTTTGAAAGAGATTAAATGTACTTTTGCATTGTGAGATAGACATGAGCTTTTGTGATCCAGGGTTGAAATATTATGTCTTGAATATATAGTGTTCTTAAAAGCCCCTGTTATTACAGGGATATTCAGAGGTGAAGTGATAAGCTTATGAGAGATATAACCTCATCACTCCATCCTAGTTTGAATGGACTAGTTGGTAACAGTAGGTGGTGTTGGTGGAGTGCCCGGGATGGGACCTGAGGTGGGGGCTGGTTCCTGGAGGAGGTGGGTCGCTGTAGGCATGCCTTGGAAGGGTACGTCTTCCATGTGAACCCATATTCCTCCTCTCTTCCTGACCTCACCATGAGATGAGCAGCTTTCCTTCACTGAGCTCTTCCTCCATGTTGTACTACTTCATGTTATTCCCAGAGAAATTGAGTTGGCCATCTAAGGATTGAGACCTCTGAAACCATGAGATCCAAATAAACATTTCCTCCTCTAAGTTGCTCTTATACTGTGCTTTAGTCACAGTACAGTTAACACTTATGTTCATGTTTTAGAAAAATATAAACTAACATATTTCTAACATTAAGAAATACAAATACATTAAAATATGATGTAGCTTTTTAAAATTTCACATCTCTCAGAAAAATAATCAAGACCAATTTTATCAACAACTACATTCTTTATTATTGTATTATAATTTATTTTTCTCATTTTAGGAAAATAAGAAAATATCTATAAAGTTGTAAATAAAACATGAAAAACCTCTTTGATCCTTCCATAGTAGAGGTAATTGTAGTTCACATTTTCTTTTATATTTTTAATATTTGTGTATTTTTATAAACAAACACATGTATAAAAGCACACCTAAATGTGTACAAGGTTTTAGTGATATTATATTATAAATAACATATTCTTAAAACTATGTGTAATTTATAGTTATTTTTGTAGGAAATAAATGAAATTTTATAAAAATGTTAATTCTCTTAATTTTTTCCAGGAAAAGAATGTATAATTATCATTACATTCTTTAAAAAAAGCAACTATAAGAAAGTCTGAAAATTATTTGATGCCCTATAACATACTTTCTAATATAACAATATATCATGAAAACCTCTACAACATATGAGTTCTTAACATCACCAATTTTAATATTTTATACATTTTCTTTTACTTATTCTTCTCTTGATTATTATACTTATGATTTTAAAATATAAAATGCAGCCTTACCTTTAAGAAAAATTCAATTTAATAATATGAAATACCATTTCTTACTCAGAAGATTGGCATAAATCCAACACTTGGACAACATATTCTGTTCAGGAGTCTGTTAGAATTAGAATCATAGAGCTCCTGCAGAGAGAAATTTGAAATCTAATAAGATTATCTTTCTAAATATAACCATATATAATTTGACCCACCATTCTTACTTCTGGTAATCTATCCTGAAGTCACACACCTGCAATTTCAAATTTATTTTTTAATAGAAAAATATTGTAAGCAACTCAAATGCTCATCAGTGAGAAAAAGTTGGAATAAACTATTGTTCACCTATACAAATAAAATAACAACTATACACTGATAGGAAGTTATTTTAAACAATTTCAAGTAAATGCAAAATTTAAAAATATACAAATATATGTAGTGATGTTTATATATGTTTAAAATATCTTTATTTTTGCAATAAGAAACACTGTGCAAACTAATTAGAAAAATATATAAATTGTTAATAATAAGAGCCAACTAAAATTTGTGCAAAGAGGATAATGGTAGAATTAAGAATTCCCAGGGGGGGCTGGGGATGTGGCTCAAGTGGTAGCATGCTCTCCTGGCATGCATGCGGCCCGGATTCGATCCTCAGCACCACATGCAAACAAAGATGTTGTGTGTGCCGAAAACTAAAAAAATAAACATTAAAATTTTTTAAAAAAGAATTCCCAGGGCATACGTTTTTGTGAAGATGAAATTTTACCCCTCATGAGGATTTTATATATTTTTAATAAATAATAATTCAAAATGATATTCTATACTTCTATTTAAAGTAAACTGGGAAAAGAGAAATTTCAATTCTATAAAGCAAATAGAAGAAACAAAATTTTTATTTCTTCTTCTCTTGAGACCCACAAAAATTATTGTAGGACCAGAAAAATCTAAAAAGTTTCTGAGTTCTAAAGATGAGAGGGAACAAACCTGTTGTCAGAGTTCCAACCAGTTTATACTGGAAGACTGTCTATGTTACAGAGTAGAACAAGAAAGTATGAGATAGAAACAGATGTGTTGTTTAATGTCTGTATTGTAGTGTGTTTTGGAGCCAGATGTTTAGTCTCAATTCAAGATAACAAACTAAAATAAATAAATGAATAAAAATTTAAAAAAAAATTAAAAGAAATTAAGACAGAATTATTTTTTTCCCTTAAAAAACTGAGTTATGTTAGGAGAACTAGGGCAGCTCTTATGTTCCTTCAAGATCCTGTCAGGAAAAATATGACCCATTTCAACAGAATAACACAGGATATCATAGTGAAAAGACTATTGATACCGGTCGGGGAGATCAGGAACTGGTCCTTGTTCCCCAGCATTAAAGATGAAACACCCGAGAAACGCCAAGGCAAATATAGAAAGCAAATTTTATTTAAGAAAGTTATAGAGACAGACTTCTAAGAGAAGGGTCCCCAGAGCTGGGAATCCACAGAAGAGAGTATATCTTTTATAGACCCCAAAACCCCCTTTTAATCATTGCCCTCTCTTTCTTCTCTGTGTACATGCCTGGAAGTCGGGACATGGGTCTCAATTGTTAGCAACCCAGAGTGCCCAGGAGCAGGTTCACGGAGGTGAGCAATCCATTGTCCTCTTTTTGATAACCAGTCATCATCCCCCATCACTCATTACATACACTGACTGCTGACTTTCACCTCCTGCCTCCGTTTGCTGAGGAATGTGTCATAATCTGTCCATTCAGGCCAAATGGTGCTTCAGACAAATTGTTTGTTTGTTTGTTTGTTTTGTTTTGCTTTGTTTTAATTAAATTTATTTATTTTCTATTTTATTTTTTATTATTTGCATTTTTTATTATTATTAATATACATGACATTATATTTTGAAATACTATATATACATATAATAAATATAACTTGTTCCAATTAGGGTTTCATCATTACGAAGAAAGCATGTGGGGGGGTCAGCAGAGTGGGCCCATTTCATAGAATTATTCTCCAAGTCCATGTTCCCATGTGTTCTCACATATCTGTCCTCTTACATTATTTCAAAGGTACAGGCAGAATTGATGGAAGATAATTAGAAATACTGATGTGCCCACCCATAGTAAAAGCAGGGAACTATTGTCACCTGGAGGTGCAAGAGGAGTGGGGTGAAACGAATGAGCTGGGGTTCAGGCAACAGCTATAATAGAGCTGAGAGAGAAACAAAAGCCCTAGTACAGGGGGTCAGAGGACAAACCTTTGCATTCTGAAAGATGCATGTCTCTTTCTGTCATTGCTGGCCAAATCTGACTGCTATGAGACCTTTGGATTCTAAAGGAAGAGGGGATAATGACTTCTCATATCCTCACAGAATAGTTTCAACTTTTGTATACCACATCTAGGTAACGTGATTAGATATTTTATACCTAAAATATCTCTGTTGTGTCTGCACAACAGAGATATTTTAGATATATGTAAACTAAGAATACTACCTCCAAAGCATTTATTTTTCACCTCTTATGATGTTACTTTAGGTTAGTCAAATGAAAGATAAAGCTCCAAAGGAGAAATACTTGGATCCAGGAACCAGCAGAAAGAACCCTGAAGGGAAATCCCAGAAGAACAACGTGGGACATTTTTCAAATAAAGAACTTCAGGAAAAGCCTACTGTGTAAAAATGGAGACCCGGAGAAGGAGACTCCAAGAGCAGAGACAAATGTAGGTATGGTGAAGATATAGAACTATAAGTTGTAAAAATACAGAGAAATGAAAAAAAAAAGTTCCTGAAAGCCTAGAGAAAGAAACAGAAAAACCTGCAAACAGAGACATGGTTTATATATAAAAATTCATGGCATGATTTTGAATATAAGAAAAAAGAATCAATTTCAACTGGATGTTAGCAAGTTCTCCTTTGATTGCATCGGTGGTTAGATTGGGTCCCTTGAGTACGAAATGTTGTCATAAGAAATTACTTGTACAAAATTATACGCTATTTGCAGTATTTAAATTATTTTATGCTTTTATTGGCTTATAATTTTTGCAGCTATAATGATAATTATGAAACACTAGTTTATCATCATTTGTCAGATGTAAATAGATCCCATTGACAAGATAATTTTTTTTTCATTTTTTTCTCCTCTATTTGGTATAGGTACAAACGTGAAAGAGAAAGACTGATAGAAGGACTGGAAGCAATGCTTTCATTATTATTCTATGAAATGGGAATAAAAGTTATGTATTTTTCTATCATTCATAATATGTGATGGGATTTGGGGTATTTGGTCTCAGATTCCACAGATAATCATAGCAAAAATGGTCACATCAAAAATGTAGATGCTATGTGAAAATAAAAGGCTCAACTTATTAAAAAATGCAATTCATATTATTTTTAGATGAAGTGACAACCAAAAGTATTGAGAATATAAATATAGAATTATATGTACTGGCTTCTGGGCTGTGAGATGAAATATAAGTTTTGGAAAGGGACAGGACATTTTCTGATCTAAGTATTTGACTCTATTAATTTTTTACTTTCCTAATTTGATTAAAATGTAAACATAGAAAACAAATAATATAAAAATGATGTTGAATAATCAATTTTCATACAACATACCTTATGTTCAATCACAACTTTTAGATTAATTTTACTTAAGATATTTCATATCACTTTTATGAACATTTACACTCTCTCCAAAAACATATGCAATAATTATGTGAGGTTTAGAAATTCTATTTAGTTGTCTACGATTCAGTTAACAATTATTGAAAAGAATTTAATGTCATTTAAAAAATAAATGGCAAGTCTGAGCATGTCCGTTGACACTCTATCATTTTGTCTAACTATTCTGTATTGCCCTACATTAAATTCTAAAAGTGCCTGGATCTCCACATGCCTTTTTTCCACTTAGTCTTATTCTTCAATAACATAGAAAACAAGTTGCTGGCAGGGTGCATTTTTACTTTGAGAATGCCTAAGTCTTTACTGGCCTTCTATTTTTCTCGTTTCCTGGGATGCCAATAGATATCAATAAAGGGCATGAGAAGATGACTTCTGCAGAGACATTTATGTTCTCAGCATTGCCTGTGTGTTAAAAACTCATGGCACTTACAAAAAAATGAGAGTTGCTCTTTTGTAGTATCAGTTCAAAAAAGAAATAATCACTTGGGAAATTTTACTCTGTATCTGTTGCAAAGAAACCCAGCAGAGAAGAAAGGCTTGCAAAACCATAGAAGGCAGTAAATGTCAGAAAAGGTGGGCCATTCTTGCTTGTAACCATGAGGGCATTTCACTAAGACTCAAACTCATTGTTATGCTTCGTCAACTGTAACCTTATGTCAAGCTGATCTTTACTCTGGAAGTCTAGAAGTAACCACAGGTAACAAACTTTGGACTAGAATTTTGTAGGAATTTGACTCTTAAAAACCTGTAATTGCAGTTCAAGTAAAACATTAAAAGTTATTCCTTGGAGTTCTTGGATTTGAGAGTGAGTTTTCCAAATACTCTTTTCATTATTTCACTCAAATGTTCAAACTCAGAAGTTGATATATAGATATGTAAACACAGATATGAACTCTAGAGTTGTAATGTGTATATATATCATTATGTATTTCATGTAGGTATCTATCAATATATCAGATCTTAAGTGTGATGTACTGAAAAAATCCAAGTAACTTGAATCTCATATGTTTTTGCTCTGTGCATATCCAAATTGTATTAGCTATCATATAGTATATTGAAAACAAATGAAAATGGACTTAAAATGGAAAAAAAGAAAATCTATCATTTTTTCTGAAATATATGTTTGGTTTAACATGCTTTGGTTCTATAAAAAATCCAATATTTGTAAAAACAAATAATTTCAGTGAAGTGAAAAAGATAGTTCACATGTAGATAAATTTCATCTTCTCAAACCAATAATCATAAAGCAAATTAGACTGAGATGAAACCTAAAGAATGCTATCAAAGAGACCAGAACCTCTAAAAACTATGAAACCAATTCAATTAGTTAAAATTTTTTGTAATTTTCTTACACACTCCTAAAGGAATTATCTATTTTTTTGTATTTAGTTTGCTTTTAAGAGATTTTAATATAAGATGATTTTGATACTCTGGTTTTGCTTTTGAAAGCCATTCAAAATTAATTTTGTAGAAGAAAATTTCCCTGTGTATGCATGAGAGCAAATTAATAATAATAATAATGACATAGTTGAGAAAATTTTGTTATTCAGTCTTCACATATGTGTTCTGACAGTCCTCTAATGTTTCATTAGGGAAAAGGATGTGATTCTGAATTTTTTTGTTAAAACCTATTTACTTACATATTTAGTCTATGTCACATTTTAGGACAGGTTAAAAAAACTTTAATGTTTCAAGATGAAATTTTATAATAAAGTTCATTCATAGTCTCTGAGAAAATTATTTCAGCTAACTTAAAATAGATACAATAGACTATTGAAGAAATTTTTTAAAAAAACAGAAATGAACATGTATTAGATATCATGAACTTTTCTAAACACCGAAAGCACAGAATGAACAAAATAAACAAAATTCTTTGCTCTCATAGGAATTATATTTTATTTACAGATGGCAAAAATTAACAAAATGCCTAAGTAAAGTTTGTGGGTGAAGCATATTGAGGATACAGAGAGGGGAATAAAATGAAATAATGATAGGAAGAAGTTGGATTATATGATTTATTTGAAACAGATAATTTTCATTTTTGCACATTTTTTAAAGATTTTTTCTAAGATGGAATCAGAGAAAAAGAATGGGATTTGAAATGAAGTACCCTGTGCGTACCCCTACACAGAAGGATCCCGTCCAAC
Source organism: Callospermophilus lateralis (assembly GCF_048772815.1). Lineage (NCBI taxonomy): Eukaryota > Metazoa > Chordata > Mammalia > Rodentia > Sciuridae > Callospermophilus > Callospermophilus lateralis. The sequence continues at coordinate 127,850,159 of NC_135312.1, read as the reverse complement.
AATGTGACATAGAAAAACAGTAAGACGATGGCTTTGAAATGATTCTGGCATTTCTAACAGCTCCAATTCTGAACCAGGAATGCAGAAACAAACTTATAGGGGAAATTTTGTATATAATAAAATTATATTATGTCTATCATTTGGTGAAATTGGAATGCACCATAAAGTTTCTGTATAAAAATGGCATTAATTCTATTTGAATGTTTTTTAAATGTTAAATTCTAAAAAGTCACAGATTTATTTCCACTAAAATTCAAAACATGCAGAAGAAATGTAAGTCTTTATTTTTATCTAATTTATTTTATCCTTTTCAAAAGTGGCATGTACTAGTCTGGACATATAAAACTATATGGAGCTGGGAAAAGTCCTTGACCCACCGTGTTCTTTGTGCAACAGTTAAAATTCCATTCCTATGAACACCTCTCCTCTCTCTGGTGTCTGATCTTCAGCATGGCCGTTTTGGGATGGTGTGAAGTATGGTATGGGAGATGAACTTGTGACTTAGGTGTCTTCTGAGATTTTCTACTGCACTGGAGTTAGGCGTCTCCTAGATGGGGGTTTTGATATAATACAACTGCATTATCTCTCTATTGTGACATATCTTTTGTTTTAATGAGATGCTATCCTTGTTGATGACATCTACCAAGGTCTATAGCTGGAATTAATCTTTTCACTGTTCATTCTCCTAATTGGGTCATAACTAGACTAGGCCTTTCTGTTTTGGGGAAGATGATGACAGAGGTAAGGTACCATTTTTATCACCCTATGTCAAGGGCACATGTTACTTACATGATTTATCATAATCTTCATCCTCTGGCTGAGGGAGTGTTTGTCTATACTATAAATTTACACTTCTTCTCTTTCTGTAATTATACTCTAGAAGTAGTCTCTGCTGCTCAGTCTTAAGAGTGAAGACCTATGCTCTACCTCCTTGAAAGCATCGTAAGTACATTCATTATATGAAAATCTTTGCAAGAAACATTTGTCTGTTGTTTATTTATTTATTCATTCAATCATTTTGTATCAGATTGGTTCATGCACATTTATTTTATTCTCTGAGTTATAATCAAAGCATTTTTTTAAAATTTGTGATCACACATTTATCTGAACTTTTAATTTAAAATTTTCTTTTCCAAGGTTCAATTAACATTTTTTAAAGAAAATGCCCAATACTCGTTGATCTAAAAAGGGGATAATAACATACTTTCAACTATATAGAGGAAGATTTATTTAAGTGATACTTATTTTTAGATAAATTACTTTCACTTATCCACAATTATATATGATTGTCAAGTAGGATTTCCCACACGTCTTTTTATTCTCACAGCCATGATTATGAATTATTAAGAGCTCAATTGTTGTTACAGATTTTATAGAATGTATATGTAAAGTACATTCCATTGTAGAAAGAACCAAGTAACTCACAGTTTTACTGTCAGCTCAGTGGCTATTTAATCTTTGCTATCACTACAGTATTCTACTTTGACTCAAATGAAAATTGCATCACAATTACAGGACAAGAATCATAGATCATCATTTTTCAATCTCCATACCCTTGGCTAATGACTGCTTTGGATGGTACATGTGACTCTTTTCTGTCCAATAAGACATAAGGGAAAGTCTGATGGGGTACTTCTGAAAAAGGTTTACTTCCTTGGTGAAGATTGTTTTTTTGGGGGGGAAATGGGACATTTATAATAAAGCGAACTTTCGTTGTTATTACTTATTATTTTCTGTGTTTTTGCTTGGTCTCATAGATTTCAGATGATTGAAGAGGCTGTAAATATCCTGCATGAAGGAAAGGCCTCAAGAATCAAAGAGGGGTCGGGCAGCACACCTCAACACTAACCCTAGAACTGTTGACCTCCAGACACATTTTTGCATAAATTAATGGAATTTATCCATTCAACTGGAGTATAATTAGTAGTACTTTAGCATTCTATCACTCTTAGCAGAAAATAGTATTAACTGTGAAACTGTCAAATATTAGAAACTAACCAAGAGCATCTATGTACATGTTTAATACAGCATGTTAATTAGATGATATTGTTAGGAAAAAAATAATTTCTATGTTATTTCTGACTATGCTGCTTCACAGAACTGTTCTCTTCTGTGAATATACCTTATATATTCTTGTGGAAGCATAATGCAAACACTGAAGTAGTTATAGACTCAGAATCATTGGACTGATTTTTCTTGTTTTTTTCTTTTTTTTTTTTTTAGAGAGAAGTGAGAGAGAGAGAGAGAGAGAGAGAGAGGGAGGGAGGGAGAGAGGGAGAGAGAGAGAGAGAGAGATTGATTTAATATTTATTTTTCAGTTTTCAGTGGATGCAACATCTTTTATTTTATTTTATGTGATGCTGAGGATCAAACTCAGCACCCCGCACATACCAGGCAAGCGCATTACCACTTGAGCCACATTCCCAGCCCCTCGTTGGACTGATTTTTTCAATCATTATTTATCCTCAAAGGTGAAAGGAATCTGAATTCTGTAGATTCTCTCCCTATGTTCCTTTTGTATAAACTTCTTGTGAGCTTTTCCACTGACCTAGTGCATGAGGTTATCACCTCCTGCCTGGTGCACCCACAGGGCACTGTCAAAGCCCTCCTCTAGTGTGGACCCACGGCAATCCCACAACACCAGTAAAATGGATGCCTCACAATATTATGTGTTCCCATTACTCCTGTCCTTAATATTTATCCATGTGACATAAAACCTCCACTAAAGTCATTTAAAGTTTTTGTCTGGTGGTAATTTTCTCTGCTGATTTTGCCCATCTTGAGGCAGGGGGAAATAGGACACTTTCATTATTGATAATTGGAAAGTGTTGTTTTTTAAAGATTCATATATGACATTGGGAGGCCATCACTGAAATCATGCACATCTCATGAAGCTTACATTCAGGACACTTCTTATTTCCGTTTTTTCTACACTTTACCTACAATGCAGTATTGATTTCTAGGTGGACACTGTAGACTTTTAATTTTGTAAGAAAAGCCAGATTATTCTCGTGCCTCCAATATAAGTGGTTGAAATGGTCTATAAAAATAGGTGAATGAAAATAAGAATCAGTTATAACTGTTTCTTATTCTAAAATATATAAGCAAAACTAAAACCCTAAATACCATAAGATATGGATGTATTTGAAGGCTAGAAAAGAGAGACTTTTGTTAGCTAGTAAGACTTGATGTTTTAAATTTAATAATATAAATTGCTTTTCTACTTTATGAGTTTTTGAAGCAAGATCTTGCTGGATTAGCATAAGAAATGCTGATTTATTTATAAATATTGTCTTCATTAAGTTCATTAAAACAATGCCTTTATATATTAAAGCCATTTCATGGTGTATTTACATAAATAGACAATCAACTTCTAATATATTTCTATATACAAGTGACAGCAGTCTACCAGATAGAGAATATGGGGACAAGTGCAGTAATTTGTATTTATTATATTCATGTAGGCATTTGTACTTGGTGAAAATGTGGTTTGATGATACTGAATATTCTTTAAAAAGAAAATGTTTATGGGTAAAAATATGCTCTCATCTCTCAGACATAGTTCAATCTGTGTCTTTTAAGAAGTCTAGGATGAACCAAATATCATTTCAAGATTAAATGTAATGGTTTGAGTCTTTACCTGTAAACAAGTAGAAAGGAATCTGGACCTGCCTATAGCGGACTGCACTACATTTAAACTTAAACTTTGTAGCAAATGTCTCAAAACATGCCTCCTTGCACTGACCACCCTTGCCTATCTCACTGTCCGAATTCCCTATGCCCAGGTCTCTTCACTTTTCCTTTTATTAAGTATATCAAGTTGATGATAAATCACATCGTTAGCATGACTGTAACATCCAACTGTATTTAATACACACTATTGATTTGAAGATGGATACCTTAGATTTGTCACATTGAACAATTAGAGTATGTAGACTATATCAACACAAGTATTTTGTCACACTTGAATGACCAATACTTAGAAACTTGATTAAGTCACTCTGACATTTAATCCTCAGTTTTATTCATAGAAAATTGTGTGTGGTTGAGGTTAAACTTTCTGTATTTCTCCATTTTCGAAATCTAGTTAAAAAAATGAGAAGATTCTTGGCTGATGAAGTTATACATGCAATGTACCAAACATGCTTTTTATTTTATATTAAATATCACCAATCCTTAGGGATTAAAATTTATCAATTAATTCAATGCATATCAAGATAAAAAGCTCATGTGCTTATTGGATACCATTATACTACTCTATTTTTTAAAGTAACCATTGCAAAATAAGGTTTAAATTCAGAGAAGTAGTTTATGAAAATCAACACAGAGAAGATGCAATCATTATTTCATGAGCCCTTATTACATGGAAGGCACACCTATTGGTCAGGTTTTTTTTGTTGTTGTTGTTTTTTAACCATTCTATTCTCTGATGTTTTGCTGAGTATCTGGCACTTGGTATTTATTCATCTTATGTTTGTTAATGAATGTGGCGTGTGTTAACTGTGTCACATAATGTTCATGTCATATCATTTCAAGATTAAATGATATTTTGCCAAGCTTCAAAGACAAACCCATACCTGCTTGGAGTCAAGGACCTGTCTCATTCAGTTTTTATCTGCTATGACAGAATTCCTTAGAATGTGTCATCAAACAGATTTGTTTCTCTCAATTCTGGAGGGTTAGAAGTTCAAGATCAAGGCTACAATAAACCTGAGGTCTGGAGAGGCCCATTTCCTGGTTTTCCTCATAGATCTCCTGTTGCTGTGTTCTCACATGGCAGACACCAAAGAATCTCTCATATCTTCTTTCACCAATTGCCCATTCTTGAGTGCTTCATCTCAAGATGAAGCATTTTCTTCCAAGATTCTTGCCTCCAAATATAACATCAGGAATTTAGTCTTCAACACAGGAATTTGAGAAGACACCAGTATTTAGCCTACAGTCTTAAACATTTACTGAACATCCTTATGTGAATGAAATAATAAATGAATCTTATCCTATCTCAACTAATTACTGTCCCCACATCCCTGGAGCATGTAAATGAACTTTCCACAGACTTCCATTTCAGCCTGACGGACAGGAAGGGGTAACTTGGATCTTAACATTCCTGTACCTTTTCTAATTACTCCAAATTCTACCTCTTTTGAACACAAGTTCTTCTCCAGCTTTTGAATTTGTATAATTGTACATTTAACTCATTTTTTTCTTGTTGATGCCTGTGGTACTTATATAGAGGATACATAGTTTGATTAACACTGATAATGACAATAATATCTCTTATTTATCTACACTGTGTTCATAGAATCTTCAAGGCATCTAGAAACACTGTTTTGCTTGATTTATAAGATTTGTTTTTTAAAAGGCAAGTGATATCTACTCTCCAGTCTGTTTTTATTTTATATTTGTATTTTTTCACTTATTCTTTATGAGCACCCATACAATTCTTAAAATATACAAATCTCACTTAAGAGAAAAATTCGCATTGGTACTATGAATACTATTTTTGTTTCATAAAATGTATGCCATATTCTAATTGTCTGTCTCTAAATGAGGAACTGCCATACATCATAAAAATAATTTGGGAGTGAGTTGTTTCCATTTGCCTAAATCTACCACAAGTATTTTATAAGTTAATTAAGCATGCATTGTATCCCAGAAGTCCAGTTATTAGCCATAGAGAAATAAAACATCTTCACACAAACTCATCAGATTCACCTTCACTCACCTTTACTTGGGTATGTCTTCTGACCCATTTATATTCAGTAGCTAGGTGAAGTAGAAGGTGATGAACAAAGAAAATTTCTGACCAGACCATCACAGATTTTTCATGTACACATTTTCAAATACTGGAATTTTATCCTCAACAAAGTCTTTATTTGAGACCAACATTATGTTAGACAGCAAGTACAACTAAAATATTTATAAAATTGCCTCTCTTTGCCTTTCCTAGCATTAAAATATATACACACAGAGGCTATAGAAAGGGTTAGTTTCCATATACATCCATCAGGCTTTTGAACTTAAGTAATTAGGAGTTCCCAGGTGTATCAGAACACACGAAATCATTAATCTAGAGCATTCTATATTTTATCCTTACAATTTAACTAATATTTTCTTTAAAATCCTATTTCAAAATAATATTTCACTGAAATATGATGATTGACCAAATAGTTGCAAAGATTTTCTAAATAAAATATTAATCACAAATGCAGCATTGCTAAGTTTTACCTTAGAGAACCAAAGGAAGTACAAAGTCCCTGGTTAGAACTCTAAGCTGATTGAATAAGTATGCAGGTGGCAGTTTCATTGGTGGAAGATAATAAGATGTAATCATTTTGCAAATGATGTTCTTTTTTTTGTTTTTATATGGTGCAAATTCAAATGAAAACTAAAGTACATTTTAGTTTTATACCACAGGCACAATTTAAAAGATGAAAATAAAAGAAATTCACTTTTTACCTCTTTTAGAATTTAAATACCAAAACATTTTAACACTCTGTAAAAGAAATCCAATTTGTTTCCCATTCCATTACTTGATTGTGCTATAAAATTCTAAATACTGAATATATTTGCTATATATATTGAATTTTAAATACTTGTGAGATAATTATTCTTGTTGGCTTTCTTAGTACTTATACTCTGGAAATCTTTTATGTTATTTTTTGAACATTAAATAAGGACTAAAGTTTCCTCTAACACATTTAAAGAAATCATTCTATAGAATATGATGACCATATTTACCCATCAGGAGGCAATTTTTTTTTGTTTCATTTGCTATATTCCATTTTAAAATAAAAGAGTTCTTAATTATTTAGTATAGTGTATAGTCAAACAGATGTTTAACAATTTACATTTAATTTTAGGATGATCAATAATTTATTACTTTATCTCTTTAAGCCATTTTTTCATATTTTCTTAAATTATGAATTTTTTTGTTATTACTAATGCACAGAAAATTATATTAATTTAATGCTAAATTCCTAAAGCCACAACTCTGATCAAATCACATATATGCACTCTGGGTCTAGCCTTCTTTGTTGTGGAGACACACACATGCCCAGAATGCACTCGGCAGATTCCTGCCTGTGTGGGCCAGGAAAAGGGCTATGCCAGTCACTTTGAGAGCATATAATTTTTACCCGTGCTGGTAATTGAGAGGCTTCAGTGAGAGACTGGAGCCACTGCATCAAGTCACAATAAGCACATTAAAGTGTTTGAGGATTAAATACAGCCCAGATTCCCAAGGGTTGATCCTGAGGAAGGTGGTATTATTTTAATTGCACTAGGTAATTGAAAACTTATTTGCACATCAATGAAAGACAGAAATGTGCTTTTTAAATGAACCTAAAATTATGCTTATATTGTTCATTTTCTACAGAGTTAGTTTATTTTGAAATAGAAAGAAAATATCAATTGTTCCGACTACTAATTGTTTCAGTACTGTGCTTAAATAAGCTGACGGATGTGTGGATTTTTTTCTGTTTATATATGAAGACTATTCATAATGATTCATAGATGAGCATTTACATGACTTGTTTGCTCATGACCCTTCTTTGTGACTGTTTATAATATTTACCTTTTCATTTAAAACACTGTAAATCATGTAGATAATTTTTTACTGCTGTAATTTTATTGTTTTTATTTTACATTTTAGCATATGGAACAATTGATAATTATTTTGTTAGAAATGCATGTTGTCTTCAGTTGCTTTCCAAGGTACATAGTGGAAAAGTTTGTGCCATTAGGAAAATAAATGCATAAGGTTTAAACAGTCACTAGAAAAGAATTTGCAATGTTGAAAACTTTTGGCTCTTTTAAACAGTTACCTTGGATATACTTAATGAAAGAAGGTGTGCATTTTACTGTTATTCACATTGGTTTTCCTGAGTATTGGTTCCCAGAAAATCTTTAGAACTCTCCAGTACAGCCTGTGACTACTTACTTATTTGTCCCACACAAAGTCCTTTATCACTCCAAGGGTCCATTTCACAAATGTATTATGCATGTGTTTATCCTTTGATTTCTCACAGATTGAAATTTGTGCGCGCGCGCACACACACACACACACACACACGCACACACACACATTCACACTTCATATAAAAATGGATGCTGTTGTAGTCCTGAAGATTGTTTTCATCCTTTTAATGGGCCCTAAGACATGTTGCCATATAAGGGAATAACTTGAGAACAAAAGTATCTCATTCTATTGTATAAAAAAAAACAACCTAGCATGACTTTCATATTACCAAATAATACTATAATCCCATCCAAAGTTGCAAATGGAAATATATCTCATCATCTTTAAAAAAATTTTAGCAGTGTTAGAATGAAATAGAGATCTCATATACCAAACCCTCTCAGATGCTCATCTCTTAAATGGAACTTTCCCATTATTGATAAGAATATGGATAATTACTATGATCTCTACTACACCCCATCCTGCCTTCATTTTTTAAGAAAAGCCTTGTACTTTTTTGATGCCATTTTCAATCTATTGTATTACTTGATAAAACTGTATATGAAACTACATTTGATTTACAACCTAAAATTGACCAGTCTAAGTCAGTCTCTTCCTACTTGAAGTGAATGGAAAACTTTACAGTAAAGACAACTCTTGATATATTGGTAAAGAATTTTAAACATTATCTGGCCTGTTTTTTTTGTTTGTTTTTTTTTTCTTGGAAGTTCTGGTATAAATTTCAGTGTCACCACTTATAAGCTGTTAACCTTAAGCAAATTACATAGAACTTTTTTTTTTTTTTTAAAGAGAGAGTGAGAGAGAGAGAGAGAGAGAGAGAGAGAGAGAGAGAGAATTATTTTTAATATTTATTTTTTAGTTTTCGGCGGATACAACATCTTTGTTTGTATGTGGTGCTGAGGATCCAACCCGGGCCGTACGCATGCCAGGCAAGCACGCTACCCCTTGCTACCCCTTGAGCCACATCCCCAGTCCCTACATAGAACTTTATATCTCAGTCACAGCATCTTTAAGATGGCCTAGAAACTATCTACTTGGTAGAGGCTTATGGTAGCCATTGAGTTAATGCTTTAGAAGTTTTATCAGTATTTTTAGCACATTCTATTTCCTCAAGTATCTGTCATATACTATATTGCTTGATTTTCTAGGAAGTTCAATAACCAAATTCAAAGATTCAGGGGTGAAAAAAACAAATTAATCAGAAATGTAAAGGGGAATGTGAAAGATCCGAGAAGTCACAGCTTAGCTGAAGGGTTCTGTGTCTACGCTGAGTCCCAGATGCCACTCCAGCTTCTGTCACTGTGCTGCTCTGTGGATGGCCATGCTGTCCTGACAGCTTACTCTGTGTCCCATGGATGCAAAGTCTTGATTGCCACATATTGTTCCCTTATCACCAAACCCGGCCTGTGTTTTCACCCTCCCCAGAAGTGAGGCCAGGGATCATTCAGTGGTCCTGCAACAGGGGAGGACAGGAACTCCCAGCCTCAGTCTGACCCACCTGGAAAAGCAGAACTCTGACTCTGCCCCACACATCCAGAGGCCTGTTCATGTCCTTTGAGTGTGTGGATGATTTAGTTGCCCCTGGGCCAAATTTAGGAGAAAGAGATTCAGAGCAAAAAAGAGAAAAACTTCTCACCATCCTTTTACAACCCACTTTTCTAAAATGTCATTGTTGCTTGCTTGGCCTTTCTGGGAATAGATTTTGACCTTGGCCAGTGTTTTCTCTCATCTATGAACTGAACGCCTCTTGTTGACCAGTCTTATGCTGGAGTTGCTGCTTTCCCTCTTTGTCTTCTCTTTTCTTTTTAATTTTGCTTCCCCGTGGTTGCTCTTATACTTCATATAAAGCAGGATGGCATTCATTTATTTTTGGTTTGTGTTTTAGGTTTGCTCAATCTCTTTATCTGAATTAGAGCCAGCTAGTTGATGGCTAGGGATATAGCTCAGTGGTATTGCCAAGCATGTGGTAAGCCCTTGGTTCAGTCCCCAGGATACCAAGGGGAAAAAAAGATGGGGGGGTGATCGTTGCTGAAAATCACATTGAAGTCCTAACCTCGAGGCTCATTGATTATTTTCCCCTTATTTCATTCATTTTACCATCGGTACCTTAACCTGGTTTCCTAAGAAACCATAAAGTAAATTATTTCACTTATTATTATTTACTCATTATCATGTTTCTTAATTTATTATTATATTTTCACAGAGTAACCAAAAGTCTCTTTAAGTCTTATGCAAATTCTTTTTTAAAAAGTAGTCAAATTACTTTATTTAATCCATATATCAATAATTTCTAAAGGCAGAATTGAATCAATATCATTCATAATTTACACAGATTGTAGGAAAAGGTGATGTATATTTAGAATAGTTTTAATCAGAAGTGATAATATTTTGAATGAATATTTTAAAATAAAATATAATAATCATGTTAATTATATGTTCAACTTTTCTGAAAAAAAATTAATGATGCAGATTTTATAAGTCTCATATATAAGAGTTTTTTTTTTATTTTTAGCAAATCAGATTTAGAAGATATATATATATATGTTCTAATTATGTGTGTATAATTCTAATATGTAAACTTCCAAAGGTATTTTCACATAAAATTAATACTCATAATAATTATGTCATTAGATGTTCCAAAATAAAAGCAAAATTATTTTTCTGACCAATTTTATTGGAGAATACAATCCAAGATGGCAAGAATGATCTCTCATTGTAGACTACCATCAGAGGAACAGAAATTCCCATTCTCTGATCCATCCTCTTATCAGGTAGTCAAATACTATTTTTTTTTAATCTGATAGATTATGGCTATGGTAGACTTCCAAAGAGATTGTGCACAGAAACATACTAGGTTTCATAAATGTGAAGGTAGAATGTTTATTTTCCTTTCTGATATGTCTATTTTGTGAGAATTTGACAATTTCTGCGTTGCATAAACATAATGGAACAGATACTATCATGTAAAAATATGCAATAATGTGTATTTGAGTGTTAGCTATATAACCAAAAAAATACATTCATTTTGTTTTGGGTGTGTAATGTTTTCTGTTTTGTTTGTGCAAAGCATTGCAGGATAATAAAAAAAAAAAGAAAGAAAAGAAAAGAAAAATAGGAAAAGGAAAAGAAATTCACACACTTCTGGATTAGAAGATCATGGGCACAGATAGGGTATAGATGTTAATGGTTACATTGGTTTGATGCCAAAAACAACATTAATGAACTCTGTCTTCTTAAGGGAGAAATGATTTGTATGCTGGGCTATGGCATCTAGCAGTGTTTTGTGTTGGTTTGGGTTGGGGTTTTGCTGTTACTGTTGTTTGATTCAGGTGTTACAGAAGGAAGGATTTTTACAGGAAAATATAGAAAAATAGAACATAGTGAAAACAGGCTAACAGCATTCATAGCAAATATCAAGCTTTGGAGTCATGTGATACAGCAAACCCAATTATCTGCTTTTTGAATATTTGATGCAGAAATTTAAAAAAAGAAATAAAATAAATAAAGAAAAAAGTTAATGATATATTTACCACTGACTTCCTTCTGCAAAGCAAACTGACACTTATTTGGTTCTCAGATTGCCTTCTGAAAAACAGTCCCTCAATTAATATGTGTGTATAGTCTCTGCAAACTCCCTATCACACATGCTATCCTTTAGGTTTTGATTCTAACCGAACAAAAATAGAAGTTTTTCTTCAGTCCACTATAGGCTTTGATTGCAATCACTAGATATATCTCAATAAGTGTCTCCAGATTTAGGTTGACAGGTATTTAAAACTGCTTTGGGACCCTTTACTAAAGAAGATGTTAGTGAAAATATCTCATGCAGCCCATATATTTGGTTTATGACCATAGAGTTGCATATTCCAACTCTCTAAGCAAAGTGAATTAAAATATTTAAGCTACTTTGCATTTCTATCTCATCTACCAGGTGTTTAGGCATTCTCAAGAGCTCGAGGACTCCATTTGTATGTGTGATAAAGTTTAAGCATGATACAGCTGCAGATACCCTTGCTTCCTTCTGATGCATTCAAACACATTTCTATCCTTTTTTTCAATGCCATAATTGCATCAGGCATAAGGGATATAAGGAAAAGAATGTTGAAAGGAGCAGAATTCTGTGTATTTGTAAATGTAAAACAGATGTGCAGTAAATATTGTGAGCTCTGGATAAATAGGACACCATATAAATACAAAGGAATGAAAGAAGAGATGTAATTTGTCAGGGATTTTTGCTAAATATCTCATCAGTAAGGGAGAAGCCTCAACTTCCTTACAGGATTTAATGAATAGCTTTTAACATATGGCTTTTCCTGTTACTGTACTCCTGGGCAGTTTGTAGTCTGCAAAACATAAATATGAGAAAATTTTAGCAAGTAAGACTTGGACACATTAATAAAAAATTCAAAATGTTTCAGAGTTTTTACATTCCAATGAAAAACTAGGAAAGTATTTTTGTAAAAAAATTTTCATAATTTTCAAAATGTACTAATAATCTCAAAACACTTAAATTTGTGTTTCAAGATATCATTAAATACAGATAAATTTAGAGTAGGAAACATGAGAAAACCAATACAATTTATATTTTTAGAGAAAAAAGAAGTGTTCTATGTTTCCAAAATCTTTCTATTATCCATTCTGTCTTAAAACTTGGTAATGGAAATGCCTTTTATTGAATAACTCAGGTTCAAAGTCCTCTTTTATCTCATCATTTTTATGCACCTACACCCTGGTGATTTATGTCAAAAGAGTCTGAAATTCAGGGCTGTAACTGAACATACAGTGGTTTAGTGGTACAGTGGTTACCTAGCATGTATGAAACCCTGGATGACTGTCTACAGTACTAAATATTAAAAAAAAGGTACTGACTTTCTAATTTCATTGATTAAGATTTTGCAATCAATTGTTTGATTATTGTTATAATTTCCCAATCATTCCTCTGCATTTGTTTTCTTTGTACACAAATTTACACAACTCCTCATCTGATTAATATACCAGGACATATACTGATCAATGTCTTTTTCCTCAAAGGTATTAAATTTTTCTCAATTTCCATGTGATTTTGCTCCTTTGCTCTGAATTAACTTACATTCTTAAATATATATACATATATATTTAATTAAGCTCATTTTTGTATACTTAAAATATTTTCTTGTCAAATTTCTATATAGCTTTTCTATTAAATCATTATCACTCTATTTCCCACTTTTCTAGGGCAGGGGGTTTTCTGCCTTATTTTGTCAAGTTTTAAAATTTTAAATTTATCATGCTAAATTTTACTCTAGTTATAAAACTAAATATAAGGTATTTCAATTAGTTTCCAATTTTAATAAAACATATACTATTATGAGTTAAATATACTGTGCATGCAGTTAGAAATTTTCAAAGAGAAAAACAGAGTTCTAAGCTATTCTAATAAACTATTCCTGGATGTTCATCTACCTTAAAATTTAACACATTAAATCAACCCCTTTACTAGTGCTCACAATATGGATTTTTGGTCTGGAATATATGTATGTACAGTTTACAAAATGAGTCTTTAGTTCAAGGTGGCATCAGTGAGAGTCACAGAGTGGGATTTAGCTGGCTAATAGTCTGAACTCAAAGTTCTCAGGATATATTCCTCATAGAGATAGTTCCCCATTGGGGATGAACAGAAATCTTAGATGGAATTATTGACTGAGAAGCCTAAACATTTTCTTTCCCAGATTTTCACAGTAGTTGGACATCTTAAAGTGCAATTCAAGTATCAGAGATTGAGTGTGCAGAACATGTAGAATGTCTAGTAATTTAGCCTTGATGTCCCAAAACATCAAAACTGCATAATTTTATTTATAAAGTTACTTAGATCAAATGAGACTCACAGGGAGAGAAGTATTGGGCTTCTACCTATTAGTAGCTACAGTGCCTGACATTTGAGATTACTAGGGTTTTGGAATTACTGGAAATCGTGGCTGTCTACTGTTTACTCACTTGTGTCAGATGTTCACATACGTTATCCTTGCTTACGTCCTCATTGTCTGCTAAGTCCAGGGAGGTGTTCAAGGGGAGGGTATAGGTAACTTGTCTCTTCACCGCACCTTTCTGAAGACTGAGAGAAATTACATCTGAGGTGCTGTCATCCACTCTGGACCTGAACCTAATTCAGATGCTGAGATGTTGGGCTTTAAGCATATGTTCTATTGGAATGAGACATTCTGGGTTCTTGAGGTGAGGTTTGGGTGTAGGAGAAATTAAGTACTTTTTGTCCACAAGTACATTAATGGCAATCCCCAATATGCTTCTTACTGGAATAGAGTGAAATTATTCCTTCTCTGTAAATCTCACAGTGATTCTGAAACCTTTGGACATATGTTACAAGTTCCTGGACCGTGAGAATAGTTCTTCAAGTTGTTTGGCTGGACTGTGGGTTCTTTGCTTTGTCTTCTGAGACATTTCCCCTCCTCATCCACTGATCCACTGCCCCCCCCCTCCTCCTCCTCCTTCTTCCTCTTTTTTTCTGAAGGAAATAACCCATGCTTATAACTGAGTTGACTTAATTGTTTCATGGCCATTTATATTGGGGGCACCAATGCTTCCTTTACATTTAAAATGTCTCTGTTTCCGGAAATGCTTAGGTTACATTTACCAATAATATTCTCCTAAAAATTTGTGGAGTTTCTTTGAAACATTGGAGTTTGCTTCGTAAGACAATGACACATTCACAAATCTTTTTTGAGACAAGACTTCTCTGTGGCATAGAGTTTGCAAAACTGACCTTAAAATTCCTTTTGAAAAGTTGGTTTTCTTGATTTATAATGATTATATTCTTATAAATTATTTCCTTTATTTGTTCTTTATAAAAATATATCAAGTTGTATTTCATTTGCTTTTCTTTGAAATTATACTTCAGAATTGAACTGTTAACATTTTTATCTCATTATTCTCCCTATTCATTTATTATCATATGTAATTAGAAAAAAAAAATATGTTATTTTAAATCAATTGGATGTCTCCATAGCCAAACAAATCTAGCAATCCTCTACGTATAGTTTCTGTTTACCATGCCACTTTAAGTGACATATCTGCCATAATTTCTCCCACTACACAACAAGGTTCTATAAAAAACCATCATCTCCTTTCTTCATGGGCATTTCCAGTATTACCACCACTTTATTATCTTTGACTAACAGTTTCCTTAATACACTCCCCTCTACCTACAGTCTCCTCAATGCTTTCCAGCTTTTTCCTTCGAGAACAGTTGCAAAGAAAACGTCACATACTTTTGAAGCTTTCATTACAAAACATCTCTCTTCCACTACCAAAATTCATTCCTGTTTTCCATTGTTCAAGAAGAAACTAAGTCAAAACTTATTTACTTTATAGCAACAAATACCTTATTATAGATTACAGTTTAATGGGCTTGGGTTTTGGTTGACGTTTAATAGGATGATCCTTCTGTATCAGATGGCACCAGCAGAGCTCACTCAATGATTTTCAGCTAATCTGTGGATTCAAGACAATTTCACCCACATGTTCATCCCTGCGGACCGTTACCTGCATAACTGTTCCAGCTGGAGCCAGGCGCCAAAGTTCCTACAAGTGTCCTCTCAGGAAGTCATCTTCAGAAAGTGCAAATTCCTCTGTCACGGGTGAAGTCTCCCAGAGAATGTTCTAAGAGACTCAAAGAACAACTGAAAATCTTTTCCTAACCTAGGCTTGAGCTTCCTGGATGTTTCCTTCTTCCACTTTTTTTTTTTTTTTTTTAAAAATCAAGTTAATTAGGACATGCAGTTCAGATGAAAGAAAAGGGAATTGCAATTCATCTCAGTAACAGAGTCATAAAAAATTGCCACCATATTTAATATACAATACAAAGTGTGGGCTCAAATAGTTGGAAATTCCTTACTTGTTCTTCAGATATTCTGTCACAAAATCAACTTAAAAAAAAAAAAAACACATTCTGAGATGAGGTCAAGAGAATTATTTGATATAGCTTCATAATAAACACTAAAAAAAAGTGAATGGGGAGAGGGAAGCAAAAATTAGGGTAAGAATTTGAAATGTGATATGTTCACAATAGACACCTCAGGTGGCCTTGTAGGTGTCCAGAAAGTGGGAACTCTTTTAGCTACTGTCAGATGGGTTATCTGCCAAAGCCCTCCCAGCAACTGTGATAATGAGCTAGTTATTCTTGGAGGCGAATTCAGAGTCCACCACATGTGCAGTTGCAGAGCACATCAACGCTACAGTTTCTCTAAAGAGACTAATGATTTTACTCTGTAAAACACCTAGAAGCCAGGTTTAAAGAGATAGCAATAAGCCAGGTGAACAGAGAGTATCAAGCAATATGTTTTTATAATAATACATGCTTACAAAATGTAAAGTTAATATTTATAGATTCAAATCTCAAATGTATTACCTAGACCCATGAAAGTCTTTTGACTTTGTGATTCTCAAGCTATCATAAAATTCTGACCAAATGCATTTAAAAATCTTTTATTCATTATGGATTATTTATTTACTATGGATCATTTCTCCTTGTTTGTTTTACAAAACTGCATTACAAAGGAGCTGTTGACTAGAGTGCTGCATTCAGAAAGGGGGCCATGAGTCACACTGATGGCCCCTTTTCTCCAAGGAATCAGAGATGAAGGGATTGTGTGTGGTCTCAGTGGAGATGTACCCTGTTGTTTTTTATGACTCCACCTTACATTTTTTTCCTTTCTCTGCTTTACTTCCTTTCACTGCCACTCTTCTCTGTTTGTTTTTTTTTTTTTTTTGAACTCAGAATAACAAAGTAAATTAATCAAACTATTTGTATATAGCTGGGCAAGCTGGCACACTCCTGTAACTCCAGCATCTTGGGAGGCTGAGGCAGGAGGATTGTGAGTTCAAAGCCAGCCTCAGCAAAAGTGAGGTGCTAAGCAACTCAGTGAGACCCTGACTCTGAATAAAATACAAAATAGGGCTGAGGATGTGGCTCAGTGGTCAACTACCCCTGAGTTCAATACCTAGCACCACCCCCCAAAAATTTTTGTATATTACTACAAAAGGACTAGTTTGCAGCAAAATATTATCTTATATTTAAATATCTTTGATAGTTTTATGATAAAAAACACCAACTTTTCATGTAGCTATACTTCACGTATATCTGAACGCATGTATTTTTTTTGTATTTATAGTTATATTTAAATTTTACATGTATATGTATTAAATTATGGTTGCATATCTTAAGTGATTTTCCTAGTTTAGGAGCATTCATAAAAACAGTTTTGCAATAATTATTATAGGAGAAGTGTAAGACATTACCATAGATATGAAACTTCAAATATGCACAACAATTATATTGAAATTTCAATTGTGATTAAAACACACATGCATGGGCTGGGAATGTGGCTTGAGTGGTAGGGCACTCACCTGGCATCCTCAGCACCACATAAAAATAAAATAAAGAATTTGTGTCCACTGAAAACTAAAATACAAATATTAAAAATCTTTCTCTCTCTCTCTCTCTCTCTCTCTCTCTCTCTCTCTCTCTTTAAAAAAAAACACACATGCATAGGTTTTGAAAAACTGCAGGGAAGCATCCATCTTAATCATTTTCCTTTCTTTGGGGCCTAACAATGTGCTTGTCCCAGATTAGAGACAATATATTAAATCTATAAATGAAACCACTTGAAGAATTGGTAACTTGTCAATTTTGATTTTCATTCATTTTCTGATCCCACTTTTGCTTTTTCTGAAAAGTCAAACCAAAACATCTACCTGTAATTCTAGAAGCATTGATTTTTAGAATCTGCAGTGCTCTTGGCTGGCACAATATTAGTCCTCTCTGTGCGGAGGGATCCCATAGTTAAGTCTGTGGCTTTCTTGCATGTTTGTCTTGCAACCCAACACTTCTATTTCATCCTAAGTGTGAATTTCTTGCAAACTAGATCTCTAAAATATCCAAGGCTTTCTTATCACCATATATGACAAAATTCAGCTCATTCTCAAATTCAAAGCTAACATTACCAGCCTAAATCAAGTGTGTTTTAGGAAAAGGACATTTTTAATTAGCAGTTTCTGATGAATGATAAGACAGCATCCATTCTACCTCTTTGAGCAGCACTCTGACACTCGTATTTCAAATCTACAAATCTTGTCATTTGCTATAAAAACTCAACTCCTTTTAAAACTTTACATCATTCCATAAAAAAAGAGGTAACTGTAAGTTAGAGAGGAAAATGAATAATACCTATCCTAAAAATTTCAGTGTTCATATTACTTCATTCAGAGTTTAAGATGTTTCATTTCTTGAATTCTATCAAACTTTCTTCTTTAAATCTTTTATTTTACAAAATCATAAATACATATAAAAATACATGCTCAAGTTTCCAAGTTAATATACGTTCTTAAGTCAGAATACACAAAATCATTCATTGCATGCAGTCTCTTACTTTCTAGATCATTTTTAAAGCTAATGAAAATCTATCCATCAATATTCATCTTTAAGTACAAATCACTATCTAAAGAAATAATACACGAATGTCATCATCTCAATATTGTTTTCTCAAAAGTTTTCATGATGCTGTTTTTAATCATTTATATTAGGTATGAGATTAAATGGACTACATGTATTTATGACTTGTCCTCTCAATACCTTTGAAATAAGAGCAAAGGGAATTTTTTAAAAGAAACAAAGGAAAGGAGGATTAAACCCTTAAAAACAAAGAGAATAAAGAAGGAGATGGGAGTAAACAACAAAAGTTTATATAATTTAGGGGAGATGGAAATCAGTAAGAGAAGGAGTGACTTTCTTGGCAGTGGTGGGACCCCACAGCCAGCTGAGAAGAGCTGTCCTTTGTCCCACTGGGTTCCTGAAAGACACCAGAACTCAAAGTCACCAGCCCAGAGGCACTGTGGAGACCCACAAGGAGACTGAATTTTGAGGGACTTGGTGAAAGAGATTTTAGGTGTGATTACAAAAGCTGGTCTCCCTCTAACCTCTGTTTTCTGGAAAAGGAGCAAGGAACTACTGTTTTCTGCAAAAAGACAAATGCTGGACTTTTCATTTGCTCAAACCCATAGAGAAGTGTTAATAGGCTTGCTCTGAGCAAGCTTTACCTTTGCCTCCTTTCTCCTATTTCCAGAACACTTAGAGAGAGAGACATTCCTCGCAGTTGTAGACATTACACACCACCTATAAAAATATTTGGATACTTACATTTGGGGTGGTGTGAAATGCAGCAAGATGACTGCTACCTGACTGGTCCTTCCATGTAAAGTCAACTCTCTGGTTATATACAGATGATGCATACTAATCTTCAAATTTTTCATATAAAAATCATAATCGTTATTAAATGTCACCCTTTCTTTACATTTCTGTGAATTCTAGCACATTACTTTCTTTTCTTGTAATGTTTGTATGAAAATCTGAGCTCATACTGCATTTAATTCCTGGTTCATTGACTCGACCTCCTGAGGTAAGGTGTTCTGCCTGCCTAGTTCATTGCTCTGGCATGGAACCTGACAGCAGCCAGAACAGGAGCAGGAGTGACAAGTTCTTGTGCATTTTCTAGATTAATGAGAGTTTTCTAGATGTACCTCAAATGTAGAGAAAGGGTTGGTTTTAGAAACACATGGTAGGAGAGATTAGATGGACCAGTAGAAGAGAAAACAAAACTCCCTGGAACTTGATTTAATAGAGAATGGCCTTGTGTGGCTCCATATGAGTGAATAAAGTAGGAAATACCAAGAAAGGAATAGGACAGAGGTGAATAGAGACACATTTGGGCAAGAATTTCATAGCACGAGAAGTCTTCAGGATTGGCCTGAATCTATTCTCTTTTGATTCAAAAAGATTACAGCACCATTAGCTGCATTACATGATTTGTGCATTGTACTGAATATTTTCTTTATGACATATCAAAACAATCCAGTTAATCATCTTCCTACCAATTTTTAGAAAGCAAACATAGGTTTTATTTCCATGTAATTTTGGCATTTTACCACTCAGGGGGTGGTGTATTCTATCCCCTCTGATAACATCTCCTGGCTCAGGGCAGATTGGCAATGACAGCATGCAATCATAATCCCATTATCACATTTAAGACAGTATTAATAACAGGCATGTCCCTCTACAATTTTTAGGAGCAACATCAAACTGCAAGCTGGCACAACCTGTGAGCAAAATGTTTCACAAGAATTTCTCATTTCATGGGTTGTGACAGTGTGAAATTTATGTTCTAAGAGAGCTGCACTCAGGGCATATCTAGGTGCACCTACCTAAGAACATGGGCACGTTTTATTTGTACTTGTTTTTCTAAGAGAGAGATAATATATTCCAGTGTGTTGATGCTGTTAAGGAGCCTCCAGGGCTATAAAAGGTCAGTGTAGCCAAAGACCATCTTGACCAACACTTTACCATGTGACAGCTAGAGGTGGCCATCATGTCAAATGACACTTCTTGCTCTGCACTGAACAGCTTATGGATTCTTATTGCAGTGATAAAATTAAATCCACAGAGTAAGCAGTGAACTTTTTTACTTGAGACTAAAAATTCTGTTCCAGGACAGAACTCCTTTCAGGGACACAGGAATCCCATCATCATTTTGATATAAAGTATGTTGATGTCTAACGAAGTCTTCCCTGAAAGCAATGAGGATAATAGTTTCATTTTGCTCTATCTCCCTGGAGCAAAATCTTAGCCATTCTTAATGTGCCATTTTGCAGACTCAGGTACGGAAAAGGTTGACAAAGAGGCAGGAGGAAAAAAAGAATAGAAAAAGAAAAAAGAACCTCACATCAAAGACCACATTTAATGATAAGAGCTTTGCCCCAAGACTGTCTTCTTTGCCCTGGAGAGATAACAATTGAGTAACTGGAAGAGGAGTTTTGAGGTGTATGTGATGAAAATAAGAGACCTAGCTATATTAACGGGATGCTTCAGTTTTCCATCAGGTACCTCTTTTCCATGTTCATATTAATATAAAACATTGTCCTATGCAAACTTCTTCCACTAGCAATTTTTTCAGCATAACAGGGGAATTTACAACTCTGGGAATTTGACTTGTGAAAATTGGTTTTGTTATGCAAATAGTGATTTTAGAAACTGAGCCAAAAGGAAAAAAGAGTTGCCCAAGAAGGTGACTTGTCTGGTTTCAAGGATAGAAGTTTTAGTCAATCTGTGCAGTTCAGGATTCATGAATTTGAGGACTCTTGCCCTGGATGGTGTCATTCAAGAATATAACACTACAGAGGTAAAATAGTGGAATTTCCACATTGAAAAGCAAACTTCATTCAATCAAAAATGACTCACTTGGTAAACACTAAACACATAAAAGTGAATAACATGTTATAAACTCAAGGATCTGAAATGAATACAATTTAAAAAAAAGGTTTAAGATTTATCCATTGAAATCACAATGGAAAGGGAGTAGTAAAAGAAATATAAATTATACAAATGGAAATATGTGTCATTTCAGTATTTTATCTACATAAAGAGGCTTGTATTCATATATATATATATATATAGCTGTGATCCCCTTGCCTCAGTGTCCTGAGTCACTGGGATTACCTGTGTGTACCACCCATACCTTGTGTACTCTCACACTCCCTCCCCCTGCCCCTCTCTCTTTTTCCATAGACAGATAGATATAGATAGGTGGATAGATAGATAAAGTTTGTACTTATTTTTCTTAAGTATACATACATACATATATATATTTAAGTATACATATATATATATATATATATATATATTTTTTTTTTTTTTTTTTTTTTCTTCAGTATTGGGAATGGAATTCAGAACCTCATTTGTGCAGGTAAGCACTCTACCAAAGAGCTCATCCCCAGGGCATTATTTGTGTGTGTGTGTGTGTGTGTGTGTGTGTGTGTGTTTCTGTATGTTTTGAATGAGAGAATCTTAAGCTATTTTTGATACATTTAAGCACTGAAATAATAATTCAGGCAAAGAACTAGCCATCACCAGCTCTTAACAATCCCATGTTTAGTAAGAACACTGCTGAAACTCATACAGGGACAGCACAGTTCACACAAGGAGGACCTGTTTCCTGTCTCTGTTTGAACCTGCGGGTACATGCAGAGTATTGTCCCCACCATCTCTCCCACCATCTCTGTTTCAGACAGCTCTTCCACTCCTGTGTCAGTCAGTCACCTTCATGAGGCAGAATACTACCCATTCTAGTCTTACAGGCTTTTCATCTGCTAGATGAGGCCTCGGAACTTCTGGGTCTGCTTTCCTGTGTATCCTTGAACTCCCTGCTTCTAGTGCATTTGCAAAGTCAGTTCCTTCTCTTTATTTGGGTCTCAACTCAAATGTCATGTCATCGCAGACATCTTCCTTCCACTGTAAAATATCATCCCTCCTTCGATATTAGTGTTACTCTGCACTGTTTTTCTGTCTAAACTCTTTAAAGTTATATCAAATTATTCCTTATTCTTGTGATTATTTGCATCTTGTATCTACCTCTATAGAATTAGTGTTTCACTCATGAAGGATTCCCGTCTCTCCTTATTCTTTATCATAATACCTGATGCAGACTATGTACTCAACAAATGTCTTTCATGAGTTTATATCTAAACATCCTCCCACTTTTCTTCCTCTTGACTTCTGCCCTTCCCAGAGAGGTGTATGTGTAAAAGATTTTCTATGCTCTGCAATCCTTGTTTGGTAGGTAATTGGCTTAAAAATAATTTGAGAATACAAAAACCTGTGAAGTCAAATAAACCAAAAATGAAATGATGAGTTAACTATCTACCTTTTCCTGGACCCACTGAGATGCTACCCAGTTGGAGATGGCCTTTCATACTGCTTGAATTCCACCTTTGTTGGCCGCGTAATTTGAAAAAAAGTTGTCCTCTTTGAAACTGTCTCTTCTCTGAAAAACAACAACAACAAGAACAAAATGAAGACTTATAATGATACCTTTCCAGCTGTGAGAATTAAATGAATTAATTTATACAAAGGCATAGATCAAAAAGCTTTTTGATATAGTTTTCAATAAATATGTCTTTCTCTCTTTTCTCTGTTTCCTCATTCCCTCTGGCCCATCAAAGTTCCAACTGAACTAGAATCAGAATTCTAATTTGTGTTAGGCCTACAGGGTGCTGTCTAATAGGCCTGAAGGTAAACCATTTTGCCTTGGGCCTCCCAGGAAAGTGGCATTGTAAATGGCTGCCTCAGAAATGTTGGAGGTGTCAATGCAATTGCAAGAGGGAATGCTCATTAAATTATTCTCTGTGTCTTAATGTAAGACAGTTAATTGAATTATGGGGGGAAAGGTATTGCTTAAGCGTCTCTGGTTTTGGGAGATAAAAATGTATGTGCAAAAATGCTTATAGAAATCATGAATATCTTTGAGGTTTACAAATGTAGTTTTATGCAAAGAGAAAGTGTATGTTAATTTTTGAATAGTTTCCATCTGTTTCTTAATCTTTGTGTGGTGGGGGCGGGTGTGCGTGTGTGGGGTGCCCAAGGACAGGCCAGGCAAATAATTGCACTACCACCCGGCTACATTCCTCATCTGACCTTTTATTTTTCTGAGTTTTTCTTTTTTGTCATTCAATCTCAAAATAGATTTTTTTATATTATTTAGCATATAGAAGAAAGAGCATTTACTGATTTTTCCATTTCAGATGTTTAATTTTTCTCTGTTCTTGCTTTCGGTTTTCTTTTCTCTATTTCTTTAACAATGTCCCTCCGTGTTATATAACTGTCTACTTGGCTTTATACAAAGGTGAACTTCTTGTACCTCTTCTACTTCATATCTCTAGGAGAAGTGATAGTTTTGCAGCCAGGAGGAAGGTAGCTGGGCAGTGAAGCACCCACTTCCCCCAGAAACAGAGATAGAGGTCACATGCCGCTTGATGATTATGTGGCCAGAAGATGGTCCTGGACAGTGACACTCCTGGTCTTAACTGTGAAAAGAAACTTTGGCTTTTTCCAAGAAGTCCATACATATTAAAGAGACAAAAAAAAAGGAATTTCAAGTATAAGATTTCTCAAGTAAACGCTCTACCGAAAAAGGAGTCCATGTAGAGTCTCTCCCGTAATTTTCAACTCAGGGAAATAAGCCTCTTATTTTTTCATTTGTATTTGCCCTCACAAATGAAAGTGATTTTAGGCAGCAGAGCTCTTTCTTAGATTCAGTTTTGCCAGGGGCCTTGCTTGCTGTCTCTAAACTCCAGTATTTTGAGCCTTAGGCAAAGAACATTAATTGCATTAGATGTAAGGAACAAAGTGACATCAATTCAGTGGAGGTTTCATCTTCCCAGCATTACTGAAATTGAACCAAGGGGGAGAGAAAATGGGTACACAAATCACCATGCTGGAACACATCATAAAAGTTTAAGATGGTTGTATAAATACGTCAAAACAGACTCGACCATTGTTTACAACTAAAATGAAAAAAAAATTTTAAAAATTAAAAATTATGAAGAGCTACCTTTGAAAGGAAGCATGAGGATTACGAGGTGTCAGGGAACAGGGAAAGGCTGGTACCCACGTTTTTACACAAGTCAAAAACCATGTATTTTGGTCAGCTTTATATCACTGTGACCAAAAGATCTGACAAGAAGAATGTAGAGGAGGGAACGTTTATTGTGACTCCCAGTTTCAGAGTCTGATGTTATAGCTCTGGGTATGAGTGGAGCGGAAACATCCTGGAGGAAGAGCTGGCAGAGAAAGGCAGCTCAGGAAGCAACCAGGAAGCAGAGAGAATGTTGTTCATCAGGGACAAAATGTAAACCCCAGACACCTACTTCCTCTATCTACACCTGACCACCCTGTAGGTGGGGCCCAGTTACTTCATATCAGTGGATTAATCCATTGTTTAGTTTATACCTCTTATAATCTAATCTTTTCACTTCTAGAAATTCTTGCATTGTCTTACATATGAGCTTTTGGGAGATACCTCATGTCCAAACTCTAACACCATGGACAGCTGTGACACAGCTGGGAATCATATGATGAGTCATACTTCATCAAAGCACTGAGATCCTAAGCAAGAATGTACAGAATTCTATTTTGGGAATATTTATTTGCTGGCTAAACAATGAATGGAGACTGGAAATGAGAAGACAAACACCAAATTTAAATAAGGAAAATCTAGACTTAAAAGCTGGCAAAATATGAACATATCCATGCCATAGAAGACATAAAATGACAAAAAAATGATTGATATAAGACTTACTCCTCTTTATATTTATAGCTTTTGGTAGTACTTAATGACTTTACATGTTCAAACCTTCCCCCACAAACTGAATACTTTAACAATGTATTTGCTTTCATTTCCAGAAGTTGAGCGTTGTTTGTGAAATAATCCTTGCTCTTTAAGTATAACATGGAAGCTGAGGGCAATTCCCCCAGCATAGAAACAGAAGTACAGCAAGGCAGGGATGGTGATTCACGTTTATTGCAACGTGAGGGGAAGGCAAGAGAAGTGAGATTCACCCTGGAGAGAGGGGTAGGCAGATCAGCGAGGACCCAAGTGCAGTGAAATAATCAGACCTTGCAGTTTTGTTAGGATAGGGTGTGGGAGCTGCCAGTGGCAGGAAACCTTGGAGTGGTGGCCACACCTCTTTTGGCCCAGCATGTTCAGTTGCTGTCCATTTGGGGAAAGTCATTAGCCTATGCTGTGTGTAGACATGCACCCATGGACTTGGTCGCTTTCTTCTTTCTGGTCTAACAGCCCTGATGGAAGGTCATACAATCATCAGCTGACCTTCAGGGCAGTTTGTAGGCACAAGGCAAAGTTGGGAACATGATGTGTGCCCATGAACCTAAGAAGAAATCTGTACAGGGATTCCATCACGGGAGCCATTCCATGACTCTGTGCGGTCAGTGCTCCTCCCTAAAATGGTTTCCTCCATTCATAGCCCCATACACTTAAGTGGGGGGCGAATATGTCCTTATGTATTTGCATGATGGGTATTGAGTCCTCTGGGTCACTTGTTGGTCAGGGGCCCTTTCAGAGCCACCCTTATCTATCCTCTTCCTTGTTTCACATTTCTTCTCACCTTTAGCTAACTACCTATGCTAACACTTTCTCTCATTTCTTTTCATTTATTTTATATATTCTTTGCCCCAAAGTGTCAAGTAAGGCTAACTTTTGAAATTCCTGTTGTTCCACTTCTGAATTCTTCCTCCAAATGTTATGTTAATTTCTCACCAATAATTTTTAAGGTGATTTCATCAATAGCATTGTCATTAACCTTAGACACCTTAAGCTTTTTTGACCCTGTGGTGGGTAACACACAGTGGTTGCTCAAGGAAAAACAAAATATCTAGGGAACCAAATATATTGGTGATGTTCTCTGTGAAGGAAGGAATAGGGTAGGTGGACTTGTAAGAAGACTCTCAAAGCCTTGCTCATTGAGAATTAAAGTACGTACAGTTCAGAAGAGTTTTCAGTTTCTGGGGAAGAAGACAAATGTGCTAGCAATTTAAATGAAGAGTCGTTAAATGGGTCATTCTATAAAATATGAGAGGGTATGGTCTGGGGTAGCAACTGTAGTGAAGTAAATGTGAATAACACAATAAGACAGGAGATTGAAGTCCAACTGACAGAGACTTTCACCTTCCAAACTGCCCAGGGTGTGACTTATAACCTATCTTGTAACAAGAATTAGACCAATATTTACAAGGTTTTGTACATCAACCAAACTCTATGAATCTGTGATTCTTAACAGCAAGGTACAAGTATTATATTAATTTATATTCTTAGTAGTGTCAATCATAGCTTAATTAATAATTTCCTATAGAAATCCCATATTCAATTGGCTGAATTTGATTGTCTCCAACTATGCAAACACACTAGTAATTTAAAATTATTGTATGAACTCTAGAATGGTGAAGTTTCAGCACAGAATGTCAATAGGACCTCAAAGTACCAAAGTGAAGCCGAGTCCTTTCATTGTGACAGTCTCTACTGGGAGAGAGTCAGAAGGACAGTTGAGTTGAAGGCTGAGATCAACAGGACTGATCCCCCTACACACGAAATGCTAATGGTAACCACCAGCTAACTATAAACTGTGATTTCTGCAACCCTCTCCTTGGGTTTAATTTGCTAGATTAACTCTCACAACTCCAGGAAACATGGTCACTGACTCATCATAAAGGGGCTTACACAGTACGCTGATGCAGAGTTGCTAGGGATACAGTATAGGCGAAAGGGTCAGGGAGCTTCCATGTCCTCTGAGATGCACTGTGCTCCAGAAACTTGGTATTTTAGTCCGCTTTTTTGCTACTGTGACTAAAGGATGCAACCAGCAAAATTGTAAAGAATAAAAGGTTTATTTGAGGGCTCACGGTTTCAGAGGTCTTAGTCCACGGAAAGCTGGCTCCATTTCTTGGGACTCAAGGTGAGGCTGAGCATCGTGGTGGGAAAGTGTGGAGGCGTGAAGCAGCTCACATCATGGCCATCAGGAAACAGACAGAGAAAGAGTCCATTTGCCAGATACAAATATATTCCCAAAGCCCTGCCCCAGTTCCTACCTCCTCCAGCCACACCATACCACTTCTACTACCACTCAGTGTATCTCTATGAGGTGATTAAATCACTGATTGGGTTAAGACTTTCACAATCTAATCATTTCTCCTCTGATTCTTCTTGCATTGTCACACACGTGAACTTTTGGGGGACACCTCACATGGAAACCACAACACCGGGGCAATCCACAGACCCTCTAAACCCCTTTGTTTTTTGTTTTCATGGAACTTCATTGCATATGCTCTGCCAGGTGGAAAAAAAAAAAAAACAGCAAAATATGTCTAATCAGAGTCTTCTTGTACAGGATTTCTTCCTCTCAGGTGTGGGACAGGCCTTCTCTACTACCAGACAAAGTAAGTTCAGAAAACAGTGAGAAGGTTTCATTTTAATGGTCTTCCTTGGGAAAGACAATTTCTAGTTTGTGTGATATAACTTGCAGAGGGAGTTATGAGCCAAAACCTATAGACACAAATCAATACATGTGTGTGTGTGTGTGTGTGTGTGTGTGTGTGTATGTATAAATATATATGAAGACAGAATAAATCCATGTATTTATGTATATGTATGTATATATACATATACATATACATATAGATATACATATATATAAAACATATGTATCAATTTTATTGCTGTAATATTATATATGTGTATACATATATTGTATAAAATATATATAGCATACTACAGAAATACAAATGACAGATACTTCACACACACACACACACACATATATATACATATATGTGTATGTGTATATAATATCATCACAGCTATATAAATAACACAGATATTTTTTGGTTAATTTGCAATGATGTCAGGAAATATGTCCAGCATTTGAACTACAGAAGAGAAGAAACCATGATTTCTGTGCCAAAATTTTATATCATTCTTTGGATAAACTGGGTACTGCTCTGCTACTCAAGGAACAAACACAATTAATGCAAGCAACATGGAAAGAGGGCATTAGTCTTATATAGTGACTGGTAGGTATATCAGAAGACAAAATCAATGTAAAAATACAGATAATTGAATGAGAGACAGCAGATAGTTATGTTTAACTTTACGACTACAGAGAATGCTCAGTCACTGCAAAATTAAAGGCAAGATGCAAGTGTATTTGAAATTTGAAGATTTACAAAAGAATTGTTATCTGCATGATTTTAACTTGTGAATTTCTATTTGTATTTCCACTAAACAAGAGATTCAAAAAATTTTACAACCCATGTATGTATGAGCATTGATTCTTTTGCTTTCAAGGAGCCTGAATCACCATCTTTTGGATTCTCTTAGCACCCACTCCTCTATTTTTCCTCTGCCTGCTCCCTCGCAAAGCTAGCCTGTTTTCCTATTTTCATACTTTAATTATTCTTCTGATCAGCAGAAAACATTCTGATGTTCCAATCTGCCTTAAGTCAGCATCAGTAATTCATTTATTCTTCCATAAATATTTATTGCAGTTCTCTGCACCAGTTCCTGTGTGCAGCACTCAGGATACATATTGAATAAGACTTACAAGAACCCTGTTCTTACAAAGTTCAGAGTTATTTGCAGAAGAAAATATTAAGTAAGAAACATTCATAAAATGTGGTGAATGTTAAATGAGAGAAGTAGAAAGATCTTCTTAAGATACAACATTGAGGACCTTATCTTGTGAAGGACTCAAGGGAGACAATTCATACTTTAAAGAAGACATAGAAAAATGAGATACAAACAGGAAATCTATGGAAATGCTTTCAGATAAGGGTTAGTACAGTATAAAGAATTAAAACATAAAGTGATTGTACTTGATTCTAAAACCATGAGCTGTTAATATGTTAAGGAGTAAAATTGAGGATTTTTTTCTATAGCATGAGTGCATCCATTGAAAATCATCATCTTAAAATCATAGATTTTTCTATATTTTTTTATCATCTTAAAAATTATACAGGTTTTCTCTCAATTGTCTTCTTTATCCTGGTTCTATGTAGTATTTCTATTTCTTGGTGATGATACACTTTCATAATTAATGTGTAAAATTTAATTACACATTGAATTAATCATGGAAATCTAGAATTCTAGATTTTTTTCTTGTTTTCTTTAAATTATATAGACCTGAAATTTTGTAGTATTTTTGATGGTATTCCTTTTATTTATCTCACTATCCTAGTTCAAACTCTTCTTAAATTTCAGTGGGAACATTTTATCTCTTGAATCTATCATCCTTCCTTCACTGTCATTGTGTATGATGGTTTTATAGTCCATTTTTATATTCACAACTTTAAAGCATGAGTCTGATAACATTTTTAATATTCAGAAACTGTATCGGCTAATAATTGGCCACAGGATAAATTATACATATTTAGATGCATATCAAAGATGCCACTCATCCACCACAACTATTTAACCATGTGCTAATAATTAGTGAGCTCTGTCCTGTGCACTAAGATCTGAACACCTCTCCACGTTTTTGCTTTAGCGTTCCCCTCCACTTGGAATTCTCTATCTCACCTGTGCATGTCTAAATATTGCTTATCTTTTTAGACAGCACTCACATGCTGCTTTATTCATGATTCTCAAAGCCAGCCTACAACTGCTTGATAAAATTAAATGGGTAAGAATAATTACCTGCAGAGCAAGGCAAAGAAGTTTTTCATGAAATTATTGCAGTTAATAAGTGGAAAACCAACCAACAAACAAATACCCAGAGGGACTATTATGTAATGTACTTATATTCCATATTTGCAGCAAATCTGCTCATGATTCTGAGTGTATCACATCAGTACATATCTAATCAACAAATAATTACGCTGATTGACACAAAAAAATAAAATATCAATTCTGAATAGATACAAAACAATTGGCAACATACAGATGGATTTGGTACCTTAATTCTAAATTATTTTAAATCTAAAAAAAATGGAAGGAAAGCATGTACCTTTTGCAGTTGTGAGAGCAAAAATATAATGAAATGAAGAAAAGAAGGAAACAGTGTTTGGATTGACTGGAAAACAATGGCAAAAATTCAAGGAAACTTTAAAGATGAAGGATCCAAGACAAACCACAAAATCTAACCACAATGATATTTAATTCATTTCTGTTCAAACAGCCGAATCACTGTCCTCAGGTTTTGAACTTTCAGTGGTGCCAAGATGTCTTGCAGTTTATCCCTAGTCCAGTAAATCATTGACTTTGGCCAAGACAAAATGTTTTTTTTAAATTTCTGCAATGGGTATTAGTAGTTCTGGAAAATTATATATACACTCTTATGTAAAACTGTATACATGCGCATCACACATACACAATTCCTTTTTTTCTTTATTAAATAAAGATTTTTATGTTTTTCAAATGTGAATGTATCTTAAATACAACAAAGTAAATATTAGAATAAATTAATATTTTTCTTCTGATTATGACCATGATGAAACCACTATTCAATTTTTAAAAATTATTTTTTAGTAGTCAATGGAACTTTTATTTATTTATATGTAGTGCTGAGGATCGAACCCAGGATCTCACACATGCCAAGCAAATGCTCTACCAATGAGCCACAACTCCAGTCCCCACTATTCACCTTTTCATAAAATAAATCACAATTTGTTAATAGCAATATAATACACAGAAAAACAGTAGTCTCTCTTGTTCTGTGATTTTAGTTACTTGCAGACAACCAAAGTAAGAAACATTTAATAGAACTTTCCAGACATAAACAGTTCATAAGTTTACAAAACTTATGAACTGTTTATGTCTGTAATATTCTATCACATTTAACCTATGTTACACATATGTTTCACACTATCCTGTTCATCCACTGAGGACGAATCAACCCTTTGTCCAGTGTATCCATCCTCTATATGGTACCCAGAGTTTAGTTACTTAACAGCTATCTCAGTTGTCAGATCAGCTGTCATGATACTGCAGTCCTTGTGTCACAAGGCCTAAGTCTTTCATCCTATTGCTTCTCATCCTACAGACATTGACTTATCTCCTGTCATTGCAAGATAAGTAAGTTATGTATGTAACAATAATGTATTGGGATCTCGTAAAGCACTTGCCTAGCATGCATGAGTCCCGGGGTTTGATCCCTAGCACTGCAAAGAATATTAATTAATTAACCAATTAAAAGATAATTCTAGAGATAAAATTCACATTTTTTAAAATTATATTGTATTTTCATAATTGTTAATCTCTTACTGTGCCTAATTTATAAATTGAGCTTTATCATATGTATGTAGAAATGGGAAAAATCATACTAAATATACAGCTTGGTATATACATACATAAGCATCTATTCCGGGTGGCAATATAACCCTTGAAGTTAGGAAAAGTCTATTGTTCTCACTTTTTCAAATGTGGAGTATTTTTAACCATTTTAGACAAGATGACATATTTAGCACATATCAGAGATGTTGAAATATATTTTAAATTATATTTTTATCAGAAAAATACTGTAGTAATGAGATATTATCTCTAGAGGTCTTTGGTAATTTAATGTAGTAAAATAACTCACTAAAATGAGATATAAATGCTGGAAAAATCTGGAGAAACTTTCAACCATATAAATTTATTATAATGCCTTTCTTTTCTTTCTTTTGAGAAGTGTTCACTAATTTTGGAGGCTATCAGCAGTTCAAAACACTTGAAAAATTTAAACATGAGAATTTACAATGTAATCATGGCTACTTAAGAGCTCCTGTAATCATGTTGTCAATCATCACAACAAACACTTATTTCAGGAGATTTCAGTATCAATAGCATTGGGGGGAGAATCAGTCCAATTTTCCTCTTTGCAGCCAGATATAAATAACAACCCATACAAATTTAGGAGAAAGAAGGAACCTCAAGTACTTCCTCTTAGAAAGTCTCTTGAACTATATTTTTCTTGGCAACCCTTCAAAGAAAAAAAGTGCCTTTGGGCAAAATTAACAACTATCCATTTTATAATATTTCAGTAGATTTTGGTGCAAAATTGTTAATAGAGAACATTGTTAAAAAAGAAATGACACATTTACACATGCATTGCATGTATGTCTGTGTTTAGTGCTGGGAATCAAACCTAGGGATTTGCACATGATAGGCAAACGCTCTATCACTGAGCTACACTCCCAGACCTCCCAGACCTCTTATACTAAAAGTTTATGTGAGACAAAATTTCCAAATGTAGTATTTATTTGTTTAGGCATATTTAACATCATTTATTACAAGTTAGTAGTGCTAGTTATTTAGATCTAATGAGTACATAAAATTTACAACAGGTAGAAGAAATGGGTAGTGTATTAAAAGATCTGGATGGAGTTAAAAGTATCCCATGAATATTTATTGAGCATCTGCTATCAGTCAGATATTGTGATGTGTGATGAGAAAATTTTAAGCAATTACTTATAATTAACCTATCTATCCATTTATTCATTTATATAGAGATTGTATTTCTTTATTGGTAAAATATCATAGGTATTTTTATAAACAGGCTCTTTAACTCAATATCATGGATATCTTCAATCTTGTTCACACTTTCACACACACACATAAACACACATATGCACTCCTCAAATTAGTGAATCATAAAGATACATGATTGCTTATTTTCAAGTCAAAGTGAGGTTGGAGTTTTTATTTATGTAAGTCTACAGTTGTATTTAAGTGCTCTTTACAATACAGTCCATAAACTAACAATAAAAATTAAAATTAAAAGTAGCTTTCAATTATTTGACATAAATCTTTCCTTGTGGTTGGCTTTTCATTCATTTACTTATTTTTTTGAAAGGAAATGAGAGAACATTTCCTTACATTATGAAACTAAAAGATACTCAAGAATTATCTGGTATATTTATTTCTCTAGTTTCCAATCATTTATCTTAGACAATCTGATTTCTTGATATTGGCAACCAAGATCTAAATGTGCTCATTGCTATTGAAATGCTGTTTCTTTGAGGTCTTCTCAAACTACAAAGCAAGGAAATACCCGTGTTTATACTAAGTCCTGCACACATATGCATAAATATTTCTATCTATAACCAATAACATTTCTATTGACCTACACATGTAATCATTCTGATGTCCCCAACTCCAACTGTAATTCTTTTCTACATGGATCCTTCTTTACTTATCTGCCAATTTCATTTCCAAAAGTCAGAAATGTGACTTTTACCCTACAGCATGCATTTTATACTTTTTCAACCCCATTTTGTGTGTTGTGTGGGGGTGCGTGTTGTGTGTGCATATGTGAAATAAGTATCATAATTTTTAATACACCACATGAGAAACCACTTTTTAAAGGAGTGGTTATTTCTTTATACTTATGCAGATTTGTATTCTTCTCATAGTTGTTGAATTTTGTTTTGCGTCTTTTGTCTACACTGATATACAAAGAGATTTAGATCTTCAAATTCCTTCCACTTCTTTCTGTGAGATTGATTCATGTATTTGTATTTGTACTAACATTGCACTGAATTGTTACACTCTGCATTCTCTCCTTGGATTCGCTGGACTCCTGAAGAATTTTATTTT
The DNA here is from genome assembly GCF_048772815.1 of Callospermophilus lateralis. NCBI lineage: Eukaryota > Metazoa > Chordata > Mammalia > Rodentia > Sciuridae > Callospermophilus > Callospermophilus lateralis. Next base: position 127,816,217 of record NC_135312.1, on the reverse strand, counting down.
GTTTGTGCACATTGAGGTTAACTACAGATGCTCTGAAATTCTATGGGTTTTGGTAAGTGTACACTGTCATGTATCTATCAATATTAAAGTTTACCCAATCATGTATCTACAATATTAAAAATAATATTTTCTGTGCCCTAAAGTAATGTCCATGCTTCACAATTCAACCTTCCACCTCCCATTAGTGCACTTGTAAATGCTGTTTTCAATAGTTTTTCTTTTTTAAGAATACTGATAATTGTATTCAAACAACATGTAACCTTTGAAACACAGTCCTCTTCCACTTATAAATATGTGTTTAATATTTATTTCTGCCATTTCTTCTTTAAAAATCACTTGATTTTCATTACTGAGTAAAATAGCATTGTGTGGATACATCAATTTCTTTATCCATTCACCTATTGAAGAACATCTTATTGCTTCCAACTTTAAGCTATTATAAATAAAGCTGTTCAGTAATACAAATAATTTTTTGATACAAAAATTTCAAGTCTTTTAGGTAAACATGTAGGAACATAATCTTTCTAGAATATAGTAAAATTATGTTTGGTCATGTAAGAAACTGCCAAATTATGTTCCATACTACCACCAACAATGCATGAAATTTCTTTCTGCTTTGCATCCACACCTGCATCGTTATCTTCAGATTCTTAAATTTTAACATTCTAATAGCTGTGTAACAGTATGTCCTCCTAGTTTTAACTTTAAATTTGCCAATAAAAAAGATTTGGGTTTCTTCTCTTACACTCAGCTATATTATGTATATTTTCTTTCATAAGATATGAATTCAGATATTGCCTATTTTATAATTGACTGTTTATATGAGGTTTAATGTTATTGTATATAGCCTTTATTATTTATGTATTTTGCAGATGTTTTCCCAGTTTATGTCTTTTTATTTATCTAATAACATCTTCAATGGATCTGTTTTTTTAAAATTTTAATAAGATTTAATACTAGTTTTTCTCATGTATTATACTTCCAGTGTTGTATCTAAAAATGTTATTTCAAATACAAAGCATATATAATATATTTCCTGTGTTTTCTCATACAGCTTTTATGTTATTGAACTTTAAATTTAGGTCTATGATCTACTCTGAATTATGTTGTCAGAAAGATAAGTTCTGTATTGATTCATTTCATTATGTATAGAGGTCCAATTTCCTGGTACTATTTATTAAAAACATGATCCTTTTTTCATATATTTGTTGATTGATTGTATATCCTCTCCTGAGAAGAAGTTCCTTGGCCCATTTATTGATTGGGTTACCTGTGTGTGTGTATGTGTGTGTGTGTGTGTGTGCGTGTGTGTGTGTTAAGATTTTTGAGTTCTTTATATATCCTAGAGATTAGTGCTCTATCTAATGTGCCTGTGGTTTTTACAGAGAGAGCACTAATCTCTAGGATATATAAAGAAATTAAAAATCTTAACACCAAAAAAAACCAAATAACCCAATCAATAAATGGGCCAAGGAACTGAACAGACACTTCCCAGAAGAAGATATATAATCAGTCAACAAATGTACAAAAAAAACCACCATTCAACATATCTAACAATTAGAGAAATGCATATCATATCATCTCACTCCAGTCAAATGGCAACTATTAAGTATACAAACAACAATAAGTGTCAGTGAGGATATGGAAAAAAGGGCACTATCATACATTGCTGGTGGGGCTGCAAATTGGTGCAGCCAATATAGAAAGCAGTATGGAGATTCCTTGGAAAACTGGAAATGTAACCACCATTTGACCCAGCTATTCCACTCCTTGGCCTATACCCAAAGGACTTAAAAACAACATACTACAGGGACTACAGGGACTCAGCCACATGGATGTTTATCGCAGCACAATTCACAATAGCTAAATTGTGGAACCAACCTAGATGTAGTTCAGTAGATGAATTGATAAAGAAAATGTGGTATATATACACAATAGCATACTATTCAGCATTAAAAGAGAATAAAATCATGGCATTTATTCTCAAAAAAAAAAAAACAAAACAAAACAAATGCTGAATGTTTTCTCTAATCTAAAAATTATGATTGATAATATGGGTGGGTGGGAGCCATGGGAGTATTAGATGCACTCTAGATAGGGCAAAGTGGAGAGAGGGGAAGGGAGAGACAGGTGGGGTAGAAAGACGATGGAATGAGATAGACATTATAACCTTAAATACCCTTATGAAGACATATGAATGATGTGAATATACTTTGTGTACAACCAGAGATGTGAAAAATTGTACTCTACATGTGCAATACAAATTGTAATGCATTCTGCTGTCATGTATAACAAATTAAATTTTAGAAAAAGGTGATAGTTTCCCAATTACATTACCTTTTCTTCTTTGACAAACTAGTTTAGACTGTACTTTTTTTATTTTATGTTATGGGTCTACTTTTGGACTATATATTTTACTCTGTTAATATGTGTCTATTATATTTATAATACCATGCTGTCTTGATTTTTATAGTTTTATGGCAAATATTAAAATTGGGTAGAGTGAGTCCTACCCACTGTTCTTCCTCAGTGCTATTCTGTCTACCCTAAATCTTTTGACTTTCCAAAGAAAATTTAAAATCAATTTGCTAAGGCTTTTTTAAAAATTTAACATGAGATATGTATTTAGAAGTTCTTATAGATTGTTGTTCACACAATGTATCAATGTAAAACTGCTAATATTAAATATCTAATTACTGTCATTAACAGAGGCCAGGATTCACAAGGGCCGATTAGATGAAGCCTGAATTTCCAGTTGCTCTGTGACTTGGGATTCAAGCAGTTGGGAGTACGGCTTCTCTGCAAACAGGAGGGAAGAGAGAATTCCTCTAAGCTAAAAATCAATATTAGACAGAGTCTCTTAGAGACTCAGAAATTCAAGAGCCTTGCACCATGTTTAACCCAGATAGTTGCAGTAATGGCAGAGGGGCCCATTCCCTGCGGAGTGGAGTTAACCCAGACAGAGACGAAAACAGAACTGACAAATTTGACATGGAAAATCCTATAGAACTGAAAAGCATCCTGAAGTTAGCCGATCCTGAGGCTGCACAGCAAACTGCCATTTAAAAGGTGTTTTGTGTTTTTCAACTGATACGTAGAGAACTGAGGCAGGAAGCCACCTGGAGGAGGCCAAGGAGATCACAGCACATGTTGCAGGACTGTCTTGGCAAGAGTCAACTGTGTGATCAGGTGCACCTGGAAGAGCGTGAGTGAAACAGGCGTAGAGAAGGTAGTATCCAGGAGACTCAAGTCTGAGTTGAGGAGAGGAGGGCTACTCATTAGTCCCTTGAGTCTGACAGCCCACTTAACCAGCTAAAGGAAGTCATGTAACTAAATAGAAGGGCATGAATACACTCAGAAACTGAGTGTGGGACGGCCATATTAATGGGGAGCACAGTGTGTGTGAGACCTGTGGAGCATTGCTCCCCATCCCCAGGGGTAGAATTCTTGAAAAGCTCCTGCGGTTCACTCTCCCAACAGAAATCAGCATCTTCTTGACTCTACTTAGAAGTCTGTAGATCTAATGACTCCAGAGCACATACGACCCAACAAAGTCCTGATCACAGCTGAGCGTCAGTCACCAGAATGCCCCTGTGGGAACTCTGTAGCAGTCCCAGCCTGGGAGGGCATTGATCTGGTCTGTCCAGAAAAAACTCCAATAGACAGTACCATCCACGTGAGAACGTTAAAGGGAAGTTGAAAGCTCTTTGAACCAGCTTCAGTTACAGGCCACTCCAGCGGGCAACACATCAAGGACACAGAAGAGAAAGGGGTTAGCGACTCAGTCCTCCTTTCCATTCTGTAAACCAAGAAGAAACAGAAAGAAGGACAGCTGTGTGTACCATCAGTCCTTGTCCACAGTCTTGACCACCTTAGTGGAGGTGATTCTTTTAGTTATTTTTTATTATGAATCTTTTTTTCCTCTTTTCTTTTTCTTTTTTATTGTGTGTGTGTGTGTGTGTGTGTGTGTGTTCTTACTGTGCTGATTTGCTTGTGCAGACATATATCTTTTTTCCCCTCATCTTTAGTATTTTTTATGATTTCTATTTTTTCTTATCTCGGCTTTTGAGTGCTAGGATTTTCCTTTCTCTTACTTATTCTAATGTCCAAATTCTCTTTCTTCTCTCTTTTTTTTTCCTTTACTTTGTTTCCTTTTAATTTGTGTTACTCCTCCTTCTTTATAGACATCCCTTGCTACATCTCTACTATTTTCTCTGTTTGATTTTGAACATTATAAACTTTCTTTCACTTTCTTAATATTCCTATCACATTTTTTTCTTCTCTTTCTCTTCTATTTATTCATTTATTTTGGTAAGAGGATAAAATGCAGGGGTGCTTCACTACTTAGGTATCTCCACCTCTTTTTGCTTTTTTTTTTTTTTTTTTTTTTTTAATTTTGAGACAGGGCCTCTTTAACTTGGTGAGGCTTACCTGGAATCTTTTAACTATCCTGCCTCAGCATCCTGAGTTGCTGGGATTACTGGTATGCACCAACACAACCAGCTCTCTTCTCTCAATGAACTTTATTTTCACCATCTTTTATAGTTATTTTGTTTATATAATCCATGCCCCCTACCATTCACATCATTGCACTTATTTGTATTGTGGACAGTGTAGTTGACTCCTGCTGTCTACTTTAATGCCAGAATTAGTTCATAGTTATTTAGTGTTTTGCTATTGACAATTGATAACACATATTTCTTTTCTTTTTTCTTTTCAGTGGCCATTAGTGTTGCAGATGTCATAGTAGATGCTGAGTATTTAATTTAATACTGTATGTTACTTGCTTTGATTGTCTCTACAGTTTGTTTTCCCCCTTTTTGAGAGGTGCTGGGATCTACATGGATGCAAGTTCACAGAGTAGAGAGTCTGATGTTGAGCTAAACCCAGAGATGACACACTTTGTTCAACAATCAAATTAATCACACAGAAAGATATTTTAATATACAGGAAAAGACAAAAACCCTAAACTAATGACTAGTTCCCAACTAGAAATACTGGGGTGGGCCCACAGACATCTGCTTCTACCGTAAAAATAGAAACACTTAACACAAAGGCTGGGGATACCATACCATGAAGGTTCTGAATCTAAATCACTTTATAACACTTTATTAGTACATGTCTTAAAAAGACCCAGATACAACAGTGGAAGATAAATCTATACCAACATATGTATGAAACGCAGCACAGGAACACAACAAGTATAAAATCATCATAAGACCTCCAAAAGTCCAAATTTACCAGTAAATGGTACTAATGATATTGAACTGGATGAAGTACCAGATAAAGAATTCAAAAGAATGATTATAAAATGATTGATGAATTCCAAGAGAACACAGAAAAATATCTGAGTGAATTAAGGAACTTAGTACAGGATAGAAAGAATAAACTCAATAAGGTGGTAGAGATATTGAAAACAAACCAAACAAATTTTGGAAATGAAAGACACAATATCCAATAAAATGGTCAGTTGAAAGGCTCTCTAATAGAGTAGATACTACTAAAGACAGAATCTCAGATATGCGAGACAAAGCAAAGGCTTGACCATCCAGACAGTATTAGATAAAAGAAAGCAAGTAATAAGAATATACAAGAACTCTGGGACAACATTAAGGAACCAAATTCAAGAATAATTGAAATTTAAGAGAGGTTATGAAATTCAGGCTAAGAGCATAAAAAATTTGCCTAACCTTGAGAATTAAATGGACATACAGATATTAAAGAAGGGATTCAGAACCCTAATATATAAGATTAAAAATAAATAAAGAAAGAACCTCTCCACAACATAAAATTATTAAAATGCCTAACACAGAGAGAAAGGATCAAATTTTAAAATATTCATGAGAATAACATCAGGTCCCACTTAGAGGCAAATCAATTAGAATTACTCCTGATTTCTGATCACAGATGTTAAAATCCAGTAGTGCTTGGAGCTTTGTGCTCCAAATTCTTAAATAAACTGTCAGTCAAGATTGCTATATATAGCAAAGTTATTCTTTGGAATCAAAGAAGAATTAAAAACCTTCCTAAGATAAGCAGAAACTACAAGACTTCATGCCTTGATATGATAGTGCATGCATGTAATACCAGAAGCTCATGAGGTTGAGAAAGGAAAACCACAAGTTTAAGGCCAGTTTCACCAACCTAGCAAGGCCCTAAGAAACTTTGTGAGACCCTATCTCAAAATAAAAACAATAAATTTGAAATTAAAAAGGGGTTTGAGGATTTAACTTAATGATAAAACCTCTGGTACCAAAACAAAACAAACAAACAAAAATGGAATTCATGACTACTAAACCTGAATTAGAAAAAAAAAAAAATAAGGAAATACTACACACAGTAGAACTCAAAACCAAACTCCAGAACTTAAAATTAGAAAAAATTTATTTGAAGAGTACCTAAACAAATTAGAAGCAGGGCCAAATTAAAGAATAGAAATGATTTAAAATAGGAAGAATGAATAAACCTCTCTCTTTGATAATATTAAAAATAAAAGGTCTCAAACTCCAATTAAAAGACATTGACTTTTATAATGGTTTAATAAACAAGACCCAACCTATTCCATTTGCAAGAGACTCACCTCACTGGCAATGATAAGCATAGGCAAAAGATGAAAGGATGGACATTGATATACCATGGAGTTTTGAAACAGGCAGGAGTAGTGTCTCCTATGTCCAGTAAAGCAGACTGTTAGCTAAAAGTTATCAGAAGAGAAAAATATGGTCACTTCATGCTGATTAAAAGAACAATACATCAAAAAGATAAAATGGTAGTGAATGTTTTTATGCCTCCAAAATTGATTAATTTAATTACATAAAATAGACATCAATAAAGACTCAAATGGTCCCTGGTACAATAATACTGGTGACATTAAAACACCTCTCTAACCAAAAAGCAGCTTTTTTAGCAAGTGGTGCTCGAAAAACTTATTATCCATCTGTAGAAGAATGAGACTAGATCTGTATTTATCACCCTGCACAAAAGACAACTCAAATTGAATCAAAGATCTAGGAATTCCAACAAAAACTTTGTGACTCCTTGAAGAAACTGTAGCATCAATACTCCCACATATATGACCTGGCAATGACTTTCTCAACAGGACACTTTAAGCTCAGGAAATAGTGCCAAGAATTAATTAGTGGGTTAGCATCAAATTAAAAAGCAATAATAAAATATTTTAAAGATAAAAATAAAATAAATTCAGAGAAAATTCAAATACCCAAGAAGTTGAACTACCTTTTTAGCATTATTTTAGTACCTGCATTTCAGTACATATTCTAAGGATTAAGTAATACACAAGGAATGTATGCTAAAATATTACTTTAGCAATTAAAAATAGTATTTTCCATTGATTTTAATTTTCTTTAGAATTTATATCATATTTAACAAGTGTTTAGTTGATTCCTTGGGATTTTCTATATAGATAATCATATCATCTGCCCAAAATGACAGTTTTCTTTCTTTCTTTCCAATCAATATATCCTCTAGTTTTATGTTCCATCATCTCTCTTTTCCTCTCACTCCTCTCTTCCATTCTTCCTCCCTTCTCTCTCTCTCTCTCTCTCTCTCTCTCTCTCTCTCTCATTTCTTTCTACCCTACTGTACTAGCATGGCTTCCAGTGCAATATTCAATGGACATAGTGACAAATAACATCCTTGCTTAGTTCCCATTCTCCCCCAAAAATGGTATTGAGTTTATTACCATTAAGTGGAATCTTTACTTGTCTTTTTCTTTTTCTTCACATAGTAATTAATTATTTACTAAATTCTCTCTAGGTCCTAGAAATAGGCATCTCAGAGTGAACAAAGTGCCTGGATACTGGTTATTGTTATCTTTTTTTATATATGACAGTAGAATGCATTACAATTCTTATTACTTATAGTGGGATAGGGAGTGGGAGCATTGCAGGAATAGAGAATCTCTAGATAGGGCAGAGGGGTGGGAGGGGAAGGGAGGGGGCATGAGGTTATTAATGATGGTGGAATGTGATGATCATTATTATCCAAAGTACTTGTCTTTTTTTGATGATGTTTGTCAATGAATTGTTCTTTCATGGGACCTAAATATTGCAAATCATACAATTTTGATAAAATAGACTATTTTATAGTCATTAAGTGTTTATCAAAAGATACCAATAAAAGTTAAAACAAGCCCAGAATTCTCCTTTAAACCAATAGAAACAGAAAGGAAAATGGCAGAATAGAAAAATGTACAAACAGACACTTTAAACAGACACTTTACAAGAAGTTACTCAATAGTTACATGAAAATTTATCAATCTTGTTACTCTCTAAGAAGAAAATTATATATCCCTATATAATATATCCCTATTCACTTATAACAATGAATAATATTTTAAAAGGCTGATATATATATATATATATATATATATATATATATATATATATATATATATAATATATATATATATGTTGCTATTTTAAATATTACATACCATATTGAATTGTATTATATAGTATGGTTTTACTTGATAATATTTTATGCAAAACATTAATTTCATTACACATTATTTTCTGCATTGTAAAAACCATGCTATATTTTCTTGTGAATAATCAAAGTATCAAACAAATATAAAAATATGATGTAACAAAGTCATTCAATTTCCATCTTCCACAGATATTCCTGGTATTGAACAACTCTTCTCAGTTTGCATTTATGTTTGTAAGATGCTTTCAATTCTCATATAATATATATATATATATATATATATATAGAGAGAGAGAGAGAGAGAGAGAGACTACATTCCTGCACAGAACTGTAATTTTATTTACAGAAAATGAGAATTTATGCTACTACTGAATTGAAAGATTAATAGTAAAAAATACAAAAATATATAGAAAGCAAAACTGAAACAAGAAATAGCATATAATACTCTACCAGAGATATAACTTTTCCAGATTTCCAAGATTGTAGAGGCAAGTGTAGAGGCAAGTGTGCCTGTGACTAGCTTCCTTTATGTTATAGTTTGGTCATGCAGTAGAAGTTTGCCTTTAACATTTGCAATAAACTATATTGTCGCATTCCATCAAAATGCATATACTGAAGCTGCAGCCTCCAAGTTATGGCATTTGTCCATAGGGCCTTTAAGGGGTAATTACTGCATTTCTTCAAAGAGATCCTGTGAGGATGCAACAGGGGAACCAACTATATGCAATTCACTTAGTGGACCCCCAGCAGACACTGAATCTGTCAGCACCTGTCTTGGACTTCCTATTTTAAGAACTCAGAAATAAATGTTTGTTTGTTTTAAAACCACTAATTTAGGCATTTTTTTAATAATATCCCACACTAATTCAGAAATCATTGGTATCAAGAGATCAGAGTGCAGCCAGGTGCAGCGGTGCATGCCTGTAATCCCAGGGAGGCTGAGACAGGAGGATCACAAGTTCAAAGGTAGGCTCAGCAAAAGTGAGACTCTGTCACTAAATAAAATACAAATTAGGGCTGGAGATGTGACTCAGTGGTCAAGTGCCCCTAAGTTCAATAACTGGTACTCACCCCCCTCCGAAAAAAAAGTGAGGATGCTAGGGTAACAAATGATTAGCTATGTGGCAGGGACTTTACAAAGGGGCAAGAGGCTGGAAGAGTTTTCAGGTGCATGCTGAAAGAAGTCAAGATGGTTGTGAGAAATTTTGAAATTTGATTCTGAAAGACTCAGAAAAGAAAGAAGATTAAGAAAGCCTCCACTTTCTCTGAGAAGAGGTAAGTAATCATGCACAGAATGTTGGTGAAGATGTAAGTGTTAAGGCCATTTTTAATGAAGGATTGAGAAGCAGAAACTGTAGGAAAGGTGACCCTTGCCTTGCTTTCAGGTTACAGAAAAATTGCCTGGATTGTTTTTGTGTCTCAGTATTTAGTAGAAGGTAGAAATTGTGACTAATATAATTGGATATTTAGCTCAGGAAATTTCTAAATGTTAAAGGATCATCTTGTTTCTTCCTGACTTGATTCTTCTCTCAAGAAGAAAGAAATGTCATTAATGTGTGATTACTAAGCAAAAAGGAACTAGAATTCAAAGAGTTGAAAAATTCTTGCCTAAACTTTATTGTACAAAATGAAAAAAATAAATAAATTTGGAGGTGACATTAAGGGTGCCACAAGCATCTCTGTGATATGGAGATTAGTGTAGGTGTGAACCAGGGACTTAAGGAACTGTCAAACTGAAGTGAAAGAAATGGAGGAAATGAATAAAGAAAGGGTTTTTTTCTGAGTTTTAGGGTTTTATAGGACAGCATAGAGACATTTGATTATGAATATGCTCTGTTCTACAAGACAAGGGGAAAACAACCCCCAAAACAGTTCAAAGACAATCAGACACACTCCTGGGTTTCAGAAGGGGCCAATCACTTAATTTCCACAGGCCAGAGAACAGCCAACCAGACAAGAAGAGGTCAGGGCTTCCCAAAGCTCCAGGGGTTCAATATTGTGAGGAAGAACCTTGGGGGCAAGATTTTAGCCCTTATGAATCCAGAAGAAACAGGGCATGTTAGGCCTGTAATACAGAGCATACAGATTAACCTTGAGACTTAACATCTCAGGGAAGTTGCTCTGCTAGATTTCAGATTAATAAAACCTATTATCTGTTATTCCTTCCTCCTTTTCTACTTATCCCATTTGAATTGAAAATTCTATGCATTTCCTCCATTGTATTTTGGAATCACATAATTTTTGTATTTATAAATTCACAAGCAAAAAGGAATTTTGCCTCAAAATGAGCCGTATGTCCATTGCCACCCACATCTGGAGTGATATTTAGATGACATGTTGGACTTTAGAATTTTGACAATATTTGGATAAGTTAAGTTTTGGAGGGCTGTTGGAATGGAATGAATGTTTTCTGTATCAGAGAAAAACATGAATTTGGGGAACCTCAGGAAGAATGAGAAGGATTGGAATTTGTACTCATTCTGTGAGTTTATATGTGGAAACATTAATCACATTGTGGTAGTAAGTAGAGGCAGTATCTTGGTAACTATGCCATGAGGTTAAAAACCTCATGTGTGCTTATTATAAGATGCCAGAATGTTAGCTAGCTCTCTTTCTCCTACATAAGAACACAACAGGAAGACAACCATGTGCAAACCAGAAAGTAAGACCTCACTAGATACCAAATCTGCTAACACTTTCATCCTGGGTTGATGAACCTCCAGGACTATGAAAAATAAATACACATAGCTCAAGTCAACCACTCAATGGTAATTTGTTAGTAGTCTAAACTAGCATACTCTCCTCTTGAATATCTCCTCAAACTCTTGTGAATTGCAGACACTTCCTCTCCCCCTATACTTCCTCCAACTTGTGAAACACAAGAGACTCTGGTTCCACATTTACATGATAACAGGGATGGGAAACATGGAATCTAGGATTCCTAGATGTCTACTGACATACCAAACAAAACAAATATTATTCTATAAGCAGTATTTTTCACTAGTCTAAAACATGTTCGTTCTTGAATTATACATCTTCTTTTCAATGTTTTTCCATCTAACAATAAATTATAAACATTATGACTTAAGTATCAGCATTGAGTGATTTCAATTTGAAATTAAAAACATAATACCATCTATAATAGCACCAAATATAAAATATATATGTAACTAATAAAATATGTACTGGATAAATAAAACTAAAAACCTTTGAAAATAAAATCAAAGGTCTAAATATACAGAGAAATGTATGATGTGTGGGGATATTGTTAAGTTACCAATTTCTCCAATTTATCTATTCATTTAATGCAGTCTTGATTGAAATACTATCAAATTATTTTGTGAATATCAATGGATTCATATGATTATATAGTAAAGCCTGAAGTCAGAATAGTCAACACAATACTGAAATGGAACAAAGTTGAAGGAGTACAAGACTTTCTATAAATTTTCACTAATCAAGAGAGAGGTATATTAGCAAAGAATAGATGCATGGATCAATGGAGCAAAATAGAGAATTCAGATATAGGGCAACATAATTATAGCCAACTGATCTTTGACAAAGGAGCACAGATGATTAAATGGAAAAGAAATGTCTTTTCAACAAATAGTGCTGAAATAATTGGACTCCATGTGGAAAAAAATAATGAACACAGACACAGACCCTCCAGCTATAGAACATGAAAGAATACATGAACAGCTACTTGTGGGTCCTGAAAGCCAGATTGTAGCAATCAGATGTTTGCAAAAAAATGGAGTTAAAATAAATGCTTCTTATGAAGTTACCACTCCTTCTCCCCACCCTCAATCTGAAATCGTTGCCTAGGAAATGGTCAGCACAGCACCAACCAAGAGAACTCTGAAGGAATATTTCTCCTTTGTGTACAATATCCAGGAAAGGGACATGTAAATCTCAGGCATGATATGGAAACTTCAATCTTTTCTATTACCTTTATTTCCTCCTGTGTCCCACATTCCACAGCTCAAACATCCCGTGATGGTAGTGACAGTAATTGGTAATGGCAGCCCTCATACAAACTGCTACAGAAGGGTTGCTTCTTTTATACCCTGTGGAGCTACAGGTCCTAAAATAAAGGGCCAGTTTCATGAGTTTTTGTTTGTTTGTTTGTTTTGTTTTGTTTATTGTTTGCTTTCTTTCTTTCTGTCTGTCTTCTGCAGCTTGAAGTAGGAAATAGGCACAATTGTGGAGTTGGTACCTAGTCTTCACTGAGCTAAATCTCTGTTGCTTCATGCTCTAGAGCACAGCCAATAACCACTCCAGGTCATTAAGCAAAGAGGCAGGAAATTATGTCAGTGGCCAGTGAAAGGAGGTACCAGGAGTCAAGCTCACAAGTTATTCCCCAAGTCCCTAAACTCTGCAAATGAGAGAAGTGAGATTATAAGCATTTTTTTTTATAATTGGAAAAGTCATAGAAATGAACAAGTAAGTGGAATATTTCTGTGAAATCTCCACCATGTCTCAGTTGTCCTCTTATAACCATATTCAGTTAGTTCAGGGCACTGTTATGGATACTGTAAACTGCCATGGCACTGGTGGGCAGATTTACTACAGAGCTGCATTACAGTAAAGCTAGTGGGCAATGGCAGGCCAAAATGGTGTCTAAACCAGCTTAAGCCAATTAAGTCCTTTTGGTCCTAAGACAATAGTGGTTTACTGTTTGTTTGTTTTTTTACAGGATATTATTATTATTATTATTATGTAAACCCACATTATTGGGAAATGAAATCATGTTGCAAGTGGAGCTGTGGTCAGGACTCAGGTAAGGGAAGCAAGAAAAATGGTGAGAGAAAAAGAAAGAGGAAAATGCCTGGCAGGCATGGGTAACACAATTGCCCAGGAGACTGGGATCATTAAAGACCCAGTATTTAGACAGATGAACAAAAAAGGGAGTACCACGGATCTCAAAAATGAAGTAGGTTTTGGAGATGAAGTAATATGTATAAGAAACTTCATAAAGTTAATGAAGAACTCGTGGGCATTACTCCAACCTGCACATACATGTATGAATCTGGTCTTATGGGTATATAACAGACTTTGAAAATTGAGCCACTAGAAACCAATCAGTTTCCAAACTGACGTGAAGCATACACAGAAAAGACCTGAATAGCACAGAAGTCATAAAGGTAAACTGAAATTGGATCCACAACCCACAGAATTCTGATTACAGCTTGCATCCAGATTCCCTGCTGAAACAAGTGAACAAAATCAATCACTATTCTCCACAGGATTTAGACAAAATTCAAAGACTAAAAATAATAAACAAAGTGGGCTGAATACAATTCAAAATTATGAACTTATATAGAATCAAATAATGTATTGAAAGGTAAATCACTAGTATGGGGATTATGAATATCAATATAAGATGAATCTTGGCTGTTTTCTCATTAAGCATATCCAATCACACCATGAACCTACATGAGACTATTTCTCTTAACAGTTGTTTATTAAAACTTAACTATGTGATCTCTGACTATCTTGCCTACTACATAATTTATTTTCTCCATACCTTCTCTTTCTTTTTCTTTTATCCATTGGTGCAATAAAATTATGCTTAATGGTGGGATTCACTGCACCATATTCATACATGTACATAACGTGTTGGTCAATCTCATTCCAGAGTACCTTCCTTTCCTTCCTTCCTCCTCCTGACCCACTTGTACTATTCTAGAGATTGCTCCTCTGATGTTATTATTAGTATTAATATTTTTTCTATTGACGCATCACATTTGTGTAATACATGGACATCACATATTTTGGTACGTTTTATTCCCCAGTGCTTCCCCATCCCCTGCCTTCCTTCCCTCCTTCTTGATCCCTTTCCTTTACTCTCTTGGTCGCCTATTTTTGTGAAATCCCCCTTTTTATATCCCCTTTCTTTTTTTCTCTCTACCTTTAGAGTAGAGAGAAAACTCTTGACCTTTGACTTTCTAGATGTGGCTTATTTCACGTAGCACGAGGTTCTCTATTTTCAGACAGTTACCAGAAAAATGGCATAATTCTTTATGGCTAAGTAAAACTATTGTGTATCTATACCATATATTATTTATCCAGTCATCTGTTGATGGATACCAAGGCCTATTCCATTACTCGGCTATTATGACTTGTGCTGCTATAAATATTGGTATGCATGTTCCACTATAATATGCCGATTTCAGATCTTATGGACAAATTCCAATGAGTGGGATAGCTGGGTCATATGGTGGTTCCATTCCTAGCCTTTTGGAGAATCTCCATACTGCTTTCCAAAGTGGTTATACTGATTTGCAGTCCCAACCACAAGGTATGAATGTACTTTCTCCATATCCTTAACAATGTTCTTTGTTGTTCATATTCTTGATGATTTGAATTATAGTTGGAGATGAAATCTTAGTGTAGTTTTGATTTGCGTTTCCTGATTCCTAAGGATGTTGAACATATTTCCATAGATTTGTTAGCCATTTGTATCTCGTAGTTCAAGAAATATCTTTTTTAGTTTCTTCAGCCATTTATTGATTGGTTTATTATTATTGTATTTTTGGTGTTAAGTTTTTTGAGTTCTTTTTATTTTCTGTATGTTTATCCCTTGTGAGAAGAATAGCTAGCAAATATTTTGTCCCATTCTGTAGGCTCTCTCTTTACCTTCTTAATTATTTTCTTTGTGATGCAGAAACTTTTTAATTTGAGGACTTCTCAGTAATCAATTCTTGACTATGAATGGTGAGAGTGAATATCCTTATTTTGTTAGATATTTTAGTAAAATTGTTTTCAGTTTTTCCTCCACTAAAATGTTGGCTTGGGGTTTGTCATATGTAGCTTTTATGAGGTTGAGATAAATTCCTTTATTTCTAGTTTCTTCAGTGTTTTTAACATGAATGATGGTGGATTTCATCTAAGACTTTTTGTTCATCTTTTGAGATAATCATGAGACTTTTGCCTTTAATTCTCTTTAAGTGAGGAATTTATTGATTTGAATATGTTGAACCAATGTTGCATTTCTGGAATTAAACTAACTTGATCATGGTGCACACACTCCTTCATTTTTTAAAAATATGAATGGCTAGTATCTTGTTAAGGATCTTTGCATCATTGAGGATATTGGTTTGTACTTTTTTCTCCTTAATATGTCTTTTTGCAGACATCCTCTTTCTCTCTCAGTTATTGTCTGTATTTTTTCTAATTTTTCATACATACCAAGTTATTTTTGTATCTTAACTTTATAGCATCATGTTTCTAACATCTACCACTATATGTGTACTTTTCTATATTCTATTTTTTGTCCTTTTCTACTCTTTCTTGCTAAACTGCTTACTTGTGTCAGTTTATGAATGATTCATAGGTAGTCTTGCTTGGTCCATTCTAAACCTCTTATGTACACTTCCATTGGTTAATAAACTAATAAAATGAAATAAAGCAATGAGGATCTATTTCTCTTTTGATAAATTTTATTAGGCTTTTAGAATATGAAGACAAAAATAGATTATTGTAGATTTTTGGGGTGGGGAACTAGAGAATTATCTTGAAACACTAAAAGTTTCTTTCACTATACACTAAGACATTTGGCCTGATACTTCAGACATTTCCAAGTATGTGTTACCCACTCTCAGTGCGAAACATTTTCATTTATCTTATTTTCAAAGGAGTTCAAAGTTATAAAATTATTTAAAAATAAACAATTTTTTCTTTTAAAAATTATTTCAGACCAACATATATTCTTATCAAGAAAAACTGTGCCAAATGAAAACTTTAAAAAAAAATAACAAAATTTCAGTTCTAGGGGAAATGTTAAAATTTCAAACATCAATACATACACTTTTCCCCAGGCATAGCAATTCATTTATAAACAATGTATATTTTTAGAGTGTGAAGATTAAGAAATAAGTAATTGATAATGCTTGTAGTAAATAACAAATGAAAGAAAATGGAAAATAAATTATGAATACTTGTGAGTTAAGAAATTAGATTTAATTATGTCAGTATACCAATAATTTTCTTTTAACCAGTTTACATTTGTAGGTTATCGGTTGTGCCTCATTCCTCCTTAAAGATAAAACTTTTCAAATTTTTTTCACCTCTTCAGAGGGTATTTTATGTGAGATATTATTTGATCCAATTCTTTAGTGTGTGTGTTTAGGAGGGAGGGTGTTACTAGAGATTGAATGTAGTGGACTTTATTACTTAGTCCTCTTCATTTCTTACTTTGTTATTTGGAAACATGTTCTCATCAAATTACTAAGCATCTCACTAGGTTGCAGAGGCTGGCCTGGAACTTTCGATGCTCCTATCTTAGTCTCTGGATTGCTTAGGATTACAATCTGGCTCTACCCCATTTCTTAGCCATTCTATCAGATATAGCACAGGAAATCATTTATAAATGTTTTATTTGTACCTTTCTGCAAAAATTATGAACTTAGAACACATCCTCCCATATGTCACCTTTGATTTTATTATTCTTTGATTTTGTGATATTATAATCTATTTATTTGTATATTCCCACAAAATAGAAGGTTTAAATTGTTTTCACTGATCCTATATTGGCTATAGAAAAAGGAGGTAGAGTGATATACATGTGTAAAGCTATGGGAGAAAGTGATAGTTTATATAGACTTTTTATCACTACTTTTTGATTGAGGTTGTGGTGGTACCTAGGAAGTAATGATGGGATTTGTGTTAAGGTTTTAACATATATTCAGGAGCATATATAAGTTCTTTTTACATTTTCAGCCTATAACTTATTAACTGATTAACATACCCTATCCCTTTTCACTTCCATCCTTTGGCCCTTTTAATAAAGTTTTGGACATCTGAGTTTTTTTCCTCTTATCAACAAACATTATCAGTCTTTCTTTTGCATGCTTTGCAAAAAGAATAGGAAAGACACCTCTATTCCTGAATTAGAAAAGTGCAGGAGAAAAATCACAATGTCTGAGCTTTTATTTTCTTTATACCTTTTAGTGATTAAAGGAGGAAGTTCAAACACTTTTTCAACTTTTATTATGCCTCTAGCAGCAAACATAAATGTTACAGGTAATAGAAAAACCAAAACAACAAACTCCAGGTGCTTTAGTTAAAAGTACACTGCCTGTTGACTCCTCCTATGGCAACATAATTATAAAATCACAGTTTCTCATATTTAGAAAAGTCAGAAGTAAAAAAAAAAAAAAAGTGAATGTGTATTTGTGCACTATTCAGAACAATCTTTTTAATGTTCCATTTAGCAAAAATTCCCTGGTATAGTTTTCCCCCTTTCTTTATGAAACTTCTAAAGAACAAAGTTAGTGATTCCAAGTGGATTTTATTTTCATGCATGATTTTGTGTATATTTCTGAATATTCCAAGATAGAATAAAAACATCATCTAGTCCACTCATCTCTACATCTTATTTCATAAATTTCAAAAAATAATCATTTACCTATGTGATCATGAAAGTAAGTACCCTTATAACATAATAAATTTTAATAATCCTTACTATTGTTTTCTAAATATTTATGATTTAATAACTAATGCCTAACAAAGTAACATTCATTTTAGCACTCATTTCAGTAGTATTTATCAACCCACCGTACATTAAATTTATTTTCTATTTTTGAAATTCATAGGCAGGGATGATTTCCTCCTATTATTACCCCAAATCAACCATCATTTGAAATATGGTTCAAATAAAATCTCTTACTTCATCAACTCTAGTTCTAATATTCTCCAGCCATACAGTATGACTTCATGAAGTACATCCATACCACTTACTTCATGTCAATATTTATATGCCTTTCTTTACATTAAATTTAATGTACTCCTTTCTTCTGCCTGATCAGACTTCTACAATTTTTAGGTGAAGACAAATACTACTTATGTCCTTCTACCCAGAACAAGGACCTCCCAAAAGTAGGAAATCATTCATTAAATTAAAGCCTTATTGGTTTGTGTTCTGTTTTTAAAGAGACACATGATGGAACACTTGAAATAATGGTGCATTCAAATGAATTTCATAGGAAAATTATAGCACTAGGAAAGCACTCTCAAGGGCAATCACCTATTCTTGCAGTGGGGCGGAGGGTGTTGCTGCCCTTTAAATGAGTGTTATCATTCCTTCAAAATTGATTTTCTTGTTTGTTTGTTTGTTTGACTTTAGATAAAACCCTTCAGGAAAACATACAAGGAAACAGACAAAATCACTCATTCACTGTGATTCAGTCTTTTTTGGGAAAGTAGAGCAAATTTTGCTCATTATAAGACTAAATTATTCACCCCAGATGCCTTCCTGTCTACCATTTTAGAAGAGGAGGACCTTTACTTACAGAGGGTAATCTGATCTCCCATGTTAGGCTGAGTCATCCTGTTTAGTCACAATCACTTTTTCAATGTGGGACCCATTAGGCCTTGATCAGCTCAGTTTGGGCATCTCATGATTAGATGGACAGTCTGTGTAACATTTTTTAAAATAATTACTCTTTGCATACACTTTATAGTCATCATGAATAACTTCATGAGGCAAAAGTCAGTTTTCCACATTTACTGGCGATATCTGAAACCTCTCTATTCTTTTAATTAATAAATCAACGTTATTATAGAAGATGACATGGAGTGATATATATTAGTGCCTACTAATTATTCATAAAACATTAACAGCTGTAAACTTTCAGGATGCTCTTGCTAAATTTCAGATATAGTTCTTTTTTTGCTGTTGGCAATGAAGGGCTGAAAATTTCCTGACTGGGCTTTAAAATAGCTGAACAATTTATGAGACAAAACCATGTTGCACAGTAGTAGCATGTGTAAAAGGTTAAATTCATTATGACATAAGTATTCTAAGGGGTTAGAAGTTGAAAAATGTCATGTAAGATTAATGCATGAAAATTATGATGCTAATGACTTATGGCAGCTGCTCCTGTTATTCACTGTTTTGGTCCTTATGTCATTTTTAATGTTAATTTTAAAAAGCATATATTATTAATTCTGAAGCTATTTTGTTGTCTATCATAAAATAATTTTACTTATCTGACTACAAATGCAATTTTTTTTTACATTTAAGAGTATCTTATTAAACACCTAGACTTTTCAGGATTCTGTCCTGGTTTTGAAATGGAAATGTTCTTTGTAAGAAATGTGATTACAAAATTTCATTTCAAACCTATTTTTGTGAAATTTACTTAACACAAGTGAAACATCTATAAAGAAAAATATTATTGATTTAGACAACTAGACCACGGCTTCCTAACCACAAAAGGACTGAAATGTGGGCCAGATGATTCTGTGTCATGCAAGGCTGCCTGTGCTTTGGAGAATATATACTAGTAGCATGCCTGGCCTTTCCTTGCTGCACTAGCGGAAGGAGCCTCCACATGCACCTCTCCATAATCCACCTCTCCTTGGGGTAAAATCATCCCCAACTATCACCAGTAGACCAGCAGAGCAGTGGACAAATCACATAACTTAGAAAAATTACCTGTGCCAGTAATATGACTTCTGCATTTAAAAATTAGAACATTTTAACAGTTTATGCAATATTTTATACTTTTTTCAAACTTGAGACCTTTTAAGTAATATGATATTTTAGTGTAAAATTCCAGTTTTTGACTAGCTCAATGTTCAGTTTTTTGATTTCTTTTTTATTTTATTTTTTTATTATTAGTTGTTTGATTTAAATAATTCATCATGGCATAGCAAAGGTGAGATTGGCTTTTTTTTTCAGAACAGTGTTCTGAAAGCTACATTTTTTTCTAACCTGCATATTCTTTTTCTTTTTAATATTTATTCTTTAGTTGTAGTTGGACACAATACCTTTATTTTATTTATTTATTTTATGTGGTGCTGAGGCTTGAACCCAGACCTACCATGTGCTAGGTGAGTGCCCTACCTCTGAGCCACAACCCCAGCCCTAACCTGCATATTCTTGATACTAGAAAAAATTCTTTTGACTCAAGTATATAACATTATTAATTTTTCTCAAACATGTTTTCTAACAGTAAACCATTTAGTTCTGTTTTTAACTCTAACGTCTCTCATTGAGAAATTGGTTAAACAATTAATATGCCAAAATTAGGGAACTGTAAAAATTGTGGTCATTTCTAGAATTTCTTTTGCATTTCTAGGTATAATCTCATAAGATATGGCATCCCACACCTCATGACTATTTTGCTCAATGGTTGAGTATTTATAACAGATCATATTTCTTAGGACTTCCAAATATTCAGAATATCCATGCATTTATGTACTTATTTTTTATGCTTGCAAGTTTATTCATCCAGTTAAAATTTCTAGACTTTAGACTGTGTGCTTACAATTGTGTTGAGGTTGATGAGAGAACAGGAGAACGTCAGACAAAAAAAAAATCTTAGGCCTTCTTTAGAGATTTTACATTGTATTCAATAAAATAAATCAATGGAACATAGAGTATTTGAAATAATAATAATAGGTACTGTGGGAAAGAGATTAGTGGCAAGAAAAAGAATATTTATGGGGATTTTATGAAGCCATGATACATCCATGATGAGGCGAGACAATGGCAAGAATTGGCAGGTACAAGAGTAAGAAGAGCCCAGAGGGAGAAAAGCACATGTAAAGGTTCTGGGTGTGGAGGTGGGAAATGCAAGGAGGCCAGGTTGGGAGGACACACTGAGCAAAGGGACAAACACTACACAACAGATAAGAGCCGTAAAATAGTGTCATGGTTGAGGATTTTTAAATTTAAACAAAAAAAATATGTGGTATTGGCATAGAAATAAACAAATACACTACTATGTCAGAATAAAAAAATATCTTGTACTGAACAACTTCAAGCTTTATTCTGGGTAAAAAGAGAGGCAGTTAGAATAATTAGAACAACCAAGAGGCATGATCTAAATTATTTTTTTTAAAGTGTACAGAAGCATGAATGGAAGGACAAAAATCATTTGAAGCTCTACTTGAAACAATCCAGTTCAGAAGGAATTAATGTTAGCAGCAAAGGGAGAGGGAAGAGGCTGCCTCTGGACACATTTTGAGATTATATCCAGCGTGATTATCTGACCAATTGCTGTGGATGGCAGTTTGGCCAGGCATTACTTTGGAAGAATGAGGTCCCTTGAATGTGTACTTGATGGTAAAGAGATGGAGATTAGATACATGTAAGTATACAGAACAGAGAGACATGTTATACACAGGAAAAGTAAAACCATAAGGAAATCAACAGTGAATATATAACTTGATCAACACTTTCAATCTAATTCTATTAACAGATTTTTACAAGAAACTTAATTAGCTGATTCTAAAATTTAAGGTAGAAGAACAAATTTCAATCTAAGCCAACACATTTGCATTGGTAGACAAAAGGCTGTATATATGTTAAGATGTCAAGTCAGCAAAGTTATAAAAAATTTTAAAATGCAGTATCTGCATAGGAATAAACAAATACACTCCTGCATTAAAAAAAAAAAAAAAAAAGAAGAAGAAGAAGAAAAAAAACAGATGTAGACATTTATGGAAGCATCATGATGCCAGAATTGTTATTGCATGTACATTGGAAAACCAAAGACTATGGATAGAAGATTTTAAAAAGTTGGTTATCTATACATTAAAAATATTAAATATTATTCCAATCTCATATTACTTACAAAACTCATTTAAAATTTAAATGAGGAAATCAAAATTAGGTCAATAGTAGTGGGTTAGAATTTTTTTAAGTAAGAAGCAACAAATGAAATCATAAAGGAAAACGTTAAAAGAACTCTGCTACACTCGGATTAAATATATATATATATATATATATATATATATATATATATATAGCAATACATATACACACACATACATATATATATATAGAATACAATTCATAAATAAGTCAAAAAATGGAAGCGATATTTGCAATAAAAATATTTGCACAAAAAACCCACACCAGACCTTGTGGTTCGTGCTTATAATCCCAGAGGCTCAAGAGGCTGAAGCAAGAAGGAATGCAGGTTTGAAGCCAGCCTCAGAAAGTTAGTGAGGCTGTAAGCAACCTAGGGGGACCCTGTCTTGAAATAAAATAAGTACATAAATAAAAAGGGCTGGGGATGTGGCTCAGAGGTTAAGTGCCCTTAGGTTTCATCTCTGATACCATAAAAATAAAGCCCCCAAAGTATTATTATGCAAAATATATAAAGAACCACAAATCAATGAGAAGAAAAATGAACATGTAATAGATTTATGGACAAGAGAAATGAATAACCATTTTCAAAACAGAACAGCATGATAGGGTAATAGACATGTGGACAGATATTTGATCTCATATAACGAGAACTGAAAACAGAAATGCCAATGAGCTACATGTTACAGCAACGGAAGTCCAAGTGTTGACAGGGTTATGTAGGATGACAACACATAAACTGCTGGGCGGGTATGACTTGTTCAATCACGTTGGAACCTACTAAAAACAAAAACACAGGTTCTATGTATACCATATTTATTAAGGAATATTATTTCAGATGTGTATCCGTAAGTACTTAGATGTTGCAATAGCAAAATAATAACAAAAATAAAATTGAGTAAAACAGGAAGATTTGTAAAAAATCAAACGTTCTTTATGATTATGGGCTTAATAAGTAAATTATGTAGTTTGAACAAACATGTTATTTTTAGTATTTTAACAAACAAAGTTATATTAATAAGTGGATATTTTATTGGTCAGGCATTTTAATCATTTGAGGGTTACCAGAACCACAAATAAAGATTATACATGCAAGCAATAAATAAATAAATAAATAAAATGTGAAGTCAATTTTTTGTAAGTGAATAACACAAGGGGATTCAATCCATTTCATAATGAAGTTCATTGAGAGATACAGGACCTTGGTCAATGTCATAAGTGATATGGATTATCAAGTGGAAAAGCACCACATATCTTTTTTTTTTTTTTTTTTTGAAGGCCTGGTCTTATTTATTTGTTACTCTTAAAAAATTCTCACTTTAGGCTGGACTCAGAAGTAGAAGCTCTCTTAGAGGACAGCCTGTGTCTCTTGGCAATCTGTTTCTGACATTTTTCTTTGGCTTCTTTCATTTTCTTGGCGAACAGTTTGGCAAAACCCGCTGCCTCTTCATATTCTTCTTAGCATGCTGTTTCTTCAGAGCCCTTGTATTTGCAGGACACGTGCCCTAGCGCGATGCTGAATCTTCAGTGTTTTGTCCTGGTTTCTTTTTCTTTCATGTTTAAGGGTTTTCCACAAACTTATTGGTGGAAATAATTTTCCTTAGAGAGATTGAAAAGTTTGCAGATTCTACTAGCTCTTTTGAGTCTCAGTCTATAGATTACAGTAGTATCCATAAGTCCAGGAATATCCTTGTCTTCTTTTTTAACATTAACCAAGTTGAGAACGCTCAGATTGGCATCCGCAATGCATCCTTAAACAGTTTGCACTTTCTCTCTCCAGTTCACCTGTGTCTATAATAGGAATGCCCCTTACTCAAGAGCAGGCCAACCCGGCCATGGTTCAAGACACCCTGCTTCATGGGGAAACCTTGTTTGTCATTTCCACCATTGATTCAGACCACATAGCACTTCCATCCTTCACTCAGAGCATCAGCAGCAACTTCTGTGATTAAAAAGTACAAAGTTTGAGTTCATTTTCCACTTCAATGAGTTTCTCACCAGCAGTAGCTGGGAAGGAGATATTGAGCTTCATCTTGGAGATACTGATCACCCACAAGATGCCATGAAAAATAGGAATCCACCTTAAATTCTTACTAACTCATCTTCTTAAATTACTACTGACTTCCTAAGAGATTGTGATCATGGTATTTAACTTGATCAATTATCAGGTTCACCATGAAATAAAAGGTGGCTAATTTTTCTACCAAAAGAGTATTATGTAAATGATAATATTAAATACTCATAATCTATATTGAATTTTTCTTAAAAAACATAAATAAATTTGAAGGAGAATTTTTAGGGGTTCAAGATGGATGAGCATATATTCTAGAAAACATTAACATTCTTGCCATCATGTTTGGCTTCAGGACAAGCTCTTGATCCTCCTAACTCAATGCCAATTCAGTAAAATTTTTTGTACTGCTCTTTTTTGTCTGATAAGTTCTATAAATATGTATAGTTGAGAATTAAGAAAGAAAATGAATATACATTTTCTTATTTTTTTAATCATCCATCCCCAAGTGCTGATCACCTAGAATTCAACCAATAATTTCTCTCCTGATGTTATTCCTACAACCAAAAAAAAAAAAAAAAAAGAAAGAAAGAAAGAAAAGGGAATTCAGGCTATTAAAAAATATGCTACATAAAGAAGCAAATTTAATTGCCAATTGTTATCCCAACACTTAAAAATTGTTATGGAGAATGATGATACTGAATCCAATGTGTCTATTTCAATTTTTTCTTAATTGTATGATCCTTGCATACTGGGATAAATCCTGTCAAATCATGATAAATTATCTGTTTTATTGTGCCAGTTTCAGTTTGCTAGTATTTTGTAGAGGATTTTTGCATCTGTGATCATTATGGAAAACAGACTTTGGTTTTCTTTTCTTCTAGTGTCCTTGTCTAGCTTTGATATCACAATAATGCTGACAAATAAAATGAGTTGTGATGTGTGCTCTCCTTTTCAATTTGTTGGAAGAATTTGAAATGCATCAATATTAGTTTCTAAATGTTTGTTACAATTCAGCATTGAAAAACCAGAAGTCCTGGGATTTTCTTTGATAGGAAACTTTATTATCTGTTCAATCTTCTTTCTCATTATTGGTCTATGCATGTACTTTATTTCTTACACAGTTTTGGTAAGGTGTGGGTTTCTAGAAATTCATCCATTTATTATAGGGTATCCTATTTGTTAGTGAAGTCTCTACAATCCTTGAGTTTGAGATTTATCAATTAGTCCTCTTTCACTCTGATTTTGTTTCAGTCCTTTTAAATATATATATATTAGTTGTAGGTGGACACAATACTTTTACTTTATTTATTTTTATGTGGTGCTGAGGATCAAAACCAGGGTCTCAGACATTAGGCAAGCACTCTACCTCTGAGCCACTACCCCAGCCCCTCTTTTTATCCTTTATAGACTATGTAAATTCTTATGAATTTTGTTTATATTTTCAATAACAAAGTTTTAGTTTTGCTTATTTTTCTAATGTTTTTCTAGTCTCTACTATTTTCTGCTCTAATCTTTTATTTCTGTAAATGAACAAAAATCTTTTAATAAAATCTACCATCAATTCATGAAAAACAATTTCAAATAAGTAATTTCGAATTTTTAAAAGGGAATCAAACTTAATATATGTCATATGTAGGAAGCCTACAGCTTAGATGATGATCAATGATAAAAGTTGAAAGCATTTTCTCTAAGATCTGAAATAAGACACATGCTCATTTTTGACATTTCTACTTTATGTAACAGTTGAAGTTCAAACCAGCACAATTAGGCAATTAAAAAAAAAAAAGGATTCACAAAAGAATGGAAGTAGTGAAATTGTCTCTCTTTGCTGGAAATTTGATCTTATGTATAGAAAACTCTAAAAAGTTTTCCTCCAAATCCTTTTGAGGCTGATAAACAAATTTAGTAAAGTTGATACTTACAAAATTAACATACATGATTTATTGGTATTTATGTAATGAAAAACCTCTCCTAAAAAAAAAAAAAAGCAATTAATAATCCTGGCACAGTGGAAGCTGAGGCAGAAGGATTGCAGGTTGGAAGCCAGTCTCAACAACTTAGTAAGGTCTAAGCAATTTAGTGAGACCCTGACTCAAAATTTAAAAACAAACAAACAAACAAAAAATAGGTAAGAAATTGTTTGGGACATGGCTCAGTGTTTAAGCACCCCTGGGTTCCATATCTGGTACCAAAAATAAATATATTGTTAACAAGTCCATTCACCACCCAAAGTGAACTACAGGTTCGATGCAGTTCTTAAAATTGCAATGTCATTTTTCACAGAAATAGAAAAATCCATTCTAAAATTTGGACTGAAACAAAAAAGGTCTTGAAGTATCAAACCAATCGTGGGTCAGAGGACAAAGCCAGAGCGTCACACTCTCTAATTTCAAAATATAAAGTTACTAAAATAAAAGCTACACAACACTGGCCTGAAAACCAATAAATCAACCTGCAAATCAGGATAGGAATTCCAGATATAAGTCTGCAAACTTATTTTTGACAAATATACTCTAAGAATGCACAATGTGTATGGATGGTATATTCCAATGAATGGTAGTGGGACTCACCCTTAGTGACAAACACCTATAATCACCATGACTTAGGAAGGCTGAGGCAGGAGGATTGTGAATTCAAGGACAGCCTTGGAAATTTAGCAAGACGCTATCTGAAAATCACTAAAGGAAAGGGCTGGAGGTGTAGCTTAGTGTTAGAGTATCCTGGGGTATAATCTTGAAGACTGGGGGCAGGAGAACATTTATAATACTATGGAGAGAAATGCTAAAGATGGGGAACAGGAAGAGGCTCAAATAGGAGCAGGAAGTAATTCTAAGAAAAAATAGTGCTTCCATAAAACAATACCTACAAAAGATGAAATTGCACCTTACCTCATGTCACTTGCAAAAATCACCTCAAAATGATAAAAGACTTAAATGTGCAACTTGAAACTATAAACCTATTGTAGGAAAGCATAGGGAAAACTTCCCATGACACTGGTCTAGTCAATTCTTTCTTTGAGTGGCTTCTTGGAGCACAGGCAACAAAAACAAAAATAGACAAATGTAATTTCATAAACTGAAAATCTTCTGAGAAGCCTAGGAAACAATGAACAGTGTGAAGGACCAAACTATGGATTTAGAGCAAAATATCTGTAAACCATGTATCTGAGAAGAGACTGATATCCAAAATATGGTAAGAAAACAGATAATCTGATTAAAAAGTGGAAAAATGATATAAGCAGACACTTCTCAAAAGAAGCAATGAAAACTGTCAACTGGATATGAAAAAAAATGTTTATTTTTGACAAATATACTCTAAGAATGCACAATGTGTATGCAATAGTATATTCCAGTAAATGGTAGTGGGACTCACTCTTAATGGCAGACACCTATAATCACCATGACTTAGGGGCGTGAGGCAGGAGGATTCAGGAAAATTTAAATTAAAATCAGAATGAGATATTGCCTCATAGTTATTAAAATGACTTACACCAAAAGGCTAATAGGTAAATATTGGTGAAGATATGGAGAAAATGAAAACCTTGCATACAGATGGGAATAAAAGTTATTATAACCATTTTACCGAGTAGGATGAAGATTCTTCCATCTAGAATATTAGAGATAATATTATGTTTCTAAAACTAGAATTTTAATATTATCTCTAAAATCCACATGTGAGTATATTTTAATGTCATATTTATCTCAGCATTGACTACAATACCAAGACAAGGAGGCAAACTGAAGACATACACAGATAAAGAAAAAGAGACAAATACACTTGACAGACTCGACCTCAGAAAAGAGGGAGTTTTGTGATTTGTGAGATTCGGAATAAAGCTGCTGGACATTAAGTTAAATGAAGTTGACCAACACGGTAAGGTAAAAGCTGTTGGATCTCACTTACATACAGAAATGGAGAGTGGAAATGTTTCCACAGCATGAGTGGGAGGAAGCGACAGGGAGCTGTTTAGAGGGTAGAGATTTTGGTTATACTGAGGAATAGCTTGGTGATGGATCACACTGTATAGTGGTGTCAATTAATAATAGTTATATTTCAAAATTGCTAAAAGAATACATTTTTTTTGCCTTCTCACCATGAAACAGTTGATGAAGTGATGAATATATTACTTAACTTGATTGAAATTTGTACAATGTATAGACAAATGAAAATATCATAGTGTTTTCCATAAACATACATGATTATGACTTGTCAATAAAAAGTTAAAATTTTTAGTCATAAAATAAAATTTATAACACAATAATATTACTAATAAAATGATACAAATATAAATACTAATTTAACTATTTACAATGGTTGAAAGTTCATAATGCAATTTCATAACAGCCTTTTCATACTATTTCTTAAATCAGATACCTGACACTGTTAATACTTTCCACAAGGAAAAATTGAAGCCTGCAGAACACATATACTCATATAAAAAATCAAATGAAAAACACAGAGGATTTCTGGGATATTTCTATATATTTTTCAATGCTTTTGCATGCTATTTTTTTCACATTTTTAAGGATAAAGTTTTTATTTGAAATTATTTCAGGTGAACAGAAACATTTCAAAGATAAAATAGCAAATTCCTATAGACCTTTACCCAGTTAAGGTTAATATTTCACACATTTACTATTAATTAAACTACTGACTTCATTTGGAGTTCATCAGTTTTCTTTTTCTTTTTTCTTTTTTTTTTTTTTTGACTAGTATACATTTTGCAAGGATCCAATCCAAGATGTCAAATTGTATTTAGAATTTAAGGAAAATTAGGACCAGAGTTAGAGCTGTAAAGATCCCAGACCCGATATATAGCTATGTATGAAGATAACTATTTCCCGGATTAGTATGCAGTTTCACTAAGATGCTGCCGCCAAATGCCTCAAAGATCTTGTCTTTCATTTTGCATGCTATTTATGGTTGGGCTTTTTACTGAAATGGACTATAAAGCCAAAGAGCAGTTAAGTTTATTTTATGTGAAAATCACATTGTTTGAATAAACATCAATTACAGCCTATTCATGCACTGAGACCAAAGATGTTTTGATTATCTGGCTAGATCCATACAAATTCAAGATTATAAAAATGCCTCTAAATAAAAAAGCAAGAAAAATACTTTTGTCTAAGCCATCTTCATCTATTCATGAGGGTTTTCAGGGTAATCTAGAGGAAAGAGTTATAATTTTACTTTAGGACACAAAGACTTATTGAGAGTTTTATACTTCCAGTTCAAAGCAGGCAAGAAAACCAAACCAGTAAAGCAAAGTTATTTGATGTTGCTTTGTGTTAGAATCCAGAGAAAATAACTACTTTGATCAATTTGCTGCTTTAAAAATGCCCTGTACTAGAACTGCTCAAAAGCACTCTTTGATATGGATTGCATAGTCTATGTGTCAATCTTCAATTGAGTTTGGTTCATAGGTTTCAGAAAACTGCACAAATTATACTATATGTATATATTTTATTACTTTCCATATTGAATTCAATAAGAAAATTTCCTTTACTTTTTTTGATCTTATAGTCACCAATTAAAAATGTCAAATATTTACCAAGATTGTAGAAAAGTGATAATACTTGATCAAGAATTTGAGCATTAAGAGTGAAAACGTGATTCCAACATGTGAAAAATTGTTTGTGGTTAAATACTTTCTATACATTTGATACATTTAGAATAAATGTTTTTGTCACATGAAACTATGAAGTAATTATCTGAAAACTGATGTACACTAAGATGAAGAATTTATTATAATTGCTTAGGAATACTTAATCATTAAAAAGCAAAATTTGGGGCCAGTACATATAAAACCCTTATTTTTAGATTTTATTATAATTTATTAAATGGCAAAAAAACATGATATTTCACACTTGGGAAGGATAACAATTGCTATGTTTAAGGTAACATTTATTATTAGAAGTCCATTCCATTTTAGTAAATACTTTCAACTATTCTTTAAAAATAATGAAAAATTATTATTATTCAAATTTTATAATTGAGATCAATGAATTCTGAAATACACTCACAAAACTAGCAAGTAACTTTGTTGAAATTGGAATCTTGATCTCTTCAACACACACATTTAAAAATCACATAAAAATATAAGGAACTACAACATGTGGACATACCCTCCTCAAAACAGATTGATTGATATAAAAAATATATGGTTTTTGGAGAAAAAAAATAAGCAAGTACAGCTTATTTAACTATGAGTTTTAAATGTTGAAATGATCTAAACTTATCATGATTAATTTCAGAAACATTTCTACAACATTTACAGTAGAAGTGAAAAACCATCTTAGTTGGATTTTCTGTTACAGAAATAAATGGACATGAATAACCCAAAGTCGTTACCTGTAATTTGACTAATGCCAGTAAGCATTGTGGTCCATACATAGAATTTTTTTGTCTGTTTTTGATTGTGTTCTTATGGATGTTATCCAAGATCCAGCTCAGTATATATTTTTAAAAAACTAGTAAAATGCTTTATACACACAATATATAACTAGTTTTTATAAACAAAAGTAATATTTGCAAACAATTCACCATGACTGTAATGGGAAAAAAGTCACATTCTTTACAGTTGATACACAATGGTGCTTTTAGTGTAGAAGGAAAATGCAGTCATTTAAACCCTGTTATCAATGATACGTAGGTGAATTATCTGTTTGTATTTTTAAAACATCTTATTTTATAATAATATGATCCAGTTGTTCAGTATATTTGAAAATAAATTTCATTTGAAAAACAAAAATGTGAATATCTTCATTTCAAAAAATATTTCAAATGAATAAAAGAGTAGTGTTTTAATTTACAATCATCAAATGCAATTTTGCATCTCCCCTTTTACCATAGAAAATTAACTACATAACTGTAACATATTTAAAGAAAGATGCAGAATGTAAAAAAGATGTCAAGCATATTTACCATAAATTTTATATAATATTAATCTGCCAAATATAATATTGAATGATAATTATATCAATTGAGAGTTATTTCCTTTATTGCTTTGATTAATATTTATCTTCACATAACTTCTTTTACAGTCAGTAAAGGCATATATATATATATATATATATATATATATATATATATATATACACACACACACACACACACACACACACACACATATATATATATATAAATTATACAAAAATTAAACAAAATTAATAGGTACTTTGAAGAAATCTTGTAGATCTTTACTAATGTTTTTATGCTTCAAGTGACTATTTATCAAAAATAAATGAATAAACAATGCTCCAGAATCTTTCTATAACAATTTTACATTAAAATCTACATTTCTTCATCCAAAGTAAAATGATGCAAATTAAAAAAAAAAAACTCAATTGCTACTGACAGAATATATATATATATATATATATATATATATATATATATATATATATACATATATATGTATATATAAAACACTTTTGACAGAAATATATACATATATCACTTTTATTTATTTTAACTCATCTTTTTGTAATGAAATATCAGGGAAACAAATGGTAAGAATTCAAAGAACACAGAAGAATCACACAATTATCTAATTCAGTGTTGCAAATGAATCTGAAAATAGTGAAGAGTCAAAAAGTGTTAAGTTTTCATTGCTAAACCCTAATCCTAACCCTCTTTATTAGATTCCATGTATTATCATCAATATACTTATTATTGTTAGATTTATTTTACCTAATACATATTTGTTTCATTTTATTAACATTTAAAAATATTCAGTCACTGAATCTAGGGGACATATGGCCAACATTTAACAGGATTCTTGAATATATGAAAAAATAATAAAATTTATTTGCTAGTTAAAGAACAGTTTTTTAAGGGACCATACTATTTAAATAGAGGTACATGGTCTGCCTAAATGCTTTTTAATAGTTTTTAAATTTATCGAAAGTCATCACATGTAATATTAAAATAAGATAGTCATTTCAGTAAAATGTACGTCTAATTTCAACACAGTGAAACTCTGTTCAACATATATTAAAGATTAGAGCTCAGAAATGTTGATTTCTAGCTCCTTGTCATTGTCTAACAATGTAAAATAGGACATAATAATTCGACTTCCCTATATATATCTCACTTTGCAAATATTTAAAGTCCCAGATTTGCATTAAGATTTCAGTTTGAAAATGTTCTCAAAGCTGCTGTACCTTCCATAAGTACTATCTTGTGTCATCTGTGGTCCTAGGATCTCTTCCCTTGTTTGACTACTGATTTCCTTTTTATAAAGTAGGTTTTATGCATACAAGATAAACTTTAAGGTTTCTATTGTTTCTACACATTTCCATGCTTATGCCTGTAAGCTTCTGCGTTTCTACACTAACAGAGAATCTTCAGGAATCCTGGTTCTGATTACCTGAGGAGGAGTACAGCCTCGGGTCAAATTCCTACGTGAAATTCATCCCTGGGCAATCTCAAGGGTTTGCCTGGAAGGCCTTGAAGGGGAAGCTACCAACTCACAGAGCTGCCATGCGCACCCAGTACATTCATTTCTGGAAGAAAATTCTCTCGAGAATCCAGACTTGCTGGCCAGCGTTCTCAAGCACACAGCTGTTCTCCTTGTCCATGTTCCTCCATTCAGAGGCTCCTGTAGGGGTCTTCACTAAGGCAATTTTCCTAACTTTGACTTAGTACATCCCCACTCCTTCCCTTTTTGCCACACTTCCCCTGCTCCCTCAGGTACATGAGAAAGGCAAGAACCTTGCATATGGCTTTACATAGAATGTATACTACATGTCTGTTAGCTGTACTACGCAGTAAGTAAATAAATGTTGGATTGTCATTTCATTTTGATTTATTGTTCAATTGTCTACTTTTACACCTGGAAGTACATTTGTGTCAGTAATTGATTTCATTTATAAACATGAAAAAAATTATTGTTACTTTCCATACAAAGACTTCACAGCAGAGAGAAAGCTTTGTTCAGATTTATGTATTGATTAATAAGACACGTTAAATTTTCACTTGATATCTTTCACTTGGCACTGTTTTCCCTTTCATAGTATCACAG
The DNA here is from genome assembly GCF_048772815.1 of Callospermophilus lateralis. Classification (NCBI taxonomy): domain Eukaryota; kingdom Metazoa; phylum Chordata; class Mammalia; order Rodentia; family Sciuridae; genus Callospermophilus; species Callospermophilus lateralis. The sequence goes on along the minus strand of NC_135312.1, from coordinate 127,783,127 downwards.
GTATTTATTTTTGTTTTAAGAGAGTTAATGGCTATGAGATAAAGTTTCCATGAGCATTTCAGTTTCTAGTCTGCCTCCATAGAGACAATTATGAGTAATACTATCTTTAAAATTATGTATTAATATATCTGTTGCTTTTTTTTTGGAATGCATGTTATTGTTTAAATATTAGGTGTTCTTCCAAAGCTGATATGTAGACTATGCAAGAAAGTGCTTCTGATATGGATTAACTGGGTGGCAACTCTAGGCAGGTGAGGTATGGCTGGAGGATTTGGCTCTTTGGGGCATGCCTTTGGGGCATATATTGTGTCCCTGGGGAGTGAGATCTCTCTCTGCTTCCTGGTGGCCATGTCCTGAATTGCTTTTCCCCTCCACTACTTTGCACCAAGATCTTCTTCCTCATCCTAGGTTCAGAACAATGGAGTTGGCTGTGTGTTGACTCAGAGTTCTGAAACCATGAATAAACTTTTTTTCCTCTAACTGTTCTGGTATGTGCGTATATATGTATGTATGTATATATATATATATATATATATATATATATATATATATATATATATATATATATATTAGAGAGAGTCATAAATTGTGCTCATCCAAAATACATATGTTAAGGCCCTAATTCCCATTGCCTCAGAATGTGAGTTTATTTGGAGATGTACTAGGAATTGAATCCAAGGACATTTAACCACTGAGCTGCATTCCCAGTCATTTCTTTTATTTAGAGACAAGGTCTCACTGACTTACTTAGGGTCTCGCTAAGTTGTTGAGGCTGGCTTTGAACTTGTAATCCTACTGCCTCAGTCTCCCAAGCTGCTGGGATTACTGGTGGCAGCCACTGAACCTGGCCTAGAGTTAAAGTCTTTATTGGAGTAATCAAGTCCACATAAGGTCATCAGTGTGATTCTTGATCCCATATGACTGATGTTCATATAAGATGGGAAACTTGAGCACAGGGACAGGCATAGAGGTGAGGCAAAGTGAAAAGACACAAGGAAAAGTTGCCATCCACAAGCCAAAGAGAGAGCCTTTGGAAGAGCCCTGCACACAGCTCAGAGGAAACCCACCCGGCCAACACCTCCGTCTGACACTTCTTGCCACCAGAACTGAGATGAAAAATTATATTATTTGAGCCACGCTCTTTGGTACTTTGTTATAGCCACCCTATAAAACTAATAAATAGAGTCTTTACAGTAATTTTGTAAAGTCATAGATTTCTAATATTTTTTGTTATAGAATGACAAATTTTCTCTCTAAAGAGTTTGCATCAACATACATTATCTCTAATAGATTCAACATTGGCAAAGCATTTAAAAAGTCATTCTCTCCTGATTTCTACTTAAGAAAAGTGCTAATGACAGAGGGGAACTGGTGAAAAGGGGTGACCAGATGCCTTTGGAGTATTTTGGCAACATTCATTGTGTAACTTGTAAGGAGTTATGCTGTGTTTAATGACTACTTAAACACTGCAGTTTAAAGTTAGTGTGGAAGTATTTATTCCACAGTAGATATACAGGAAAGTAGAGTGTATTTTGGCATATTATACATACATGGAGTATAACTTATTCTAATTAGGATCCTATTCTTGCAGTTGTACGTGATGTGGAGTTACCCAGGTCATGTGTTTATATCCAAGGTTGGGAAAGTTAGGTCTGTTCAACTTTATTGTCTTTCCTATTTCACTCCCCTTCTCTTTCCTTCATTCTCCCTTGTCTAATCCATTGGACTGCTATTCTTCCCCTCCCTACCCTGCCTTGTTGTGTGTTAGCATCCATATATCAGAGAGAATATTCAGCCTTTGGCTAGGGGAAGGGAAACATTTTATTTAGCATGTTATTCTCTATTTACTGGCAAATGCTGTAATTTCCTCTTTATGGCTGAGTAATATTCCATTGTGCATATATTCCACATTTTCTCTATCTATTCATCTGTTGAACTACAGCTACTTTGGTTCCAGAGTTTGGCTATTGTGAATTGGGCTATAAACTTTGATGTAGCCACATCACTATAGTATGCTGATTTAAAATTCTTTGGTTATAAACCAAGGAGTCGGATAGCTGAGTCAAAGGATGGTTCCGTTTCTTAGGAATCTCCATAATGCTTTCAAGAGTGTTTGCACTAATTTTTAATCCCACCAATAATGTATGTGTGCCTTTTTCCACACATCCTCGCCAATGTTTATTGTTAGTTCTATTCTTTTTTTTTTTTTTAATTTTTTTTTTAATATTTATTTTTTTTTTAGTTTTCGGCGGGCACAACATCTTTGTTTGTATGTGGTGCTGGGGATCGAACCCGGGCCGCACGCATGCCAGGCGAGCGCGCTACTGCTTGCGCCACATCCCCAGCCCAATTAGTTCTATTCTTTATAATTGCCATTCTGACTAGAGTGAGATGAAATCTCAGTGCAGTATTTTGTTGTTGTTGCTTTAGTTTTTTTTTTTTTTTTTTTTTTTTTTTTTTAATACTGGCAATTGAACTCAGGGGCATTCAATCACTGAGCCACATCCCCAGCCCTATATTGTATTTTATTTAGAGACAGGGTCTCATTGAGTTGCTTAGCACCTCACTTTTACTGAGGCTGGTTTGAACTCTTGTTCCTCCTGTCTCATCAGTGTACTTTTAATTTGTATTTCTCTAGTTTCTAGAGATGTTTAACATCTTTTCCTGTATTTTTGACCGTTGGTGTTTTTTTTCTTTTATGAAGTGCTGGATTGGTTCCTTGTCCCATTTTTATTCATTGAGTTACTTGTGTTTTGTGTGTTAAAGTTTTTTTTTTTTTTTAATTTTTTATATATCCTGGAGATTAGTCCTCTATGTGAGGTACAGGTGGTAAAGATTTTCTCCCATTCTGTAGGCTCTCTCTTCATGTTCTTGATTGTTTCCTTTGCAGTGAAAAAGCTTTGTAGTATGATACCATCCCATTTATTGATTCTTGATTTTCCTTCTTGTGCATGAAGAGTCTTATTGAGGAAGTCAGTTCCTAAGCCATTCTGATGGAGAGTTTGACCTACTTTTTCTTTAGTAACTGGAAATCCATATTAGTACAATGAATTTGAAGCCTTCTCTCTCATCCTGAATACAACTCAACTCACATTGGATCTAGGAGATAGGTATTAGACCAGAGACCCTGCATGGAAGGATTTAAAGCACCGTGTGTAATAAGGATGACTTATGGAGACTAGTACCTATATTATGGAACAAATTTAAAAACTTCTCCTGAACATTAAATCAATTTTTGACATAAGTAGACTTGAGAAAATTGGATGTATGTTTGGATGGGTGGATGAATCGAGGAACAAACACATGGATAGATGGGACAATGGATGGATTATATTTGTAATTAAAGACATTGTGAAAACCAAGTCAGAGTTCTTATAGCTCCATATAATTAACTTAAGACTTCAAAGCAACCAGAATTGGGGTGGGGGTGGAGGGGGGTGGCTGAGCAAGCCTCCCCCGCCCACAAGGGTTTGTCAGATTTTAGACTCAGGTCTTGAAAGTTGCATTTAAATCTTTACCCATTAACCAAAGAGCTTGAGACAAAGAAACTCATAGTTTTGATAAGATTAGAAAGCTTTAAATAGAATTAAACATTTTTTCAGACGATTTCTATAGTATCTTTGACAGTTTCATTTTTAATATTCTAAGACTTGACTTTAAATGAATCTTGGGCTACCTTTGACTTGTCCAGTTCTCGCCTTTTTGGTGAGCTCATTTTAAATTGGAAATAGATGACAGTGAAAGTGATTTAGACTCATCAACTTGTGACAATTTCTCTGGAATTTTTTTAAGAAAATGCATTAGTCTTGAGCCTTTTCTGGCTTTTGAAATATCTTTTTATCAATCTCTTAACAGTTGTCAAGTCCAGTGTCTTAACATTGTTCACTCTTCTACTCGGATGAAAACAAGTGAACGGGTGTTTTTTAAATCTACTGTATTCAGACTCTGCTCTTGGCTCCTACAAAATACCTGCCATGCACTAACTGCTCAGGAATTATTTACTGGATAAATGTCGTCTGTTGCCCAGATAATTACGTCAACATTTTAACTCGTTTTCCTAATTCAGCCATTGCTTCCCTTTGGTCTATTCTTAGTCAGCAGCCTGAGTGCTTCTTTTAAATAGAGTTGAGCATATCACCCTTCTGCTTAGCACTCTTCAATGGATTCACATCTTATTTTAAAAGCCAATATTCTAACAATGGCTTCCAAGGCTCAGATGGTGAGTCCCTTGATACAGGCCTGACCTCTTTCTCCACTGTTCTCACCCTCCTCGTTGGGCTGTAGCCTTACTGACCTCTTGGCTGTTCCATTTAATTCTTCTGGCCAACTTTCACCGTAGGGCATTTTCCATTGATGTTATTTATACCTTGGAGACCTCCCCTCCCTACTGAATTCTGTGTGTGCAGCTTCACATCCTTCTGAGCTTTATTCATGTCAGTCTGGACCATCCTTCCTAAAATCTCAGTCTCACCCACTCCTAGGACCCCTTGCCTCTCACCCGCACTTTATTGTTATCTTTTCACACACCAGAATTCAACCTAGTGAGTGTTAACTTATCTTCCTGATTACTTCTGACATCATTAGAAGATAAATGCCTTATGGCAGGAATTTTTCTCCCTTGTTTTGTGCCTTATCTGTGTAGGGACAGCTCTGTTCATGCACCCATATGCACACAATGCCTGAGAATCATTTGTAAAATGAAGAAGTAAATGAATGAATTTTTACAACTCTTAGTTCTCCTTTCTGAAAATATGCATTTCTTGCACCTTCTGTATGTTGAAACACTGAGTAAAATCTCCCATCCTCAAAGGTCTCCTCTGTTTACCTTACTTATAATTTCCAACATCCAATATGAGCACCCATGATTTACATTTTTTTGTGCAACTATTACTAGATAAATTGTATTCATCATACAAACTGCTTATTTTTATTTATTTATTTTCACCCTGAGCAACAATGCCAGCTCATCAGAATAGAGACAATATGTCTCATTCATTTTTGTCACATGAGGACCCAGAACCTTGATCATGAAGTGATGGCCAGTGAAGAAACGCGTGATAGTGGACGCTGGCCATGTTGTGTGGAGTCTGTGCTTGGGTGCTTTTTAGATGAAGAACTTTACAGTTGTGAACCGCTGTATAATGCAAAAAATAATAAAGATTCTTCACTTAATTGTTTTTTATTAAATTAAAATTCAGATTACGTTCTTAGTGAAATGTTAGTTTCTAATTCTATGACTTGTTGTTTAAAAAAAGAGAGAGAGATATCACTACCTGAAGTTTAAAATTGAACGTCACTGATTCTAAATCTAAATTTCACATGATGACCAGGATTTTATGAAGACATAAATTGATCATAGTTTTAATACTTTAAAGTCTATGCCTATTAACAATTTACATTACCATGCATTAGTATCTTTAATATTAATATTTTATTACCTAAGTATCAGAATGCTAGTTAAACTATGTGAGCAAGATTTTCTCATATGTAAATTGGCATATGCAAATAACAATGAGATGAAATAGAAACAGATTGCCATAGCAGAACTCTATATTATTTAAGGGACTCTAGATAATATGTATTCAGGAATCTTCTAACAAATCCTAAAATGTGATGCTAAAAATAAGGGAAATTTGTATTGGTCCAGAATCTAGCATCCTCTCTTTTTATGAGCTTATCTCATCACTACCACTTTCTTCAGCCTTAATCCCAAGTTAAGGTCCTGGGTGACATTTGTATAAACACAAACTCCAATTGTTCAGGCAAACAAGAAATATTACTTCTAGTAAACACACCATCCCTGGACGCCCTTTCTAGCAGTATTTATGCTCTTTTTAAGGAAAATAATAATTTAAATCATACTTCTTATTCTACCTTTAAATTTTTCTGGTTTAATTATATTTGAAAGCAAGGTGTTACTCAAGCAATATTTTCTAAATGTGTGAAGATGATAGTCAAATACAAATTTTATTTTTCTAAATATGCTTCAACCCAAAACATGAGGCTGACACTACCTCTGAAAGTTTTATGGATTGGTGATATAGCTCAGCGGTCCAGTTCTGCCTACCTTGCACATGACCTTGGGTTTGATCCCAGGCACCAACAAAACAAACAAGAATAACATTGAAAATGAGAACAACAAAAATTAAGACCTTTGTTTCTCATGGATCTGAAGGTATTTGAGATTAACAGAGTTGTGATTCAGTTGCCTTAATGTTAAGTAACATAGACATTGAAAGTTAACTTTCTTACATATATTAGAGATTTGAGGATTTCAGAAAAGAAATCCATCACATATCATAATAAACATTTTCAATAAAAACTGGAAAGAAACATTTCCTGAAAATCTGGGAGTGGTGGTGACACCATGGGTTCTACACATCCAGGTACTTGGGTGACTAAGTCTTGATGGCATTCAATTTGAGGTCACCCTGTTAACTTAGTAAGACCTTGTCTCCAAAATAAAAAGTAAAATGTATGAGGCTCTAATTTAGTAGTAGAGTGCCCCTGGGTTCAATCTTCAATACTCCAAAAATACATACCTACATCATACACACACATACATGTAAAAATAAAAATAAATATTGCAGGGAAAGTATTGTTTTTTCCTTGAAAATTTTTTTTCTTTTATTACAATATACCTACAGTACTAACACTAACAAAACTTAATTTTGTTTTTAAATTTCTTATTTAGTTTTTGATCAGGTTACTTTATTTTACCCAGTTGTTCCTTTTACCTTGCCTCTATTAAACTGTGGGCCAGATTTTGAGAGAGAGAGAAAGAGAAAGGGATGGGGGGAGAAAGTGTTTTGCATTAGTATTTCATTAAAATTCTCCTAAGAAGAAAAAATTCTGTAATAACAATGGTGGTAAAGTATCCTTGATTAACATTAGAGTAAATTTTAAAAGGTTATAAGAGATTTTTGAATATGGATATTATTAATATTTTACATTTTACTAAAAAAACTAGAAAACTTAAAAATATTGATAAAATGTAGTATGAGGGTACTGCATAGAGATTTTAGTCTAACTCATCTTTTTATGAAGATAAAAATATTCATGTAAAACATTTGATCATCTTAATTTTAAACAAGTCTTGCTACATTGATAAATGGAATGAAATAAATTATAATAAAAAAGAAAAGAAAGAAAAACAGAAGCTCTCACTTCTCTCTCTCTCTCTCTCTCTCTCTCTATATATATATATATATATACACACACACATATATATACATATATATAATGAATACATATTATCTAGAGTTCCTTAAATATATATATTTATTTATATATATTTACATATATATATGTGTGTGTATATATATATATATATATATATATATATATAACCTTTCAATTACAGAAGGTCAGAATTTGAATGGTAGAATTTGATTGTTTGGAATACATAATATCAAGAGTGAGAAAAAGATTGCATGTAGATTGAGAAGTTGCAAAAAAGTTGAGGAAACTCAATACCATTTTTTAAACAAGGCTAAGATTTCTATAATTGTATTCAATTTTACTATAACTGTTGCAAAACTAGTTGTAAGTACAATATACTTCTGATATATTTCTTTTTTATATTTCAAAACACGAACCACATTATCAAATCTGAATTTACTGTTTTGGTTCTTGGTTCTATATTAAATTTTCAACAGAATAACAGAATTTTATTACCAAAGAAAGATATTTTATTAAACTACTACAAAATTATTTGAATAACTATATAATTCCTATAGTAACTATATTACATAATAACTATAGTATGTGATATTATAACTATATATCATTTCTACAGAACCTTAGTTTTCAAATACAAATCAAGTCATTCTGGTTTTACCCCAACAATTAATGGATAATGATAGAAAAACTAGGAAATCTGAGCTGGTGAACTCCTCAAACCCTACCCCATTCCCACCCCCAGAATTTTAAAACACATTTTTTTTCCATTATTGAATTTTGTCTCTAATTTGAAATTTCTATTTTCATTCCAATCTACCTATCATTTTCCATGGTTTAACACAATCATTTTAAAAAGAATGTTCTCAGTAAATAAGCATCACTTAATTAAAAAATATTTCCTAGAAGTTAAAAAAGAGAATTTAAATTTAAAATCATTTCTTCCTCAGAAGGTAGCGAAATAAATGGTGGCACTCTAAAAGAGACTCCTTTTTTTTCATAAGCCAATAAACATAAAACAACAAAGGAACAATATGTAACTGGTGATAATTTCATATCATTTTGCTAAGTAGGGATAAAAAGCAAATCTGATAAAAAAACTTTGCCAAAATTTCCTCAAGCTAGTTGGAAATAGTCCAGAGAAGAGTGTGTATATGTGTGAATATTTTAAAGTTCCATGTAGAATTCTTGAACTTAACAATATTCTCATAATGCGACCCCTAGAAATAAATGAACATGAACAATGCAAACAAAGATAGTTCCAGAACCATCCATATCAGAATGCTACTCATTCATCCCCTGAAGAGTTTTCTACTGTGTATGGAGCACTTACAATGTGGTATACACGATTCAGGGTTTTGTGAAAGCTTGTAAGCAATCAGGAAACTCACTTAACATCACAGAACTTACATCCCAGGGGAAGGAGAGAAGCATCAGGATGTGAAGGCAACTGTAAAGAAGAGAAACCAAAGCACAAGTAGAGGGTGAGTGCAGGACAGGACCCCAGTGAGCAGTTCCTGACTCTCCACAGTCATTTCTAAATCTGACATGCATCTTTCCTTTGCTCTTGTAGGAAAAACCTGCCCATGTACCTGTTTTGTCTCCACACAAGGTCTTCACCTACCGCACATTTCCTTTGTATGATTTCTCCTGCTTCTTCAAACATGGGAAGTCAATGATTTGGCTATGTGTTCCCCATGTCATTCTTTATACTCCATAATAATAAAGCTTTAATTAATGCTTTTAAATGTGTAACATTAACTCCTGCACATTCAGGATAGGGTTCAAAATATCCTTGCTGACCACTTACTGGCTAAACTATTTCAAACCAAGCATCTTGGAGCTGATTAAGAAGAGCAAGTTTGATCTGATATTTAGATGTAGTCTCAGAAGAAAGCAGAAAAAAATTGTATTTAGAATATAACCCAGGTCTTAATGAAGGGAAAAACATATGTTTTTCTGACACTGCTTTATTTTATTTTGTTTTAATTTTTTGATGCGGAAAAAGTATAATCACTTATGTGCAAACATTTATAGAGATTTTGGTTAAGATATTTTCTACATAGAGTTCATTCTATATTTATTGTTCAAACTATATTTCCAATTAGAAATTGTTTAAGTGAAAATTAGTTTCTTTTTCTTTCCTCTCACCTATTTTTTTCTCTTTTTTGATCAATGTTCTTGATCTCTTTTTATTTATTTTTTGCTCCTTCTTCACTGTTTTTTTTAAATTATATTAAAATTTAAAAAAAAAAAAAAACACATTTACAAAACTCCTTACTTGTCAATGACTAGATTAGAGTATTGATGAAAATAAGAATATCTCCTATGGAAGTGTCCAGGGTAACTTTTTTGAAATGAATATTCCAGAATCCAGATAGACAATTTTCAATAAAAACAGCTTATGATAATTGTGTAAATTACTAAGAAATCTTAATACTTCTCTTTGTTTGCATGGTCAGACTGATCTGTTCCTTCAAAAGATATCTCACTAACTTATAAACTAGTATGAATGTGAACTCCGTCCTCCTGGGATAAATCATAATGCATTCATCAGAAATGCTACCAGTTTTTCCCTTAAATAATTTTCCCAGAAAGTGTTTCAACTACTTTAAATGTATTTTATAAAAACATATTTTTATAGCTACATTGTGTTAGAAATGAACCAATTTTATGTAAATGAACATTCTGCATTCTGCAGATAAAACATGCTAATTTTAACAATTTCAGACATCTGTGACAGAATTTCTAAACTACCCAGCTGGATTAAGCTGACAAATGTGAAAAAGTAATACATGGTTAGTCACCTTTTAATTCTTACATTTACATTAAACTACCACTTCAAAGGGCAAGGGTAATTTCACACTTTTGAAATTTTAAATAGCTTTTATTTCAACTTAAACAAAATACATCAATATTGAAACACAGTTATAATGATTTTTTTTCTTTTATGACTGTTACTTTAAAATATATTGAATAATATGTTTCTCTTCCCAAATAACTAACACCCAAAAGATTCCGAGAATATTATTATCTCATAATTCTTTTTATCCAAATTTTCTTGGTTGGAAAATGTGCACATCTCACAGAACATTTCCAGTACTAGATATACAAGCTTATCGCTAAAAGTGTTTGTTACTATTGTATGATGCCTATTTATATACTATTTACATAAACATATATATTTAAATGACTGATTATAATAAATGCTACAGTCAGAATAATATGGTTATTCACAATGATAACACCTATTTTTTATACACCAAACACTTTTCTAAACATTGTGTATAGCTTTTTTTTTTTTTAATTTCACCACTATGCTACTTGTGGTGGCACTTACCTGAAGGGAGGTGAAGCTGGAGGATCACAAGTTTAAAGTCAGCTTCATCAACTTAGCAAGACTCTGTCTCAAAACAAATAAAAAGGGTTGGGAACGTGGCTTAATGGGTAAGTGCCCCTGAGTTCAATCCCTGGTACCAAAAGAAAAAATAAAATAAACTTCAGTACTACTCTAGGAGGTAGGAGCTGTTAATTTCATACTCATTTTGTAAATTAGGAAACTGAGGATGGAGAGTACATGCAGGCACTCAAATAGTATGTGTGCCACACTTTAAAATTAGGCCTTTAGCCTTCAAAGCTTTACACTGTAGTGTCTATTGGAACACCAAAGGAAAGCAGTCAGTGGTAAAATTTTTACTTTGCAGCTCAGATTGTATGGTTTATGGTCTATTTGAATACTAAAATTAATAAATGCCACAGGTGTTATTAATTTTTCCTTTTACATGTGACATTTCAAGCGTGATTATGTATGTTCTTTAGGAGAAAATTATTTCCCTTTAAGAACAGCTATCAAGCGGCAGAGTGAAAGTCAAACCAAAATAGACTTAAAATATTTGCTTTCTATAGGACACGTGAAAATTTGTGCAACTTGGAATGTTGAAGCTTAGAGGGGAAATGGGTTCTATCTGCAGGAGTTATCTTTCATAAAGTGCAATGCTTTTTCCTTTTCTTCAAGAAATTGTCAATATATATTTAAAGCCAATGACTAATCTTCATTTTGCAAATGGCTACTCACATGGCTGCTTGAATAACTATTTAAGGCTTTCTCGTTAGTGTTGAAAGAGTGAACAGTTGAAGTATGCTACTTTCCTGCCCTCAGACTGACCCTGGAAAAACTGTAGAAATCGGCAGTGCTGCATGGGTTTTTAGAAAATTAAAAGCATATTCTGAGTACATGATGGCTACTGGCAGTGCCACATTAAAACCAGTCATTTCAGCTAGCAATGCTAATTTTTAGAATTCCAGGGATTTTAAGAACCAAAAGCATCTGTAATCTTTTGAATTATCCATGGTAAAAACAATCAGCAAACCCTTTAAATCAGAATTCTTCTTTCTTTCTTTTTTTTTATTAGTTACACATGACAGTACAATGATCTTGACATATCGCATCTTTTTTTTTCCCCTGAGATCCCATTGTTAAACATGAGTCGCCAGAGAACCATCCAGAAACTTAAAATGAAGACAGGAGGGTGTCAAACCCTTCCAGCCAAAGACCACCATGAGCGTACCTGTAGATGAAAAAGTTACCCAGCCTCAGCAAAGGGCTGCAGACCCCATGGCCCTCTAGAGTAAATCTCAGTCCAAGTGTCAGAAAAGAGTCGAAGGTTTGAGTTTGTGCTGGAGGATTCAGAGGTGACTGGGAGGTAGAAAGGCTTTGCTCCAGATTGGATGTTGTCAGGAGGTAGAGGGTGAAATACGGTTGGTGGCCTGATCAGTCATATCTAGGACAGAAGACTCAATGGGCCTAGAGTTGAATCTGTGAGGTTCCCATGCCTGTCCTATCTGGGAGAGGGAGATGCTCTGTATTCTGCGTCCCTGTCCACGTTCTCGCTGTGTCTGTGTTCTCTCATGTTTGTGCAGTCTTTGGTTTTCTCTGGATCTATCCTGGTCAACAGTGGTCTTATTTAATGTTAACAAGGTCTGATTCTTACTTACTGCCAGGCGGAGTTTTCTCTTTCCCCTAGCAGAAAGCATCTACAACCTGCCCCAGTCTTTCCTCCGATCCTTACAAAAACAATTTTCTAACCCCTCACCTCAAAAACACAGTAGCAGCAGGACTAGTCTTCGTTCAAACATGGGGACAATATTAGGTCATCACAAAAGTCCTCCTGCAGTGTGTAGGGAGAGTCTGTAAATTATCAGTCTCCATCCTCAGTGATGACAACCTGGCGAGGGTGCCCCTTGAAAGCAGATGCTGCTTCCCTAGAGTTTAAAAGCAGCACTCTAACTGGAGAAATGTCCTGCTTCAGAGCCAGACACAACAGGGGTGACCCACAATGCATCTGTCTCCCTCATGTATTGAGTTAATGTAGGACGAGATAGATTCCCAAAGTGGAGGTAATAGGCACACCGCAAAAAAACATGATCAGACCAAATTAGTCCAACACCAGAGAAATACTACTGCAAAAGAAAGGGAGTCAACTTAATTATTTACTAACTTGTTCACTGAGCAAATACACATCTGATGCATGCCACAGGCCAAAAATGATTCTAGGTTCCGAGAAATAATGAGTTAAATATAGCCATTTTTGTTGCTGTTGTTGCTGTTGATTTTGTTTTTGTTTTGTTTTGAAGTGTCTGGCTTCTTTCTTTCTTTTGTTTTTATTTGTTCTAGTTAGTTATGCATGAGAGTACAGTGCACTTTGATACATCATACATAAATGGAGAACAATTTCTTATTCTTCTGGTTACACATGATGTAGAATCACACTGATCACATAGTCATATATGCACACATAGGGTAATAATGTCGAATTAATCCTCCTGTCCTTCCTACCCTCATATTTCCTCCCCTCCTACCCCTCCCCCTCCCTAATTTAAAGCAACTCTATTCTTCCCTAGCAGTGCCCCCCAAGCCCCTTATTGTGAATAAGCATCCACATATCAGAGCAAACACTCAGCCTTTGTTTTGGGGGGATTGGCTTATTTCAGTTAGCATGATATTCTCCAGATACATCCATTTACCTGCAAATGCTGTAATTTCAACATTCTTTAAAGCTGAATAATATTCCATTGGGTAAATATACCACATTTTCTTTATCCATTCATCTGCTAAAGCTGGTTCCATAGTTTAGCAATTGGTTCCACAGTTTAGCTGCTAAAAACATTAATGTGACTCTGAAGTGTGCTGTTTCTAAGTTCTTTGGGTATAAACCAAAGAATGGGATAGCTGGTTTTCTGAGGAATCTCCCTTGTACTTTCCATACTGGTTGCACCAATTTGCTGTTCCACCAGCTACTTTTTACCCCACATCCTTGAAAACATTTATAGTTCTTGTATTCTCGATCATTGCCATTCTGACTGAAGTGAGCTGAAATCTTAGAATAGTTTTGATTTAAATTTCTAAAATTGTCCTTTTTTAACACAAAATTTCCCATAGCTTTATAATATGCATTCCAGTACAGTGAAAAGGACAAGAAAATAAGTATATTTATTTTTACACCATTTTAATTTTGGAGATAGGATCTTGCCATGTTGTCCAGGCTGATTTCCGCCCCTGAACTCAAGTGATCCTCCCACCCCATCCTCCCGGGTAGCTGAGCTGCTGGAATGTGCCACCATGCCCAGGCACATTTATTTTAAGACATGATGAGTACCATGGAAATCTAAACAAGTTAAGGACATTAGGAGAGTGAAGATAGCATTTTTAAGTGGATTGGTCACTGTATGCCAAAGCATCAGGGAGACTGTTGAATACAGATTGCATAGGAAGGGTGTGTAAGCAATGTGAATTTTATGGAAAAAAAATGATTTTTTTGCAGTAGCTAAAGGCATTCAAGTGGTGAGGAGGAAAGCTGCTGCCTCACATGGTGGTATATTAGTTTCCTAGAGCTTCTGTAATAGAAACTATGTGTCTATTTGTCTACTTTGAGCTCAGATCTATTGGAAATTTTTGAACACTGGTAAGGATAACAATTCTGTTCTATCTTCACCAAGTGAGCTTTTATGTTTTGGTGCTTGCCATTGATTCAGGTAAAATTACAGAACTAAAGATAAGTTATCTTTCTGTCAGTACGTGTACCTGTAATTCAGAAAGGTCTTTTACCTCTCACAATGGGAATGTGAAATAAGTTTCATTCTGGGAGAGTATTAAGATATCTGCTATGGGCTGGGGATATAGCTAAGTGGCAGAGCATTGAGACTCTGGTTCAAGACCTTGGGTTCAATTCCCAAAACAGAAAAAAAAAAAAAAATCATCTTATACTGTCCCTTAAAATAAAGCAGCACTAATTAACTCATAGAGAAAAATGAAGGCTTATGTGAATATTACATTTTTAAAATACAAAGGTAAGAATAAAATGGAACTTGTAATATAAATCTATAATGAAAATATAAAAATATTATTTTATATAAAATTACACGTAATCCAAATTTAAATAAATATGTAAAACTGTGGCTGAAAAAAAAATACGGGTTGAATATCCTTCACCTGAAAACCTGAAATCTAAAATGATCCTGTTATGGTTTGAATATGAGGCATTCCCCAACACTGCTGGGTTAATGCAGGAATGTTTAGTGGTAAATGCTTGGGTGATGAGAACCATGACCTAATCAGTCCAACCTAGCTTGAATGGACTGACTGGGGGGTAGCTGTAGGTAGGTGGGGCATGGTTGGAGGGGTGGGTCACTGGGCCTTCCCTGCATCCCCTCCCATCCCTGCTTCCTGGCCAATGTGGATAGAGCAGCTTCTCCAGTGCACCCTTCAGTCAAGATGCTTGGCTTCACCCTGGGCTCAGAACAATGGATTCAGCAAACTGTAGGTTAAACCTCTGAAACCATGAGCCAAAATCAACGTTTCCTCTTCAGAGTTGTTCTTGTTAAGTATTTTAGACCCAGTAATGAAAAAACTGACTAACCCAGCTCTAATCCAAATCTCTTTGAGTGTCCACAGAGGACCCTAAGTGTAAAATCGGACATTTTAACTCACATGATGAATCAAGACAAAATGTTGATACACTGAATACATTGTATAAAACCACCTGTAGGTAATCTGTATGAGGTGTACATGAAATTTCAGTGAAATTTGTGTTTATATGTGGGTCCCATACCAAAGTATCTCAGTATGTCTATTGTAAGTATTCTAAGATGTAAAAAGCATCTGAAATTGGAAACATTTCTTATCCTAATTGTTCTGGGTACTGTATTCAAGTCATACAAATTTGAGTTTAATAAAAATATTTTTGCCTTCACCTATGCATTTGTTTACGTAGAATGATAACTTGGCTTTTTAATTTTAATTGTATATTGCTAAGATTTGGATGTAAGATGTTCCCCAAAAGCTCACCTCTGAGACAACCCAAGAAGGTTCAGAGGAGAAGTGATTGGGTTGTGAGAGTCTTAACCCAGTGAGGAAATTAGTCCCATGATGGAATTAACTGAGCAGTAATGGAAGGAAAGTGGGGTGGGGTGTAGCTGCAGGAAGTGAGTCACTGTGGATCTCCTGGAATCAATCTCTCTCTCTCTCTCCTTTCTGATCATCATGAGAGCTGCTTCCCTCCACCACTCTCAACTGCCATTCACCTTCTGCCTCACCTTGAGCCCCAGGAATGGAGCCCGCTGTCTACGAACTCAGACATCTGAAACTGAGTTCCCAAATAAATTTTCCTTCTCTATGGTTGTTCTGGTCGGGTACTTTACTCACAGTGGTGACAAAACCAACTGAAACATGAAGGATTTTTTCTAAATTTCCAAGAATTTACTGATCAAGTTGGTAATATTTCTATGCAATGTTAAAGATTACAGGAAACGCTAATGTGTATGTAACAAGGTAGGGTCATTATTCTTACAAACAAAATGACTCGGCTTTGTTGTGTATTAACATGAAGTAAATTTTCAGGATCTTTGGGTTATGGAAAACTTTGGGATGACTTATTTGAGTAAATTAATTGATGTTTGTTGCCTTGGTCATTTATCTGGTGTCAAACTAGGAAAGGACACAGAAACAATGATTTCTACATCCCTTCAAGTTTAAATAATTTTGCTTCTTTTATGTGTATGCTACAAAAAGTCATGCCTTTGGTTCATGATAATGTAAAAATACATTTTTTTTCCACCTAAAGAAGTGGCATAAAGAAAGTTTGTGTCTGTAGAAAATTGAATTATATGCATTTGGGTTTTTTTTTTAATCTGCTAAAATTCTGGTACTTGATGGATATGTCTGGATTATATATCACCCTCCCTATTTTTAGTTTTCTCTGAAATGGAAGTCAGATACTTTGACTAATTATCATTGATTATAATGAAAATTAATATCAACAGTTGATATTATATTTTCAGCAACCATGAGGACAGACTAAAATATACTATGTTAACTAAAAAATGATTGAAAAAAACTAGGAATTATTTCATAGGTCATTCCTGAGTAACATAAAACATTGTTATCAAATTAAAGAGCTATGTAGCCTTCACCAAGTTAAATTGATGAGGGTGGAATATTGCAAATTTAAATATTTCATGTGTTACATATTTTTATTAGAATACAGATAAACAAAATTTCTGTATTTCTCAATGTTTTTGCAAATACAATAGTTTCCTGAGACATAGAAATGTTTGATTTCATTTCTCTTAAAAATTACTACATATCATTAGAACTTAGATCTCTAGTCATTTATCTAGTTAATTGCTCTTATCAGAAAAGATGATAAACTTATGTTACCTCCCCCAGGAAGACAAATGTCTGCAGATTGAACTAGGCCCTGGGCTAACCCCAAGATTCCAGGAGGCCTGGGGCAGTATCTCCCTGGAAATTCACCTGTCACATGGGTGAAAACCCACAAAAGCAAGGCAGCCTATCATATATACCTGGGGACCTCCAGGATGCATTTAGCTCTAAGATTTAAAAAAACAAAACAAAACAAAAAAAAAAATTTTAGACTAGTCAAAATTCTCTAGAGGAAAAGAACCAATAGAATATAGAGGTAGAGAAAGAGAATTATAAAAAGAGATTCATTAGATTGCTTCCATGATCAAGGCTGGACAGTATGACAGTGGAAGTGGACCACTGGGTCTCTGGAGTGGAAGTGGATCTCTGGAGAGTCAGAGATCAGTAACTTCTCAGTCCATGAAGCTGGAGCCACAGAACAAGAAGGATTAGTGAGGAATCCCCAGTCCAAGGGTGAAGGCCCAGAGGCTAGCTGGAGAGGTCCTGGTGCAAGTCCACATTGGAAGGCTGAAGAGGCTGGAGTCTGGTGTCCACAGCTGATGGCAGTAGCACTAGATGCAGCTGCTGAAAAAGAATCGAGTGTGAAAGTGCCCATGGGCTTCCTCCTCCTTTCACTTTTGTTCCATTCAGATCCCCAGCCTATGGGTCGGTACCATCCACACTGAGGGTGTGTGTCTTCTTTCAGTTTGCTGTCTCACATGCCAATCATCTCTGAAAACACCCTCACAGACACACCTAGAAATGCACTTTACTCATTTACTAGGTATCTGCCAGTCCAATCAAATCGACAAGAAAGATAAGCCACCACAGAAAAAAGTTGAGGTCAAAAATCCTTTCCTTTTAGGCTCAAAGTGATAAAAATTCTGCCCTCCTTCTCCCCCATCTGGCCTTTTCTAGGGAAGAGAATGGAACATCTGTCTCTCTCTGTATATACATGGAGAACATGTTTTGCTCATTGTCCCTCATAATCGCGGTATAACCTTTCAATGTGTCACCTTCGGGTCTCAGGTATGGGTGCTGATGACTTGAGGTTCCTCTGGGTCTTGACCTGGCCGTATTCATCAAGAGCTCATTTCCCTGACCATCACTTAAGTGCAGTTACCTCCCACACTTTTCACTGGTTTTATCAAATCTCCCTAGAAATTTGTCCTCATTCATAATCTTTTTGTTCAGCTCAATTCTTTTTTGTTTAATGATATCAATAGTAAGTTCTTTTTCCCAGAGGTAATATCACTTGTTACTAAAATGTTTACTTTACCTCACTTTCCTTCTTTGATTTAAATTCAGCATCTTCCTAAATAAATACTTTTTAAGTGGAGATGCATATACACATAATCTGTGATGTTTTATAAAAATACATGATTATATTCTACTCCAGACTTACTGAATCATATTATTGATATGCTTCACGAATTCTCATGGCTTTCTGGCATATTCTGTATATCATATGTATATGATGTCTCAGAATTATTTTTGCTACATATCAAATGTTCTATTTTTTTCTTCTATAAAAATATGGTCATCAACTTTCATAAATCATTCGCAGCATTCACCAACTTATTTGAAAATTGTCACTTAATCTTTAAAGACTAAGCCTTAATGACCACTTTTCTAATTTGGGGAAAAACAGCAATCTTATTTTGCATGCTATGGGAACACCCATGTCCTTGTTAGTTGCATTATTCTTGTTGTGAACACTCATCAGAACTCTCAGAGTTGAAAATGGTCAGTAGTTAATTATTCATGTCTATTTGAAGTATCTGTCATTTATAGACAGATTTTGGTTTACTCTGAAACTTCCCTAAGTTGTGATGTCATTGCTCAGAAAAGTCCAGATAATACCACAGGGCTTTCAGCAAAACCAGAAATGTGTTTAAAGAGTTGACGTTAACTCAAGATCCATAATAATAATTAATTAGATAAAACCCAAAGAAAAAAGGAAACAATTATATAATTTGTTTGGAAAATTGTTGACATTTATTTTTTGCTCTATTTTTTTTTTAGCATATAAGAAAGTTTTGTGCTTCTCCTTCCTGGTTATCTCTAACCAGTACCAATTGATAGACTGTGTTTGAAAACTTTAATGAAACATTTAAAAATTACATTTTTTCCTGGGTGTCACACCATGGTCCACAGTTCAGAAAAGATAAGGCAACTATGACCTGATTGGAATGTCATATTGACATTAATGATTATTTAACCCAGGATTATAAACCTTTGTAAGAGAAGTAGGATTGGCTTTATAAGCTCCAGCAAGAAAGGTAGTCTGATGCCCAGCATTCAGTGTGCCCAGCCTTACAATCAAATCACTCCCTGTCAAGTCAAAGACTCTAAGAACATTTTAGTGTTCTCAAGAAGAGGAATCCACTCAGTTTATAAAAGTTACAGATAAAAATCTGAAGGAGTTTATCAAATTCTATTTCTTAGTTTTGTGATGGCAAATAACATGTTTCTAAAAGTCTGATCTGAGATTTGTTGCAAAAGCTTTCAGTACAGTGAATGCCAAAGGTCCAAAGGTAAATGAATGCTCTTGGTGTACCTGTTTAATCAGGTCATTGCGGTCTGAATCCTTTGGTGCTTCCTAGACATACGTGTGTGGAAATTCTGATACCACGGTGAAGGCAGAAACTACATGATTGATATTAGAACCTTTACAATAAAAAAGGTCCTAGTGAGGACTGGCTTGTCGCTCAGGATGGAGCATTCACCTAGGGTGTTCAAGGCCCTGATTTTATTCCCAGTACCTAAAAAGAAAAAAAAAAAAAAAAATGAAGGGGAGATGCAGAGGAGAGGCCCCAGAGAATAGACTTACCCCCTTTATCATGTGAGGACACTGTAAGGAAAAACCATTTATGAAACAGAAAGTAGACCCTTAATGGATGCGACATCTGCTTGTACCTTGATCTTGGGCTTCTCACACTTCAGCACTGTCAGAAATAAATTCCTACAGCTTATAGGGCACACAGTTTATGGAAGGTTGTTACAGCAGGGTGAACAGACTCAGATCCTGATGAAGGTGATAAAAGCCTTCTTATTTTGCTCTCAGGAATAATATTTCTTTGAAATTATTTTGATAAAAGGAAGAAATGATGTAAGGGAAGTTCAAATAAACAAAAGAGATTATAGGATATCTCTAATAAAATCTATGTATTGACAGAACTCAGCCTTCTGGGCATGATTATTTTGTTGCCATTGAACTATTTTACAATTCAGTGAGTTGTAGATAACTGAGGACAATACACAATAATTCTAGTTTATGTATATGCAAATGAATTCTGTCCAGTGGAGCTTCAACTGACACCCTCCCCACTGGGAAGTGCATATTCAGTTGTGCTTATTTGATTTTTCTTTTGATACTGTTGTAACATATGCTCTGTTCCCTCATTAATAGGGATTTAAATTGAATCTTTGCATTATGTTTATTTTTTGAAAACTATAATTTAAGTATATTTGTTTTATTTCTCTCTCTACACACACACACACACACACACACACACACACATGATTTTTGAGCACATAAGAAATTCTGCTTTGAAAAACAAAAATCTTACTAAACATGTTCTTGTAGGAAATTAAAAAAAATACAAAAAAAAACCAAATTGAAAAGGGTGCTGAAGCTGTACAGATATTAAGTCTCAACCGTATTCACCATTATCTAACAAAGGCATGTAAAAACTTGTTCTGCCATAAAACTCTAGATGTAAATAAAGGATAATTAAGTATATCTCCTCTTAGTTGTATGTTAAAAGTAAGGAAATATTATTTGTCATTGTGAATAAAATAATGGCAGTCCTTTTTTTTTTGCCTGAACTTTAAAATAATTTTTTGGGCAAATTCATTCTCACAAAGAATTTAAACTTTACATTTTCAAATCTGTTTTATTTATAACTTGGTTTTAAAACTCTATAAAGAAAGTATACCATAAAGTAAGGTGATAATCACAAATTATATACATGAGAAACAGTTTTGTAATTTTCACACATGTTATGAAAGTTTAAGCTTTTTTTTTCATAATGGAAAGTTAAAGATTTAGTGAATAATACTTCTATAAAAAGTTTTGTGGGTTTTTTATTTTTGTAAAAATACACTTGAAAAGAACAACTTGTTTATGTATTCTTGAGAGTAATTTTAGTGTGTTTTCGATTTTTAACTTCGTGGTGATTAAATACAATTAATGGACAGACTGTACTTTTTTAAAAAGTTATTTCATAGCGCTTGGGTGTTACATTGCAACAGGACAGCCAATGCTTTATTCCTCCCTGCATCAAACTGTTTGCCATGTGATTTTATAGTTCCATTCACTGAAGACAAACTTTGATGCCCTGGCCCCTTAATTCTAAATGTGGTCAAAAGACCAGGTGTAGCCTATAAGATGCTGACAGGTGTGACACACTTAGAGCCTTGAAGTCCTCTGGCATTTGATGCACCATTTATCTCCTTTGCCTTGGGATTGGGGATCCCTAACCTAGGTAATGAGGCAAGAGGAGCAGAAGTGACATGCCAGTCACCCTTATCGAAGCCATCCTACATCAGTTGACCTGCAGCCAACCTCCCTTCCCCAATATGTAAGAACAGAAACTCATCCAGACATCAAATCTAATCGAATAGTGGACATGCAGACACATGAGTTAAATTCATGTATGTTATGTATTGTTCTAAGCCAGGAAGTTTGGGGTTAGCTTTCACAAAGTGTGTATTACAAGGTTAACTCAGTATTATTACATTGTCTAAACTGTGTACAAGTTAAAGAAAGATTTGGTCTACTGGAAAATGAGCTCTAAGCCATTGTAATATTCTACCTGATAAGAGTGCCTGTTCACCTGGGACCTTTGGCTATGACAAATAGTTTATGATAAGATGTGATTTATTGTTGTGTCTTTGGGATATTCATTATCAGTTTGACCCCTGGAGGTTTTGGACACTAACAACCTAAGGTCAACCACTGCAGGTTTCCCATGCCTTCATCACCCACACCCAGTGAAAACCTTGGACCCCAATGCACCCATAGTGGGCAATTAATCATGGAGGTTGTCACTCAACATTGCTGGGAGAATTAAATGATGTCCGTATTTCACTGGGAGAGAATAACTGGAAACATGTGCTTTATCTCTAATGGACTCTCTTCTATGTGTCTTTTTCTTTTGAGAATTTTAGTCTTTATCCTTAAATGTAATATGGTGTATAATTGCTTTTATTTTTTTCTTTGAGTCCTTCTATTGGAACTCGAGTGCTGTCCAGGATCCCAGACAATATACTGCATAAGATGGAATAAAACAAACCATACCATGTATAAACTTGCCCACCAACACTGAAGCAATGTATGTTGAACAAGATACAAAAAAAAAAAAAAACAATAGTGACAAAATTATAGGAAAAAAATAGTGTGATTTTTTTTTTTAGAGTGAGAGAGAATGAGAGAGATAATTTTAATATTTTTTTTTTTTTTTAGTATTTGGCAGACACAACATCTTTGTATGTGGTGCTGAGGATCGAACCCGGGCCGCACGCATGCCAGGCGAGCACGCTACCACTTGAGCCACATCCCCAGCCCAATTAGTGTGATTTTTGAAGAAACTAAATATATTTAGCAAATATTCATTAGTATATCACTCGAATTAATTCTATGATGCATAAAAATACACAATATGCTTTTCATTTCTATAGTTATAGTCTGTTTCATTGAAGATATCTACTCAATAACTTTAATTTCCCACGCAATAAATAAAATGCAATTTTCTTTCACAATAATCAAGCTTTATTTCTTGCAGTCAAATTAACTGTTATTATACATTCAACTTGAAATTTCTTTCTATAGGTTTCTCTAGGTTCATACATCTTTATTTACATAATTAACATTTCCAATAATGAGTTGGCATCTGGGCTTCATATACTTGGCACAAAGATGTCATTTTACTTCCCTGCAAGCAAAATGAATTCCAGAAATTAGTCCAGTGTTCTGGAGACACCAATCGCTTTTCATACAACCAAAGTGGAATGATAAGAGCAGCATTGGAATGGACCCAGACAGGTAACTACTAATTTGACTGCAAGGAGGTGTTTGTTTTAATTACAAAAAAAAAAAAAAAAAAAATACAATTTAAAAATTAAATGTTTCGCTCACATGGAGCTATAACCTCCTCCTACCCCCAGTATTTTCTGAAATACTTCTTATTTTTGTAAATCAATGCAGAGTTTTACTAGATTTATGTTTTAAAAAATACTTTAACTAGTTCTAGTTAGTGTGCTGTAGAAAGCAAAGTACAGATTTGAAGGTACAATTTAACACTCCTGAAATCTCAGCAAATCATTTAAGTTAAATGAACACCAAGTTTCTCATTTGTAACAAGCATGTGATTTAAAAGTCGTCTGTGGCTGTCTGTCAAGTAGAGCTGTGACTGTCCAGTGTTGAGTGGGTGATTAATGTGTTCTGTCCCACTCATCAGCCAATGAGCTGTGGTTGCTGACGGACAACTTCCCTGGCACCTGTCATTCATACAATCTCAGGGTACACTGCATTGGGTCTCAGAGTTCTCAGAAACTGAGGCCGTATTACATGTAAGAATGATCGATAAAGAAGGTTTTGATATTTGCTTGCTGTCTTTCTTATCTCTCCTGCTCTCTCACTCCTATTTTCTGGGATCATTTCCCAAAGGACAACTGGCATCTAAATCACAGATTCAGAATCAGAGCTGACAATAAGACAGATAATTAAATAAAAAAGTAAATTGTTTTTAGTCCTCAATTGGCTTTTTCTATGATACTTTTTAATATTTAAAATACATGAAATTGTTAACAGGAATATTGATTTTTAATGTAACAGACATACAGAAATATGTGTCAAACCTGATTTTAGACATCATAATATGATTATTATGTACAGATTGCCCTCTATTTATAATAGTAAATGGATGGTAGAACAAATTTTAAAATGTTGAATTGCATCTATTTTGATTCAAAAGTTCCCAACTCAATTCATTTAACCCAATTAAATTCACATAGATTTGGCTAAAACATATGAGGCATTATAAAAAAAAGATAAATTCAGTATAACTTCAATTTTAATCACAAATCAATAATTGCATGTATCTTCATTGTCTTTTTATTTGGTGCTAATCAGCCTGAATTAGTAAGTTACTGCCAGCCTCTGAGAAATACTCTGTAGTTATCTCTTACGTGAAAATGCATCCTTTGGAGGATTACCCAAGTTACTTTGTTGTTACCTTTGAATTTTTCCAAATTAAATACAATTTTCTTTATTGATTGCTTCATGAATTATTTATATATAAAATCATTGATCACACAGTCTTTCTCTCGTATCTTGAATATAGAATGCCTTGTTACTATATGTTACCTACAAAAATCCCAGTCCCAATCTAATATTGTTTGCATTATAGGTGACTTGATTAATTTGCTCTGTCTTCTCAGTGACTTTCCGATTGGTAATTTTTGCATTTTTATTTTGATTCTTAAGTCTTCATAGAACATGCCCCTACCAACAGTGTTATATTTTTGGTTAAATCCACTTGTGTAGAACTTTAGTATTTAATTTATGATATGACTTTGCATTTTTCTTCAGGTTGTTCTTCCTAAGTTTAATCATTTATTAATTTATTTTCCTTTCCAGATTTTTGTTCATTGTTTTTATAAATATGAATTTCAAATTAAACTTATTCTTTTATATCTACAAATGCTTATTTAATGACATATAATTCCACTATTAGTATCTGATTAATAGTTGTTTTAGGAGGGTTATTTTCATTAATCCAACTATTTTGATTTAAGTTTAATTTATTTTTCTTAAAATAAAATTATACAGGTAATGAACACCTCTTTGTCTTCATTTGAAAACATCTTAGATCCTCCTAGGCTAACACTAATGCTTGTTTTTCTGTAGAAGAGTAGAAGGGATTACAATTATTGACATTTTTTTTCTTTCAAAAGTATTTTTTCTTATTGAAGTAATCATTTTTTGTTTGTTTTTAATTTATGGGATTATTTGTAAAATATGACATAGAGTATTTTTTGGACTTTAGAGTCTTGCTTCACGGCTTTGGTTTTCTTTTCCTTTTGTTCCCCCCTTTTACCTTCGCCATATTTTGAGAAGCTTCTCCCCTCTCACATTGCTTCCTGTCCACAGGAGGTACCCTCCCAATGCTGTGTCTCTGTTTGTGATTTTTAAACCCTTCCAAGTGAGTTACTAGGAGCCAATGCTCAGGTCAGAACTCCTTCAGTCAGGTGAGTACCTTGTTTCCAGGAGAAGGCTTTGTGATTCTCAACTTCACTTATGCCCATTGACATCTCTTGTCTTTTTGTTGTTGTTGTTGTTGGTACTGAGGATTGAACTCAGGGGCACTCGACCCCTGAGCCACATCCTCAGCCCTATTTTGTCATATTTTAGAGACAGGGTCTCACTGAGTTGCTTAGTGAATTGCTTTTGCTGAGGCTGGCTTTGAACTTGCCATCCTCCTGTCTTAGCCTCCAGAGCCTCTGCAGTTACAAGTGTGTGCCCAGCTCCTGACCCTTTCTTGTTTTTTACATAGCTAACACCTCACTTGTAATGAATCCTTGTGATTTCAGACATATGTTTATCAGCTTCACACTCAAACTGAGAATTTTAGGATTCTCTCTTGACTGACTATAGTGGCCATATGTGTCTTATATAGTTAAATTTGCCTTTTTATTTCTTTATTTTTGTTGTTTATCTGGATAATTGTCAGAAAATATATGAAGATGTGTGTTTGATGTTCTGAAATTATTTCATGCAACTCTTATGTTAAATGCCAACCTACCTGTCAATTCTTGTAATTTTATTAAGAAGCATCTTGAATGAAAATAATTATTTTATCATACATAAGGTTAGTTTTCTAGCTATTTCAGGTTATGAATCAAGTACAATTTCTTTACGCAGTGTTGTTTTCTTATTTCTAAAAATGAGTTCATTTGGTAAAGGGAGAGTTAAATATATATATCTGCTTATGGTTTATCAACAAGTGTAGTTACTGTATTCTAATTGAGTTTTTAAATCATTTTTTCAGACATAATAATCTTTATTAAAATGCAGATTTTGAAAGTGACAAAAATTGTGCCTGCTTTTATATTGTCCTCTAAATTCCTGGTTATCTCCATCCAAAGAGGAAGAAACAATAAATTCATAAGTCCACCACATTCTGTTTCATTTGCAATATCATTTAATCTATGCCTAAAATGTTCTAAGGTTAACAACTCAAAGTACTCAAGTGTGAGTAATGGGGTTCTGCTGCTTTCCTCCTCTGTGGCTCCATTTCTATTTCCAGGAGCCAGTTTTTCCTGGTTTGAGAACTTGGCAATGCCTCACCTCCGGCAGCAGCTTCTGCGAACCACGCACTCTCCTCAGTACTTACTCCATCTCTTTGTTGTCCCCAGGTCCAGGACTAGAGGTCAGGACCAGTGTGACTAGAGATAAGGGACAATCTTCAAAGTCAGGTCAGACAGAGTTAGTGAATAAAATAAAGTAATTGTGTTTCATGTTCTTGACGATTTCTACTTCGCAGGGAAGTTTTTGTAGAGTTACTCGGTGTAATAAAGCAGTCTGTTTAATGGTCTCTATAATGAATTTTTTGTTTCCAAAGTGATTGCATAAGGTCCCTGATTTGAACGAACTGAAAATCAAGGACTTGCAAGTTACCAGATCTAGATGAGTTCATAGGCCCAGAACTTATTTTAGTTTCAACTAAAGAATAATCCTGAGTCTCTTGCAATAGTAGGTACTGAAAAACTGAAAGCTTTCTTCAAAGGGACTTGGAAGACAGCTACCAGTTAACTGATAGGATTGGGAAAATGGAACTACCCATGCCTTGGGGGATTATTAGACCCCTGGGCTGACTTTGTGTTGTCTATCAGGCAGTGTGTGACCTAGCAAATATGGTGACCTCTGGAGTTTTAGTTACAGTTCTTATGATTACACTGAGCCCTTTACTGATTCCCATCGTAAGCCTCTGCATTTCCCTTGGTTTCAAGTACAGTTCTGTTTAAGAATAAATGCAATCCCCAGAGCCATGAGTATGTTTTTTTATTTTGTTGTTGTTAGAAAAACTTTAAAGCCTTTAGTTCTGAGCCTTCTCAAAAAGGAAAGAAAGAGAAATATTGTATTCATTATGTGAGGAGGAGGGTATCTACTCCTGATTTGCTGGAGAATAGTTAGAAACTTAATCAAATGGAAACTCCAATTGCACCTGCTGCTCCAGATCTGGTTCTTTCTTGGAACATATTAGTACGTACATGTTGATATGGCAATTGAATTTCTTTCCATATAAATTAGATAAGGACTTCCAGAAGTAGCTCATGTTCACACACACATACAAACACACACACATGTAGAGAGAGAGATACAGAGAGAGAGAAAGAGAGAGAGAGAGAGAGAGAGAGAGAGAGAGAGAGAGAGAGAGAGAGACCAAGAGCAAGATGTGCAATTTGTTTTTTTGTTTTGTTTTCTTTTTGGTACCAGGGATTGAACTCAGGGGCACTCGACCACTGAGCCACAACTGCAGCCCCATTTTGTATTTTATTTAGAGACAAGATCTCACTGAGTTGCTTAGTGCCTTGCCATGGCTGAGGGTAGCTTTGAACTCAAGTGTCTCCTGTCTCAGCCTCCAGAGCTCCTGGAATTACAGGCGTGTGCCACCATGCCCAGACAAGAAGGGCATTTTCATAAAGTTAATTTAGAGTTATGCCAGCCATTCTATTTCTGTCAAAATATGGTACAAACAGTTATTTATTTTTTATATATCCTAAGGAACATCATATATACCTACTGCATTACTTTCATCACGTAATCTTGATATGGTGATAGTAAATTGATAGTAAATAGCCTGAATACATCTATCACTCACTCACACACACACACACACACACACACACACACACAGAGACACACATTTATATACCACACATAAAACCTCAGGATTTATGGCTCTTCTACAATGACAAAATTTCATGTAGTGGTCAAAAGCTGTGCTTTTTAAACCTAAGTGTATAAGCACACAATTATTTGAAATTTTCTTAAAAAGGTTTTTGTAATTCAGTAGGTTTTTGAAGAATGTCTTTCTCTGCTGACTAATAATCCCTAAAAGAACAGCTTTGATCTTGTTAGAGATTTTATGTTTTATTAGGGACTCCAAATGATATTTGATCAAAGCAGCTTCTTATTTCCTCATAAATCTGAGTGCAAATTGCAACTCTATAATATGAAATAGAAGATAGACACAAGTAGAGTTTAGGTAAGTTTTGTGATCCTATGACTCAGAATACAACACTCCAAGTGAACAGCTGCTTTTAACTTTATGTATATTTATGACCCCATAACCTCTTCACTGGAATAGTTCAGAGAAGATATAAAAATTTTCACAGGTCTGTAGGAAATTTTGCCATTGGACAAAAATGGGCTATCATTGCATTATACTTCAGCCCCTCTCTTGTCTGGGCCTGAAAGATAATGGTAGACGGAAAGACTTATGTGGATATAAATTTGGCAGTACATCTGATTATGCATTTTTTTAATAAATGGAGAAATAACCAGTTTAAAATTCATGCTAAATCACGAGCCACCCCTATTGTTGTGTCCAGTTGGTAAGGGGTGTAAAGAAAATGATTGTTAAGATTTGGTAAGAAAATATGATGAAGTGGTGTATGTGATTGGGTTTTATGGCATTATTGAGTGTGCAGATATTTGCAAGCCTTGTAAAACTTTACTTACATCTCCCTATTGTGGAGGAGTCCTTCCGTAATTACGTGGACAATAAGGTTCATTCTTTGGATGTTAGTACTTTTTTTTTTTTTCATTAGCTTCTCTGTGCTCATAAACAAAATATCTATGGTAGCAGAGGTTGAGCTTAGCCCTAAGATTACGAAACACCATTTGTTCTCAGAAAGTCTGGTGGATTGACACTGCTGAACACTCCTATGATACCATTCTCCAGTGAAGACCACTAACCTATCTGGGAGGTTGAGTATATTGAACTCTTTTCATCAGATGTTTTCCATTGTTGAAGAGGCAACATTTAGCTCTCTCTAGTGTAGCAATTCTTATTCTAGCAGGAATTTTCATGACATAATGAGAAGAATTCTGCTGGCTTTGCCATGTAAGGCCTTAATACTATGTCATTGTCACGATATCCTGCCACAGTTTCATGAGCAACTTACACAGCAAAAGAAGTGTAGCAATGGACACTTGTCCCTGGATCTCACAGGCCAAGCAACTTCTGTCAACGTGAGTTGCTCACCTTACACTTGGAGCAAATCAAATTGAAGAGAAGAAAATGCCATAAAGCTAAAAGGTAAGTTCTCTTGTAAAGGGTTGAAATGAACAAGCGACAAATAGGGAACACAGATTTGCTTTTCTCTTTTAGAACTTTTTATTGTAGAAATAAAGCTAAAAGTTGTAATCAGTCCACTGACATTTTATTCTCCAACTATCATTGTTAGAAAAGAATATCTTTTAGGATGAATATCTGTTTGGATTAACTTTGGCTAAACTTTATTTCAACAAACTTCACAAGTCAATTAGACCAGGACAGTGATGGTGTTTGCAAGATGCAATAAAAACATGAAAATCTGTCTAGATACTCATACTAAAACAAAGTGCAGTTTGTTGTGTGTGTTAATTGTCCTATATCCTGATTAGTGCTTCAGGATTCAATATTAAAAAGAATGAGACAATTTATGTCTTTAATTATATATTTGAAAAAAAAATACAATGCCCACTTGAATCAGGATTTTTGCTTAATTATGATCATATGAATTAAGACAAATTATTAAGTTCAAATAGTTGCATTGATTTTGTTTCCTGGTTGTGACTTCTCTAAACTGTAGCCCACTCAGTAACATAGTCTATATTTCCTAGAGTCATAAAAATCTGGGCTACAATAACCCCAGACATCATATAAAACACTGATTCAAAAAACAAATATAGCTGATCAGCAATAACAAAGTAGAAAACCAAATATTCATAGAATCTCACTGTCATCTTCTTTATGTAATATATTGATATACTTTTTTAAAAGATATATAGAATTTTATATTTCTCTAAATACTATGTGTCTCTCTTTTTTTTATCTTACCAACCTATTTAATATTTTTTCCTCTAAAGCAGAATTCCTGCTTTATTAGGGTTGCTTACTTTTTATCTCCCCCCTCCCCACCCGGCTTTTTCTCTCTATATAAGTGACATTTGATCTCCTTTGCTAGCAAGTTTTGACAGTTGCTTTATTTTTGAGAACTAACAATATTCTTTAACTTCTTTTGAAAATTGACTTTGTTCATTATGCTTGCTAATCAGCACAACCATGGATTTGACATCTTCAACCATTTTTGTTACCTCCAAAATATGCAGATCTCAAAATTAAAATTTAAATAAAAGAAGGGGAAAAAGAGAGCCGTACTTTTCAGCTCTCATTATAATCTCTTCCTGTGCAAGATGGCTGTCAACCTTGTCAATTATACTACTTTCTGTTTCTTCCTTTCTTTCCTCTGCATTATGATCATAAGTTGTAGAAAAAAGCATTCTCAATTTACTTTGTTGGCTAATAGTGGCAGAGCCTTTCCCGAGACATTTCATTTTGCTTTCCTCTCTAGTTTTCTTAGTCAGCAGGTAGTATTTCTTTTCATTGTCAAAATTTTACTCTCTATCCTTGATAGATTAAATGCTCTTTTTGTGCCATAGTCTATAGCTAGTGTGAACTTCACCTCCGTTCTTCCTCATGCTGTTTTATCCTTTACATCTGTAAACCTTTTTTGTACCACAACCTTTTGCAGTCCTTTGAAGTCTCCTCATTTTCTGCTCCCTAACTCAGGTCATGAAGCTGTATGGAGTGGGGGAGTGATTCTGACTGCAGTATGGACCTTTCTTTGAGGATACACTTTTCATCTTTTTTCTAGATGTCTGCTAATTGGAGATCTGGAGAGGAGCACAGAAAAAGGATGCTGATGTCTAATTCAAAGATTTACTAAACCCACTGTAACTACTTCTTTTTTTTATTTTCTTAACTCATATTAGAGGTCCATTATTACCTTGTTGAAGAGTAATTATGTTTTAAAGATTCAATGCTAGTCATCAGAATGTATGATAGTTTAGAATCAGAAAATAAATTCATACTTTACAGAGATGTTTAGCCTTTTTGAGAACTGATGATTTACATGAAATGAGTAATAAAGAGATTCAGCAGAATACCACAATTCACCATTATTTTCAAGAAATGGATGCATGACATCATGTGAAGGCTATAGGCGTCATCTATACATTTAAAATTTTCAATGTCTACTTATTTATATAAATATCTACTGATTTATTGATAGTTCTAGAAATTCAATTGAACTTCATGCTTATATAAATATAATTTGAACATTGAGAATATAACCAAATATGAAGATACTAATTTAGAATTTTGATTTTAATGGACATCCTTATAGTACTTGTACACTACCACCTCTTCCTCAATTGCTTTGTAGGGTTTACATGTAGCTATGTACATAAAATTAATATATAGGCATACATTCTTTAAAGTGACTTTCAGGTAGTTCAATTGCTGATTTTATTCTCTACTTTCACAGAATTTAGGGCAACTCTTCATCCTTTTGTCTTTTGACTTTTTTTTCCTGTACAAAGCATATATCACTCTCTCCTACCAACCCCACGGCCACATGCTAAAAATTATTTTGTAACACTCTCCTCTCCACTGAACTCTAGACTCAGACACTTCACTTCATATTTGTCATCTTTATCTAGACATTTTTTAAAGACTTTTTTAGCTTAAAATGTACAAAGGGAACTCTTGATTTTCTCTAGTGGAAAAAGTCTCCAAGTAGATTTAAAGGAGTCGGCATTTTCAAAGTCTTTTTGAAAATATTATTTTGTTATTCTGTGTCAGTGATTATAAAACAGAGCTGGCCAGGAGGTAGCAGAGGGGAGCAATGTTATCATGAACATGGCCTTAGCAATGGGTCAGATCTGGGCTCCGAATCCCATCTAACCATTTAGAAATGTGATTCTGGGACATGACTTAACTTTTCTGAGTCTCAAGTTCTATTCATGTGTCCATTGCACTTTATGTTGGTGAAGATTAATGGAGAAAAGATTAATGGAGTATATCATATAATATCTGGTGACTTCATTCTCAATAAAAAAAAAAACCTAATATTTCTTTCTGAAGATGTGACCTGGTTCCAAGTTACTGACTTAATCTTGTGTGGATAATAATTATAAAACTGGACATAAATGAAATAATTAATTTCAAAAACTGAAACAGATCCATAATGCTTGAGAGAAAGGAAATAGATGTGCTCCACATTCACACTAGCTTTCTCTAAATCAGGCAAATATAAGTGGTTCCTGAGAACAGAGGTCTTCTGGGCAGAAGCATCAGGGTAGAAGAATATATCTCCTAAGGTTCTAGACATTTGCAGAGTAGAGTACCAGAAATGAGGAAACTGATCAGACAAGAAGAACGAAAAAAAACTACTGAGGAATTTTGTTGAGTTATTAGGCAAATATCAAACCATACAGCCATAGGGCCAGCCTTTAATAGCTACTAAGGAGCTGTGAAAAGAACACATTTCAAACATGGCAAAGTGTTAGTGTTATTAAAGTGGAGAAAACCTTGCTGAGCACTGAACCTCCACTTGACTGTCTGGCCAGGTGTGCTAGGATACAGGTGAATATTATGGGTTACAGTAAGATCTAACCTCATGCCTTGGCAGGATAAAACTGAAATGCAAGTAAATTTACTCTTGCCAGAACAAGTCTCCATGTTATTTAAACAAAGACAACATAATACAAACTTTGAAACTTTGGACATTCACAGTGTCCATTAAAATGAAAGTGTCTATTAAAATAAATATTTGTCACACAAGGAAGAATACAAAGGGAACCTTTCCCTGGATATAAAGCAATAAATAGAAACTAATCCTGAGTTAAGTCAGATAATAGAAGTATCACATAAAACATTAAAATATCTATTATAAATACAAAGTTATTTGTTGAGGTTTCTCAACAATTAATAGAATCTACCAAAAAATAAGAAACATATAACAACAAAAAAGTAATATCTGAAATTTTCTATAAGCAATGTAAAAACTAAGGCACACAAAGAATAATAAAAGGCATGTAGCAACTTCAAATTATTTTTTAATTTTTTTTAGATGCTGATGAACCTTTATTTTACTCATTTATTTATATGTAGCACTGAGAATTGAACCCAGTACATACTAGGCAAGCACTTTACCACTGAGTCACAACCACAGTCCAAATGTCATTTTTTCTTTTTTATCTTTGTGATGCTGGGTATTGAATTCAGGGCCTTTTGCATGCGGGGCAAACACTCTACCAACTGAACTATATCCCCAGCCCCTAAAATTATTAAAAAATGTTAAACTAGAAGATGCAAAGTTCATAGAGATATTTATAATATTCGTTTAAGCCATGGAAGGTTTAGTATTAAAAAATACAGACTTGGTAAAAATTATGAATTCTCTTAGTTATACATATATCATTTTTGAACAGTAAACTTTTATTTAAAATTTAAATATTTTATTTGTATTTTTGATGTATTGATACAACAATCACTATATCTGGGAACTTAAGCATGTTTGAGTTCCTAGGTTCAATCCTGAGCATTGCAAAACTGAAAAAAAAAAGGTATAATAAATATAACTAGG
The DNA here is from genome assembly GCF_048772815.1 of Callospermophilus lateralis. Taxonomy (NCBI): domain Eukaryota; kingdom Metazoa; phylum Chordata; class Mammalia; order Rodentia; family Sciuridae; genus Callospermophilus; species Callospermophilus lateralis. Next base: position 127,749,541 of record NC_135312.1, on the reverse strand, counting down.
ATTCTTATTTTTGAAAATCACTGTTTTTGTTCTTTCTATAATTATTTTTCAAGCACATAAAAACATTCATTTCAACTATAATTCTTAGTTGTTAGGATTTATCTATTCAGAATTCACTAAGTTTTCCAGGTAAATGGTACTCAACTTTCAGTATTTAGTTAAAAATACAAATCATTTCTAAATGAAGGAGGTCTTTTTTGGATGAGAAAAGCACAATCTAGATAAATGGTTGAGCAAAATTAAAGCTTTCAGGGAACCCGTTTTCTTTGTTCTATGCATAGAGTGACCAGACATTCCTCTGGACTAGTGTCTTCTGTGACCTAAGTGTGGGAAAACTGAGTCTCAATTCTAAAAATGATGTCAGCTATTTGCAGTCAAAGGCAGTAGTCCTAAGAGTTCCCAAACTCTTTGTATTGAACTCTGCATAAGTCTAAACCAGATAGGCTGTTCTTTGAAATTGCTAAAAGGATATCAACAACAACAACAACAACAAAACACACACACACAAACACACACACAAAAATCCTTTATTTTCTTTGATTAGAATTCCTTGTTTTCAATCATCATATTTTATCTCATACACATAAAATATTAAATATGAATTATTTGTTTTAGATATATAGGAAATACTGTTATAGAAAAAAAGGACTAATGTTTCTAGGAGAAATAAAAAATAGAATGCCTTGGAGGGCATATGTTTTGAATTTGAAAGCATGGATAACATTCTGGTTATGAAGTCATTTTTAATATAATTATCAATAATACTGAGGCAGAGCTGAGGGGACACCAGTAGCCTGATTTTGTTGATGAAACCTTTATTGTTTCTTGCAGCTTTCTTTACCTCATGTATTATCATGTGTAGAAATGTACCCATACATACCAGCAAAATGCTTCTCTTTTCTTTATAAGTGTGAATGATATCTATACTTCCAAATGTAGTTAAGAGAATTTATAAATATTTAGAACATATTAAAATATCTCATAAATGATGACAAGTTGTATTTTATAGTTGGATTACTTGTATCATTCTGGTTTTCTTTTTATAGAAAATTAGAAATAAGTTAATTAATTAAATTTAAAATTATATTGTATATGAACTTCATAATTTGTTAAATTTAGCTCATGCAATGATTACTTTTTCAATGCTAAAATCATCACAGCATATTCTTTATATGTGCATATCATTCTATGAAATTATACATAACAAATGTCAACAATGTTCAATTTCTGAGTTATAAACTCAACATTAATTTTGGATCTCTCTGCTGAATTATTTAACTAATTTCAATTTTGAAATGGAATTGTTTTTCTTTTCCCCATGTATAATTATTATGTTGTTTAACTAGCAAAGAAATTACAGTTAAAATACATGCAAAGTTAGTCTCTCTTTTTTAGTGCTATTTGGTATTTATTATTGTCCTAAATTTGGATTTTAAAACTATTTAGAATTAGTTTCTAACTTCAAAGTAGCTCCTGAGGCTGGGCATCCATCTAATTGGATGATGCAATTCACTTTTCATCCATAAAAATGTAAATGCTTAAGCTAATTTAGGTAAGTTAATAAGACAGTAATGTTAAAATTTAACTATATTGCAAATTAAAATAATGACACAGAAACGTGCACATACATGTGTGATATTAAATGCACAATTTCTATAAAATCAAGGTTATTTATGATTTATTTTAAATTCATATAATGAAGAAAATATTAATTATACATTTTCATACTGCAGAATTTTTATACTTCCTAAAGAATTAGTGAGCACTATAATAATTCCGTATCAGTGATCAAAGTGATTTTACAAAATTATTTCCCCCTCAGAACAGAGTTTGATCCTAAAATCATAAGAAAATACAGAAACTGAAATTATACTCGGTTTCTAATTAGTGATTGGAAAATGTTCCTCATTAAAAATTGGAGATGTCTTAGTTTTTCAATTAATGTATATAATTTATATTAACAAAAATAATTATGAAACCTATATCATATAAACTTGTCAACTTAAGAAATACATGTTGCTTGAGTATTTTTCTTTCATTTAATTCTGAATCTTTAAGTTCAATTCCTTTATAAGTTACACATCAACTTTTTTTGCTGAAAAATGGATGGCCTTCATATTTAATTTACTTTTCAGCTCAGTGAGAATGCTGACATAGGAAAATATTAAAATTATATGTTAGTAAAGCCAGGAATGTTTTCTTTCATCTTATTTTAAACTAAGAGAAATATGACGACTTTGAAAATAAATCAAAATAAAGATGTACTTAAGGCTTCCTAGAATTTAGTAAATTTGAAAAAAAAAAAAGAAAGCTCTATTTTTGGATATGAAGAGTTGTGATAGGAAAATTAAAGTATTCATCTACAGCATAAGAGCTCAGAGTAGACAGTAATGACATATATTTCAGAAAATAAATTTTCATATTTAAATAAATCCTAAGCCATACTTTTTATGTGGCAGACCTGTGTTCATCAAAATTAATGAGAGAAAAATTAATTCCATATTTATTGATCTATATCAAACCTGTTTGTTTATTCATCTTTGAGAATAAAGATGTTTTCATTTAACAGAAGAGTTTCTCTTACAAGAGCACAGAAATTTCAATTATTTGGAAATCAAAACAATTTTATTGAAAGAGAGAGAGAGAGAGAGAGAGAGAGAGAGTTATATGAAGCACTGAACACTGGAAATTGTGCCATAACTGCAAATTATTCAAGGGAACATACATATTAGTTTTGTTTGGTGATCAAAAATATGTAGGTAAAATTTCTTATCAATTTATTACAGATAATTAATCCACAATTCAATAACAAAATCTGTTATTGGGTAGGCAGACAATTAAAAATTGAGATTTTTCAGGTACTGTGGTATAAGGTTATATTTATTTGATCATGTCAAAATAAAATATTAGAGATTGTAAGGATAGTTGAGATTCAGTAAGTAAATATGACAAGAAAAATTGAAAGGAGACCTGGGCCCTTTCTGAAAGACAATGACATATCAAAAATAAGATAAAAAAGGTACTTCTTGAGAGAAAAAAATAGGAGGAAAGTGGACACGTTTGAATGAGAGTTCAGGAAAGGAATGTCATGCAACATCTTCTGTTTCATACCAGAATGGACTGAGAGAGAGGACCCTGTAGAAGGCTTCAGCAAGGTTCCTGTGATGTATGTCATTAATGGACAATACCATCTGCACAGAGTGGATATTTGAAAACGGAAAATTCCAAGAGTGGTGAGGGAAAAGAGAGCTGAGACATAAGCTAGAAACTAAATTGAAAAGTTTCTATTAGAAAGTGGAAAGATGTCTATGTTTTACTGAATATGTAGTAATATTGAGAACTTATAAAGAAAATGTAACTAGAACGTTATATTGTACTTTGCCACAGTCCGGCTGCAGCAAAATAACCTGGGGGTGATGAACAACTTGTGTAGATTGATACAGCAAGAGTGGGAGCCGTTTATTGTAGGACAGGAGGGGTATATATACATTCCACACAGCTTATCTTAATTAACATAAACTAGATACAGCAGTCAACCAATAAAGAATTTCCACACTTAATGGCTCCCTGGCCTTACTTCACAAACCACTCCCTCTGGCAAAATGCCAGGCGCCATCTTGACTTGTTTACAGACCCTAACAGTGCTTAATTCAAATATCTAAGATACTTATAGACATTTTGGTTATGCTGTTATTTGAGTATCAAGTAGGGTTAAATTTACTTCACAATAAAAATAAATAAATAAATAAATAAATCTAGATTTGTCCCAAAGAACCATCAATCAGCAAGTTTCTTGTAGAGGAAAAACATTTTCAAACATTTAGATGAATTGTAATATGGCTGATCTAAGAATTAAAAGGAAAATCTTCTCATAACTAGAAGTTTATAGGAGTAACTCTGGGTTTGCAGCTGCAGCTATGCACATCTCAGAGTGCTTGAAAAGCCTAGGCTCCTGCAGGCCTGACAGGAACACCTGCAGGAGGGGGCGCTCTGCTCTAGCGAGCTATCTGAGAAACCTCATCCTCGGTGGTTGAGGTCTGCATTGCCAGGGGACCCAGAGGCAAGGGCCTCAGGGTATAATTCCTCCAACTCATAAGGCCTCCTTTTCTTAGGGACAATGATCCTTCCAGTCTGCTTTGCCTCCCTCAGCAATATTTAGAGCTTCCTCATAGTGTGGTTACATTAATCATGAGATGATTGGCTTCTGGATGTTGTATAACCCCCTTTGCTTATGTATGATTGGAGGATGCACCTGTATCGGTTTTAATCATTTTCTCATGAAACGAGCTTGCTGGACTTTGGCTGAGGTTGTCACCTGCCAGCTCTCACCAGCTCCCGGTGTCTGTGTGTTGACTCCGCGTCCCCCATACCCACGGCGACTGAGGTGGCTGAGTGACCCACAGCAACAGAAGTTGTCCTCCATACTTATAGTGGTAAACTTTTCTGATGTTTCTTAAACCATAAAGTTTCAAATCATGTGGTCCTAACAGAAGACAAACCATAATGGTAGTACTTAAAATTATCAGTTTAAGTGTTGAGGGTAATTGATGATCATGAAGAAATGAATCAAGAAAGTATTGAACTCTTCTGCAGTGTTTTTTTAATCCCAGACCCATGGACAAACTTCAGGCAATCTGGAGCATTATGAAATCATGAAAAATAAATAAATAAATAAGTGCATTGTGGGAAGTAAACTTATTTAGTTGTCAGTATATGCTCCACATGGTGGGCAATCCAGAATAGTTGTTCTATAGAAGAGACATAGCTGTTGGCAGGTATAAATTTATTAGGGAACATCATTTTTTACTAATACTGATAGACTGCCTCAGGGAGTATGGATCCACATCCCGTTTCTTAGTTCAGGCATTCAGAAAAAGTAGCCCTTCCTCCAAAGTCAAAAACTAAAAGCATGAGGAGTGTGAGGTGACAATCCAAATATGTAATTTATATATAGTGAACACAAGCAAGCATTCTGAGTTTTAATTCAGAAAATTTAAATGTAAATTGCCTAACCAACTGTCACAGAGGTTTTTCTAAACAGATGTTCATTACCTTCTACCATTTTTTCCCAAGAAAAGATTTTCTCAAAAATTGATATGTATATTAACTTTTTATAGGATTTTATATTCATGACATATAGAAATAATTATTATTTTCTTTAACAGACCATTATAAAATAATCAATCGAGTATACTACATTGATGGTATTTTGATTATGTGTTTTCCAATACTGGCTCTTTCAAAAGATTAAGTGAAATGAATCATGTAGCTTGTATCATAGTTCAAATCTAGTGTCCTGATATGGGAAAATAATAATTGGCATGTTTTTATGACAGAGAAAAGACACTGTGGATATATTATGAAGAACTCAGAAGAATGGAGTCAAATAAGTTAGAGGTGGGCAGATTCCACATTCATATGTGGTTCATGTTTTAAAATATACCCTGGTGCTTTAAGAAGAGTTGTTACAGTGGAAAGAGGAAAAAGAGAAATTAGTTAGATTGATAATTTAAAAGTTCATGTAAATTATGTAGACAATTTGGGCAAGTAGTATCACATTGGTAATAGACAAAGGCCCCATTTGTAAAACATTTAGAAATAACTCCAGCTAAGGATAGATCATGATTTGGGGTGGAAGCTATAGAATATTTGTCTGAGCAGTCAGCATATGGTGATATCAATAACCATATAGGGACAATTAATGGAGCTTGTCCAGGAGCACAGAGCAGCCTTCAGCAATAACAATAATAAAAAAGTCTCAAAGCAAACATTCACCAAGTATTTACCAAATTCCAACTACTTTCTAATTCCAGTGCCATAATTTTTAAAACAACCTTCTGTTGTCATTGCATTTTAGAAATGAAAGAATTGAGGCAGAGAAACTTAATTTCTCTTAGATTACATAATTAAGAAATTCAAAGACAAAGTTTTATATGATCTGATCTCACAGCCCATCTAATTAATAGCAAAAGTAATAGAACTGATAAAATTATCAAATCAACTTAAAGTTAATATATTAGCAATATATGTGTTTATTTTGTATACTCCTAATGAATGTGTTTATTTAATTACAAAATGGGAGTTGAGATAATTGCTTTAGATTATAAAAAAAATCCCATCCGTTTACAGATGCAGAAATTGATTTCTCAAATGATTCAGTGAATCACTTCATTGAAAACATTACATTTGTACCAGAATGGGTGTGAAGATTGATATTTCCAACTCCCAGTTGATTACTCACTTTATTTTTTTTTTCCAAGCCAAACTTGCTCCAGTTCAATTAAAGATGCTTTCTGTAACATTTATGGTATTGAGGAAGGAAATGGGCAGACAGCCATTAACAGTACACAACAACTTTCAAACTCCATTCTTGGATGGACCACAAGAATCAGAAAGCTACTTGAAAGTCCAATAAAGTCGTTATCTGATGCTCTGAACAGGGAAACTTTAGAGCAAGGGTTGACATTTTATATTTAACGTGTTGTTTAACAAGTTTTCGTTATTAATCTGAAGATCCACAGGCTAGAAAAGGAACTGCTGATCTTTTGAGGGACCTTATCTGAAGGATGTCACTGGGAAATCCAGATTGCCCCATATATTGGTAAAACATTGTTGGGATTCAGGTCCCAACAAGTCTCTGGGTTCAGAGGAGTTAAGTCTGTGCCTATGGCAGAGAGGGAAAGGAGGACTTAAGATGAATTTGAGTTTTGTCATACCTCTAGGCATTTGTGCCCAGGTGACTATGTGTGCCAATGCCCCAGAATTCTTCCTCCTGGGAACCCAGAGGAAGTCTCTCAAAAATATCGGGGACACATGTTTCCTCACAGACACTCAGCTTTGGAGAAATCTATCAGTGATGGCTGCCCCCTTTCTCAAACAACAATGAAGAGCTCTGTGTACTAATAACATTTTTAATTGAAAAGTCAGGGCTGGGCTTGTGGCTCAGTGGTGGAGTTCTCACCTTGCATGCATGAGGCACTGATTTCAATCCTCAGCACCACATAAAAATAAAATATCGTGTCCACCTAAAACTAAAAAAATTAAGATTTAAAAAAAATAAAATAAAAAGTCAAGTTTCTGCATTTTTTATAATACTTGGTAAAAATAGTATTTCAGACTCTATACACAGTTTTTCAAAATATCCACCCTTCCCTTGGCATCCCCAGCACCTCCAGCCTCTGGGCCCCGTCTGTCTGTTCTGAAGCCTCACTGTCTCCAGGGATATTCTCATCCCTGCCAGTGTCAGCTCTTCCCTTTTTCCCTTAGGGTTCCTTCTCTCCCTTCTTTGCAGGGGCCTTTATAGGCTGGGGCTCTGGCTTTGGAGGCGCAGGTTTGATGACAGCCTTGCGGATCTTCTCTGTGGTGGGCCCTTCACCTTGGCTCATCTGCTTCAGCACCTGCCCCAGCCTTTCTCCTGGGCATCACGCTGATGCAAGGATGCGGGGACTTTGGTGGGTCCAAGATTCCTTCTTGCCCCTTCTTCACACTGTTCCCATGCCTCACTTCAGAACACAACATGTGCACATATTTCTTTTTTTAGGGGGGTGTACCAGGGATTGAACTCAGGGGTCCTGGACCACTGAGCCACATTCATAACCCTATTTTGTATTTTATTTGGAGACAGAGACTCACTGAGTTGCAAGTGCCTTGATGTTGCTGAGGCTGGCTTTGAACTCAGGATCCTCCTGCCTCAACCTCCTGAGCCACTGGGATTACAGGCATATGCCACTATATTTCTAGATAATTTTTATCTTTTTTACTTAGGCATTTACTATGTGCTTATTAACATACTAAATGTTTAATCCTCTCATCTCATCCACACTGAAACTTTGGGGCAAATATTTTGCCCTTCTTATGATAAGTGACTGAATCACAATGAGACTAACTAACTTGCCCCAGGACATTAGAAGTAAACTTGATTTTAGGGATGATTCCATACTGCTACTTGAATTCGATTATTTTATTGATGAAAGAGTTTTCAGTAGTCCACTTAATGGTTTATCTTCGATTGATTTCTATAAGCTTCTGAGGTAATATGAAAAAATTGTCACTAACAAATGATTTGGCTATCACCTACCTCTGTAACTCTCCATCCTTCCTTCTTCCTCTTTTTCTTCTTTCCTCTTTCTGAATCTTCCTGTTTTTCTTGCAATTTTTGCACTTATTCTGTTTAGATCTTCTATTGCTTCTTCTCTATCTTATATTCTCTTATTCTACCTGTCGCTTTCTCCCTTGAGATTAGAACTTCTTCCTTCTCTGTCCAGGAACAAGTAGCCTCAGCAGTTTCTGTACAAAGCATTTATTTCCTAACCACTGCCTGCGGATGGGAACACCAAGACTTTTAAAAGAAAGCAACAGAAGCAGCTATGACCTCTATTAGGCACACAAAATTAACATTTTGACTCATTTGAGGTCAGAAATGGAGCCATGTGACAGTGTCATTTCTGTAGTAAATGTGTTTTCCCCACCCCAGATACCCAGCAGGGAAAGTCCCTTTATTGATTTCTACCATGGAACTGAGAATTTTCCAAATTATGAATAGTTCCAATAATTTTCCAAGAGAAATGATCCTGACTTCAATTTGATTTGGAAACATCAATTGAATAGCTACTTCCTACAAAAGAACTGTCATTGGTGGAATAAATGATGGTATTGTATTTTGCTGTTAGGCACTTCATATAGTATTTCAACCAAATTTTACTTGTACAACGGTGATGAATTTGTTTATTTCAGGATAATATTTTTCTTCTGAACAGAATTGCCACTGTTTGAGTTGCAGCTCAGTAGCTAGCATTGAAATGGAATTTTGCTATCCTTTCACTTACCATCTTGCTAAATTTGTTTTTCTTAAAATAAAACTGTAATTCTTTTATCCTCAGTATTGGTTAATGAATGCTGCTTTTATAATAGGCTTCTAATAAAATTAGTTAAGGGAGAAAGAAAAATAAAATAGAAATTTATTCCAAAACAAATAAGAAATGAAGAATCTATCTTTCAGATTAGATATATTTATATAATATCGACCTATCCATCTATCATCTGTCTATCTACAATCTATCTATTTACTTACCTACCTACCTACATAACTACCTATCCCAATCAGCTTTTGGTTGCTTTGAAATATACATAAGCGAACTCAGGGGAGAAAAGATTTTTCTTGGCTAATGATATCAGAATTTGATGCCATGACCATGATGTGGACACCTGGTCCCAGTGTTCTGGGTCTGGGGTGGAAGGGCATGACAGAGGAAATCTGCTCACTTCCTGGCAACCATGAAACAGAAGGAGGAAATGCTCAAAAAACACTAGGGATAAGAAAACCCTTTGCAGGACACACCCCCAGTGAGACCTTCGTCCCCAAGTAGGCCCACCTCCTACAATTTTCACCATTTTTTCCTAATGTCATCAGACTATTAATGATTCCCTGGATTAGTCTATTGATATGGCCAGAGCCCTCATGACCCAATTACTTCCCAAAAATGCCACCTCTGAACTTTGCATCATTGGAAAACAAATCTTCTACATTTGAGCCTTTGGGGGACACTTCATATCTAAATCACAACTCACTCACTCTATCATCTATCAGTCATCCATGTGTCTATCATCTAATTTAGCCATTTTGACAATAAGTATCATGTAAATCTTTAGCATTTGCCCACATTGACACATTTTTTTACTTCTTTTATGAATTTTAATATTGATTTATAGTTGCAAATGTTAAAATCCAGTTTTTTAGATACTTCAAGCACTGCACTAAAATGCAAGAAAGAAGCAATTATCCCCATACAAGATGATATGGTCTTATAAAGGACCATCAATGTGAAAAGTTGTCATGTGTAATATCACACCAGCACAACACACTGTGCTCGGCAAAGAAATGCAATTGAAAGGAAAAATAAAAATGTTAATAATTTGCTTGAATTTTTGACACTTGTATGTGTCCTGGTGAGCCCCAAATGGAGCCCCTTATTGTTTTCCACTAATTCATCTTGGAGCTGACAGAGGTGCAAGTTACAAGTCACAGCTCGCATGCCATGCCTCAGGATGACAAAGCTCAATAAAACAATTATTCCAAAACCCATATCTCATCCATTATTAAACCTATGAAAAGAGTTTTAATTTCCTGTGCAATTACATAGTGAAATGTCATACTCTGGATGAAAAAAGATTAATTGCTTTTGATAAAATACTGTGTATTTTTATTAGACTCTTTGGACATCCATTTAATGTAGTAATATCATTGCAATCTGATGTGTTTCATATCATAGAGAACTATTGTAAGCTTGCATAGGAAATATTGTTTAATTATTTTCTTTTCTCATAAAGGAGCTAGATTAAAATATTAATTCTTCTTGGCAAAAAGAGCATCAGCAACCACAATTTATTTTTTAAACCAAGTTGGAGAATCTTGCAAATAAGCAAGACCAAAATATGATTAATATATTTTGCAAGAGATTAATAAGATTACCTAAAATAACATTTATGTCATGTGTAGACACAAATTACAATTTCTATCATTTGTGTTTGTTTTCTACTTACCAATGATTATTAAGTAATCCATAACAATGACCAGTCACTTTCTTCTTGTCACAAATATGACATCCGTTTACTCTCTAATAACAGCTAAAGTAATGGCAAATGAATCTTTAGGAAAATTAGTCCAAAATCTCTGAGCCTTTCTTGGCTTAGTGACAGAATCAAGGAGCCCCCATGAAAGTATGAGTAGCATTTGAGAAATAGTGGATTATAGGGCACCCATGACATTTTTACCTATTGCATATGTCCAACTAAAAGTTTGGGTTTGATGAGATTTAATTATTTTCTTGCATATTGGAAAAAAGATAGAATGACATTCCATAGGAAATAAATATTTTAGCAATTGTAATTACTACAAAGAAAATATTGGTTTACATCAGTTTATTTGGTAATGTCCATTGTTTAAGCATCTATTTACTGATTTTTAATTTCAAAAGCATAAAATATAGAATAATATGTATAAAACTATCTTAATAATTATAAAACAAGGGAGACTCAACTCTCTTTATTTGTAGAAGTTTAATATAATTGGCATGCTTGTCCCTACAAAATGTGTTGTAGGTCAGGAATGTGTTTAATTGTTACGTATGCTGAGAAAAGATCATGCAGTACAACATCTATTAAAAACTAATAAAGGGCTAGGGATATAACTCAGTGGCAGGGCATTTACCTAACATGTGTGAGGCACTGAGTTTGGTCTTCAGCACCACATAAAAATAAACAAATAATTCACAATAGCTAAACTGTGGAACAAACCCAGATGCCCTTCAATAGATAAATGGAAAAAGAAAATGTGGTATATACACAATGGAATAATACTCAGCAATAAAAGAGAATAAAATCATGAAATTTGCAGGTAAATGGATGAAGATGGAGAATACAATGCTAAATCAAGTTAGCCAATCCTCCCCCCAAAAACAAATGCTAAATGTTTTCTCTGATATAAGGAGGCTAATTCATAGTGGAGTTGGGAGGGGGGCATGGGAAGATTAGAGGAACTGTAGATAGGGCAAAGGGGAGGGAGAGGAAGAGAGGAGGCAAGGCAGTAAAAAAGATGGTGGAATGAGATGGGCATCATTAACCTAAGTACATGTATGAAGACAAGAATAGTGTGAATGTACTTTGTATAAAACTAGAGAGATATGAAAAATTGTGCTCTATATGTATAATGTGAATTGTAATGCATTCTACTGTTATATATAACAAATTAGAATAAAATTAAAAACAAATAAATAAATTAAATAAAGGCATTCTGCCCATCTACAACTTAAAAAAAAGAATAATACTGGAGGACTACTACTTTGTATCACTAAAAAAAAATACAGCAAAGAATTACTTTATTTTTGTAAATGATTAGCACAAAATCAATTAGAATTTTGTCTTAGCATGATCTCTTACCTTTATATGCCTTGTCCAGTCACCTGCCATCTGCCACTGTGGACTTTGGTACTGCTCTGATGTTGAATACCCTTAAGTGTCCATGCCCCTCCTGATATAGAACAATAACTTTGGGTTATTTCCCCAAACTTTACCCTCTTTCAGCAGGAAGAAACTTGGAGATGTCGTTTTTCCATAGAAATGGGATAGAATGGGATTGAAATTGACAGTGAGTAAGTGTAACAGTGGTCCACTTTACATTTTGAATGTAACCCTTGCTGCTCTGCCACTACAATTTATTTTTTAAATGGACTTGTTACTTTCTCTACCTCTCTCCCTGCTCCTCCTCCCTAATCTCTCCACCTCCCTAATCTCAGGGGAAACAGAATTACCTTTCTTTCCCATCCTAGGCAGATTTATTTGTCTCTGTATACACACCCAGCATAAGAAATCCAGATTTTGGTGTTGGCACCAGAAGATCTCAGAAATGATGGTCTCCCAATTAACAAGGGAATTACAATGGCAACAGAGAAGGTGTGGAATGTAGCCTTTGAGTTACCTCTTTAAAAGCCCCCTTTTCTTGCTGTTGGACAAAATTACAGTCTCTGGGACAGGAGTCTCCTGTTTTTCTCCTTTGCCAGCAAAGCAAGAAAACTTCTTTTTCCTTAATCTCAAAGCCATGTCCTCATTATTGGATTGGCATTGAGGACACAGACTGTGCTTTTGGCAACAACTTTTAAATAATCAACAATGACTTATATAAAACTGTTCACCAGTTTCCTCCCCTCTGCCTTCTGGTCCATGATAAGATTGCTCTCCCTGTTTTTTGGTCTCTTGTGATGGAGTGTGACCATGAACTTGTTATGACCAATGAGAAGTAAGAGGAAGTGATACCATTTTATTTCCTTTGTGAGACCTTCAGAGTGCTCATCTCCTTTGTCACAGCAGGTGGTAATGTTCCAGACAGTGGCTGCCACATGAGTCTGAGTTTTGGATTGACCCCATCTGACTCACAAAGGACATGTGGCATAAAAGAAAAACAAACCTTTGTTATTGTAAGCCATGGAGAGTTGCATGTTTTTGTTGTTCTATGGTAACATAACCTAGGCTATCCAACTGGTAAAGTGTATTTAATAGCTACCCAGCACTGGGTTCTGAGTTAAGGTGGAGTAAAGAAGTGTTGAAAGACCAGTAGAAAGAGAATGGATTTTGGAGACAGATAATTTACAATTAAATATCAGTTCTGCCATTTATTATATGTATGATTTTTAGTAATATTTAATACCTTCATATACATCTATCAGTATGGCAAAAAGAAACAAGAAAAATAACCATCCAAAATGCAGAACAACTGGAATACAATGTGATATGGCTATTTTGGAAAATAATTTTGCAATTTTTGTAAAATTAAACATATACTTACCATATATTCTATCAATTCTGGTGGGATTTACCCAGGATTAATGAAAATTTCATTACACAAATGCATCAGATAATATGTTTATGTTTATAGTGACATTGTGTAAACATCCTTTGACATTTACAGCTGATCAAAGTAGAAATCACTCCAAATGTCCTTGCATGAGGGAATAAACAACATGTGTACACCTATCTAATGGACTTAATAATAAAAAAGAGGCTCTATGTAAAGTCATATGGGTGAATTGCAAGTGCATTATGCTAAGTGAAAGAAATCTGTCTCAAAAAGTGAAGGAAGGCGGGCTTGAGATACAGGTTGACTGGGTAGGATGGTACACTCCTGTAATTCCAATGGCTCTGGAGGCCAAGACAGGAGGCTTGTGAGTTCAAAGCCAGCCTTAGCAACTAAGTGAGGCTCTAAGCAACTCAGCAAGACCCTGTCTGTAAACAAAGTATAAAGAAAAGGGCTGTAGATGTGGCTCAGTGATAAAGTGCCCTTGAGTTCAATCCTCAGTACCAAAATAAATAAATAAATAAGAAAGAAAAACTACACATTGTATGATTCCATGTATAATAATATCTGAAAAGGTAAAATTACCCCTAGGGATTAATGATGGTGATGGAGAGTAGGGGTGGGGTGAGACAGTTGAGAGCAAGGGTACAGGATGGGTAATGGGAACTGTTCTGTATCTAGATTGAATTGATAGTTACATTGGTCTATATATTGATAAATATATACATGAAATATGTAACTGCATATCTATATATTGATAAAATACAGAACTGTATATAAAAATGAATGAATTTTATTGTATATAAATAAAACTTTGGAATGAAAAAAATTAATAAAGAAAATTGTAATAATTAAAATCAGGGTGTTTGTTGTTTTTCCAGAAGTAAAAATTAAATGGAGATATTTTGTATCCAATAACTTTTGTTATTTTTTAAATAATGATGTTTTTGGTTATTTGTAAAAAATAAATTCAATGCTGGAACAAAGATAAACAGTGGGAGATTACCTTTTCAGAGATAAGGAAGCATATTTCAGAGAAAGCATCTTAAATACCAGAAACAACCTTTCCATATTCACTTATAATTTTGATATATCAATTTAAGGAAAATGTGAAAAAAATTGCATTTTGCATATGTCAGTCATTATTTATCTGTAATAAAGATATGCTCATTCCCCTGCTGCTGTAAATTAAGGAAATGTCAATAAACTCATATTGATTCTGAAAATAGGAGTTGAAAAATTAAATGTTTATTCAGTTTGGTGTTTATGCAAATGTCATCCTCTAATTCATAGTGTAAAAGAAAAAAATGGAAAAGTATAAATTTTAAGCATTATATTCTTATTACATGTAATATCTGGATTCTAACAATAAATATTGTGTATATATTAATTGATAGGCTATAGCTTAAAATCTGAGCTTATTTTTATCACAAAATTTGGCAAATATTAATCTGAAATTATCCATATTTTATGAATGATATTTTATCTCTGAGTACAAAAGACTGAAACCTATGTATTATAATTTCTTTTGTATTTCCAAGATATCTGCACCATAGGAGCTTGCTGTGACTATCCAATTTTATTTAAAACATTTTCCTAAATCAAAACAGTTCATTGATTTAAGGAATGACTGGATAAATACAATGAGCATATTAAGGTCTTCACACAATTATAATTTTGTTTTATCTTTTGTGACCTGCACTTTACCTGACCCATAGTAGATATCTCTATAAATATTACTGAACAAAAGTGTAGAGATCATGCCTGGGTGTTAGTAAGTTTTTCATTATAGTGACCAAAATACTTGACACAAATAACTTAAATGGGGGAAACTTATTTTAGCTCATGGTTACAGACATTTTGATCCATGGTTGACAGGCTTCATAGCTTTGGGCCTAAGGTAAGTTAAAAAGCACCTGGAAGAAGGGCATGGTAGAAGAAAGCTGTTCAGCACATGGCAGTTAGAAAGCAGAGGAAGAGAGAGAAAGAGAAAGTGGCCAAGGACGTGATATCGTCCCCATGGACAAATTCTCAGGGACTTACTTCCATCAAGCATGCCCAACCTATTTCCATCTCCTAGAACTCCATTCAGCTATCAATGAATTAATCTGCTGATAAGGTAAGAGCCTTCCTGATCCAATCTCTTCCTAAAGTCTTCCCTCTGGATATTGCTGCATTGGGCAATACATGGGCTCTTATGAGACATTCCAGATTAAATCGATAACAATTTAAAAGATCTAAATACTATAATGCAATCTATTTTATCTATACCATAAAGACATTATGCATAAAATTGTGTCTTCATTATAATTCAGTTATCTGAGGGCTTAAAATTCATTGAATCTATTCTGACTTCTAAAATGTTAACCTTTCTTTCTACCATATGATTAAATTTGCCTTTTTTAAGGTCAATGAAAAACTCTATATTGTCAAATACAATTTTTAATCCTCTTTCCTCAATATAATCCACATATCATTTTGTATCTCAATCTTCTTGTCTTTTCTCTGTAGGTAACTTCATAATTTTTATATAATTTTAAACTGATAACTCAATATTTTTATAACAATTTTACCTTCAGATATTAGTGGCCTGGGAATACTTCCTAACTTTATTCTAATATCCTTCTTACATTTTCTATCTATTAAGCTTTTATATAGAGATGCATAATGCTTAGAATCTATAACCATAGCTTTACTAAACATTCTCCTTCCTTGGTGCTCCTCACCTCAGAAAGGCTAATGAGTGAGACAAGAAGACCTTAAAGTTTCTCTAACACACTATAACCAATTCGTCCGCAAATGTTTTGGTTCTATTTTCAAGGAATGTTCCAATATGAACTCATTCATTGGTTTTCACTTCATCATATCTATTCAAGTCACCAGCATCTCTTGATAGAACAGTTTTAACAAGCAATTAATTGGTACCTCTTTATCCATTTTTCCAATCTTGACTACTTATAATTTTCCTCACACAGTAGTCCAAACTTCATTTAAAAACAAAACAAGGAATGCAATACCCTATACAATCTAGAGCTTGACTAATGTGCCACACAGGACACCACAGAATCAAACTTTGCCATCTTTCCATTTTATTCCTTATAGTTGTTCTCCTTCACCTAACCATGCAAAAAACACACTGAATTTTTGTGTTCTTTGCAAATTCCTAACATGTTTTGGACTTGGGAGCAATACATTAGCTGTTTTTTCTTCAGTTGAATCCTTTTTGAACCTTGCACAGCTAACTTCTTCTTGACATTTAGTTGATTCTTTTAAAATGTTTAAGTCTTAGCCCCAATGCAAAATTCTCAGAAAATCTCTGCACTCATTCACTTTTCAAAACAACTTTTCCAACTATTCTTTGTTTACTAACATAAATGAATGAATGAATGGGTTTCTTCCCTTTGTTTCAGACCTAGTTTTGTCTTTGATGCTACTGTAGAGAAATTTACGAGGACGTCCACGTAGAGACATACTTGTTACTAGTAACTCCTTTCCCTCTTCTCTATTTTCAAAATTCCATTTCTCAGACTGAAAAATGGTCAGATGATAACAGTAAATGAACTGAACTGAATGCACTGATATCTTAGTTTGCAAAGGTTCGGAATTAATGAAAACTTTTATACATTTTTGAGCAAATAACTTAAATCTAAGTATTGTTAGTTCCATTCATATGTTGATTTCACCAAAATTATTCTTTCAAAAAATCCATTATTGCTACTCCAATTCACATGTCTTGAGATCATGTCAGAGTCTCTGTAGCATTGAAAGTACTGCTATTGGATTGGGGATGCAGTGGTAGAGCAGCTGCCTAGCCAGTGGAAGGGCCTTGGTTCCATCCTCAGCACAACAAACAAACAAAAATAAAAAGACAGAAAAACAAAACAAAATGAAACACTGCTCTCTCCTAGTATCTTAAAAAAATGCCTTCTTCTTTTAGATTTTCTCCTGACTTTTCTACCACCTTTCTGGAAAAATCATTAAGATTTTTATGTGTGCATAGGCTTCTCTGACTCTCCAAATCTTGAAGGTTAGAAAGTATTCCCAGGCCACTCATATCTGAAGGTAAAATTCAAACCACAGCAGTAGTATTACCTGCAAACAAACTAAGCTGATTAAGGGACTCCAGTTTAAACATTTTTTTTTTTCTTTTATAAAGAGAAAAGAAATGAATTGGCTTGTATGGGAAAAAAAAAACAAAAAAACTTGTTGATTACAGTTGAAACCAATTTATTTAGAATTAGTGTTCAAACTTTTTTAGAATATCATCTTTTAGGCTCTATTTCTATTCATTTTTTTCATTTATTTTTTCCTATATGTTATCTTTATTTTCCGTATGCACCTCTTGATGAAAATAATGGATTATAAGCCAATCACTCTCGTAATTTTCTTCCATTTTTTTTTTTGCATGGCATAGCCTTGGTTGAAATGAAATTTTATATTGTTGAGAGTAGGATTGGTTTTAATAAGAGAAACTTATAAATATTGAATAGCATAACAAAATAAAATTTTTATTTGTTACTCATATTAAAGTTCAGTGTACTTTACTTGGTATGGTCTTGTAAAACGAGTCTTCTTTTATCTTGTTACTACAAAGTTCTCTCTACTAAACTAATTGATGGAGAAGCAGATCTTATAATTAAGATCTTATAATCCAGGCTTGGAAGTACCATGTCAATACTCTTGGTCTGAACTTAGCTATAAATATACTGCTAAATCTAGAAGAGGTATTTGCATTATCTATTGCCTGTGACAGGCCACACAAATTGGTGGCTGGAAATTATTTTTGTTTTACTTATGATTTGGTGGTTCAGAAGACCAGTCAGGTCTCAGCTATTTCGCTGTTTTTCCTTCATGTGTTATCTGCCAAGGTAGAGGATCTACCTCCAAGACTGCTCATCTGCAGGAGTATTAAGTGGGTGCTAGCAGCTGTTGGTTGATCAGCTGCAGTGATGGCAGGAATTACCTTTCCTGTTGATTTGGTGTTTTCTATAGTGCTCCATGAAATTCATAGAGAACATCAGCTGACTTCTAAGAAAGAAATGTTTCAAGAGACCAAAGCAGAAGCTCCAAGGCCCAAATTGAGTTAGTCTTTGATGTTACATAGAATCATTTCAACCACATACCATCAAACACTTCACTAAGGTCAGCCCTTGCTTAACAACAATAGAATTATACTCCACACCTTAGTAGGATAACTAGCAAACTCTCTATGCCCATTTTAATACTAGGGTAGAGAATAGAGCTGCCACTGTACCTCATGTTGAGATAAAAACATGGATATTGATGAGGAGAATTGGTCTGTGCTACATAGTCTACTTAGTGGACCCCAGGCCCACCCATCAAAGAAAGGATAACATCAGACCCTGTAACTGGAAAGTATTGTATTCTTCAATTTCTGTAAACTTTTAAAGTTATTTCAAAGTGAAATAGTCCTTTCTTTCCTGACATTTCCCATATATCATCGCATAATTACAAGATATGATCATGCTCATAATCACTTCTTATAAGTTTTATTTTGAGCTTCTAATTTTTTTAATCCCCCATGTCCAGTTCTTTCCTCAGTGGTCTCAATTCGGTCTTTTCAAGTCATACATCTTTGCCTTTGGACTAGTCCCTCAAGGGACCCTTTTCATCAAAACCAGTTTGTCCAGACTACCAAAAGGTTTTTTCTGCAGTCTTGAAAAAATTCTCTGCACTGATGTATTAATAGACCTCTTTTACGGCCACCTATTCCCCAAACCGGAAATGCATTTAGAATGATTTTTCTAAAACTCAAATCTGATCTGGCTGAAACCTATTTAAAAACTTTCACTGGCTACTCAATGCTATGGAGATAAAATGTTAACTACATAGTCTGCAAAGACTTCCTGGGTTGGCCCTCTTCCACCCTCCTGGGCTATATGGTGGCACCCTTCCTGGACACCCTGTGCACACTCCCCCTTGTGCCAGGTCAGTTAAATGCTGTCCTCTTTATTCTGCTGTCTTTGCCAATTCTTTTTCTGCCTGTCATATTCTCTCTGATTTCTATGATTTGTTTCCCTAATTCCCATTAAAATTTCATTTTATCTATTATGACTTCCTCATGAAATACAATTTTCTGCCACAAACAAGGATAGCTTTTTTCTTGACTCATCATAGTAAATTCTGAATGCTCTATATGACTATTTCTACAGTTCAGCTGTAGGCTGCATGTCAACATGAACCACCTCCTATTTGCTACTGTATCCTTAGCCTTTATAGCACATTAACTGGCAAATTTTTATTGAGCTTAATAGATAATATGAATCAATGATGGATCATAATCTTCCATGTAAAACCAGGTTTATCTGGGCTTAAGTCCATGGTTGTTAACTTTAAGATTTTAGGGACATTTTAAAATATTTTATTTGAAAATAAATTCTAATGCATTGTTAAATTTCATAATTGCAAATATTTTAGAGTCAAGTATATGTATGTTAAAATTTTGTGAAGGTTGAGAGTCATTGATTTATATAAGTGAAGTTCACTTTGTGTGAGAGTGCCTAGGAATATGATATACAGGACATTCATAGTTCTTCTCTTGCTGCTCAAGACATTATTTAATGGCCTTTCAAATATAACCATATTATATTTAATATGTTCTAACAACATGTCTGTGGCTTAAAATAATGTGAAATGTGATTGGCTGAATGAATCAAAGATGGTTTTTACCTGATAATACTAGTTCTTAGGCAAGATTCCATTTAAACTGAAGTATTATTAAATTGTTAGAATTCTAATTATTTATTTTAACATCCTGAAACCTATATTTCTAGTTTAGTTGTTTTCACATTTTAAGAAAGAAAATATCATTTTCATTTTCTAATTTTTAATGACTCTATAGCTTTGTAATTAAAAAATACTCCAATTGTTAACTGCCTCTTATCTATCATCAAGTGTGTAATATGCATACAGAAATTAACAGGGCAGATTATGAGAAAGTTATGGTACAAGTTTTTATTCTGCCATAAAGAATTTTAAATTATATCTGTAGAATGTATAAACCCTTCAATAAATGGATGGATAGATGCTTGATGCAGGCTCCATTTCCAAAGGATATTTCAGAAATGTGGGAATTACTTCTGAGTAGTGCATAGAATATTCAAGATATGCATTTTTTCTTTTGAAGTAAAATTCACCGCCATGGGTTAATATATTTATTTATGTAATACTAATC
Source organism: Callospermophilus lateralis (assembly GCF_048772815.1). Taxonomy (NCBI): domain Eukaryota; kingdom Metazoa; phylum Chordata; class Mammalia; order Rodentia; family Sciuridae; genus Callospermophilus; species Callospermophilus lateralis. Next base: position 127,729,001 of record NC_135312.1, on the reverse strand, counting down.
AATTCCTTTTTGTGTCATAAAAGTCACTTTTCTTTTGAAAACCAACAGATAAATTTTGTTCTGTAGTATCATTAGCTAGGGAGTTGACATTCTGAGATATTTTTTGTCAGTGTTATTCAGAATGATTTATAACATACTCATATTATAAAATCATTGAACAAAAATTTATCATTTTTAGAATAGTATTATGCACACTTTAAACAAAATCTTCTAGATGTTTTACCTAAAAGTAGAGATACAGGTTTAGAAATTTTAATAACAACCTCAGCTTTTCAATGTTCTGTGTGATTAGCTTTCTTTTTGTCCCATTTTGTTAAAAAGCAGTCAATCAGGTATATTCATTTTCAAATAGTTAATTTGATATATCTTCTTAGATTATCAATAATTATGAAAATCTAATGTTTGAATTCTAGAAACATATAGAACTTTAATTTACCACACAAATTATTCTATATTTTTTTATTTATTTTCATAAATGTGTGCAAATTTTCCCCACATTCATTTTTTTGGTACAAAGGGTAAAAGTCCTATATTTATTTCACTAGAGACAAAAATATATATAAATATATATATATATATATATATATATATATATATATTTCATGTTGGCAGTAACTTGTGCCCACTTGGCATACAGATTGGGAAAGGAAAATGTGAACTATTTCACACATGACATTTTTGTTTCAAAACTAGCTGAAACAAGTTTTTTAATGTTTGGCTTTGTTTGTGGCATAATCTGAACCATGTGACTTTTAAAGAATACAAAAAATAGCTTCAGACTAGATTCTACGGTAATTCGTGGATTTTATGAAGTAGCCTAAATATTTTTACTTATGTGGATATGGACTAAGAAGTATGGGCCACAAACAAGATTCAGTTTTCGTGGGATACCATCAAAATTGCTTGAGTTTTACAAATTATTTGGAGTATTGGAAACCATTGGATATTTACATTAATCCTCTCAGGCTTTGACTGATTTTCCATTTTCCTTAAAATATTATTTACATTACTCAAATATTAACTGTCTGTCAAATAGGATAAGCTGGTCAAGGATGAGTAGCATGTATCCAAGGACCTGAAATTGGTAACATGACAGAAACTTCCACTTGGAAACTCACACTCAGGACCAAAGGGTTTTCCTCCAGTCTTCTTACATAACTCAAAAAAACACAAAAAACCCACATATCTTCTCTTTTATTTATGCTTTATTTTAACACATTATAAATAAATGTACTTAACATTAAATAACAGTGTCATTGGGTTTAGCTATTGTATCATTGTTCTGAAAGCATATCATATTATAACCATATAAAAACTAACACAGGGACAATTGCACCGCTTATTGGACTTCATGACATGAACCTATGATGAATGTGCTCATAGAATTACTCCATGGTTTGAAGAAGGCTTGAGTGAGTTCTCCAGACTTTCATGGGCTGAACGCTTGGTCCATAATGTAGCACTATTGAGGTCCTGAATCTTTAGGAGGTGAGGTCTACTGGAAGGCCATTGGAACTTTGAAAGAGTTAAATGCTTTTCTCATAGGAATGCATCCTCACTGTCTTGGGAAATCCTGAGAGAGGGGGAAGTGGGAGTGGGTGCAAAGCTAGGCTCTTCCCTTGAATATTACTTTCCCTTTACATTTCTGCACCATATTGTAATGCAGACAGAGGCACACTCTACAGGGTGGTAGCACTGGGAAGCTTGCACCTTATAGACATCAGAATTTTAAGCCAAATTATTCTTTATAAGGTAACCCGTCTCGGGTATTTATATCAGCAACTCTAAACTAATGTCATGATGGATTTCTCCTTCATGGGAACTTTTTCTATGCCATAAGTTGTAAGTAATTGCTATGGGCACTATCAAGTTTGAATAAAATACCTGTAACCTTCAAAGTAGAAATATTCATTACTAATTGTGAGTGATATTGTGCCTTCCAAGCACTATGATACTTTGATGGGCTTGAAATAAACAAGGAATTGAGTTTGAAGTGACAGAATGAGAGATGTTTCAATTCTCTTATTTTATGTGGGCACTTGGAATTTTTATTGATATTTATAATGGTAGAATGCAAACCAAGGTATATATATCCTTTATTGGAAATACATGAGCATGAACTGGGGATACAATTCAGCTGGACAACTTGCCCAAAGGCCAGGGTTTAAATTTCAACACCATAGAAAAAGAAAAACAAGAAAGAAAAAAATTAACATAATTAGAAATATTATATTTTTCCTTTTACCTTATAAAATGAGTTTTATTATTATTTTTTAAATTTTACTTAATATTAACAGCCCTAATTTATACCCCAAATTCAGAAAGAAACTTTTACATATTGGCATTTCTTTGGGGGCCACCATTAATATTGTTATTTAATTTTATTAGTACAAAATAACTTTGTGTAGAGATGTGTATTAAAAAGTGATGTGTGGGGCCGGGGTTGTGGCTCACCGGCAGAGCACTTGACTAGCATGTATGAGGCACTGGGTTTGATCCTCAGCACCACATATAAATAAATAATAATAAAGACACAACATCAACTAAAAAAATTTTTAAATTGATGTGCTCTGAATTTTTCTATAATTATTTCTGGAGAAAGGCATCTAACTTGTTTATCTTCATGTTATTATCTAATTACTAAAGATTTTGCATCCTTCCCCATGCTTTTTTGGAAAAAGATTGAATTAAATAATTTCAAACCATTCATAAGTGCTGAACCATTAAATGGATAAATGGAATTTGTAGCTCTTAGCTCTCCACATATCCATCAGCACACCATCATTGTTAGATTGTGTTCCCCTCCCTCATGAGAACAGTAAACAAACATATAACCTACTGATTAGGACTTGTGAGTATTGACTGGTTTAATTCTATGATATTCCATTACTTCATAAGCAGGAAATGTGCATGCTGACATGCTCTAGGAGGTGTGTGCTGCTTCCTCAAATAAACCAGGGTTTAGTGACCCTTCTGCATTTCCACCAAATTGTTCTGTAACAGGGTGGTTTTATCTAACCTACTTGTTTTTCTTCTCAATTACTTTCATTGTTTCAGGGGAATGTAAATAATGCCTACCTTAGCAGTTGTTTTGATGTTTAAATAAGCTCAAGCATACAAAGTATTGACATAAAGTCACCACAAATGGTTCACACAATTTCCAGTTCTAGCACCTTTGTGATCATTATTGACATAATGAACAAACACAGCAGTTGAGTTGGTATAGTTCAGGGAAACATGGGTACATCAAGGTGCACAGCCAAGTAAATTCATCTGATTTATAATTCTTAAACTATAATAATTTTATTTCACCTTGAAAGAAATTCTGAAGAAAAAAATACCCTGTTGCCATAATTCCTTCTACTCCAGTATTATAATTAGACATCTATAAATTGATAAGACTTTATTTATATATTAAGTGTTTGGCAATTAAGAAAAAATATAAACATATATGTGTATACTTAGAAATGTTAACATTTAAATTGAAAAGTATATTTTAGCACTTGCTTTTCAATAAATAATAATTTAAGTAGTTTTATTCCATGAGTAACTAAGAAGAAATGAAATGCATACAAGTCTGTAAACTCTGTTCTTCAGAATAAGGGAGAAATCTATAGTTTATTCAGAGATTACATTATATTACTTTTTAGCTTAGAGCAGTATTACAGAACATAAAATAAACACTATGGTTCCTAGAACACAGATCTGTAAAATTAGTTTGGTGCTTTATGTAAATTTTGGAAGTATGTACACAGAATAAAAAGACTGCACTCAACACTTAGACTTAAATATATAAGCTCTCTGAAAATCAGTGTTTGATTTTTTCTGAGAATAGAAATAACCATCTCTTCCAATTCCCTATAGAGGCTCTAAGCGAGTAAAATATTTTTTAACACATTTACCAAGGTTAAAAGTGCAACAAAACTCTAGTTTTCACATGACTAGGCAACATAATAATGGTACTTGAAATCTCTAAATTTATAAACCAAGCATTTTTCTGAATTCTTAACTAAGAATAATGTAGAGTAATAGTCCAAACCCATCTTCATGTTTTAAACAGTAAAACTAGCCTTCACCTGTCATCTTTCTGCCAAGTGAATCTGTATCCTGAAGATAGATATCACTATAACAACAGGATAAATTATAAAACTTTGATATGTTTCATGCATTTGTTGATTCCTGATTAATTTATCCCATCTGATTTCTGCTCCACTCCCTCTAAGGAAATGACGAACAACGCTTTGCAGCACACACAACCACAAAAAGACACTATAGAATATCACAGCAGCATCTGCTAAGAGTCAGAGAGCAGAGATAAAAGCTTTGCAGCAGGCTTAATAGAATCTAGCATTTAGTATTTAGCAATGAGAGATGATAATGAAAGAAAAAAATGTAAAACTTGTCGTTTATATCATTATTACTCATAGACTGTCAGTCAGGGGTATGGGTCATGAAATTCTGGGCTCTTTTGTACTTGGCAAGTGAATTATTTTAACATCTGAATACTTAAAGCTCCGCTAGATTTACAAAGGCATCTAACAGAGGAAAGAACTATTTTTAGGTTAATGTACTCGTAGTACTTGTGATAATATGTAGATTATAAACAGAAAAGTGGAACTTCACTTTTTTAAAACATTTTATGAAATGTATGCTAGAGCAGATAACACATTTCGTTGCATGCATTAGTCATACTAGATCCTTTCAACAGTTTTACAGAAATAATAATATATGAGAAGAAAAAAAAAACGATTACATGGTGGGATAAACCTTAACAGAATGCATTATTTCAAAGTATAATTTAGTAACATTACTTAGAGATATATAACCTAATGTTTAACAACTATACATGTTATATCTGGAATATCTAGTAAATTTTTATGTATAAGAAATGATAGTTACAAGAGTCCCTGCATCTATGAAATAAAATAATTTCCTTTTCTCGGCACAGTCCGTTCTTCTTCTGCATGAGGTCTATTATATCTGATAGAAGAAGATGGATCTTTATTTTCATGCACTTGACCTATATTTTCTTATCACTCCTTTTATGACAGAAATGTATGTACTGTGAAATCAAGTATTAGCATTCAAAGCTTTCTTAACGTATTCATTTGTAAGTGGATGCAGAAATAGCATTTGTGTGTGTTCATTAATCACTCACAAGTTCAGCAATCCTTCTATGAAAAATTTGATTTCAAAAATGTCCTAAGATCTGAAACTTTCTGAGTGCTTACATGACACCACAATGAAAACTTCCCCAGCTAACCTCACATGGTAGTCAACTAACCTCACTTTATAGTCAAAGTGCAGACACACTAAAAGTAATGTATAAAATTCCTCCCAGACTTTTTATGAAACATAAATAAATTTCATATTTAGACTTGATACCCATTCATGAGCTATCTCTTTATTCATACGCAAATGTTCCAAAATCCAGAAAGCTCCCAAATCTGAAATATATCTATTCCCACAGGTTTTCAACCCTTAAAAAATAATTATTTTACTGACTGCTAGGGGAAGATGTGATTCTTAGATTATGCTGTATGTAAAATAAAATATACATCAATACATTTTTAACATCAAGTTTACACATACAAACGTATGGATTAAAATGATACATAATTTGTTGTGTGATGGAAACCACTATGATGTGTTTTACTCTTGAGATCCTGGTATGATTTGACCCTTCAGACGGTGAAGCCACATGTCCAAATGACAGCTCTTGAGCAATCCAGCAGGACATCTCAAAATTCTTGCTAGTCACCTGCCAGCAAAGGATCCGAAGATGTGTTTGCTCAGTGTACAGAAGTCCTTATCAACTTTCTCCTGTGCAGGGTTCCTCACAGCTTCCTACAGGGAGAGTCTAGGGATATCTCTCTGTGAGAATTCCCTGCAGCAAGAAGGCACTAGAGATATATTTAACTCCACAAGCTGTCACACTGTGAATCCATGGGGGAGAGAGATCTGTAGAGGTCTCATTATGAGAATCTTCTAATAGTGCTACAGCAGGGGTAACACACAACAAAACCTGGTGTCAGGGAAAGGAATGAAGTGTTATTTTGGATTTCTAATGACAAATTTTAAGATAGGTCTCCTTTTTTTATTTTTCTCAGGGAAATATCTGCCTCATTATTTTATAGACATACTATATGTTCCCCTTGTTTTAGTTTTTTTCATCATTGTGACCAAAAGACCTGATAAGAACAATTATAGGAGGGATAGTTTATTTGGTTCAGAACTTCAGAGGTCTCAATTCACAGACAACCAACTCCATAACTGGGCTTGAATTATGACAGAAAGGTGTGACAGAGGAAAGCAGCTCAGGACATGGCGACAAGGAAGCAGAGAGAGAGTACTGCTAACCAGGTAGACAATGTTCACCCTAATGCACATTCCCTGTGACCTGTCTCCACAAGCCGCACCCTACCTGTGTACAGTTACCACCCTGGTATTCCATTCAAGTGGATTACTGCACAGATTAAATTCAGGCTTTCATAAACCAAATACTTCACTTCTGAATTTCTTGCATTATCTCACACATGAGTTTTTTGGGAAAACACCTCACATCTAATTCCCACTGGGAAATCTTATGTGGTAGATTCCTGATAACTACCAGCTAGATCGGTGGTGTCCTCTCCTTGGAAGACTTGAAGTTGAGCAAATTAGATATTTCTAAGGAATACTTTTATTTAAACAACTACAACAACAAAAATCTCACTCTCAATATGGATGATGCTACTATGGAAGAATTCAAAATTTTTAGACATAAATACATTTTCAATAATTGATTTTTATTATTTCCACAACACCCTTCCTATCAATCTTTCATTCTCAATCTATTTTTTCTTTGTGGTTTTCCTACTATTAAATCCCCTGAGTGGACTTTTCAGGCCGACTTGTCAGTGAGGGACAACGATGATGCCTGGCAAAGATATGGAAATTAAAACCTTCCAACTGCTCAGTGTTTATTAGCACAACATATGCATTGACACCAGAGTGCGCTTCACAATTATGTGTACACATTAAATCAAATTCTGTTGGAATTTTCAAACTAGAAGTTGCAATTCAATATTTGTCTCACTTTCCATTTACCTCCATGATTGTCTACAACAGTTACTTTCTGATTGTGCTAGCCATGGAGATATAATTTGAATATTAAACAAAATTTTCATGTCTATAAAAAGCATATCTTTTTCTCTTTCTTTTGAAATATGTGATCTTTTGATTTACCTTAGGTTTTTCACAATTTTAGAGCTATGAAATGAGAAACCATGGCCTGGTCAAAATTCAGAACCTTGTTAATGCTGCATCACAGGAAATCGTAAATTAAATATGTATTAAGGTGTGCACATCAACTGTGACTCTTAGCCACCACCTCAACTCCCACAGACTTACAGCTCCGCAAAAGATTGAAAGATTTTGTTTTCCAACCTTTCAAAATCCACACTTGGTTGGACCTTTTGAATATATATACTTTTCTAATGCACAGCAACTGTCATCAAGGGACTCAAAGCAATGAAACCTGAGTTCAAACTATTCACAAGTGTAGGAGACTGAAAACCCATATTTGCAATTTATGAGCAAACACAGCCCTATGTTTCACCCTCCAACAAAGTTCCAATTTTGTTCTCTCATGATTATTCTTTCTGTAAAAGTACCTTTCATTTTGTTAGAAAATTTAAAGAAAACTGAAGTGCTATCAATCAAACTCTGGGTACGATGTGTGCTAGATTGCAGAAGACTACATTAATGTTGAGTTGGGAACTGATAATGTCTGCCCCTCTATTCTTGAATATGATTTCAATTTCAGCTCAATTCAAATTTCATTCCAGCTCATTTCAAATCCCACTTAATCAATTCAATTACAAATGTAAAATTATAAGGATGGGGTTTTAGGGGAGGCGAAGTAATTTCTAGGTCTCATTCCATTTATGAATCTAATTCAATAAAAACTTCACTGAAAATTAATTTTAGTTGCAGATGTAGAAAAATAAAACATGAGAGCACACATGGTGTGGTAGGTAATTTAGTTTATGCAATTGAAAAATTAATTTTGTCCTTCTATATTACATATTAATTAGGCTCACACCTTCAATGTTCTCTAACCTCCTCAAATACAAAAAAAAGGGGAGACACTAGACCTCAGGAAGATATCTTCATTTTCCATCACCAGCAGCCAATGTGATAAAATTGATTTTTATTTGGCAAATAGCAAACTTACTTTTATAAAACATCACCCATTTAAATGACATGTCTGATTTTTTTTCCAATAAGAAACCGATGTAATATATGAAGAATTAGTTTCTTTATAATTAAATATATATTTGCAGGGAGAATATAAGTTTAATTTTTAAATCACTAACATCTGGATACATTTTTTTTTGGTCCCTCTGTGACTGCAAGGGAGCTACTATAAAATGAGAATGAAACTACATGCTTCGAAAACTTGGATTTAACAAGGAGTGCTAAAATTCAACCTTGCATTAGTCATTATAATTTTTTGACACTGTCTTAACGTGTGAAGGAAGAATTGAACTCCAGAGCTAGAAAGGGCATCTTTAAAAGACAAGATTGCCTTTCCGTATGACAGATATTAATATTAGATCATTTGCTTGGCTAGGAGCAGAGCTTATGAGGTGTACGGAGGCCACACAAATTTGCTTGAGATTGAAAACCTTTCTTGCTGTATTTCTTCTTTCTTCCTCTATACTTTACCAGTGAGTTAAAAGAAATATGACTGAGTGTTAATTGGTTTTGCTGTTGTATTCCACATTTGTTATGGAAAAGGTATTCCACTGAAATGTTTGACTCAAATAAGTGCATTCTGTTCTATCTTGCAGGTTTTAAAAACAAAATATTTTATTTTATGTTATTCAGAATATCTAACTTGTATGGAACCTAAAAAATTTCCTCATTTGCAATGTCTCCTTCCACACATTTATACAGCAGACAAACATAACTCCAAACAGACGGAGTTATTGTTCTTATCTCCTTCAAGATAGAAAACAATAATTTCTTATTTTGTGTACTCTTTTCACTCTCAAAACATCAATTTAATTAAGTAAGGGGTTGGAATGAGGCTGCTTGAGAATATATACATTATTTTCTTCTGCAAATTCAGTTAAAAAGAAAGGAGAAAAAGAGAGGGAAGAGAGGGGTTTTACGCAGCTGTTCAATTGCTAGCTGACCCCAGCCCCTGCTGTATAGATAACAACAGTTGGCTATATGGTCAAGACTAGATATGGATACAGATATAGGCAGATGTCAGATTTGGTTTAGATGTAGATGTGGAAGTAGATGTAGATAGGGATAAGTTTGTCGTTTGCCAGTGAGATGACTGAAGCTGGAGTCCAACTCTCTGGGCTCAATACTTAATGCTACTTCTTATAAGATACGTTCCCAGGAGGCAGCTACCTACCCTCTGCAAGATTGAGTTTCCTTTTCTGGTTAGGGAGAATGTTGAAAGTACCTTCCTCCTACAGTTTCTTTGAAAAGTAAATCAATCAATTGACTAAAATTAATAAGACAATTAAAATATTAATAATAAAATTAACTAATTAATATTTCTATAGCACACAATACTGCACACATTTTGAAACATACACAAATCTGCTTCCTACAGATTGATTTGCTCTTTTGAGCTTTGCTAACTCTTGAAGGATTTGGGCTTATAATTTTGGAATTGAAATCCTATTGATCTTGTTGATAAAGTATGTTAAATAAATAAATATTCTTCATATTACTGGCTTCTGTTCAAAGATACTTCTGCATGGGCCTTTGCCATTTCAACCTATCCTGCCAGCAGGAGACTGACTGTTTTCCCTTTTGTCTGTCCTGGTAAGGACTTCTGTATAGCGAGTAGCCTGTGAAAACAAGAAAGGACAGACATCCTTCCTCTCCCTTATAAAAGATTTGGGTTCCTAAGTTCTGACTCTTTCTGTCGCTTCATACTTTTATTATATTATATTAATTTTTTAGATTGTATCTATTTTCAGCATTTAATGCATTCCCTCTATATTAGACACTATGGAAAGGGCTTTAAATGTATTTTTTTCCTAATATTGTGAGTCAAATATTATTATCACCATCTATTATGTGACAAAAATGAATATCAAAGAAATTAAGCAGTATGTCTGGGTCAGGAAGCCTACAGTGGAGGGTGGACAGGACGTGTTTGAAATGGGACAGAAAGTTAAAACCTGAGCTTTCTGATGTCAGATGTAGAAGCAACAACTTCTAGGGGGCACCGACCTAGTTACATAAAAGTAGCATAAAAAGGATCAAAGAATGTGCAAATATTCTATTTTTACCTGTATACTCAAGCAGAAATATGCAATTGATTTCTTTCTTCTCCTAGTCAATTATTCTCTTCCCACGTCTAATGATGGACACCTAGGGCATTCTAGAGGGAGTTATTGCTCTGAAGTTTATATGATCTTAGCTTCAAAAATTAATCATTCAGATGTTTAATTCTAAAACTATTTTGTTATTTAAGAGGAGCTCAATAAATAACTTGTATGCATTTGTGAATGATCTCTAAGGCTTTATTTTTCTAGTTTCCAGTGTCTAGTTTCTTATAACTCATTCACTTTACTTTGCATTGAGAGGAGGGGACCTTGAATTATTCGCCAATTGGGGAGGTACCAAACATATCTATAAAAAGGAAAACCATTGTTATATCAATTGTCAAAAACTGTCTGTAAAGTAAACTTAATAGATACTAAAGATTCAGAAAGGAAATGCCTACCTGCTGCAGAGGGAGGGGGCCTGGTGCCCTGCTAGATGCTTCTCAAGTGTTATCTGCTGGATGAATTTCCTCTAGGTTTCAATATCCTGTTTTTGAAGTGGTGACAATGGTACTTAACTCATGTGACTGTTCAATGAGTTATGTAAAATCATTTATGTTAAGGCATTTGAAGTAGTGTCTCTCTCTACAATTTGCATATAATCCACCTTGTGGGAATCCTAGTATTTTATTGTCAAATTTTGTGAATCTACGAACAAGGTGATACTATTCTCCATAGCTTGAAAAAAAAATAAGAAAAAGTTTATACTTAGATTAAGTAAACTTGCTGCAAGTTGAACAGTTGGTACCTGGTGGAACTGAGAACCCAAACGTGCCGCTCCAAGAACTGCATACTGTAACCATCCTAGGGAGCTGACAAGCACCTGGAAGGTGAGGCCATGGAGCTTTCCAAGGACAACATGCTGCTCAGTAATGACTCTGGCTCTAAAAAGTGCTTTCCAAAAACTTTAGCAACCATCAATGAGCTGTTTGCTTCTCCCTTGTTAGAAAAACAATATATCACTGTTCATAATTTCCCTTGCTATTTTTGTAGGATGTAAGAGGCAATTTAGGAGAAGATGTCGTTTTTCTCCATGTTTATTGCTTCTATGGTATGACCATTGCATACTTACTTAACAACTGTAGAAACAGCATAATTAAGCATTAATTTGAATCATCTTGTGAATCTAGTTTAATGATTATGACAAACCACAATTCCCCAGTGCAAATCTACTGAAGTCAAAATTTTGCCATAGGAAATTATGACTTATTGGTCATAATTTCCTTTAAAATCAATTGTAATGGCTGTTTATTTAGGTTCTGAATCACACATTCAGTCTATAAGGAAACATTGCATTTATCTAAGTAATATAATTCATTACAAAATACATAACCACTAGCCTCTAAAATCTCAGTTTGCCCCAATGTCTCTGCAACACCCTGTTATGTGTGTTTGCATCACTTAAAGAAGAGCTTCCCTTGCCTTTCTCTTAACCACTGAGCTTGTTATTCTTTTTAATTTATGAGCCAAGTCTCTCACACTTACCTCCCCAAATCAAATCCCATCTTCACTGTGCATAAATGTGGTTTTCTAATATCACAGGCAATCAGGTAAAAACAAAACAGAACAGAAACAAAACAAAATCATTGAAATGAGGAAATAGTGTTTCTTTATTATTCTGATTACAAATGTATTTAAATTCCACAGTGAGTATTGTGTAGTCAGTATATGTAATATGGATATGCAAATGTCACATAAAACATCCACTCACTAGTCAATTAATTGGTTTCCATTCAATATGGTGTACACACACACACACACACACACACACACAAAGAGACAGTAAAAAGATCACAAGGGTTTTGTAGATAATTGAAAATTAAAAATAATTCCAAATTAACTGAGATTTCATTTTGTAATGCCTTGGAGAATTTTAGCATCTCTAATTATTTTCCTGTTGGCTATGGTCTTGACTCAGCTCAGAAATGCGGGGACTGATTACTTGTGGATCAGTTTTCCATTTGTGCCTGTCTGAATGGAAAATTGTTTGCCAGATTTACTTACATACTTTACTAATGATTTTCTGCTTCAGTTATATCATATCAATTTTGAATTCCTGAATACAGTGGAAGACAGGGAAAAAGCAAACCAGCAAAAATATTTGGAACACATGCCATGTATGAAAGTCTCTTGCCATCAATTGAATAACCAGCTGCTAATACTTAATATGCTAAATGGTATGACATAGGTGCTTTATAAATGAGCAAAGGAAAATGTTCATTGCTCCAAACAGAAATATTGGCAATTCTTATTTTGTATTCTCTGGAATTTTATTCTTCTCAAAGTGATAAATATGTTTTGATTGATGCCAGTCTTTTAAACTATTAATAAAAATAATCACCACAATACATCCACATTTACTGCATGCTTACTAAGTGTGAGGCACTAAGCTAAGCGCCATAGAATACAGTACTTCCTTCTTGTTCATAAGGAATACATCCCAACACTTGCTGTGCATGCCCAAAATTGCAGATAGTAGTTAACACAATACATACCATGGTTTTCTTATAAACACATAGCTGTATTTAATTTAATTTATAAATTACGTATAGGAAGATAAAACAATAATTAAAATAAAGGAAAAAATTATAATTTGTAAAAATCTACTGATAATTTACAGTATGTTACAATTATAATATATTATTATAACACTATAAGTATAATATAATATAATTGTCATCATTACTACTCTTGTGTCCTGGGACCATTATTAAAAGTGAAAGAGTTACTTAAACACAATCACTGTAATACCATAACAATCACTATGTTAACCACAAAGGCTACTAAGTGATTAATGCATTGGTAGTATATCAGTGTGGATATAACAGAGAAAGATAGGATTCATGACCTGGGTAAGATAGAGTAGTATAGCTTGAGAGTTCATCATGGTGCTCAAAATGGCATGCAATTTAAACTTTATAAACTGTTATTTTTTAAACATTCCATTTAATATTTTTGGACTTTATTTGACTATAAATGAAATTAGGAAAAGCACAATTTTGGATAAAGAGGTGACTGCCATATTATCTTATTAAATCAAATCTTTACATTCTATACTGCAGTATTTCTGATTCAAGGGTCAAAGGAACAGACAGACAGAGGTTTATGTTCAATTTCAATGTCCAACAACTGGTGAATGCAAAGCTTCCCTTAAGATCTGAACACTGTTCCTCATTGTCCAATTGCTTCAGGAATTCCACTCTGACCAAACTATACTCTTGATAAGTAGTATGGCTTTACGGACAAAAAATCATCAATTTTTCAATAATTTCCTCTATGTTTTCTTAATTGCCTTTAGTTCATCATTAGCAAGAGTGTGAGTAAAATCTACTGAGTCATACAAAAAGGCTGATATCTTAGCCCAACCATCCCAGTTCTTCACTCTTGTCTGATGATCCAACTGAAAGCCTTACTCCAAGCTGCCCTGGATTTTCATGAGTATTTTAAGACTTTGACCTTCTTTTAAAAAGCTCAACTGCTTCCCTACTTCCTCACATAATCTGTCTCCTACTTTGGAAAACAAAATTAAAGCCATTGAAGAGAAAAATCTTTTAGGATTAAATATAAAAATCTACCTGTATCTCCATCCATCATCCCTTCTTGCCTTTGTGGGAAGTCACAAAATGTTCTGCTTCTTTCTATCTGAATTCAACCCACCTAGACCTTCCCACATTCTCTGAAGTGCAGAAGACTTGACAACTCTTTCTTGGATATCCACCTCTCAGTTGGTTCATTTGAATTGGCTTTAAAATGCTGTGGCTTACTTTAATGTTAGTTCCCTTGAAGTGCATCTCCAGGTAGCCACATCCTTCACTGGTCCCTCTCTCATTGATTTTGGAATTGGTCACGTAATTTGCTTTGATTAATGGAACATTAGCAAGAATAAGACAAGCAGAGGTCTATACACACTGCACCTTAGGGCTGTTTCTATTCAAAAACTGCCTCTTGGATCCTAGCTGCTTAACAATGAGTAAAGCAAAGTTAAACTGTATGGTGAGATAAAAGTCAGGAGGAAGAGTACAGAGACCCAAGCCCTATGAGGTAAAGCCTTTAAGTACCTTTCAGGCAGGCCATCACTAACTAAATAGAGCTGTCTATGTTTCTGCTGATTTATCACCTGGAGCCTGTAAATCTCTCAGGCAATTCTGATAATTTATACACCCATAGTATATGAAAGATAACAAACCATCATTATTTAAGGCACCTGTTTTTGAAGTGGCTAGTTATGCAGTGATAATTGACAAAAGAAGTCAAGCTAAAAAGATTTTTCTTGGATGAAGAAACATAAAAATACAACAGAAAGAAAAATTAGTTCTTAAAACCTGATTTTATTTCATACCTTCTTCCAATTGCCATATATATATATATATATATATATATATATATATATGCTATATATGTGTGTTCATAAATATATGCATATATACACACTGATGTACACATGTATATGTATATATGTTTGTATGTGTCTGTGAGTGTGTGTGTGTGTGTGTGTGTGTGTGTGTGTGTGTATTTCAGAAAGCTCTCTGGAGAGATGTTATCACAGACTGTGTGTATTTCATAATAGCAAATTCCATCTTCAGTCCACATCAACATGTCTTCTGCCCATGTCCCTCCAGAACACAAGTTTTCTGCAAGGGAATCCATGATTATTTTACCATTTCCTCTTTTTTTTTCTCTTACCCCTCTCTCAGTTCTAGGATGATCTTGACAATTGTGTTGCCCTGTACTTTGTAGTGGAATGTTGAAGCTTGCACAAAAATCCATTCTGGGTTCTGCCATCAACTTCCTCCTGTATCCATGTCCAGGATCTACTTCCTGAACTCTTATCATCTGAACTGAAAAGGTCTCAAGGACATTCCAGTGTTTTATATTTCATTGAAAAGCACCAGTGTGTCCAGTTATGCAACCTAAATTCCAATGTTCACCTCTATCTTAAACTTCATAGTGAGTCCAAAGTTCTTTTATATTTTACTTCTTAAAGATTTAAGAAAAGTGATATGTACATACATAATCATTTTCAAGGAGTATTTACTATGCTGTCAATATTTGTGTTAGTTTTGCTTAATCTCTTACATTTAAGATTGAGTTTAGGCATTCAAAATCCAAAGATGCTAAAAACAAATGAAGAAGTGTATACTTATAAAGAAATGAGATGTTTGACTCATTGGAGTAGAGAAAGGTATGATCCTACTTTTAAGAAATGATTTAAACTCTATATTGCAGCTTATCAAGTGATGTGTTACTTATTTTGAGTGTCACCTTTTAATTTTCCTTCATTCTCATAATATGATAAAGTTGCCAAAACTAGAATGGAGGCCCCTTTTCTAAAGTGTTAGAAACTAGTTCTTCAAATAGGAAAATTCAGAACTTTCCAGGTGAACCTGCACTATGGATAACCTCTCTGAAGGTGAAGCAAAAAATTAAGCTTCCCAAATTATCTATGAACTTTTCTGTTAGCCACAGTGTGAATTCAGATAATCACAACTTTTTCCTGCTTCTTGTCTGGCCTTTCCCCACCCCCGCCCCCAACAACTATGTATATCTCTAGCTCAGAATAATTTTTAAACTATCTGATCATAAGGCAATACATTGTTGACAGATAGTTATTTGGCCTTCTATATTTGCAAGTAGTCAGAGACACCAATTGAAAAATATGGTTTTAAAATTGCCCTTTCCTAAGCTTGGCAGCTATGTGAATTCTCATTAAATTTGTTTGTAATATTTATGACAGAATGCATGCATGAGAAAACCTTTTGTTAATGCTATGTATATATTGAAGTGTATAAGAAAACCTCATCCTTTGGATATAAATAAAGCTAAGAAGGAATAGTGCTGTGACAGTAAATCCATGTTAAGGCTGCTGAACTCTAAATTACATAAAAATCAACTTGTTTATTCTTGACACATTCATCAGACCATGATTAATATATATTTCACATTTCATTATGTGATAAAAAGATGAGATTATGGATGAGCCCCAATTTCTATTTTGTGTGATGGCTATAAAACAGAAATCAAGATAGAGAAGTTCAGGATTCTCAGTGATGTGTGTTCTTCAAAATGAGCAAAAGTTATAAATGCTTAATAGAAATCACTGTAGAAATAGGGCAGCTAAAGTTAACTGCTAAAAAAATACATGTTTTTTTCCATAAAAACATCATCAACAAAGACTAAATTCCTTAGTTCTTTATCAGAGAACAACACTTCCTCTTTTTTTATTTTTATTTTTTCTAATTTAGAGACAGGGTCTCAATGAGTTGCTTAGGGCCTCGTTAAATTGCTGATGCTGCTTTGAACTCACAATTCTCCTGCCTCAGCTTCCACAGCCGCTAGGATTACAGGCATGCACCACTGTGCCCAATATTTTTGTAAGAATATAGATGGCACTAAAAGGAGTGAGCACATCTTTAGGGAGTGTTGTTTTATACTTATGATTCCATAGTAAGAGTCAACTGACAGTAGAAATAGCCTTATTTATTGTTTTCATATTTCCAGACATCAAGCATTTAAAACTTTTAAAGAAAGGTTTATTAGTAGTTGTAGTGATATTTTAAGATTCTAAACAAAACACTGACTTTACTTTCTTCTGTTTCTTATTCAAAAGTAGGTTTCATAAGACATCAGTATTCTATATACTCTTCAAAATAAATATCTTGGTGTACAATCTTTGTATATATACACATATATATTTGTATGAAAACCTATATATTATTTACCCATTTTGATACAAATTTTCGTGTTCATTATAAAATAATATCATCATAAATTTTGGTTGCTTTAAATAGAGAATAAGAAATAGCTAAAACTAGTAACAATAGGAGATATTTCCATAATGTAGAGAAGGTAGACAATGTTTAGTGTACGTTTTGATTGGAAAATTCTACCCATAGATAATTACACATGCTCAAATATATTTAAAAACCTGAGTCCTACCACAGCGGTCAATAACCTGTTTAATAGAACTTTTGAGACAATGCAAACAGTTGTCGAATTCCCCAGTATTATAAATGTGTCTAGGTAAGAAATCTGATTAGTCAGCCATCCAGCACTGGAATTTCCCAATTGGAAGTGAGGCACTATGCTCACAGATGTAGACATAAATATTACTTTATTAATTTTTAGTGTGGATTATAATGCTAAAGAAATCTAAAGACAAATTCTCTGGGAAGTGAATGATTTTCCTATCAGCAAATTACAATAAGGAAGTTAAATTGTAATCAATGTTTAAACATGCATTTAGGACAAAGAGACTTGTCTCTTTGCCACAGAATTTATTCTGACTTAGGCAAGTCAATTTTGAGAAGATTTTTTACTTCATAAGATCTGATTCATTCTGATCATAATTTTCTTAGTCTAATTTTAGGGAGACAGAAGCACTTCTAGATTTCTGATGGGAGTGGGACTTTTGTGGAGCATCTTGGCTTCTCATTGTCAGCACATAACACATAGCTCTTGTTCAACCTCTGACTTTGTACTAAACGACTGGGCAAATAAATAGGTGAATAGAAAATGACTTCCTCATCTGAATATTTATGTCTCAGGAAACATCTTCAGTGTCAGAGTTCTCTAATTTATCTGTTTATTAAAATGCACCTGTTTAAATCTTACTGCCCTAATTCAATTTTGATGCATACATTAATTTGTGACTTTAACCCCTTATATTTAATAAAAGCATATATATCTGTATATATTCATTAAATTTATCAGTCATTCTGTTGGGACATTCAGTTATCTGAAAAGCAAATGCTCAATAAGCCCCACCTGGTATTTGGCACACTTAGACATCACAATAAATTGAATGCAGGTTACTTTGCAAATAGATAAGCACAAACAGACATGAAAAACCATCTACTTGGAAATTAACAGTATTTAAATGCAGATTCGCTTCTACTCAAAAGTTAACACTGTACAAATTTTTATGCAATATTCCTATAGCAGTCATTTTTTACTACCATTCGGTTTTTAATATAATCATCACAAAAACTGGATAAGTTTTAGCTTGATTTCAGTGTTTCAGATGCAGAATGTAATGGATAATTGATCTGTGTGTGTGTATACATGCGCACGTGTATGTGTGTGTGTGTGTGTGTGTGTGTGTGTGTGTGTTTGTGTGTGTGTGTGTGTCTGTCTCTCAGCTTCCTAAAGGCTTTAATTACTAAGAAAAACCCTGACCATTGACATTATAAACAGCTGGAAAACCCGGAAAGGGCAGATCATTCTAGGTAACATTATGAGCTCATGACAGAAAATCATAGTAAGAAGTATACATTACATAATGGCTCCATTCTGTTTTGGGTGTTCTAGACAACTACACCCCAAAATAGGACATTTCCATGCTTATGCATCAACTAAGAAGTGACGTAGGTAAAAAAAAAATTTGCATAAGTACATTTCAGGATGAGTTTAATTGCCTACAGAGTTTGTGTTAGTTTTCTCTCCATCCTAATAAATGAAGGTAAAAATGCTAAGTTTGAAGTAGGATAAATCAGAAGATGTTTAATCATTAACAGTAAAATGGATATTTTGCGGTAAAACTATATCTTAAACCAGTGGTTATGTTAGGCATAAGTCACAAGCACAACAGGCAGATTGCAGAGAGGGCTGACAGTCTCACTTGGAGATCAGCTCTTAGATTCATCATGAAGGTCCTAGACAAATGCACTTTTGTAATTGCTTTCTTCTCATTCGCTTCTCTTGAGCCACGATGTATTTCCAGAGTAACAGGTTTCCTAACAATTTCAGGGGATGATTCTTTATTCATTGTCATACTGAAAGAAGAAAGAAAAGTTTCAGCACATCAAAGCTATTCATTTCACCGTTCAGTTTTTCAGTGAATTTAATATCCTAAGAATTCACACAGGAGTTTTGCAGTGACGGTGGCATTAAAACACATTTTAAGTGCCTACGAAGAAGCAGCAACATCATTACCTTGAATTAAAGTGCAAGAAGAACACTCTACTGGGAACATTATAGTATCCTACAAGAAGAAAATAATTCACCAGTCCTCTTCATAAAATTAGCTTTATTTCTCCTTTCTAGAATAAATGATAGAACATTCTAAAGAATATGTCCTAAATCAGTAGCAAGCTGCCCCTTCTAAATCTCAATAACTGTCTAGGGTAATCTTCGACAGCTGGGTGCTATTAGGATTTGTTCTAATGGTGACAATGTGGAATATGCTAACACAGGGCTTATTGCCACTTATCCAGCAGGGGCATGAAATGAGGTGACATGGTAATGAGTAGATACAAATGACTTTTGTAACTTTCACACTGCTACCAGGCTGAGGCAGGCAATCAGAGGGAACTATTGTCTGCCTTTCGTGATGGTTTTAATGTGTTCCATTTGATTTAATACTGCTGGTAGGCAAAATGTGAAAGGAAAGTAGGTCACTGCCTCTTTGCTTTGCTCAGATTATAGGGCAGTAACTCACCTGGTTTATCCTAAGAGTTGTATTTACTTTCGCTGATGACAAAGATACATGTTTTGAGCTGGGAGGCAGGCCATTCACTGTAAATATAGTCATCGAACACCACTGAGAATAATTATTAAATCATAACATGAAAAACTTTATTTAGAAATGATTAAATTTTATTAATATAAAATAAATTACATACTCTCAGATATGTTAATAAAGGGCTGTCATGTAGGTAACTCTCATTAGAACTGAGGAATTTCTTAACCTTTAGAAGTCTATGGAATTTGTTAATACAGGTAAGTGTCAATCCTTTATTAAGTGCATCATTATTACAGATACACATCTATTTGCTGAACGTTTTACCACAGGAAGAAAAAAATAATATTTTGGGAGATTATTTTTAAACAATTGTCCTTTTAACAAACACTTTGGTTAGAAAAATTAAACTTGAAAATGCTTAAAATGCTTTACACTACTAAAATGTGTCACATCTCTTGGCCTGAGATTCTCTCTGCTTACAGTTCTTATTGACTTTTTATTATAAATGCCATTGTATATAAAACTAAGTAAAGAATAAAAAAAATTAATCATAGGTTAAGATGGTTTTTTTACTGGTAGATAATTTATTAAAAAAGAGAGAGCATTTATATTTTGTAGTTATGTCTTATATGTTCTTGTTTTCCAAGAAACATAGCAACTTGATACATTTTTAAAACAGATTTTAAATATAGTCACCATAATATCAGTCATTCTGAATGCATATACTCATAATTAGTAAGTAATAGGTCGTTTAGATGATTTGTGTAACTTTTTCTTCTCTTTCCTCACCTAAGAAAGGCAGGTCTGTGTGTAATTAATTAGATAAATGTCAAATGTCACATGCTCATTTGTTGAGGGAAAGCCATTCCCACTGCATGCTCTAGAATTATAGGATCTCTACACCCTGACCTCTGCATCTGCATCTTCCATTGGAGGCAGAGTCAAATCAAGCACAGCCTGGAACAAATTGGGGACAGAGCTGCGCTCCTGCTGCCCAGCAACTCCCCTGTCTTATTGCCCTCCTATGGAGAAATTATATTTTCTTAAAAAGGAGCTTTAGCTATTTACCCTCCATTGACAGCCTGCCAGCTGGGAACAACCAGGCTTTTTGCATTCATCATCGTGAACAATTTTTGTTTGATATAGCAGCCTGGCTGGAGACGGGAGACATAGGACAGAGGCAGGGATGTTCAATCCCCATCCCCTTTGTATGAAGGACAATTGATCATCTTTCTTTCTTTTTTTTTTTTTTTTTTTAAGAAGGGAAAATGTAATTTTCTTTATAGTGAAATTTAAGGAGAGAATTCAACTCCAGCTCAATTATTTCTACAAAACATATAAGTAAAATATAATATATAAAATACTAAAGATGTTAGAACACATGCTGCTCAAAGGAAAAGTTTTGAAGTCAAACTTCAGAGGTTAAAAGAAAACCCTATGCTAAAATAGTCTCTTATTAACAGTTTCAAATTAACCTCATGCCTATTGGAGAATATTAATGCTGTATGGAATGGTGGGAGAGACTGTACCAAAGTGTCAGAGTGCCAAAGATTATTAGATTTGGAATGCTGGCTGTGTTAAGCCAGAATTTCACAGGGTAGTAGAATAGGAAGATTCAAATGATATCCCAGACATAGGATGTGATCCCTCAGGAAAAAAATTTTACAAAATAGAAGATTCATACCATAAGCAAGTACTGAATTTTACTTAAGCACTCAAAACACTTTAAAAAATAAAATAATATTAAAAGAAAAAAATCAGGAATTAAGGAATATTAAAATAGAATTTTATAGTAAAATTTTATAGAATTTTTATAGTAAAAAAAGTGCATACAGTTAGCAAAGATAATTTCATTAACTGATTTTTTCCTTCAATTACATATGTCTACACACATGTTTGTGTATGATGTTTGCCATATTTATTATAAATATTTCTCCCTACTTGCGGTTTGACAAAAATATTTGAAAATCTTTGTTTCACAATAGCAGAAAGTTAAATATAACAAGTAGCACACTTGATTGCTCATAGCCAGGGTCCATGCACAGGTGTTCTAGTGCTACCCATGGAGAAAGCAAATCATAAATCCCTGCCCCAAAGGGAAAGTCAGAAGTGCTGGGGCTCTGTACAGCTCCACTTGGCCTGCAGTCCAGCTGGGGCTCCAGAGGAGAGTCACTCAGCATGTTGTAAAGTGAGTAGCTGTTGAGACTCATTCATTATATCGTAGATTATGATTCCCCTGGGCAATGCACTGGAAACTAGCTAGGATGAAATACAGTTTTCCTTTCTTATCCAATACAATGCATATTTATGGAATGCTACTCTTGGCTCAGAGTTTATGTTGAAGGCAGTTAGAGAGTAAATATTATGTGTTAATCATGTATTAGCTACTTAAAATGTACAATATGAAAGATTTACTGAACAGTAAAAATGTAAAGATATCTACTGTGATTAGGATTAATACATTCAAAAAGCTTCTTATGTACAGGGAAAAATAAACTGGATAATATGGAAATCATAATATTATATGTTAAATAGAAATACAGCATGTTTGAAAGCAAACAGAAGAAAGCCACCTAAAGGTGGAATAAATCAGGACAATTGTAATGCATCATTTGAAATAAATATAATGTTATTAGAATGTCAATGAAATAAAATAAAGGGATCATATTATTAAAATTTTAAATATTGAAGAAATTGAAATGTAGAACATACATTAGAAGCTTAATAAATTATCTAGTTGAACTAATAAATATGTTACTAGATGAAAATTATTTACATATATGATATATTGCCTATGATTGATTATTACATATTACAAACTGAAATATTGGTTAAATACAAATATAATCTTTCCAAAAGGTTGATTATTTTGAGTTAATTTTTTTAGCAAATTCTCATTATTAGCATGGTAGTATTCAAAGCACTTTGCAAATAATAATCCTCAACAACATTTCCCACATTTTAAACCTAAGACAACTAGGCCCCCAAGAATATACGTAAATGGACCAATGCCACCCAGGGACTAGGCTAATGTTTACTCTGAGAAGGTAATATAAGTAAATTAATTTTTCTCCATATTAATAATCAGATACACTTTATCATATTTTCTAATCTTTAATTTGTGCAAAAACACACTTGCAACTATTTATATTCATAGACATATTAGTACTTTTCATCTGTAGCAACTTCGGAAATGGTTATCTGAACTAAGAGTAAATAAAATACATGAAATTCTGTGTAAACCTACAGTGAAAAACTTTCATTTCCACAATGAAACATTGGATACAGACTAAATCTGACTGTACACCAAGCAAGCAGATAAAGCATTTTGAAGATTGCAGAACATTTAATAACCAATATGTACACTGAACTTTCCAAAAGGTAGAGTTGTAGTTTAATTTTATTCATAGTTATCAAGTACCAAAGGCTACAAATAAGATAATAAAGACAAAGGAATATTAAAAATTAGATACCTTAAAGAGAGTACCAGGAGAGGATTGCAAGATTAATAAGTTATTAAATTTCAGTGGAACAGCACAATACAGAAACAATGGCTTTCAATACAATAGTGTTTTGCTGGTTATTGACATATGAAGCATTTTTTGGACATTTGATGTAAGTAATTGAGTTTAGGATCTTTTTCTAATGCTTTTAATTTCTTTGTTTTGTTCAGTATTTGAACATTTTAGTCTTTTTTTTTTTCTATTGTACTCTACTAAGTTCTTTCTTCCTTCCACTCTTTCTCCTCCCACCTCATCTCTCCTTATGCTTAATATGAATTCATTCACTACTTAGTTTGACCCATGTAAAAGCTAAATATAACCATATTTTCCAGTCTCTAAAGAAACAGATGAACCTTGATTAACTTTTTTTTTTTTTTTTTACTTAATGATGGTGCAAAAATTACATGCACTTAGTAGAAACTGTTGTGAATTTTGTTTTTTCTCTCAGATAACCATATGTGGGTACAATACTGTATTGTGATGCTGGTCAGTGAGCCAAAGCTTCCAGTCAGAACCATTTAAAAAGGTGAACAACAAATACTTTACATAGAAGTGTTGCCAATATTTTTCAGATACTGTCTTTTGTACTTTTTCATCCCATGTCTGCACAATGTCCATCTGTGAGCATACATGATATATTCGATACTTTATTGTGAAATAGGCTTTGTGTTGGTTGATTTTGCCAACTGTGGGACAATGCAGCTGTGGGATAATAAGCACCTGAAAGGGAGACTCAGCTTATCTATGATGCTTGGTAGGTTAGGAGGCATTTTCAACTTATGATATTGTCAACTTATGATAGTTTTATTGGGATGAAATCCCATTTTAAGTACAACACACCTATATAAGTATCACATTAGAAAATATGTGTCAAATCAACTTTTTGCCTGGCAAGAACAATGTAGAGGAGGAAACGTCTATTTCAGCTTAAGGTTTCAGAAGTTCAGTCTACTATATACCAACACCATACCTCTGGGCCCATAGTGAGGCAAAAAAATCATGGTGTAAGGTAAAATCATGGTGAAGAGAAGCAGCACAAGAGCTGACAGTTAGGAAGCAGAGAGAGAGCTCCATTGAGGAGAAACAATATAAACCCTAAAGTTACACCCCCAGTGACCTACTTCCTCCAGCCACCCACTCTTTGCCTATAGTTAGGACCCAGTTAATCCATATCAGTAAATTGATCCGCTGATTACATTACAACTTTCATCATCTAACCATTTTCACCTTTGAACATTCCTTGCATTGTCTCCTACATGTGTTTTGGGGTAACACCTCATATCTAAACTGTGACACCAGTTACCTAACTACTTCTCATACTATAAGGGTCAGATGTCTTGCCTTAAGTTCATTCTTCTACCCAATATGTAGAAACCAACAGAGCTGTGGAAGAAGCCATATCCATTTAAAATTGAGCATCCTCATTTCCCTGTAGAATCAATTCCTAAGATGACAAGACCTTTCAAATCATTTCTGTAGATAACTTTTCAGGTCTTTCCTAAAATTGTGTACTTCTAAGATCAACGTTATATAGCTTCCTTCTTCCATTTGTATGGACAAAAATAATTCGCAATGCTTATGTTTTTGTTGGCTAATTGATCAGAAAACAGAAAGTATGACAGCAGATTCTAAAACTACTCAGAAATTTCCCAGAAAGCATTCATTATGGTAGATTTGTCACAACATTAGAACTTTTTAATTTACAAAATTTAAACAAGAGATCTTGAACTTTCTATAATAAATTCTGTCATCATGGCAACAAAAGAAACAGAATAGATGGGATATAGCTAAAGGTTAATGTTTCCATGCCATCCAGGTCAAAATTAATACTTTATTTCTCTGGGAATCCCAATTTCATAGCAATAAATAAATAATTGCTTGCAGTACACTATAGTCTGTAAAGGCCATAATAAAGACAAATTTTTAAAGTATTCCTGTTAGTAGAATTATGCAAATGATTTGTAAAGAAACAACCCATATGTCAGTTATATAGAAACAATTAAATTGAGGCAAGAGATTTTTTGCTCATTGTATGGTAACATAGTGGGAGTCAAGAAAATAAAGAAAATACTTCACAAGGAACTTGATTATTTATTTATTTAACAATATTTTAATGTCCGTAGCTTCTTATTTGTAATTTTTTTCCAAAAGATTTTTTTAATTTAACTTTATGTTTCTTCTACCCCTTATTTTTAAAGGTTTTTATTAGTGCATTATAGTTTTGTGTAATAGTGAGGTTCCTTTTGACTTTAATCATATAGGCATGAGATATGTTGTTTAAGTTCTAGTACTTTCTTTTTCCTTCCCTTTTCTCACTCTGTCTTCCCCTTCCTTTACACTGATAGTATTTCTTCTATATATTTATAGTTTTTTTTTAATTCATGATTCATAGATATACATAAAGATGGACTTCACTGTGGATTGCCAGCAAAAGACAAAATTTTATTCTTCTTTTGAGCTGAATAAAATTCCACTGTGTGTATATACTCTATATTCTTTATCCATTCATCTGATGATGAGCACCTGGTCTGGTTCAATAAGTTGACTACTGTGAATTGAGCTGCTATCAACCTAATGTGCCTTTGTCATTTACTATAATAGTGCTGATTTTTGTTCTTTTGAATAAATTCCAAGGAGTGGGATAGCTAAGTCACACAGTGCTTCTAATTATAGTTTTTGAGATCTCCATACTGATTTCCAAAATGGTTGAACTAATTTGCAGTCCCACCAACAATGTTATTAGTGTATCTTTATCTATGCATTCCCACCAGCATTTTATTATCACTTGTGTGTTTTTTCATGTTTTTTTAATTGTGCATTATAATTGTACAGAACGCTGGGATTGTTACATACTTGCCCATGCATACAATGTAACAATATAATTTGGCCAGTAACATTCCCTAGTATATTCTCATTCTTTGTCTTCCTCTGTCCCTCTGGTTCCTTACTCTACTTAGCTCCCTTCAATTTTCACAAGATTTCTACCCACCCCTTTCTTTTCCTTTGTCCTCTTAAGTTTCTACATCTGAAAGGAAACATATGACCCTTGAATTTGGCTTATTTCTTAACATAATGTTTGTCAAGTTAAAACTATTTTCCTAAAAATTACATAATTTTACTCTTCTTTATGGCTTAAAAAAATCCATTGTATATTTATACCATACTTTGCTTATTCATTTATTCCTTGATAAATACCCAGACTAGTTTTGCAGTTTGGCTATTGTGAACTATATTTCTATAAACATGGGTATGCATGAATGGATAAATTCCAAGGAGTAGCATAATTCAGTCATATGGTGGTTCCATAAATAGTATTTTGAGGAACCTCTATACTATTTTTCATGGTGGTTGTACTTATTGTATAGTCCCATCAAAGTGTGAAAGTATTCTTTTTTCCCACACATACTCTTCAGCACTTATCACTGCTGGTATTCTTCATTGGTACTTTTCTGATTATAGTGAGATTAAATCTCAGAGTAATTTTGACTTGCATTTTTCTAATTGCTAAAGTCACTGAACATTTTTTATACATTTCTATGTCATTTGTATTTCTTCTTTGAGAATTGTCTGTTTAATTCCTTTGCCCATTTATCATTTGGGTTGTAGTTTCATGTTACATTGTTTGAATTCTTTACATGTTCTTAATAGTGATCTTTGATTAGAAGATTTTCCTCCTTTTTCTCAGTTCTCTCTTTACATTCTTGTTTTCTTTGCTATGCAAAAGCTTTTAAATTTGATACCATCCCATTTCTTTATTCTTGGCAGTATTACCTGAGCTATAAAGGATTTTACTGTGGAAGAAGTTGCCTATGCCTATAGATTGTTGACCCTATATTTTCTTCTAGAAGCTTCGTAGATTTTGTTGTAATTCCAAGGTCTTTGTTCCATTTTGAGATGGCTATTGTACAGGTTTACAGAGATAAGTGTCTATTCTGATTCTTCTACATATGGATAACTAGTTTCCAATAACCATTTTTTAAAAAAAGATCTATTTTCTCCAATGTATATTTTTGGTATCTTTAACAAGAGTCATATAACTGTATTGGTGTGGATTTATTTCTATTCTTTATTTTGTAGCATTGATCATTCTGTCTGTTTTTATGCCAGTACATACAATTTTTATTACTATGGATCTGTAGTATAATTTAGTGTTGGGTATTGTGAGGCATCCAGCCTTGCTTTTTTTTTTTTTTTGCTTAGAATTGCTTTGACTACTGTGGATCTTTGATCCTTTCAAATGAATTTTATAACTGTTTTTCATTCATTCATTCATTCACTCATTCATTCTTTCTTTCTTTTTTTGTTCTGTGAAAATGTCATTGGTATTTAAATGAGTATTTCATTGAATCTGTATACTACTTTTGGAAGTATGGTTATTCAAAAATACTAATTCTTCTCATCCATGAACATGGAAAGTCTTTCCATCTCTTTTTGTCTATCAATTTCAGTCTTCAGTATTTGATAGTTCTCATGATAGGGATCTTACACTTCCTTATTAGATTTATTCTATTATTCTATTGTTTCTTTTTTTTTCTTTTAGAATTTTGATGTTTTTTCATTTATTTTTATACCTTTATTTTGTTTATTTATTTTCATGTGGTGCTGAGGACTGAACCCACTGCCTCACATGTGAGAAGCAAACACTCTAGTGCTGAGCCTCAACCCCAGTCCCTTGTTTTTGTTTTTAAGGTTATTATGATGGGATTGTTTTCCTGATTTCTTTCTCTGCAGATTCTTTATTGGAGTATAGGAAAGCTATTTTTTTTCTTATGTTGACCCTATAACCTACTGATTTGCTGAATTAACTTTCTCCAACAGTCTTCTTGTGAAGATTTTTAAATTTTCTAATTATAGGATCATATAATCATTAAACAGTCATTTTTTGAATTCTTAAAAACATGTTTTTACCCGTTTTGTTACATTCCCTTGGCTAATTCCTATACACAGATTCTCCAGCAAAATAGTCAATAAGAATGATGACAGTAGACATCTTTATCTTGTTGCAGATTTTAAAGGAAATGCTTACAGTTTCTTCCCCATGGACTATGATGTTGTCTTTAGGTTTTTCATGTATAGCATTGATGATATTGGGTATGTTCTTCTTTCTATGATGTCTCTAGCATTTTAATCAAGAATTGGTGCTGAATTTTGTCAAAGGCTATCTGTGCATCTATTGAGATGACTGTGTAATTTTTTTGTCCTTAATTCTATTGATATGTTTAATTACTTTTATTTATTTGCATATGTAAAACCATCCTTTCACTTTGAGATAAAAGCAACTTGGTCATAATGTACCATCTTCTTAATATGTTCTTGAATATGATTTTCTAATATTATATTAAGGATTTTTACATTCAAATTTTATCATGGGTATTTTTCCATGGTTCTCTTTCCTGGATGAATCCTTATCTGGTTTTAGTATCAAGTTGAGGTTGGATTTATAGAATAAATGTGGTCATGTTCTCTCCTTTACTCTACTGAAATAATTTGAGGAACATTGATATTATTTCTTCTATAAAGGTCTTGTAGTCCAGTTGAGTGTTCATTTGGTCCTGGGCTTTTTTTGTTGTTGTTGTTGTTGTTAGAGACCTTTTTATTACTGCTTTTATTTATTGCTACCTATGGGTCTATTTAGGTTTTCTACATCATCTTGATTCAATTTGTTAGGTCATATGTGTCAAGAAATGCATTCCCTTTTTCTAAGTCTTCCAATTTTATGGTGGACAAGTTTTTAAAATACTGCCTAATGATATCCTATTTTCTGTTACGTCTGTGGGGATTTTTCTTTTTTCAACTCTAATTTCATATAATTTAATTTTCTCTCATTTTCCTTTGCTTAGTTTAAGTTTCTTTCTTTTTTTTTTTTTTTTTTGTCA
This sequence comes from Callospermophilus lateralis, assembly GCF_048772815.1. Lineage (NCBI taxonomy): Eukaryota > Metazoa > Chordata > Mammalia > Rodentia > Sciuridae > Callospermophilus > Callospermophilus lateralis. The sequence goes on along the minus strand of NC_135312.1, from coordinate 127,699,819 downwards.
ATCTTGTTTATCTTTTCAAAGAACAAACTCTGTTTTATTCATTCTTTTTTTTGTGTGTGTTGTTGATTTTGATTCTGATCTTAAATATTTTATTCCTTCCACTGATTTTTTTAATTTGTTTTTCTTGTTTTTAAAGGGCCTGTAGATGCATAATTATGCAATATATTTGTGATTTTTTATTTTATTATATAGATACATGAAGCTATAAACTTTGCTGTAAGTCCCCAAAGTTCTGAAATGTGGTGTTGCTACACATATTTAATTCTAAAAATTGGCAAATTTATCCATGGGTTGCTTCTATCACCCCTTCATTGATCAGACATTTATTTTTTCCAATGTCTATGTATTTATACAGGTTATTTGATTTTTTAAAGTGAATTTCTCCTTTTTTTCTATATAATTGGATAAGATTCAAGTTTTATTGAAGGTTTTTTTTTTGGGGGGGAGGGGCTTTTTTTTGTTTTGTATTTGTTACAAGTTGCTTTGTGGCAAAAAAATATGTTCTATTTTGGAGAGGGTTTCACAAATACCTGAGAAGAAAAGAGTACTAAGCTGTTGTTGGGTGAAATATTGTTAAGGTCTGTAAACAAGTCAGATTGGCACCTGTTATTTTGCCAGAGAAATGTTAAGAGTCTGTAAACAAGTCTGCATGGCGCCTGGCAAAATGCCAGAGGGAGTGGTTTGTGAAGTAACAAAAGCGAACCATTAAGTGTGGAGATTCCTTATTGGTTGACTGCTGTATCTATTTTATGCTAATTAGATAAGCTGTGTAAAATGTATAAATATCTCTCAGGTCCTACAATAAAGGGCTCTCACTCCTGCTGCATCAACGTATACAAGTTATTCGTCACCCCCTGGTTATTTTGCTGCAGCCGGACTACAGCAAAATATTCCAAAAATATCTCCTAAATAACTTATAGTATTTGTTAGGTCTATAGATGCTTTACTGAGTTTATATTTCAATTATTGGCAAGAGTGGTGTGTTGAATTCACACAGTAAAATTGTACTAGGGTATTTCTGAGTCTTTGAGTAGTGTTTTATATGCTAAGTGTGTCAATGTTTGGGGAAAAAATATTCAATATCATTATATCTTCTTGCTGAAATGTTTTCTTTACCAGTCTCAAGTGACCTTCTTTGTCTCTTCTTATTAATTTTGTCTTCAATTTTTTTTCTTTATCCTTTTTTTTTTTTTTTTTTTTTTAAGTGAGAGATGCTGCTCTTGTTTGCTTTCAGACTCCATTTGTTTGGCACATCAATTTCCAGCATTTCACTTTCAGGACATGGCTGTCTTTGCCTACAACATTTACTTGGTTCCTGTTTCTTAATCTGTTTTGCCAGCCTATGTCTTTTGACTAGAGAGTGGAGACCATGTACATACATTGTTTTAATAGACAAATATTTATTAATTCCTTCTCTTTTTATTTATTTCAAATGTTTACTCTGATCCTGTTTCTCATTTACTTAGTTACACTTCAAACGAAATTTGTCCATTTGTGAACTCTGGGATTTGTTAGTGTTTTTATTTTATTTTTTCTCTGTGTAAATACTTCCTTAAATATTTTCTGTAATGAAGGCTTATTAGTCATGAATTCTTTAAGTTTCTGGTTATCTTGGAAGATTTTTATTTCTCCTTTCATAATAAAATATAGCTTTCCTGAAAATAGCATTTTGATTGACAGTTATTTTCTTTCAAGTCATGGAACTTAACATTACAAGCCCTACTAGATTTTAGAATTGTGTTGCAAAATCAGAAATAATTAGTATTGGCTTGAATCTAATTCTTACCTGATATTTTTCTCTTGAGGCACTTAAAATTCTATCCTTTCCTGTAGATTGGACATTTTACTCGTAATGTAGAATGGAGTGGTTCTTTTTTGGCTTTGTTTATTTGGGATCCTGAAAGTGTCCTGAATCTGGATGTCCTTCTCAATTTGGAAGTTTGGAAATTATTCTGTTACTATTTTCCTGAAGAGATTATCCATTCCATTAGCTCCAGTCTCACAACTCTCTGATTCCAGATATTCTCAAATTTGGCCTCTTAAAGGTGTTCTTGAGTTCTTGCATTTTTCTGGTCAAGGTTAATTGTTTTCTTGTCTTTAATATTGTTTTAATATACAAGATCAGCCACTTTGTCTTCCAGTTCTGAAAAGTTTTATTCAGCATGCTCTGCTTTGTTAGAGACTCTTTCAACTGGATATTTTACTTGATCGATTGTATCATTAATTTCAAAATTATTGTCTCCTTTTTCAATATCTCTGTATGTCCCTTTATTGGATTTCTCATTTACGCCCTACAATGATTTCTTTAATTCATTCAGCTGTCTTTCTGAGTTCTCTTGGAATTCATGGATCATTTTAAAAAATCCTTGTTCTGAATTTTTTATATGGTATTTTATCCATTTGATGTTTGGGGTCAGTTGATGGTGAATTTCAGAGGGATAATGTTACCTTGGTTTTTCTAATTTTTTTTTTTCTGTTGGATTTTATACATTTGTTAGGATGGATTTCTCTTTCACTCTTAGGCATGGGCCATTTTAGAACAGTCTTTTGTTGCCAAATTGGTCTAGAGTGGTGTAGACTGAGTTCTATCATAGCTGTCTTGCCCACATCCTTTGAGTTTACACTGTTTTGCTGTAGGAGGGAATGCCTATTAGTGGGCACTGAGTGTTCCCTCAGCTGTTCCTTCATGGGGCCTGGTTGTTTTTCTTTTCTGTTCCTTTTATTAAGATATCATTGATATCTAAGCATGGCTAATTTGTGTGCGAATTAGTCTATCTCTTGGCTGAGTTTAGCACAACAGCAAAGTCTGTACACTGTGAACTAGTAATATAGCTTTCCAGAACCTCACAGAAAAGGGAAACCAATAAACAGCAACAAACAAAGTAAGCAGTATGCAATATTTTTAAACTAACTGATTTGTTAGAGTCTGTAAACAAGTCAGGATGGCGCCTGGCATTTTGCCAGAGAAATGTTAGAGTCTGTAAACAAGTCTGGATGGCGCCTGGCAAAATGCCAGAGGGAGTGGTTTGTGAAGTAACAAAATCGAGCCATTAAGTGTGGAGATTCCTTATTGGTTGACTGCTGTATCTATTTTATGCTAATTAAGACAAGCTGTGTGGAATGTATAAATACCGCTCCTGTCCTACAATAAAAGGCTCCTACTCCTGCTGTATCAACGTACACAAGTTGTTCGTCACCCCCTGGTTATTCTGCTGCAGCCAGCCTGACTGCGGCACTGATGCTTACTATTACATCTGCAAAAATAATTGCCATGAGAAGAGGAATAATGAATTCCAAAATTTAATTGCCAAAAAAAAAAAAATGAGTAACTGTGAATCAGTTTTGGCATTAAAGCAAACAACAGTTGTGAAATATAACATTAAAACTAAGAACTGTAACATGAATGGCCTGGGCAGGAGTTATGTAAACCAAATTATTCTCAAAGATTGTAAAAGCACTCTTCATTAAGAGAAAATAAAATGTGATAGGAAGTTAAAATAAAGTTTAGAATGTTTAAAATGTGAGCAAAAAGAAAGTAGGAAAGGTGTTTCAAGTGATGACTACAAAAAGTGGGGAAACACAATAGAAAGAAAAAAGTTAATAATGAGAGACAGAATAAAGAGAGTAAAATAATTTGGCCATTAGGGGAAGAAAGGAGGAAAGAAAAGGAGAAAAAGGAAACACACAAAAACAAAATAAGCCAACAAATCACAAACTTAAAATACAGAAAAGAACAATCTTAATAAATTTTTTAATGCTAAAAATGAGCGGAGGGGGAGTAACAACTGCATATATTTATATACATCCATAAACTATTAAGCACAGTAAGATCACAAAAAATGGAAAAAGGAAAAGATCCCTAATTTAAAAATGAAAGAATTATCTTCACTGATATGCTCAAAACTGTTAATAAGGCTGGATGGTCACTGCCTATGGTTGAGCATCCTTTCCATTTTCCTTCAGATGTGTACTGAGAGGAAGAGCAAGGGTTAGGTGTTTTTAAACCCTTCCTCTTCTTGTTTTATTCACCAAGCTGATATCTGGATTAGTCTAAAACTAAAGTTGGTTGAAAAAGCTTTCAACTTCCCTTCTCAGGAGTATAAGGACTGAATAGAAAGTACCACTGATTAAAGTTTTTTCTGGGCAGATGAGATCCATGCAGTCCCAGGCTAGGGCTCATGCAGAGTTCTAAGAGGAGAGCAGTAGTGGCTGGATTTTAGCTTCAATAAAATCTAAGGGGCTTCAGTGGGTGGCCTCTGCTCTGGAAAGATTAGATCATCACAGCACTTGGGCTTGACAGATACCCATCAGTGCTGGGTTTCTGGATCACAAGACCCTTCCAAGAATTCTACACAGAAGGCAACCCTTCATAGGTCTCACACATTTAACTGCCTGTGGATATGGCCTCCCAACACCCTAAGAATAATCACCATAGCTGTTCATTTCTGCATCCTTCTTCAGCTTATCATGTCCCCTGCCAGATTAAAAGGGAAAGCACATTTCACTTCCATCTGTATCTTTGGTTTGAATCCCCAGGGTGCAATCTTCTGTGGGCCTGTTTCACTCACCACCTTCTAGGCAGGTTCTGGCTGAGACACTGTGGAGATATTTGCTATAATCTTCTGGGTTTCTGTACCAGCAAGCTGCAGTGAGATGTCCTCAGGTCTCAGCTTGCCAGTTGAGAAATGCAGGGCACTTTTCAAGCACCAGTCTATTGTGGAGCCTCTGGACCCACTAAGTTCATTTGCTCTTTTCTGTCCTACAGGTATTTCTGTGTCAGATTTATCTCTTCCCTTTCTGGGTGCATTATCCCCTCTCCTCTGTGGTGAACCTGCACTATTACTGCAATGTGCTTGTCCCCAATGTAATCACAATTATTCTTTGTTGAATGCACCCAAATATTTGAATTTCTAAAAGACTCTATCTGATATTAAATTTCAGTGAATTCCCTCTTTCATCCCCTCACTGAGTAGCCATACTTCTGTTGCCTGAATCCTAACCCATGGAACAACTGCAAATGCAGCCTTTCTCTCATCGGCTGTCTTGAATCTCTTGTATTATTTGTATTCCTGATGATCATCATTCTAATTGAATTGAGATGAAATCTCAGTGCTGTTTTGGTTTGCATTTCCCAGATTGCTATGGATGTTGAATGCATTTTCATATATTAGTTGGCCATTTCTATATCTTCTTTTGGAAAAATAGGTTTAGTTCTCAAGCTCAATTATTGATTGGGTTAATTGCTTTCTGTCTGTGTGTCTGTGTGAGTGTTTATTTATTTGTTTGATGTTAAATTTTCTTTTACATTCTTTATATATTACAGACATATTTTCTCCCATTCTGTCGGCTCATTCTTCATGCTTTTAAGCATTTACCTTGCTGCACAGAAGTTTTTATAAGGTGAAGACATCCCATTTATTTATTCTAGGTTTCATTTCTTGAGCTTAGTGATCTTGTTAAGGAAATAAGTGCCAGAACCAATATGTTACAGTGTTGATCCTGTTTTCTTCTAACAGTTACAAAGTTTCTGGTGTAGTTCCCAGGTCATTGATCCACTTTGATTTAACTTTATGCATAACCAAAGCTAAGGTTGTAGTTCCATTTATATCCAGTTTTCCCAGCACCATTTTTTTGTTTTTGGTGCATTTGTAAAGAATCAGGTAACTCTGTATATATGGACTGGTGTCTGTATCTTCTGGTGTCCGTATTCTTCTATCCCATGTCTGATTTGATAGCAATGCAATGCTCCTTGTGTTTCTATATCTCTATAGTATAATTTGAGATCAGAAATTGTGATGCCTCCAACATCACTCTTCTTTGGCTATTCTGTTCCTTTTTCTTTTTTTTTTTAAATATATTTTTTAGTTGTAGATGAACAAATACCTTTATTTTGGTTATTAATTTTTTATGTGTTGCTGAGATTTGAACAAAGTGTCCTGCAAATCCTAGGCAAACACTCTACCACTGAGCCACAACCCTGGCACCCGTTCGTTTTCTTTTTCATAAAGAAATATGCTGCTATATTTTCTAGTCCTATGAAAAATGTCATTGATGTTTTGATAACTGACTTGTAAACAAGTCAGGATGGCGCCTGGCATTTTGCCAGAGGGAGTGGTTTGTGAAGTAACACCAAGGAGCACTTAAGTGTGGAGATTCCTTATTGGTTAACTGCTGTATCTAATTTGTGTTAAGATAAGCTGTGTGGAATGTATATCATACCCCTCCTGTTCTACAATAAAGGGCTCCCACTCCTGCTGTATTAATGTAACACGTTGCTTGTCACCCCTCTGGCTATATTGCTGCAGCGGGACTGCAGCAGATGGTGGCCCCTACCTGGAGCCCCGGACACTGGGGGTAAGTGACGAAAAAAAGCTGCCCATCCCTAGATAGGACAGGAGCAAATCTGCTCGTCCTAAGTTGATGGGGAGAGGGGGAAAATGGCCATTTTGAGAAAATGGAAAAGATTGATGCAGTATATTTGTGTCTTGTTTTGTCTCAGTGTATTGTATTGTCTTTGTGATGAAATATGGAAGGGGTGAGAAGTAAATTACTAAGGGAAAGAGGCACCCCTGTGGAACCAAGAGCAGTTAGGGCATGTGTTGATGGAAGCCCAGGAACTCTAGTCAGAAAGAAGAAAGTTCAGAAGAAGAAGGATTACCAGGAAAAAAGTTGCAGCAAAAGGCTATTACTGAATACTTTTTGTTACCAGAGGGTGCGTGAATCAGTGCAGCGGCTGCCACCTGCACAAGCCAGTCATGGTGCAGCAAGCAGCAAGGACTTTCCAAGTGGCTGCAGCCCCCCCCCCCCCCACCGGGGAGCAGGACGCCACTGTGAGAGCCCAAATCCACACCTGACCTGGAGGCACAGTCTCGCAGGCTCTTGCTCCCTGTGCCCAGTGGCATTTTGAGTCTGGAACACTCCCCGGACTCTCCCTGGGGCCATCTGGGGCTGCCTGGGACACTGCAGGTGGAAGACAGCCCAGATCCCTGAAGTTTGATCATTTCCAAGGTCAGTAACTACAATGGTTCTCCCACACCTGGAAGCTAATGAGTAATGAGCACCATTAAGGCTTATTTCAAATGTAAAAAACCTTGAGATAATGTACTAAATTGTTCACAAGGTTGTTTTCTTAGTGCCTGCTGGAATACTACAGGATTTTCTTTAGCTCATTTCCGGAGTTCACGCCTTCATCCCAGTGCCAATGAGGACGAGGGTGGAAGAATTTCCAGTGTTGCTGAAAACCAGGTGAAACTTCAGATCAAGCTAGCTGCCTGCAGAACTTACCTTGACTGTAATTTAAGCTAGATGCCTGCAGAATTTACCTGGACTGTGATTTACCTGGACTGTGAGTTAATCTATTGAGACACTGCTTTACCTGGACTGAGACAATAAACTGTAATCTACAACAAATTGTAACTCCATATCTTTGCTAATGGTGTCATTGCTGGTATAATTTTTCCAAGGGCTTGTTAAATGGATCCATCAATTGGCTTGGTATTGTGGCATTTTGTATCCTACCCTTCTGCTTGTAACAGATTATTTATGGTGTTTGTGTAAAAACCACTATGGTCATTATTTAAATTAAACAAAGGGGGAAATGTTAGAGTCTGTAAATAAGTCAGGATGGCGCCTGGCATTTTGCAGAGGAAGTGGTTTGTGAAGTAACACCAGTGAGCCATTAAGTGTGGAGATTCCTTATTGGTTGACTGCTGTATCTAGTTTATGTTAATTAAGGTAAGCTGTGTGGAATGTATATATGCCCCTCTGGTCCTACAATAAAGGGCTCCCACTCCTGCTGTATCAATGTAACAAGTTGCTCGTCACCCCCGGGCTATTTTGCTGCAGCCAGACTGCGTAGATAACATTTTCTCTTTACAAAAATTTTATTAGTATATTTATTTTGATATATTACTTCTGTATATTCAAGAATGCACATCCTCTGTGCATTGTTCCCTTTGTAGTTTTCACAAGTGTCCGTGGTAATCTTTCTTATTTCTTTCTCTCACTCACTTTCTCTTTTTTTTTTTTTTTAATTTGGGTCTTTTCACAGTTTTGGTTAGTTAGTTTGACTAAGAGTTCATCAATCTTTTATTGTCTTTTCAAAGAAGCAGTTTTTGTTGCATTGCTTCTTTGTATCTTTTTTTTTAATTCTCAATTTTATTTCTTCTACTGATTTTGAATTAATTTATTCTACCTATTCTAGGGCTTCAAAATGCAACATTAGATTATTCACTTGGCATCTTTCTTTTTTGATGTAGGGACTCAAGTTTATAAACTTTCCTCTTAAACTGACTTCATATTGCACCTGGATTTTTGATGTTTTATCTCTTTTCTCATTTGTTTATAAGATTATTCTGAATTTGTTTTTCCTCTTTTACCTTCTGTGGCATTCTTATTTCAAAACAGTACTATTTAATCTCCAGGCATTAAAGTGTTGTAATGTTTTTTCCCTTATTACTGATTTTGTAATAACATTCCATTTTGATCTGAAATAAGAAATTATCTCTATTTTTCTTGTATTTTATAAATCTTGATTTGTAAGCTAAAACATGATCTATTTCAGAGAAAGTTCCACTTGACACAGAGAAGAAAATGGATCCAGTTTTTGATGAATAAAATATTTCACAGATGTCTGTTAGTCCATTTGAGTAATAGTTTGGCTTTTTATTTTTTCAACCTCTAAAGAGTTTTAATTTATATCTGGATGACCCATCTACTGGTAAGAGAGTGTTAGAATAGCTTATTGTAATTGGGTCTATTTGATTCTTTATATCAAAGAGAGTCTTTTATGTATATTGGTGCCCCAATATTTGAGACACAAATATTTATAACTATTTTGCTTTCTTGTTGCATTATTCCCTAACCAGTATAATGAGATCTTCCTTTTCTCTTTTGATTTTTATGTCAAATCCACTTTTTCATATATGAGAACAGCTAGTCCTACTTACTTTCATTTCCATTTGTGTGGTACAACTTTTTCCCATCTCTTCCTGCCCTCCAGCATGTGGATATCTGCTTGTAAGGTGATTCTTTTGTAAACAACACTTGGTTGGGTCCTGTCCCCTGCCACCTCCATCCTGCCAATGTATGACTTTTTGTTGGCTATCTTAGATCATTTACATTCAGTGTTATTTTAGAGAGTGAATTGATTCTTATTTTAAGTCATTTTGGTTTATTTCTAATATTTAATTCATACTTGATTCTCCTTAGGTTGTTCAAGCGAAATTTGACAATAAACTGGCTCTAATATTTATTTTTATTTCATATGTGTGAAATATGTTATTGACCATACTTTGTGGTGGTGTTTAGTTTTTGTTTTTTTCTTTTTTTGAATCAGTTTCTTCTTATCATGGCAAGTTTTTGTTTCATCTTTAATTCTGTAGGACAGCTTTGCTAGATGAGCAATATTATTTGGTACTCATTATCTTTCAAGCCTTAGTATACATTATTTCAAACTTCAAGCTTTCCTTATGTTGGGGTCTAGGATAAGAAATTAGTAGAAAATCTAATTGTCTTATTTCTGTGACCTTCCATTTATCTTTCATGCATATAAGATTCTATACTTATTCTGTGTATTAAACATTTCCCTTATGCACCTTTTAGGAATCTTTTTTTCTTAAAATCTGGAGATCTAAATGCTTGTTGTATTGGGATTTTTTTCTCATTCCTTAGGTTTGGGGAATTATCTGATATTATTTCATTGAAAAAAACTGTGTACTCCTTTAGTTTGTATTCAGTTCCTTCTACGCGTGCCAATGATTCTTAGATTTGGCCTCTTCTATTTCTTGAATATTTGATCATGTTCCCTTAACATGTTTTTCTTACTGTTGAATTTTGTTTTCAAAATTATATACTCTGTCTTCAAGGCCTGGGAAACTGTCTTATGCATGATCTGATCAATTGGTGATATATTTTTTTTTAAAAAAATGAATTTTTATTTTGGTTTATTGAGTCTTTCATTTCCAGGATTTTGTTGGTTTGTTTCAGAATCTCTATATAATTAGTGAAATTTTTATCTTTCCCTTCTTGTATTTTCATTTAATTTATTTCTTATATATTCTTTCAATTTACTAAGCATTTAAACTATGAATTTTCTAAATTATTTATCTGACATTTTCTCTACTGTAGTGTCAATGATTCCAATAGTTGATGTGCTGTGGGCTATTTGAAATTCTTATTCCCTTGTTTTTCATATTCTTGGCATATGTACCTATCTTATGGGATGTTTTCATCTTCTACTTTTGTGCAAGAAACTATTTAGTTAGTTTCTTTTTTGAGCCCCAGGCTGTACAAATATCCAAATATTGATCCTCCCACTCAGCATGTATTCTATATTATGCCCAATATTAACACCACTTTGAGAGAACATACTAAACTCACTTAAATGCAATTACTTCAGAGCAAAACCATGCATTAATAAAACCTCGGGGAAAATATTGTTCCAAATGTTTCTTCAGGTATAAAATCAAATCAATCATTTGGATTGATAGATATGCCCTTATTATTCAATATTGTAGCTATCAATTCAATACAAAAATAATATCTGTAAGATCAAAATTGACACCAGAGCTCTTAATGATATTCCATACTGCAGTGTGGAGATGTCTTCTGGAGTTTTTTTGATTTAGATTTCTTCAGCATTTGGGAACTTTAGAAATGCCCACCACTCCTCAGCTTTATCTCTAAGTTTCTCTGGATACAGATGTAATGATCATAGCAGCTCACCTCTGATGCAATTCTAGTATTTTTATTCTAATCTTTGTTGTGTGCAGGTATCTACCAGCCTTCTGATTGGTTAGTGGGGATGGTCCTAATTATGACTTACCAGTCAGGTCACTCCATATTAGGGAATGCAGTTCTGTGTGTCCCTGTAAAGATTAGTTCTGTGTATCCAGCACAGTCAAATCCAGCCTGGGCTCCCCTGTGTATGGCGACCCTGTGCAGAGTTGGGTGGTCTAATGTACAGGTATTGTATTCTGGTTGGTGTGATGTTCAGTGACCAATGTGGGCTGTGTGGGGCTGCTGACCCCTCTCAAGTGGACAGGTCACAGGACATTGGATTATATCTGAGCACACAGGATTGTGGTTCATGTCTATGGGCTGCTACTTTATAAGCTTCTTTGTTACTATCAATAACAGCGCATAATTTTCCACTGGCTGCTTGTGTTTATACTCAGGAAATGTGTTCTGTGAGTCTGTGCATCTGAATGATAATTGAGTTAAGTAAGATTTGCAACTGTGATTCTCCTAGATATTCTGAGGCAGGAGCTATCTCCCTGTTTGCAGACTCTGTAGGACAGAAGCCTCTATCCCAAAGGTACCATTTCATGACTCAAGTAGAATGTCATTTGACCCACCTTCATCTGATCTCTTACTACTGGAAATTTTGTGTTGCTGGATACCTGCTCTCCTTCACTTTGGACTCCTTGTAGTGACAGTAAATGTTTGGTGGCTTTCTACAACTATGGGTCCTGTGGATGAAGTCTCTCTTTACTGAGTCTGGGGCACAGAAGCCTCAAGATCACTGGGATTTCACTTGTCATGATGTAGATAGGTTTAAGTTGGCCCATCTTCTCCTGCACTACTGTGGATGCTATAGGGAGCACCGGGTTGGGGTGAACACTCCCACAGAGTAATTTTTTCTTCCATCATTAAACCCCACTCCCCTGTCCAAGGTGGGGATGGGGTTTCCCAGAGCTTTTAGCTAGCAGTTATCCTACTACCCCTCCTTCTAGGAGAATTACTGAGACAACCTATTTAATAGGCATTCCTTATGGTTTTATTTGTTACTGTCTGTTGGTGGGGAGAAGCTGTGTGGATTTAATTTCTTCTAGGGAAACTGACTAGTTGTGAACTCTATAAGAGGACTGCCCTGCCCAGCACAACTTTCAGTCCCAAATTTTGGATAAACCTTGTGGTAAAAAACTTGTTTTTGCTGTCCCTGCTCCATTTTAACTAGGTCTACTTTTCTTTCCAACTTCTGTAAAGAAAAAAAAAAATAGCTTTTGAACTTTTTTACTTCTTCTCTCTTTGTTACCACTCCCACCTAACTCCACCCAGGTCAGGATTTGGGGTCAATGAGTTCTGTCTTTTTGTCTGCATTGGTAACCAAATTCTAAGTCCCTCTATGTCTCATATAGTTGCATAAGAAGTTTTAGAGTAATTACTCAGTCACACACTTCTTCTCTAACCAGCTATTCTTTCCCTGATTCATTTCTAGACTGTGAAGGAGTCAGAGTTGCTGCCCAGATCCACTCTGCCATCTTCCAAACACCGCCCTTTAATTTTTACATGTCATTGTGACATTCATGTATATTTTGTATGCATCCTTCTGCAATAATTGAACACCAGAATCTTCTTACAGGCTATGAAGGGTCTATTGATATTGTCTTTACTCAATCTCTACTCTCTAGAACATAATAAAACTAATTAAATTAAAATTAACATTAATATATTCACATAGAAGATTCAGAGAAAATAGTAGGTTGTTTTTTGTTTGTTTGTTTTTTGTTTCGTTTTATTTTTGTGGTGGTAAGGATTACACACAGGGTGGCCTACATGTTAGGCCAGAAACCTATGCTCAATTATATCCTCAACGTTCAAAGGAAATAAACAGGATTTGAGGGGAAATGGTTTGTTTTTTGCAACTCAACTGTGGACACTATGTAAATTGCAAATTGTTTTATGAAATAAAATTATTTTGTTTTCAAAACCATAGGATTGCCATGAATTTAAAATTTTAGTCAAAGTAACAACGTGACTACTATAAAAAGTGCAAGTGGTGGCCTGGTATTGTGGCTCAGCAGTAGAGCGCTCATCTAGTGTGTGTGAGGCCCTGGGTTTGATTCTCAGCACCACATAAAAATAAATAATTAAAATAAAGGTACTGTGTCCAACTACAACTAAAAAATAAATATTAAGAAAAACATAAGTGCTTAGTTGGAAAACTGTATAGACTAAGAAAAAATAATACAATGTAGTTGTACCTGTGACATCACTTAAATATTAACACATATTTAAAATTCCTTATATGTGAATTTTTATCCAAAGTCCTGTTTTCTGTTTTTGTATTTTATCATGTTATCCCTGTTCCTATAAATTTACAAGTCAGGTCAGGCTTTTCAGAAAAGATTAAATCTTTGTCCGCCCAGATCATTTGCCCAGAATGTGAGATGCCATAAATCTACATATTAATAATTTGGTATCCAACCAAATAATCTCTGTTTATAAAAAAGATGATCTTTCTACAATTTAAAACTTAATTTGTACACAGTTGCCTATTCCTGCCTGTTAATGCTAATTACTGATTTAAACCTTTGAGTTAGAACTTTTGGGATCAGAGCCAGAGAATAATGACTCTTTTAAGAGTAGGAAATACATTTCCACATCAGATGACACCTAATTTGTAAAATGGCCATCTCATGTTATAGCTTCCAAATCATTTTCTCAAGTCTTAGAAAATTTATAGTTTTGTTTCCTTGTGGGAATCATGAAATAAATGTGTGTATATGAAAATAAATTCCATTTATTAAGATACACATTCCCATTTTTATTCACTAGGCATACATAGGGGCGCTTGTCAGTGAATAAGGTGTTCCTTTAAAAATTTGGAAAACAACTATGACTTAAATAAATTGCTTATTTGTCTCACAAAATAAAGATTCCTGGAGGTAGGCAGTTTGGGAACAATAAGAAGTGTCACTGACATATTAATGTCTTTGGTTATAATTCAATTGAATTTCAGTTTTCTTTCGAATGATCATTGTTAAGGATGAGAGTGAAATTCCAAGATTGGGTCTACACATCTATGAAGGCTTATTCTACTAAAACCATGTCTATGTTGTAACATCTTTATTCCTTATGGTTGCTACTTTGCATAATTTCATCTTTATGCCAGTGCTATGAGATGACTATTGTAAGAACAGCAATGAGCTAAACATCATGGAAGTCTGACTAACCTAACTTTCCTCAGCCTTAAATAGGCTTTTATTTATTAAAAGATTAAAAGAAGCCTTTCCAAGTAAAGATATTTCATCAATAATGAATTATCCAATTTATAGTGTAGTTGAATCATTTTAGTTTCTATACATAGACCATTTTATTAATGTGTTTTAATATGAACAAGGATGTGTGTATAAAAAATTCTGTAGCTTGCATATTATATTCTTTAAAGTTTTTTTCAGAATTGTCCATAATATGAGTGCCAGATATAGTGTGCTTCCCCTTTATCCACAAGGGATGCATGCTAGATCCCCAACACATGCCTAAAACCTAAGATATACTAAATCTATGATTTAATGTCTTTCCTATCTTAAGTATTTATCACAGACTATGGTATTCACTTTTGCAGTTCGAGATGGAACAGCACAAGTAGCATGAGTTTCTTTTTCTTCTTCCCAATTTTATAGAAGCTTCATTCCTATTATTTCGTTTCACAACCTTATCATATGGTTTTATTTATTTCCTGATCATGTAGAAAACTACCATATGTTTTGCTTTGGAGTTGCACTTACACCTTCTTTTTCAGTTACCCAAATTGCCAGCATCACTATCCTGATTTTGAAACCATAAAAACGTAAGGTTTTCTGGAGCAGAAGTAGTGTGGTACCATTACAATGGCTTGGATGGAAATTAGTGCTAAGTGATTGAGGGCAGGTAGTGTACATAGTTTACATGTGCTGGACAAAGGGATGATTCACAAACTGAGCAGGACCGAGTAATATGGAAAAAAAGATCACCTGGCTACCTAGCATGGCATGCTATTTCAAATTATGAGTTGTTATACCTACAATTTCCCATTTTAATATATTTGTATCACATTTAAACGTGAGTAACCAAAACCATGGAAAGGGAAATTGTGGATGAGGGGTGACTGTATTACTATAAGTATTTCTCCTCTTGTTCTTTGCTTTGAAAATTTGTCTTTTTAATCCCTGAAAATAAGTCATGACATGTTACTAATTTTAGGGAATAATGTTCAAGATACTGTGACATGCTTGCTATGCTTCCAATGTGTTGCCTGCAGGATTCACATGTTGCCATTATGATAGTATTAAGGTGTAGGGCACTGAAGAGGTGATTAGGCCATGGGAAATTCTCTGAGTCCAAAAGGATTAAGAGTCATATAAAAGAACGTTTTGCACACGTTTGACTGATTTTTCTTGTATCATCTTCTGCCATGGTAGGACACGGTGTTTAACTTAGTTGGACTGTCTATTCGCTACCTCATGAGGAGGCAGCAAGAAGGCCTTTAGTAGAAACCAGATACTGGTGCCTTCTTGGATTTCCTAGTTCCCTCGGAATTATGAGAAGATCAGTTTTTGCTCTTTATAAATTATTTGTGTTATTTTGTTATAGCAGCACAAAGTGGTCCTAAACAATGCACTATCTCTGCTAGAGCACTTAACTCTGCAGGGCCCTCCTTCCTTGTTCATTCTGACAGAAATCCTGAAAGCACAAAGTGACAGTGGCTTGGGGCAATTAACAACTTCCTACTCTCACTCTTCCCCAGGCCCCAGATAAAAGCCACCAAGGGAGAAGCCAGAAAGTTGTGTTGGTTTCTGCAATACCACGCAGTCTCTTTCTTACTTTCTGTGGTCCCCAGGGGTCAAGAGTAGGCTGGGTCCTATCAGAGATCTGAGAAAGACCAGATGAAAAACAGTTCCTTGGGTATGCATATCATATTCAAATGCTATTTTTTAAATTAATTGATTAATTATTTCTGAATGTGTTTGCTACATTTGCTGAGGCTATTAGAAAGTCATGTTTTTTAACGAAATACCACATATCTATTAACTTATAGATTGATATTTGTTTATAATTTGAGTCTTCTTTTATTGTAGTATTTTTTTGTTCTATTTTCAACCTGTCTATTTCTCAAATTCAGGGACAGAGATTACTACTATTTAGCTATTTGTCATTTGTTCAATAATTTATTTTATTTTTCTTAACATCCAATTTCTGGTAATTTCTCTGTTCTTATACAGCACCAGTTTTCATTTATCCTGAAATGAATGCTTCTTTTATTTGTCACATAATTTATAATGTTTCCAATCTGTGTTCCCGCATTTGCCAGATCTTCTTTTCTTCTGCTATTTGTTTTAAGTGTCTTGTATTTCTCAATTGAACTTTTTAAAAAAGATAACCCATTAAATAAAACTGGGTTTCTTGAAGTCAATTAAATTTCTTAGCATTTTAATATCTTATTCTATTTACATGCATTGAGATCATTGGTGTGTTTACACTGAATTCTACTATTCTTGTTTCTGTTTTTGATCATAGCATATGGAAAAATGTTCTCCTCCTCCCTTCTGTGCTACAAAGATGCATGAAATTCTATCTTGTCAGTGTAAGGCACTGTTTGTTAGAGCCCTAGATGCACTTGGCTTGTGGAAATTTTTATAAAGAGAGCCAATTCAACTAACAACTGGACATACTCTCATATTTTTCTAAGAAAATACAAATTAATCATGAATTCAGTTTTCTTCTGACTAAAGCAGTTAGCTTCAAACAATAGAAATTAGTCCAATTGCCTCCTGTTATGTCGTGTATAAGTAACAGAATTATCTAGAATTTTATTTCCTTTACATCAAAGTCTTTCACAGATACATATAATCTTATCGTCAATATTTGTTGTTTAAAAAAATTGCTTTTTTCTTCATTATCCTACCTTTCTCTCTGAATTCAGGTTTTTCTAAATTTTGTGTGTATATGTATATATGTGTGAGTGTGTGTGCATCTATCTATATATGCACACATACTTTCCTTTTACATACATACTTGTATATTTTATTACTGAAATAAACACATTTTCTTTCAGTAATGACCCAGAAGTAGTAAATTCACTTAGGTTTAGTATATGAAAACAACTTTATTTTTCATTCATTCTTCAAAAATGGTTAGCTAGTGTACTTGTGAAATTTGGGAAATGCTTTTCCTAATAAGCTGAAGATAACATTCCACTCTCTACTGCATCTGTTATCGCTGTTAAGAATGCTTCTATTGGTTGTTATTTTTTTTCCTAAAGTATTTACTCTTCATTCTTCTTGTCTTTAATCATCTTTTTCTTCGAATTTTCTATACACATTTGACTAATAAATGTTAAAATTGGATCTATCTATATGTGCATACATGGTGACATATATTTTGCTATAGACTCAGTGTCTTTGTTCAATCTCAAAATACATACTTCAAGTTTACTTCATGTTGGGAAAATTCTTGACCATTTTCCCTTTAATATTGACTCTCCTTATATCTCTTTTATTTTAAGAGGCATAGTTTGACAGACTCAGTCTAGATAAAATTCATGTTTCCTCATTTCTTTTCCATATATTCCATCTAAATTTCTCTGTGCTCTATTATTAATGATTCGTTCACAATTATTTTATTACTCATCAAATTTTTCTCTTTTTTTGTTTTGACTATTGCTTAATCTTTTCATTACTAAATTCAATGACCATGACTTCTTTGTTCATATAATTTCTATTTAATTATTTTTATACTGTTTCCTTTTAGAATCTTGCTCTTTTTTTTCAGTATGGCTCTGAGAACACTGTAAACCCACTTATTTTATGATGTTTAAATACTGTTCCATAAATGTAAGAGGCAATATTTTTATTTTTTAAATCTGATTATTATATTTCATCATAGTTTATCCATTTTAGTCATCTTCCCTTTACTGTCAGTCATTTTTCTTTGGTAGCTCATACCAAGGGAACCTGATTCAGAATGCTTCATGATGTAGAGTTGCAGCATGACATAATTTCTCAAGAGCCACTTTGTGGATTCTTTGGGTTTTGTGAAATGAAGACTGATTGTTTACTCGATTTCTTCTTTGATACTAAATATTTGTGTCTGCATTTACAAATGATATATATTTGGGTTTTCATTTCTCATTCACTCATATTTCCAGGTAGGCAGTTCATATACTCTCCAAATCTCCAGGTTAATGGTCTTAATTATTTCAGTCCTAACTCTAAAATTCAAGGATCCATTTTCTTTCATGCTTATGGAAGAAGACCATTCTAATTCACACAAGAAAAATATCTCAACTGCTTTTCCCATGGAGACCTTAAAATTCTGACATATTTGTTTATCAAATTCTTATGTTTACTTGTAAATATTTTCCACTTGGGATAAACATTATGAAAAATAGTATTACATAGACAGAATCACATTTAAAAATTATTTGTTGAAGTATGACATGAATATAGTAAGCTATATAGATATGTGTGTGTGTGTGTGTGTGTGTGTGTGTGTGTATATATATATATATATAGTATGTGTGTGCATGTGTGTGTGTATATATATATATATATGTGTGTGTATATATATATAGATAGATAGATAGATAAAATGAACAGCTTGATGACTTTTCAAAATATAAACATAATCTTATAACCAGACTGCAGATAGGATTTTTATTCTTGTTTTGTGTGTGTGGGGGGGGCGTGTGTGGGTGTGTACATGTTTTCTATGATGTATTTTATGATGACTGGAAATTTCTATTTCTTCATTTCTTATCCCAAAATTTGTAGTTTATTTATTACTTTTTAAATTTGTAATATTATTTTTGACATTTGTTCCATTGTTCATGTGTTCATTTAATGACGGTTGTTTCTAATCTTGGTTAAGGTCATTGCATTGGTCAAATATCCCCTGCTTTTTCACACAAATGTTGCTCCTTTTACTGAAAACAGGTTCCAATTTCCAATTATAAATGTTGGGGCATGGCCCTAAAATTTGTAAAACTTATGTCTCCTCGCCTTTGTGTTTCTGAGGAAATTTCTGAGATGATTGCTATACTGTTTGTGGAATTCTTGCAACTTTGGTTGAGAGAACCCCTCCAACTTCACTGTCTCTACAGCTGGAAGAAGAATGAGACTGAATTGTTGTAAGTGCATCTAAATCTTTCCCCAAAAGAGAAAGATGTGTTGTTCCACTGAAACTTGAATACTACTGGAACAATTGGCATGTTAGGCAAAAGGTTGGAAAAGCTCTGAGATTCTAAAATGGTATGTAGTTCACAAGCTCCGCTATTGCATTACCACTGAGTCTATATCTTTCTTTACACAATTTACAGAATGTAATGTACAAATAAGTATAACTGTAAAGAAATGTTTAAATTTGGAGATGGATTATAATCACTTAAATGACGTTTTAACCATGTCAGTGCCTGGGCCATAAACTTTCTGGAAGTGAGCTACAATACCAGTATTTTTTATTTTTTAATACTTTTTTAAAATAAAGCCCAGGGGTTTCTAACAGTAACTAAATTTGAAAATCATTATTATATGACACACATTATATTATATTATGATATGTAAGCTATAAAACAATAAATAATATACATGAATGTTTTAAATACAGAGTGCTGTGCAAAATCAGAAAACTAGGGCTAAAGAGGAAAAGAAATAAAGTTCAAATATTCATCAGGAATTCTAAGTGACCTTTCTTTGAGAGACAACAGGAGATGTAAAATAGGAAGAGTCATTTTTCAGGAAAAATGTCAGTTTAAGAAATTTTACTAAGGCTAATTGTTATTTTAAGCCAATCTGTATATCCTAATAAATAGACTTCCAGGTATATTTTATCATAGGAAATGTTTGGCTTTGGTCAACTGTTATTGAGCATACAATAGACAGTATTTGCCCAGTAGCTTAAACACTGATGGATTTTGGTAGGCACATAAATTTTTCTTTGATTAGTTTTTGGGATGTACTTAACTCTGGTGTTGAAAACTGCTTACTTACAGTATGATTAACAATGTCTAACTATTTATATGTACAAAGCCTAGAGATCAGCTGTGATAATTTATTTAAATTAGACCATGAGCTATAAAATAATGGAATTTATGTGAAATAAATATTTTTAAGATTCTCAAATATTCTGCAAAGAAATTGGTTTCCAGAAATATTGTCATTGTTTTAAAGTATAAGTAAGGTTGATTATTTCTTTACAGTTGTACTTATTTGTACATTACATTCATTGACTGGGGATGCAGTACTGAAATATTCTTTTTAGTTTTAGAATTCAAGCAAATCATAAAATATTCTATCATTTTGGTACTAGTAATTTGTATTTAAGTCCCAACTCATCTAATGCCTGTATGACTTTACACTGATTTCCTTGCTTTTATAAGACTCAATACCAACACACATGATATTAGTAAATAATGTTATATATCTCATTAAATTTTTTGAAAATTAACAATTACAAAACTTTTGTTCACTCAGATCATTTCCAAAATACGATACTTTTTTCCATCATTGTATCACTAATATTTTTCTTGATTTTTTTGTATTAATTTTTTATATTGCATTCAACTATGGGAAATATTTCTCTCTCTCTCTCTCTCACACACACACTCACACACACACACACACACACACACACACACACGTCTTTCATTTTACTACCTCTTGCAACTTGCTTTGTGATTTCACAGGGGTCTCCTGATAAGTCTTTGCTTCTAGAGTTTCTAGAGTCTGTTTTTCATAAAAAAACAAAAAACAAAAAACAGAGTTTTAGTTTTTAGATATGCCATACTATGACAAATGCTTTATCAAAACATTCTCATGGTTTTCTATTGGATTTAGAATAAATTATAGTTCATTCATTAATTTTGACATAGATCATCAATTAAGATAGTCAATAAAGCCCTAATATTATGTAACCGATATCTTCCCTCTGACCACACATTTTTGCTCACCCTGCTTTAGCCACTGCCATACCTCTGTTCATGAATCTTCTCTCTTCCCTATGCCTGTATTGCTTTATTGCAGATATTTAAATGACATACTTTCTCCTTTTCTCTGTGCCTTTTATGAAATATGACATGCTCACGATGACTTCTTTGGACACCTCACCTCACACATCACCCCATCACTCTCTACTTGTGTATCAGTATTTTCCTTACAGCAGGTACCACTGCTCAACATTATAGTTTTACTGTCTCTCCCTCTAAGGTACAACATCAGTGGATTCAGGATTTTTTGTTGTTGTTGTTTATTGCTATACTCCAAGAAATACCTTAAATGTTGCCTAGAACACACTAAATATGTAATATGTTTTGGTTGAATGAATAAAATAATGCATGAATGAACTGATGAGAACTTCCTAAACATTAAATAATCCTAGTGATAATAAGTGTTTCAGTTACCCATTGCCGTATAACCAAATGTACCAAATTCTAGATGTTCAAAACTCATGACAAATCTTTAGTGTTGTCAGGACCCAGTCTTGGCATCTGTTAGTAAACCCTGACAATCATTCCATACTCTCTGGCTTTTAAAAAAAATAATAATTAATTAATTTTAATTAAGTATATATGACAGCAGAATGCATTTTAATTCATTGTACACAACTGCAACACAACTTTTCATTTTGCTGGTTGTACATGACATAACATTGCACTATACATGCAGTCATACATGTACCTATGGTAATGATGTCCATCTCATTCTACCATCTTTCCTGTCGTCATGCCACCTCCCTCTCACCTCTCCCTCCCCTTTACCCTATCAATGTTCTTCCATTTTTCCCATGCTACCCTTCCCCCATTAGGGATCCAACATGCACTCATCAGAGAGAACATTCAGCCTTTGGGGTTTTTTTTGGGGGGGAGGGGGTTGGCTTACGTCACTTAGCATAACATTCTCCAACTCCATCCATTTACCTACAAATGCCACGATTTGATTCACTTTTAATACTGAGTAATATTCCATTGTGTATATATATACCAAAAATTCTTTATCCATCTATCTATTTAAGGGCATCTAAGTTGGTTCCACAATTTAGCTACCGTGAATTCAGCTGCTATAAACATTGATGCATCTGCATTACTGTAGTCTGCTGATTTTAAGACCTTTGGGTATAAACCAAGGAGTGGAGAGCTGGGTAAAATGGTGGTTTTATTCCAGTTTTTCCCAGGAATCTCCATACTGCTTTCCATATTGGTTATACAAATTTGCAGTCCCACTAGCATTGTATGAGTGTGCTTCCCCCCCCACATCCTCACCAACACATATTGTTGTTTGTACTCTTGATAACTGCCATTCTGACTTGCATGAGATAAAATCTTAGAGGAGTTTTGATTTGCATTTCTCTAATTACTAGAGATGTCGAATATTTTTTCATACATTTGTTGATCAAATGTATACCTTATTCTAAGAAGTGTTTGTTCAGCTTTCAGCTTCTTAGGCCCCTTATTGTTTTTTGTGTGTGTGTGTGAAGTTTTTTAAGTTCTTTATATATCCATGACCATAAAACCCAAAGCACTATACATATTTGATGTGATTCCAATTAAAATTCCATTTTTCATTCCTTATAGAAATAAAAATTAGTGAAATCATGAAATTCATTTGGAAATATAAGAGACCCAATTCTTACCTTAGCAAGAAGAGTGAAGCAGGAGGCATCACTATATAAGGCCTTAAACTAAACTACAAAGGCATAGTAACAAAAACAGCAAGGTGTTGACACCAAAATAAACATGTAAACCAAAGACACAGAATAGAAGACACAGAGACAAAATCGCATAAATACAGTTATCACATATTAGACAATGTATGCCAAAAACATACACTGGAGAAAAGATAGCCTCTTCAACAAATGGTTCTGGGAGAACTGGAAATCCATATTCAAAAAAATGAAAATTAACCCCTATTTCTCACCATGCACAAAACTCAACTCAAAGTGGATCGATGACCTAGGAATTAAACCAGAGACCCTGTGCTTAACAGAGGAAAAGGTAGGCACAAAATTTCATCATGTCAGATTAGGCCCTGACTTCCAACAAGACTCCTAAAGCACAAGAAATAAAGTCAATAATTAATAAATGGGATGGACTCAAATTAAACAGCTTCTTCTCAGCAAAAGAAACAATCAATGAAGTGTAGAGACAGCCTACAGAATGGGAGCACATTTTTGCCACACACACTTCAGATGGCTTTTGTTTTTTGCTCTTAGTTTGGATATCTGCTGGGTTAGGGGGCAGAAACCTAAATGTTGTCAATGTACAGTATGCTGGCGGGTTTCCCAGGAAGGTAATCACAAACAGACAGAACAGAGAGGCAAGCAAAAGGTATATTGTGCTTTATCATGTGGTCTCAGAAGTCACCCATGTCACATCTATGACATTTTGTTCATCAAAACATGTAACTAAAGCTGGCACATATTCAAGGCGAGCGATATTAGTTTTTAATGGAAGGAATGTCAAATAATTTGCTGACATATTTTTAGACCATTATAGATTTCAGTGTTATTTTAGTCTTCATTTTCATAGAATTGCCTCTAGGGTTTTCCAATTGTATGTTTTCTGCTCAACAGTTACAAAGACAAGACTGATAGGCTAGTTTATTACAAATGAATTAACGAATAAGACAATTTTGTATGTTCTATAAGCTAATTTTTGTGCCTCAACAAAGAAAAAAGCACCTAAATTTTTACAAATGCATCTTAAATTATTTTTACATACCAGTGAAATATTTTAAATATGTCAAAATGGAAAAATATAAGCAAAATATTAAGTGTGATGCATCAAAGAAATAAAAAGATTTAGCTTATTGATGATTTGATAATAACCTTCTGGTAGGTAAGGGTATATATACTTAGTGTTCCTTTTAAAATATCCAGCTTTCTTTTATCAGAGTAAATCTGACCATAAGAAAAATTCTTAGTATTTCCACAATAAAAAGGAATAAATTTTTTCTATTGCTGGATATTTAGTAATTGGTGCATATAAAATATTTAGATGTAATATTAACTTTCATGCAAAGCATTGTCTTTCTTCATCAAACAGTGACTTCCTTCTGACATCAAGTATTGTCATACTGTTCTACAATGCTGAGGTATTTGTGTTTAAAGGTTACGCATATGACAACACATATTAAATGAATAGAAACCTTGAAAAACAACTGGCTATATTGCTCTCTTTAGTGATGAGGAGATCCATTTTCTAAGAAATATTGGTAGATATGGACACACATTCAAAATGCTCTATTAAAATTGAGAATACAATCATTATATAGACCTAGTGAAGAATTAAAGTACAAGCAGCTGTCTTTCCACAAATATAAAACTAACATTGTTTCAAATGACAGTGCAGTTCTGTGCATAGTTTAAAATATATTTGTGTTTTTATAGTCATAGTTATAATGACAGTCAAAAGTACTACAGGCACTTTTTTGACACTTCCTTATTAAATTCTTAAAAAAAATGGAAGATATATTTCATTCTCATAAGAGATCGAGTAATGTTTGGCTTTGTTTTCAGTAGTTAGAAAAAAACTTCTGTTATAAAAGAGAGATTTTTATCATTAAATTTTTAACAGGCAAAGAATGTGTATAGCTTCAAAATTCTGACATGATTTTACCTTCAAATTCTTTTTCCTTCTCAAATATTAAAGGTATTTGCAGATCCTTAGACCTGTTTGTCTACTTAGCCAAGTTAAATTAAAATGCAAGATGATAATCTATTGTTAGATTATTTTTCCAATATTGACAATCAGTTCCCTTCCATAATGAACTTTTCCCTGTGCTAGCTACTTCAAATCTTTTTATCCTGTACCCATAGGATTGAACATGATTATGAAAGATAAACCTTAGTAATAAAAAATGAAAAGAGGTTATGACATTCTTATTAAACAGAAAAGGCAACTTCTTCTGATTCTAATCTTATAGTTACCAGCATTATTAGAACATTATTAGAAGTACAGGAAACAGGCATATTTATTCATAAGTCCTGCTCTCATAAATTATACTTTCTAAAGAGGAGAACTTTTATAAAAATGGTGCATTATAACTCTACTTTTTGTCCTACAAAATGCATAATGGATTTTCTACTCTTTTTTTCTGTCAAGAAAAGTTTAGTATATGAGTATTTGATCAGATATAAACTAAGAAATTGTGGACGTGAAGAAAGTCATAATTCTTAAGTTTGTGTATTCCAGATAACATTTATGTTCTGTTTTTCATTTTACCTTCTCGAGAGCTCAAAGAGTCAAGGTGGGTCTTGTAAGCAACAGAATACCAACTAGACAGATTAGTAGAAAGAGATTAATTACATTTTAGGGGGGAGTTCACACACTCATTGGAAGAAGTAAAGAGGTTCAAGATGTGGTAATGAATTACTATTGAAATAAACAAGCCAAATCAGGACCCTGCTAATAAAGCTTCAAATGACTCCTTTCTGTGACCAACCAAAAACTGCCACAATTAGATAGCTCTCTGAAACCTAGGAAGTCATCATTGTCATTGCCAGAGTAGCCCTACACCATTTTACTTCTGTTACTTGTTAAAGGAACCCTTCGTGAGTGAGTTTATTTGCAGGAACAGAAACCTCATGTTATACTCCAGCTGCAGTGTAATATAGAAAATAAAACTAGAGTCCAGATGGCCATATGCTGACTGGCTGAAGTGGGTGTTAGAAAATATGTCAACTCTATCCATCAGTGCCCTCAGCAGCAGTTAGTCCTGCGCTAGTTAATAATGCTGAGAATCAAATTATCCCCAAACTATTAGCTTCATGTGACTGTTGTATGATTCTCTTGGTTATAATGTGGGTCTCCCTGAAGTTGCACTCAAATTTTTGCAGGGTTTGAGTAATCACAGGATTACTCAGGTGGACTGGATATAGGAATGGTCCACTCACATGGTCAGCACTGGACCTGTATTGTTTTTCAAAACTTCTGAAGGTATTTGCAGATCCTTAGACCTTTTTGTCTACTTAGCCAAGTTAAATTAAAATGCAAGATGATAATCAAGATGATAATGCAGGATGATAATCTTCCACACTTTGGGAAAGCCTGGGTTCCAAGCTTTCCCACAGTGTGGAAGATCAGGACTCAGGGCATGAGTATTCCAACGTGCAAAGAAGATATTCAAGCTCTCCTGATAATCAAGCTCCGCAATCACATGATTCTTACTTCTGACATAATCTGATAATCTCAACAGTTCCCAAAAGAAAATATCAAGTTGCAAATTGCATAGCTCAGTGAGAGAAGTTTTTAAATTCTTTGAATATAACAGTTTACCCACACTTAGGCTTCCAACCAAACCCCCAAAATATAAACAATAAGATTATTTTACATGGTTAGTGATGCTATAAAAAAAAAAAAGAAAGAAAAGGAAAAGTAGGTGCATCTTTTCACCTAAATGGGGAAACCAAGCATTTCTTAGTCATCGCATAAATCTTTTTTTAAAGACTGAAATAAAGAGAAGGAAACTTTATACTGGAATTATCGCTATCTTTAGATCTAGCTAGCTGTCATCTATATTCATCTAAATGATCAAATAAAAATGAGGAATAACTAAGATATTCTCATTCCCATAAGTGTTCTCAAGACTTGGTTGATATTTGTGATAGTAGCAACTCATTTTGGCAATGTTCTTTATTTGGAGGTCAAAAGGCAGTTACTGATATATTCACTCTTAACATTCTTCCTCACCATTTTCCTATTTCTAGAATACCAATGCCCATAGCCAGGACTGAAACATACCCAAAGTGATCTGCTGAATTTTTTAAGTACTCTTCCCTCATCTGATGTTGTTGCAGTAAACATTAAATCTTGATCTGACATTTAAGGGATCTGATATCAAAACAGCAGAATCATTTCATCTTTTGTGTTATTGTTTTTATTAACCTGAGGCTCCCCAAACTTCCAGGTGGGAGTTTCAGGTTCCAGCTTAGTGATTTCACTCCTCAGTCTCTTGGAAGTATGGCATCTTTTACGTACCGCATTATCAAAATATAACCTCAAAGTTGAATGGATAAGAAGCAATATTATTTCCCAAGGGTAACATATTTACATACTTTAAGAAATACCACTATTATTTACACATCTTCACACTGGAATGCCCACACTGGCAATAAAGAATCTTACCTCATAGGACAAAACTCCAAAGTTTTAAGGTTTCCACTCAACTATTTGAGAATAATTTATTTATTTTTTTCTGTCTCTTCTCTCATTCTCCAGGAGTAGATGGTTCTGGTAGACCAATAAATCCTGCCCCAGTAAGTTAGTTCATGTATTTTATGGTGAATATGAATTTTTTGTTCAGAATTAATGTCTGCAGAATAGGGTGTTGAGTAAATCCCTTAAAGATGGGTTGACAGCAACTAAGTGGACAGAAAGGTACCATAATTTCTAAACAAATATCTGCTGGAGTCTGAAAAAAGATTGCAGAATTCTTCCTTCAAATTCTGTCCAGTGAAATAATTCTGCAACTATGTGATTGGCAGATTTCCCCAGGATGAGGAGACAAACAGTAAACAGAATATAACTCTTAAGGTTTTGCTTACCGCCAAGATTTTAGATCCTACGCTCTTTCATGTTCAACTGTGCCAGTCCACTTCTGGATCAGAATTCTTTTCCTTATTGACTACACAAAGACTATAATTTGGTGGTCAAGGAAAAATGGTAGGAGTAACCACACAGTGGAATTTAATTGTGTTCAAACTGAGTCTTAAATCTACTACCACCAGTTGCTAAAGAGTTCTGGAAATGACTAGTTTGTGGCTTTTGCATCAAGTTTCTGGTGGGAAATTCCAAATACTGTTCTCTAGTCAGGTGTGCAATATCTACCATGGCACAGTAACAAGCTAAGAATTTGTTTTCTGGTCATTTGAAGGAGTCAAACTTTGTTCCAAAACCTAAGCATCCATGCTCCAATGTGCCTCCTAAGCCCCCAACAGGCTTCATGAACCATCATACTCAAACAGGCAGTTTAAGCACCTTCACATTCAGAGGCTAATAAGAACTAGGAGGCAAACAGTCCTTGAAGGGATCTAGGCTGAGCCAGCTGGAAAGCCTTTGCTTGCTTTCAGTCCAATTCAAAGCTGGCAGCCTAATAAGCCACTTAGTAAATGTAACAGAGCAACAAAATTAAATATATCTGTTCCTTCCAAAATCTAAACAGGCCCACCAAACGTTATGCCTCTTTCTCAACAGTAGAAAAAGCAAATCGAAGTGAGTGGTCCATTCTCGAGGAGTGCTTTAGTCAGAGTTTTCAATCCTGTGACCAAAAGACATGACAAGAAAAGTTTTAGAGGAGGAGGAGTTTACTTGGTACTCACGGCTTCAGAGATCTCAGTTTGTAGACAGCTGGCTTCATTTCTTGGGGCTCCAGGCAAAGTAGAACATCCTGGCTCTGGGGTTCAGCTCAGCATGTCACACTGAGAAGCAGAGAGAGTTTTGCTCCACAAGGAAATATATACCTCAAAGGCACAGCCCCAGGGACCCACCTCCTCCAGCCACACCATACTGGAATTCAGTTACAACCCACAAAATCCCAGCAGGGGATTAATTCACGGATTAATTATTCCATTCAGTTCACCTCTAAGCTTTATTGCCTTGTTTCATACATGAACCTTTGGGCAACACTTTACATCGAAACCATAAAAAGGAGATATCCTCACATGTCTAGAACCATCATTGCCAGAAACTGTCATACCTGTATACCGTTGTGGGTTTTCACTCCCGTGTTCTGGCATCCGTCATTACTATGTCCTTATGAGGATAGTCTATCAACTGTAGAACACTCTGGCAGAGATATGTCATGTCCTGTGGAGTAATGAGGTATTTTCGGTCTCTACAGACACAATTTTGGTCAAGAAATCAAGTATTTTCTTTGTCTTAGGCTTAACAATGAAGATTTCTTGTCATAGTTCCTTGAGGAAAGCATCATACTTTCTCTGTTGTTCTGATTATAGAAAGAAGGAAAATAAAATTTAATGGATCAAATGATGCTTAATAGGTATTAGAAACCATTTTAATTCCTTGCAATCAATATAATAAAAGTGAAAAATAAATATGAATACCTAAACCTAATTGTTTAGATAAATCTCTTATTATTTTCTCAGTCATTTTTCTTTTGCACATGTAAAAAGGTATGATAAATTGGGGTGCATGAAAGGCCATTTCTCCTCTCTCTTTGATGTCTTTGATAATAACTTTACATTCTGTAAAGCCTCCAGGAATTCCCTATTGCTAGCTTGCCAACCAATAGCCCACATTCTGTAGGAAAGTATGTTAGGGATTTTGCCAGTGTTCTATATTCTCAGCACACAACTATGGGCCGGGGAAATAACCACAGTGAGGCTCCATAAACACCATAAACTCTGTTTATCACCAGACTTTGTAAGCCGTCACCCTGATCAACGAAGCACTATGACATTCTAAATCCAAGACAACAGGATTACTTTAGAGCCAATGTTGAAGTATTCCAGAGAAGTCTGTATAATTGTCTTTTTACACTGCAAGTTGTTCCAGTAAATCAAAACAGATCTATTAGGTTAAGATGGGGAGAAAGATATGTGTTTAGTGTTTTTTCCCTTTCCCCAAAAGAATCTGATTTTAGGATGAATTCAAATATGGAAATTCTGTGTGGTCCAATAAAACTTCACCCAAAATGTCAATTGAAAATTCTCTCTTCAATAAGTATAGAGGTGTTATTTTTAAATAACTAAATACATCACAATCTTAATGAGCTAATATATTTTCTTAGGAATTATGTACTAGCCACTGAAAAAAACCTCTTTTGGCCATATCATTATGATTATATCATATTCTTTGATGCCTGCTTCAATAATGACTACCTCCATGATTAATTGTTTTAAAATGTTTCTTTGTTTGCTTTTTTGCTTTGCTTTTTACCTTTGTAACCAAGAGAAGCCAAGGGAATGTATGCTAACAGAAGCAAGGTCTCACTTTCATTTTCTGCTCAGAGTATAATCATTGAGAGCATCTTTAAGATGCAAATGTTCCCTTTATTTGTGTTGCTATTAGTGTCTTTGTGAAAAATATATCTTCAAAGGCTACTAAATGGACAAATGAACATTAAATGACCATATTTTCCCCATTGGTGTGTTGGAAAATATGGTCATTTAATGTTCATTTGTCCATTTTAACATTTTAAAACAAGGTCTTGCCAATCATCAAGCATGTATTCATCCCTCACAATGGTCTATGTAGTTCACTGCCCTTTGTCCCACATGACTTATCTGCAAATCACAGATCTGAAAATTCACTGAATTGGAATAATATAATTCTTGATTACAAGTCAATCTGATATAGTTTTTTCATTTCCCAATGTTTCATTCTAAAAGTATGTATCAAGAGAATCAATCCATTCCATCCAACAGATACTCTTTCGCATTTCTCAATAACAAAAATTAAACTGATATTTGAAAAAATACATATTTATATGTGAATATAATTTACCTGAAAATCAGAATAATGTAATAGCCATGCTATTCAAATCTAAGTTCAAAAACCTGTTCTAATACAATATTCTTTTCCAACTCTTCAATAAATGGTGACATGATCTGCTGTTGATTAGACCAAGAACCTGATTAGCCCTTTTTTTCAATGTGTTATAACCATTCCTAAGACTTATGGATTTTATGACCACTTTCAAATGTGTTTGAAGTCTTCCCACTTCTCTCCAAGGCTAAAAGGCATGACTAGAAATGTGGCTTTATGGAGGGGCTGAGACTTGTCATAATATATCAATTTCCACCACTTTTTCCTCTATAGACAATCTCACCACAGTCTCTCTCCTGAAATCCTGCAATTGATTTTCTTAAAATTTTTATACCAGTATTTTGTGATGTTTGATAGTTTATGTATGAAATAAATTTATAAGAGACACTCATTTTCTGTTATATCTTCCATCCTAAGCAGAATTAACTAAGGATTAGAAAGCATGTGATTTCTTAAACAATAAGCATTTTAGTATGAATATTTTCCATTTATTTTTAAGATGTTCAATTTGTTTTTAGGTAGAACCTTACTTCTTTCCTGTCTTCTTTTCAAGGCCTTCATTTACTTCCACCATTTTGCTTTTGTACACAAGAGCCTTCTTCATTCCTTTCCCCCTCCATTCTGTTCCAAGGTTTGCATTCATTAATTTTTCAAAAGTATCTCTTCTGGTTGGCTAAGGCCATGGATAAACTTAGCATAAATTTTGTAGGTCAATCAGACACCAACAATTTGGCCCTCTCGTT
This sequence comes from Callospermophilus lateralis, assembly GCF_048772815.1. NCBI lineage: Eukaryota > Metazoa > Chordata > Mammalia > Rodentia > Sciuridae > Callospermophilus > Callospermophilus lateralis. Next base: position 127,668,814 of record NC_135312.1, on the reverse strand, counting down.
CCCTTGCTGAAGGTTATTTTGCTACTAAAGTCAATGAGATTCCACCTTACCCTCTATTTTGTGTTTTCTTTCCATCTGTCATCACCTTCTGTCATTGTTTACACCAAGCCAGACATTGAGGAGGATGATAAAAAAATATTTAATATGTAGGTCAAATCATGTATTTCTAATTTTGAACTATTATTGTAAACCAAGTTTTAATTTTGTAGAAGAAAATATGTCTATTATCTCAATCGGATCTAGCCAAATAACATTTGAAATCTTGATGGTTATAGTTCTTGTAACTATTTTTTTCCCTGTAGAGAAGATAAAAAAAGAGAGTAAATTATTTTAAATTGTATATTTACTTTAAAATTGACTCTTTAAACAATATAAATTCCTTAACCTATCCATTTATATGTTCTCATTTTCCAGAACTGGTATAAAATCAGTAATATATTAAAATAATTAACTTATTAACTTTAATGATAGACCTTATACATTTTAAAATTTCAACATTAATTTTCAAATAATGTCTTCAACTGCCTGACAAAAATTTTCATCTTACATATAATGATAGTTGATTTACTAGATTGTCATAAGTCTGTGTGGTGTATTATCAATGTTAATAAACTGTATCAGCTACGCCTTCCTCTCCATGGAACTTGACTGCGAATGCACAGATATTCTCACAGTAATCATTGTTTTTATTTTTTCAAAACAGGGTATAACTAAGTTGCCTATTCTGGGCTTAACCTTGATTTCCTCTTGTCTCATCCTCTCAAGTAGGAGAGATAACAGGCCTGTAATTACATAGTAATCTAAAAGGAAGTAAATGCTTAGTTGCAAAAAAGAAAAGGTGTTGTGGTCAAAAAGATGTTTCAACACATTGTAAAAAGCTGTATATATGTGTATTTTGATATTCATAGTCTCCTGCCTTTATGTAAGTAAAAACATGTTAAAATCCTACATGAAATATCAATATAAGTAAAAAAAATACTAAATAAATAATCGTCATCCTATGGCTAGCTCTGTATGTAAGAATTCTGATACTGAACAAAGATGACAAATATGTTAGTCAATGACTATGGAATACTGTCCTCTTTCCCTCAATTTGGTGTTATTAGTTGTGTGCTTCGTGGTGAAATTTGTTTTGGTGTATGTTTGTTCATGAACTTTCCTTACTGTTTTAAGTTGCCTATGAATATTTAGATCTTAATCATTGTAAAACAAAGCAAATGACTATTGAAAGACTAATAAAAAAAATAAAGGAAAAGGAAAACAAGTTCTTGGTGAACTATACACTCCACAGGCATTTTTGAGAGCTGTCATTCATGTCTGTATGTAGGCATCCCACATGAATGCAGGGCTCCAACACAATGCTCTCTCCTCCATGGAAACCTCAGTGTTACTCCCACTGAACTTGCTCCATTCCTATCTCTTGCTCCCCATCAGCCACACACATTCCCAAACAAATCTTGCCCTTTCATTTTACTGACTCTGCTGATATTATGCATGTTGTTTCTTAAGTGAGAGATAGGAAGCAACTATAGGTGCTATCAGATCTCTAATGCCACACACTGCTTGCACATCATAGATTATTTAACCTATTTTAATTATTTAGATCATTCTTATAGTAATATGATTTCACTTTAGAAACAACATGTAAATATATACATATATATAAATAATAAAAATAGGTATATTATTTACATATACAATTCCTTCATGATAACATCTACTGCATAAGAATTCATTTATGCTCTTGCAGATTCTAATCTCAGATTATTGAAGACTGATTGATTTATGAATGAATTTCAGAGTGAGGAAAGTATCTACCCCTGGCTGCAGAATGGACAGGATGCCATTTTCTTTGCTAGACTTCATTTGTATAGTGGAATAAAATAACTTTCAATTTAAAAAAGTCCTTAAGTATTAGATTCAACCAAACTACCAGATGACATATACATATATTTTGTTGTGAGATAATTATGTGCATTTCCTTTTTATTTTTTATCTTTTTAACTTGATATGTTATTTTTCCCTCTATCTGAAATATGCTTAGAAAAAGTTGTCATCAATGTTATGCCTGCTGTTTCTTTATATCCCTGTGCTGTTTATCCTTATCCATAATTCATTCCCTAAAGAAATAAAAGTAAAAAGACAGAAACAAAGAATAAATACTGACATAGTGTCAAAGATCCCTTGGGAGTCTGACATTAGAACACAGTTCACTTTGCATCTTATGATCATATTGTCAGTAAACACACATTCTCAGTGCTTCCTTATTCATTTTTAAAAATCTAAAGAATTGCATTACTTTTTTTTATTTTCCTAGTTGACTATCCAGCTAGTAAAATATTTGCACTCTTACTTACAAAGCAGAAAATGAAATCCAAAACTGTATCCTAATATTTATACATAATGTATAGGAAGCTGCTTAATTACTCACTTTCAGATAATGCAGGTTAAATTACTCAAAGATAAACAGAATACACTCATTTTCCAATGAACTGTCATATGTGAGCGAGCTATACCAAGAAAGGAGAGGATTTAGGGATAGCTTCTTTGCCTTACCATAACTCAATTCCTAGTTTTAAGGCAGGCAAATATCTACTCAAGGTGGAACTAGTAAGGGAAATATTTGTTAGTTTTTTAAAGAAAAATATAAAGTGATAATACACTGCTGTCGAACATACCCATACTCTTTTTCTATTCACACACGTCTCTTTGGTTTTGGCAAGAGTAGAAAATGGGAATTTTAACACTTTCCTCCATTTCAAGGACACATTTTTCAAAATACACAAACATGAACAACTATCTCAATTAAAAATTATTATTCTCAGTTTATAGAAAAAAACAACTTAAGGGAAAAATTTAAAAACATTTTGAAGGCCACTAAACTAAATACTGACATAACCCCCATATTCTGTGAAAGCTTTTAGAATAAAAACTTGAAGTCTGGAGACTAATTACCTAACATGTATTCCAAATTTTCAGCTTGCTTGATATTCAACCTTGATCAAGTTACTCTGCAATTTCAGTTTCCTCCTTCAAATGGAAGATAATTTATGTTAACTACATACCTGCTAGTGTCACTGAGACTAAATGAGTGTGAAGAAATCAGAATACTGCCAGGTGTGGGGCACATGCCTGTAATCCCAGCGGCTTGGGAGGCTGAGGCAGGCAAATCAAAGCCAGCCTCAACAAAAGCAAGGTACTAAGCAACTCAGTGAAACTCTGTCTCTAAATGAAATACAAAATAGGGTTGGGTATGTGGCTCAGTGGTTGAGTGCCCCTGAGTTCAATCCCCAGAACCCCCAGATAAAAAAAAAAGGAAAGAAAAAATAAATAAATTAGAACATTAAGGCAAATAAGTAACATGCAGACTATACAGTTTGGCTGTTGTTTTGCGCTCATTCTAACTTGATATCTATTGTTAAAGCCTAGCAAATTTCATATTGTAGGCACCACAGCAAAGAGTGAACCAAAAGACTCTATATGAACAATACAAATAGATACATTTATAATATACTTAAAGATCTTTCCAAGGAAGATAATGAAAGGATGTCAGAGGCGTCTGAGTGTTTTTAGAAAAGAGAAGCACAGATATCACCTTCCATTTAAACTATTGAATTAGTGTGAAAAGCCTTGTAAAATGCATACAAAAACACTAACATTAAGTAGGTCTCCACGAAATTAGAGAAAATATCTCTCTCAGTTTCAATCTAAGCCTGTCACTCATAACTTTATTCTATACACAGGGTAAATTACTAGAAGAAATAGAGATCCCTGTTCAATGTATAAAAAGTAAATGATTATTATTTACCTACAAAGTAAACTAAAGTGAAAATTTTTTTTAGCAAACCTAAATTCACTAATAAAAATTAAATAGGTAAGTGTTCCAAAATATTAACCTGATACATTTTATCACTTTATGAGAAGAAAACAAATGAGTCTTTTAAAATGCAGTCTAAAAATTTATGGAATACTTTGTATGATTGAAAAAATATGTTAATATATATATTTATATATATTAATATATATATTCATAAGTAGGCAGAATGTGATTTTAGTAGCTATGTACCTATAAGAAAATCACATTGGAATTTTTGGAAACAATGAAAAGCTAGAAAATAATATATTCAGAAATATATAAAGTTCATCCAACAATTACATCAAAATAAACTCCATGTTAATGATAACTAAAATTCATTATATGAATAAATTCTAATACCCAATGTAAAAAGGTAAGAATTTTTCTCCCACTAAATCTTAGCAGATTTTTGAATAAGTAATACCTTATTAAATTAATTTTAAAAGATTAGCATGACAATATGTCAATGTGGCAGGGTTTCATTTTCTATTTTAGTTATTACATTTATTCTTTTTAAATTTTTTACAACAAAATATGAAGAGAGCATAATTACTTAGATAAAATATTTTGGAACTAAAACTTAGAGCTTATTTCTAATATATGCTTTCTTGACTATATTTAAAAATAAGAACAAATAAAGGTGAAGGAATTGTCATGGATATTTTATACATGACATTTGAAAATAATGACATAAATGGAAGAGAAAACTAATTAAAGACATGTGAAAAGAAAAAAAAATAACTTCAAAGTTGAACTAAAATTTACAACATATTTTCATATAATATTTAAGAAAAGTATCAATTGAGAAAATCTTAAATTGAAGAATTTATCAGTTCTTTTAATTTTTACCAGATTGAAAATTATGGAGTAAAATGTAAAGTAAGTAGGAGGGTGATTAATAGAGATCATATGTGGGTGACAACGTTAGTAATTATTTGCATGATTTTAGGATTTTGTATATGAATCTCTTAATTTTTCCCCATGTTCACTGTACTTTTAACATTTATTGGAAAAATATAAGAAAAATCTATCTCCTATTAGGACCTGAGTGATTCATCATGGGGTGCATAGTAACTTTGTGTGGAGGATATTAATTACATAAAATGAGATAAATTAAGCAAAACAGGTGGGTCCAGAGAAAAATGGAAATCATACACTTCATATCAGGCCTAAGTAGATCAATAAAGCAGTAAAAAGAAAGAGACATTCCTGGATGATCTGACCTACCTTCCATGACACACATGCCCCATTATCACCCATGCTGTGGCCTAATGAGAATTCACTGTGATCACCTAGCACAGAAGGAAAGAAGTTTAGCCCAAATCACAAATGTCAGAGTGCCTTATTTTGGCACTAGCTGAAAATGGATTTTTATCATATTATAGCCTCACTGAGCTGAAGTCTTAAGGATCCATTGTGAAAAACTGTCCCAGAATTTTGTATGTACATTTGGTCATTGGATTTTTTAAAGCATTGATAATTAAACTAAATCATAAGGCTTCTTGGGAAGTGACAAATGACATGAGTGAGTGAGCCCCTGGAAGGAATGAGAATAAAAACTCCAGGAGCAGGATGACTGGAGAAAGAGCCCAAGGGTAGAATGATGAGTGTGTGGACACCATGTGTGGATCCTGATGTCACATGATGATCCCCAGAGACCAAGGCAGTAAGACAGCTCTCAGCAACTGGCTTTACCAGGAAACATTCCTTGTGTTTGCCACCTTGGTCCTCTGACTTCCCAGTATTTCTACATGGACTTATGGACAGAATTACCCTGGTGGCAGAGACAGGTAATATTCATAGCCCAGAAGCATGGATTCTCTTTTACCAAGACAGCTCTTTCCATATTTACTGCAGAATATACACAATCTGACAAGAGCAGAGACTGACATTCAGCCATTAATATTACCCTTCCTTCAAAGTGACATATTCGACCAATTGCTCGTAGGTGGGTTACATTCAACACTTTTCCCAAAGGGTGCAGTGATTCATACTGACCAGAACCCACACTTTCTCTAGCTATAAGTTTGCTTTCCCTGCTTACATTGTCTCTGTAATACAGTAATTCAGAAATGCTTGATTAATTCCAAAATATTCCATATAACATTGCCTCTGGACAAAAGATACTTTTTTTTTTTTTTTTTTTTTTTTACCAGAGTTGATGAGACAGAATGTGCATGACTATGGAATCCAGTATTCTTATCTTATGCATCCAACAAACAGTCTGGTATAATGATCTGTTAAAACACTCTAAGTTCCAGTTTAGTGACAGAATCCTGTGGGACAAATTACTGTTTCCTAGGGTACTGCATATGCATTTTATCAGATTCTTTGATCCCTAGGACTCCTGTAGTCTCCTGCAGGAACTTAACCATTGGTATCTTTGTCTTTTTGCCTGAAGACCTTATCCACAGCCATGTGCAAGGTTTCTATGATTTTGAATTAACACAGCCCTATAAGGGGCCTCAGTCAGTCATGTAAAAATATAATTCATTAAGTCCCAATCTGCTTTCCCCATGTGGCATGTTTCTAGGTATTTCCCTTTTGCAATAAAATTCAGATACTGATAAGAAGAAGTCATGTAACTGCTCCTCCACCCCCATATTTCAATTCATTCTTTCCATGCCATCAGCATTTATCAAATAGCATATGAATATGTGAAGTTTCTCTCAAGCTATGACCTGGACAGAATCTGTGGTTGACATCTGGTGGTACATGTGGGAACCAAGATGGGGATTCTTCTGGGTAGAGAACTTGGCAAGTAGGACATCACTCTTCTGCCAGGGAAAACATTTTGATGCTCAATTATCACCTAATCACTTTAGCTTCTTATTCTAATGAATCAGTAAGTAAAGAAAAGGACAATATTTTGCTGAGGTACTCAACTTCGGAAAGATCAATTTGCTAATACACAATGGGAACCAGGAAATTATGAATGTGTCTCAGGTATTTATCAGGCACCTCATTGGGGTTTAATGCCTGTTGAAAAAACTGTGGCTCAGCTCCCTTGAATCCAGAAGCTTCAGACACTATATGCACAACTCAGAAATACAGAAAAGTTAATTCCCTGTGAAGAAACACTTTGACAAAGGGAGATGTGAATTGGGAGGAAAATTCTTCCCTTAGGCCATTTTTTTTTTCCTTAGATAAAGGACATATGGCCTTTCAGAAGATGGCAGAATTAAAAAGGCAACATCAGCTAGCTAATACCAGATAGTGAGTGGCTGGTAGTCTGCCTGCCCAATACTCTCTTCCCTGCCCCCTCCCTGAGGTTGCCCTGCTTAACAACAATGAATCACCCATAAACTTCACCTCAAATGATTCTTTGAGGAATTTAGAGTAGGGATTTAGACAGAAAGAATCTCATACACTGATACTTCTGTAATCTTTTAGTAGACATAAGTGATTCAGTAAGTTTAATCAGAGCCATCCATGTATCATTAAAAAGACTCTCATATCTTTTTGTAAAGAGGCATAGTTGTATGAGAACTGAAGATTTAAAGAGACACTTTAAGTCAATAATAATTCTCTTAAATTTTTAATTACATTGTTTCTTGGTGACAGAAAGACTGCAGAAGTGAGTAATTATTAGCATTTTAAATAAGGAAATAAAAATAAAATAGAGATGGGTTGAAAGTATTCATGGTTTGGATAAAAGTTGATCTCAATCTTGGTAAGGTTTTAATTAGTAATGACATTTATATGTTCATATTCAGATTACTAAAAATGTATGTCAATCTGTGATAAATATTTATATTTGTATCTGTAAATATATTTTTATATATCCTCTGATTCTTAATAATATAAAAATATGTACTAACATAATAAAAAAATAGAATGGGAAGATATGCTCTACTTTTTAAGTTTTTTCCATTAGGTGGATAGGTAATGAATGAGTTTAAAGTAATCCATTAACCCTCAAGTAATCTACTGTGTGTGTGTGTGTGTGTGTTATATATATATATATATATATATATATATATATATATATATATATATATATTATATATATTATAATTTAATATTAAAACTTTAGGAGCAATACTAGTCTTTGCATACCTACTGCTAACTATGTGATCTCAAGAAAGTTACCTGAACTGTGAGACTTATTTCCTCATTTGCAAAATGAGAGAATTCTGCAAATTCAGTTGTACAGCACTTACCTAGCATTCTAGAGGCCCTGGATTCCAATCTCCAGAAATTCATAAAATAAAAACATGATATAAAGATGTAGTGGTATTGAATGTTGTAGCATTTATATGTCACCTAGCTCAGCTTTGCTGTATATAAGATAATTAATATTTGACTTCCTTCCGCTATGCTTTTGTTTTCTCTGTGTCACCATACTTTATCCATTTCTTGTACTGCCACTATTGCTTAATAATTTTCTATTAATATAAGTCAGTTCTACAATGACTTTTTTTTTCTTTTGGTACCAGTGATTGAACCCAGGGATGCTCAATCAGTGAGCCACATCCCCAGGAATTTTTATGTTTTATTTTGAGACGGGTCTCACTGACTTCTTTAGGGCCTTTCAAAGTTGCTGAGGCTGGGTTTGAGCTCACAATCCTGATATTATAAGCATGTGCTACCATGCATGAGTCAGTTCTACAATGACTTCTTAAAAATCTCCTTTTTATGGTTTCCTCTAGAAAATATTGGTGTTGTTAGGCTTTTCTAATCATAAGTCAGACATCCTTAAAAATGACATTATGTCAAAATGCACTGGCCAGATGCAGTGGTGCATGCTTATAATCCCAGCTGAGGCAGGAGGATCACAAGTTCAAAGCTAGCCTTAGCAACTTAGTCAGGCCCTAAGTAATTTAGAGAGACCTTATATCAAAATAAAGAAATAAAAAGGGCTGAGGATGATATTCAGAGGTTGAGCTTCCCTAGGTTAAATCCCTGCCTCCCCTCCTTAAAATGCACATTAATAATTTCTCTTACCTTGATTTTTTTCCCCTAGGATTTCTCTAGTGTGTTGATATATATATGGAATGCCAATTTTATGAGGTATAATATTGTAATATTTAGCTGTAAGCCATTTTCAGTTTTAATTTTTTAATGCTAACTACTAATTTAATTTTCTGCATTTATATCTATATGAGTTTCAAAATCTCTTCCTTGCCCTCAAACACAATGAACTAGTGTATAAAATAAAAGGAATATTTTTCAGTGTACACACAAGTTCACAAGTAGGAAAGAAAAATCCCCAGGATCCAGAAATGAAGATGAAACTCAAATACAGAGTATTTAACAGTTATTAAAGTCAAACAGTGCAGATAAGTATTCGAGTCATTCCCCAAGACGAAGCTTCTTACACCAATACCATGCTAGTGAGAAGGTGAAAATGAGTTCCCTACAAAATAATCATAAGTTTGGAGGACTGAGAGATTCAGACCTGTAACAAGTTGGCCTCCTTGAGCCTTGGACAAGAAAAGAGTCACTTGTAATAATTTGAAACCACAGGATTGTGTTCTGTACAAGACTGAACTGAACTAACACCAATCAAATTGCCTGAGAACCTGCAGCTGAAAATTAGCAAAAAATTAAGATATCCCTGGAACTCAAGGGTATGTGCAATTTCCCCATGGACAGGCCAAAGAAGTACATGCATACAGGACTGTGAAAGATTCCAAAGTCATCTTTATCATCATTTTCTCTGTTTAATTATTAAAATACATAAAGACTCTGTACAATTATAGAGACACAACTAAAGCACAAAAAATTGTGAATTTCAAAAGCAAATTATAGAAATTATATGAGAAAAAATAGCTAAAATAAAAATACTGTAGTCATTTTTCTGTTAGAAAAATGGATTTTTAGATAGAAAATATCATTAAGAAAAAAAGAGGACACTTACTTAATTAAAAAGGAAAAAAACAAAGAAGTATAATGATTGTGATTTGTTAAGTACTTAACAATACGTTCTGAGAAACCATACAAAGCCCATCAACAAAATCACAAATCCAGGTTGATAACATTTGAAATCTTGGTTTACTTTTTAACACAGCTTTTGTGGAAGTCAGAAATAAAGCATATACATTAATAAAATAAATAGTTTGTCTATACAATTATATATATATATATATATATATATATATGTATGTATTTGTAATGTATGCAATGTTAAAAATTTGTTGGCTATACACAATTGGGAATAAATTTTTACCACAGGCACATAAGATAGAGTGCTAATCCCTAAGATATATAAAGAACTCAAAAATCTTAACACCAAAAAACTAAATTACCCAATCAATAAATGGGCCAAGGACCTGAAAAGACACTTCTCAGAAGATAATATACAATCAATCAATAAATATATAATAAAAAATGTTCTACATCTCTAGCAATTAGAGGAAGGCAAATTAAAACTACTCTAAGATTTTATCTCACTCCAGTCAGAATGGCAGCTACTATGAACACAAACAACAATCAGTGTTGGTATGTGGTGCTGAGGATCGAACCCAGGCCCCACACATGCCAGGCGAGCGCGCTACCACTTGAGCCACATCCCCAGCCCCATGAACAGATCTTAACTTAAACTAAGTAAGTTACTTCTGATTTTGCCAACATGGCTAGTTTTCAAAAACATAATTATAGTTAATATAAGTTTTAAACAATATATTTAATTACATTCAAAGTCTACAAAAATCAACTAACAAGGGTTGTTATTTAAGATACTGACATAATATATTCACAAAGACAGAGAGCAGGTGAAATCATTCACTTTGCCTCTGTAACCCACTTGAATCAAATGTATGAAAGATGATATGTCATGAGCTTTGTAATGTTTTGAACAACCAATAAAAAAAAGTAAAAAAAAAAAAAGACTTTGAGTTTCTAAAAGTGTTATTATCATTAAATCTTAACCATGTATGTTAAATATTAACATTCACTTCATCTGGATTGTGTATAAGTGGGTGTCTATTAAATTATTTGCTATACATATGTGTAAGATGAATATGTCTCAAGCTTTTTCAAAAGAAAAAATTGAAAGGAATAAAAGGATTCCAGTGTGCACTTTCTGCTTTGCTTAATGCATCAACTGTGAAGGATTAGTTTTCAATCATTTGTGTACTCACATTGCTCTATTTAATGAGCATCTACTCTGTTTCCTGGCACTGTATTAAGTGTTGGTTTATAAAGCAGAGGATAGATAGCCAAATGGGTCCCTTTCTCCATAAATTTCTCTAAGAAACCAGATTATCTGAACAAGTACAGTGAAGTGAGATGAGTGTTTTAAAGGAAGTCATGAAATGAGAGTACATACAAGACAGATCCCTGTCCCAAAGGAAAACTTTTTTCTAGCCCTTTAAGAATGAACAAGACCTAGACAGGAAATGTTTGAGAGATCAGTTATTGGTGAAACAAAGTAAGGATAATTTTTCCTATCCCAGAGATCATCCTAAGACAAGAGATTATAGCACCTCCAGGTACCTGGAAGTACTTTAACAAGACTAATGCATAACTGAGTTTGAAGAGAAATGTGACTTCACAATAGACCAGCCATTCGGACACCTCAGAGGGACGCATAAGAAAGTTGGCAATTCATTAGGAAACTTCTAAATGAGGGAGGTATATTATTAGATTTGATTTTTTGAAACAATATAGTATGGGTTATCTATATAAGGAACAGGTAGATTGGCTATTATCTATGTAACAGATATTGATAGTCTGTATGAGGAGAAAATACATTTAAAAAATAATCTATGCATAAATATGTTAAAGATACGACAGACAGCTCTTTGTCAAGATAGGTGACACTGTAAAGAAATAGAATTTGGTGAAAGTGGTATTTGGAGAGGGACATTCTGAGTTTACTCGACTTTGAGGTGGAGGTGGTTAGTCAGAACTCATAAAGATTAATCTAGCACTGAGGTGATAGTTCTGGGTGGTTGGATATTAGATAATGGAATCAGTGTTTTCTATTGGAATAGATGGCTAATGAATGTGGACATAGTCATGAACACTGATTAAGACTAGTACCTAAGAAATCTTGGGAAATTTTTTTTTTTTTTTTTTTTTTTTTAACCAATTGGGTAAGGAAGAAATGCTGTGGCAGGAAAGTGCAAGTAAGAGATGTGGGGTAGAAAGCTGGAAGTCATTTAGTAGTTTATGATGGAGAGTATGGAGAAAATCAGGGTAGTAATTGGAAAATAAATACAAGAAAATATTTCATAACAACTTGTATATATTGAAATGCTAATTTAAAAAAAAATCCACTCATGACCTTTTTCCTTTTCTTCAAATGTTTGTCAAATGTCTTTGAGAGAGCTAAACCCTGGGTATGCAAAGCTTCTCCACTGAGGAGCCTGTGGGAAGCACCCAACCCCAGTCTGATTTTACCTGAAACATTACCTCCTCGGAGAAGTGTTTCCTCAATTTCAAACTCAAAAATCTGTCTTGTCCTGCTGAGTGTCTGCTCGTGCCTTCCCATATTATAGCATCATATTACTTTATTTTAATCAAGTTTATTTATCACTGCTTTCTATCGTTTTTGCTTATTTGACTGTGAACATCCTTCAGGTAATGATAAATAAAGTGAATTAATTTTCAAATGGCATTTCATGTTTTTCTTCCCAAAATAAATTAAATATTGTAAAATTATGTATAAATAATGTATATATGTGTATATATGTGTGTGTGTGTGTGTGTGTGTGTGTGTGTGTATTTTTTAATGTTTTCAGATGCTTTCAAGTTTATGAGGTTTCTCAAATAGTAAATTTGTCCTTAAAACCCACTCTGTGGTACTATTTTCTCTATCATCTATTTCTGTTACTTCCTTGAATATTTTTAAACTTAATATACTATTTTTCTTTTAATTCCACAGAAATTACTTTGTTCATTTTTCATTTTCTTTCCTATTGTAAAGTAGGAAAATTAACTAATGGTGAAATATTTTATTATGAAAAAAACTTTGTTCTCATGAACTCTCGCCTGTCCTTTTTGATCAACATTTTGTCAATGTATGTTGTGATCCATTATAAATTCATTAATGAATAAGATTAGCAATGACTAATTTTCAAATATGTGAAGATTTTCTGTTATTTTTATTAATGAATTCTAGTTTAATTCTCCATGTCAAGAATGTATCCTGTATGATTTTCTTTACTTAGTATTTATTGTTTTTTTAATGGTCCCAAATTTGGCCTCCCTTTAATAAGTGTGGAATGCTGCAAATTGTGTCCTCTCACAAAGAGTCGTTCCCCCCACCTCACAAATCATCAAAGCATAAACAAAGTGCCAAGGTCTATCTTACATATGCAATAAATAAATAATAAATAATGATACATTATCAGTCCAGGGACCAATAGCTTAGGTGTAGAAAAGCAACTAGATGTGTGGGAAAATGCAGAAAAAAATGAACTTTCTTTATGTAATTGTTCCATCTTCATGATTGCTCTGTGGATGACAACTCCTGACAGCACCAGGTCCCAGGTGTCTCACCTCTATCTGTATCATGTCCTGCCCCAAGGCTAATTTAAACAAGGCCTATACATCATTTGCTGTTATTTCCAATTTTCTTTTTGGTTGTGTTTCTTGTTTAAGCAGGAAAAAAATCACACAGCCCGAATTAATAAAGGGAATTAAGGTTGCAGGTGAGGCAAGAAGATTTTCTTCTGATCTTAACTGACCCATTCATTAGCCAATTGGAATGAACAATCATGACATTGGCTTTTTAAAAAGAGAATGAAGATAGGCATCTGAAAGAAGAAATGAACAAGAAAATAAAGTCACATTTGACCCCTCCAACTGAATCTCAGTAAAGGATACGGTTACGTTTTTGGTGTTTTCCCCATGGTGGACATAGCTCGGATAGCTCAGAACAGATTCAGGGAAGTGACCCCTCTGGGGATTAGAGCTTGACTGCTGCTGACATTGATCTTCACTCACTTTTTAAGGTGGAAACTCCATGAGCTGAATACACTGTCAAAGTTGCTCGCTGCAGTGGGCTTCTCCAAGTCCTGTGTAATTACTGTATGTGTGTGTGTGTGTGTGTGTGTGTGTGTGTGTTGCTGGAGATTAAACCCAGAGCCTTGTGCATGTCAGGCAAGCAGTCTACCAGCTGAGCTATATCCCCAGGCCCATTACCTATTTTTTTTTTTTTAATTCAGATTTTTCACTGCTGCTATCAAAAAACCCAGTAAGAACAATTTTAGAGGAGAAAATGTTTATTTCTGGCTCACAGATTCAGAAGTCTCAGTCCACAGACATCAACTCCATTTCTCTGGACCAAGGAATAATATCAAGACAGAAGGACTTGATGGAGTGAAGCAGCTCAGGACATGACAATCAGGGAGCAGAGAGACTCTTGCTCACCAGGGACAAAATATAAGCCCCAAAGGCTCAGCCCAGAAACCCACCTCCTTCAGTCACACCCCTCCTACCTACAATCAATACCCAGATAATCAATTCAACTAGATTAATGTGCTGATTAGGTTAAACCAGTCATTTCATCTCTGAACTTTCTTGCATTGTCTCACACATGAACTTTTGGGGACGCTTCATACTTAAACCATAACACATTATGTACGTTTTAGCAGAATCTTAGATCACTGGACATGGTCTCTGGCTCACTGATTCATGATTTCATACTTAGAAATGGGAGCTTTTCTTTCCTATTTGCTTTGTGTCTTATTTGGTAGAAATGGTACCTACTTTCTATTCTCTCAAATCCATTTTGCTTATTTAAATCAAGTTTTAAGCAGAACAAATAAACTCTTGCAGTTAATTGCTGCTGATTAATAAAAAAGAGGAATCTTCATTTCTCCTAGTGTTTGCATCTGACATGCTCAACCACGCTCTTATGTTGAAGGCTTGGTTCCCAGTCAGAGGTGCTATTGAGAAGTAGTGGAAATGTTGGGAGATGGGGGCTCAGTAAGAAGTGGGGTATGGGAGTCACTTTGAAGGATTTATTTTGTGCCAACCCCTTTCTCCCTCTCTCTGTCTCCCTGTTCCTGCTCCCCACTCCTTCTCTCTTTCCCTCTCTGCTTTCTGACCTTCATGAGTGCAAAGTTCTTCTCAGTGACAGTCTCCCTGCCATGTTGATCTGCCTGCAAAAAGTCCACAGAGACAGGGCCAAGTCACCATGGACTAACACCTCTGGAACCATGAACCAAACAAAGTAAACCTTTCCTCCTTTAAGTTGTTGTTATCAAGTACTTTGTCACAGTGATGGAAAGTTACCACTATTTTCTTAAAAAATTGATTTTAATTATACATAAAATTGTCTACCACTTCTTCAATTCAAAAACATGAAATATGGAAATATAGCTTTCAACTTCCTTTACATATGGTATGACCACATAAAATATTGTTTATGCAGAGTTGCTTTTGACAGTGAAATAAAGCAATAAATAATTTCAGTTTTATAGTATTTTGAAGATTTATATAATCTATAAATTTCATGTTTATATATTTACAAATTGCTTTATTGTTTGACATATATATACAAAATTATTTTCAAATTTGAATGATTTCACATATGGAAATGTGTGATATATATATATATATATATATATATATATATATATATATATATGGATATGATGCTGTGTTTTAATAAAATAAAATTTAAAATCAAGTATATAGCAATTTTTAAAATATTTATATAACATAAGCAAAACTATCTTTATATACAATTGTGTAATTTATTTATGTAACTTTTCATCTGTATTTGTCTATAATACCTTGTCACTGATGTCCTATTTTTATATTTTTTTCAAGAAAAATTATTTAAATTTGTATTTTATGGCTAATATAAACTCGTGAAATCTATAATTGACTTGTCTTTGCCCGACCAAAATACTTTTAATTGAGGAAACAATCTCAACATTAATGTTAAGATAACCACAAAGTGAATTTTGCTAATTTTACTTAAATATCATTATCAAATGTTGTTTTTTAAAATATATAACTATTTTAACCCAAATGTGTTGACTGCCATTGTATTTTACTTGTACATATTAAAACATTTAGTGTAAATATTTATATTAAAGAATGCTTTAAAACTTTTTTCTATATTGAAGATATTTTGAATGTTTGCCCCAATTTAAAGCTGCAAATTGTAGGCAAATACTGCAAAACCATAGGCTTTCAAAGTTTAATTCCATTCTGGCCCATAACATAAATGCATGCAGTGACAAAGGGTACAACATATAATATTGTCCACAAAGTTTAAAAAACTTATGGAAAAAATATGTAATATTAAAAGGAAATCTTCTATATAACTGCATATTCAGTATGATCAGTTTCCTTCTGAAGTTTGTATAAATAAATCTCAGCATCTGATTTGAAAGCCTTATTTTTAAGAGTTTTAATTCTTTAAAGTTTAAAAAGCTATGTTTTTTGATGAATCATTCATTGACTATTTTGATTTAAATTTCTAATTCATTTTGAGTAAAAAGTCCAAATTTGGAAGATTCATTAAAAATCAGTATAAGAAGACATTTTATTGAAAAATCACTAAAACTAAGTTTACTGAATGTAAATATATTTTAAAACCTAAAAAAATCCTAAACATCAATAATAAAGGCAGCAAAGATAAAGCTACTTTTATATTAAACTTCAATTTTGTCCCAAATTTTATACTTTAGTAATTGTATTTGTAATTTATATTTATTTTGACAATTACAGCTTCTATTATGATTATTAAATTGCAAGATTGGGAAACACATTTGTGTGTATGTATGCTTCTGTTCCATAGATTTCTCAATTTAGTAAGAAGAGGTTTTGTTACCATGAAGTTGTATTTCACTAATATTTGTTTTCTGTCATCACAATAACAAGCAATTCTTTCTCTGGGGTTATTCCTTTTAACTGAGTTCGCATTGGTACATGTAATAATAACAAATGTTTCACAATTGAAGCATGAGCTTCCAAAAGTTTCTTTTTTATTATAATTATTGACACATATTAATTATTAAAAATAGGTTTCAGTGTGACATTTTCGAGCATACGTGTAACAAAATTTGATTTTTATCTATGCTCCATATTTTATGAAGTTCCATAACAATATCAAATCATTATTATAATTAAATTAGCTGATTTTTTTTATTTGAAGCATATGTTATGCAACATGTTACAGAGCTGGCAACGTTCAGTTGCTTGCAAATGGTACCAAGGTGCTAACAACTATTAGTTCACCTTTCTTCTCTGCACAAGAAAAAAATGGAAATAATAAAGGGCCAAAATCATCATGACCATCATGGAAATGTGCCACTTCAATCTTCCTTCAATAAAGAAAGAACTTGCGTTTTTTTCTGAGCATAGCACAGTCAGATGACAGCCTCCAGTTGCACAGGTGCACCAGGATCCTGCAGATCCTTTGGGGTCTCCTGGGCAGTTTGAGGTGAGGCCCTGCTCTTCCAAGGAAGGTACATAGTGGATCACTGAGCAGCAGAGTGACACCCAGCTTGGTGATTTTTGCAAACTTGAGACATCTCTTTTGTGCAGCCTTATTCTGGACAGTCCGTTTCCCTGAGACTAAGTCAGATCTGTATTGAAATTGTGTCATCCTTGCCCAATTCTCTTCTTCCCTTACTGTGAATTGGATTCCTCCCAATTTATATGTTGAAACTCTAACATACATTGAGACTCTAACACTCGGTGCCACAGAATGTAACTGTATTTGAAGATAAGATTTCTAAAGAGGTAATTAAGTTAAAATGAGACCTTTAAAGTAAACCCTAGTCCAATATAATTGGTGTCCTTTTAAGAACAGGAGATGTTAGTGATACGTGTTCACAGAGAAAAGACCCTGTGAACCCACATAAAGGAGACCGCCAATAAAAGAGGCCTCATGGGAAACCAAACCTGCTGGCTCCTTCTTCTTGGACTTCTAGCCTGCAGATCTGCGAGAAAGCTAATCTCTGTTGTTTGAGCAGGGTTTTCCTTTTCCCCAATAGATTTTCCTGCAATTCCTTTGCCTTTGAACTCTCCCTACAACATCAAAGCCAGCAGCACAGTTTCTTAAAAATCTCGAACTCCAACATTTTTCTCACTCATTCATTTATAAGGATCTCAATAGATATTTAAATGCATTTACAGAATTTCATTTTCCAGGTAAAGTAGCATATTAAATGGTTCCAAAATTAGGCTGTCTTCAGGGGGGTATTAATCTGCCTACCACACTGGCATTCTCTCTTCACTTCCCAAATACATAACCCTAGTTTTTCTTTCTACACAAGGACCTATACACATTTCTAAGTGATTTAAAAAAAAACAATAAAATACGTTTTATGGAATAATATATGCATGTATCTTCAGTGCTTATACATTTAAAAAAATAGTCCCTAAATAAATCTTTATTAGACTAAGTGGGAACTTCTGAAGTAGGCACTCAGGCATTATCAAACATTTACATAGTAATTGATATCATTGGAGCCTCTCTGATAATAAATATCAGTAAACATCCTGTGCAAATTTCATGATAAATTAAGCTTTCTTTAGAAACAGAAGTTCAGTAATTAAATATATAGTTCCCTTTAAAAACTTACATTGGGTTTATTGCGAATTAAAATAGTCCCAACAAACAATAATATGTTAAAAATCTAATTTATGCCCAGAACTAGTGATTTAAAAAATACATCAGATCAATTCTAGATTTTCTGTCCCGTCTCTGTTTTCTGCACAAATTTCATATTCACACTGAAGTATTACTTCTCACATATTTTTCTACCAGATTACACAGAGGCTTCAGATATCATGAGCCACAATGGAGCCACAGAAAATGGCTGTGGCAGGAAGCTTACAGGGCAATGTTATTCTAGGGTTCTGTCACATACCCAAGTAGCAGGAGTGAGCTTGCTTTCTCTAGCAGCCTAGGTATCCAAATATGTCATATTTCATGAATAGACGCCGAGATTGCCATGAGGTATATCATTTCTAGAAAGCAAAGAGTGACAGCTGATTTTTTTTTCAAAAAATAATAAATTGAAAAATTGATTCAAGACAATTTCCTCTTAGGTATTACTAGTAATAATATGGAGATGATTGGAAGGCTATAAAATTTATACTATGGCTATAACTACTATTAAAAAATGTCTTCTTAAAGATAAAAATTCTGAGAAAAATTTAAAACTGGACAGGAGACTAGGTCAAGAGATAGCCAACCTGCCCTTCTAACCCACTCCCATGCTGCCAAGGCCTCCCTAGTCTGCCATTTCTCAGCCTTTTCCACTGGCTCTGCTTGCTTCCCCAGTAGGAAGTGGGCTGGGTTCCATGCCTGCAGATTTCTACAGATGCCATGTCATGTCTTTCTGAATAACTGATGTCTCATAGAATCAAGAAGCAAGTTGGCTATCTAGGCCTCATTAACACTTGTGTCTTCTGTTGAATATATAAAACAGGATTGTTGATATCTTTATCCAATGAAGGCTTTCCTACTGATCAATTGAATCTTATAAGTGCATCTACAGGATAAGGTAGAGTCAGACAACCCTGTTCATCTTCTCTTATAGTCAAGTTTTCAATAAAATTTATTAGCCACTACTCAACTTATTAATCAAATGTATATTATTGTTCATGTTGATGTATAAAAATGTGTTCTAATAGTAAATCATTTTCGTATGAAAATGTTTCCAAATTTTCCACTTAAAAGCAGTATGCAATAATTTTTTTTACCTATTATTCAAATGTCACCTAGTTGCCATTTTATTTATTGCTTAACAGTTTCAGTGACTTACATTGTTACTATGGAAAAATTTATTCAGTGTAAAAAATACAACAATTATCAAGGAATACTGGGATTGGTTTCTCTTCTTACAAACTTGATAGAGAAAAATAAATTCATATCATGGATTTCTTCACATAAATCATTAGCAAATATTATATATCAACCTTTGAGAATGTCTCTGTGTGTATATATATATGTATATATACACACATAATGATAAGATCTTATAATAATTATAAGATCCAACTGATCATTAGTTTATATATATATATAAACTACATATACACATATATATATATGTTTTTAAGAATATGTCTATGTGTGTGTGTGTGTGTTTGTATATATATATATATATATATGAATTTGGATTCAGAGACATGATTGAATTTTTGACCTCTTTTTCCTGGTGAAATATGAAGAATAAATTCAGAATTTCAGGGTTCACTTCCAGGTGAACTTCATTGTTTCATGGTAAGATGTTAATACATTAGAGTGTGTCATAAACCTGCATATAATGAGATGATAATCTCTAAATGATTGTTAACAAATAGTGATAAAGAGCAGAATTGAAAGCCTTCCTTACCTTTGATAAGAAATTGCTATCACTACCTTCCACAGGCAGACATTAATGGCCATTTTAATGGTTAAGAAACTTCCTTATCTTTGGGCTTCTTTGAACATCCTGAGGTAAAGGATAAAAATTGCAGCAAAAGAACCAACAATAAAAACAACAAAGAAATTATAACCACTACTTATTGTAAATATGACATCATTTTATAATACTCACTGGGGAATTAAGAATTGGTATCATGGAAATTAGGTGGCATTTTAAAAGAGAAAAACTTTATGAGTCCAACCTGTAAGCGCCCAGCTTCTCTGACATATTTTACTAAGAAATGATGGAGAGTACGCCAATGGTCATCAACCTAGCAACCTCTATGCTCTTTTGACTGATGTGAGAACAATTGATATTGCTAAAATAAAACTTCGGTTGTATCTAGTAAATTGAACTTATTTATAGGGACACAGATGGTGTTTTTATCTCATTTTCCTATTGAATAGTTTGACATTGAAAGTGAAAAGAGTGTATGAAAAATGAAATACTGGCTAGCAAGCTGGTGTTGAGAAACTGAATTTGGTTTGGGAGACGTTTCAGGGGTTGGACACTTCTCACATGGCCTGAGAAGAATGAGTCTGGCAGGAGTTAGAGATCTGATTAGAACCATTTTTCAGTAAAATATGGGGAAAAAAAGAGAAAGCATAAAACTTGAAATGAAGGTATTCCATGGTTAGGAATAAGAATTGTATAAGAATAGCCCATTAAATTGTTTTTAAAAATTTATTAAAGATCATGAAAAGGTAACTAATTTCAGATACTTATATAATGCAGAATATGAGACTTGTAACATTTTATCAATTAAATAACACTCATTTAACTAGAGTGTGTACCAGAGTTTCCCAGAACAGTTATGCATGTCCATGAAAGCATCAAGAATAATAACATATTAACTGAATATATATGTTGATATATAGTTGTATGTTTTTGAATGTTCCTTGTAAAAAAATGTGCCAAAAATTCAAATGAAGTTTTGCTAATACAACTAATAATTGCTAGATGTTAACTACAGCGCTTTTTTTTGTTTGTTTTGTTTTGTTTTTATCTCAATCTAATTTTCCAACATAGTTCCTACAGGGCATTTTACCTCTACCTCTGCTGTTTATAAAATATGCATTTTGTCCTATCAGATAAGGAAGTTTATATAAAAGTGTTAGCTTCAACCTATGACAAATCATGAAAATGTTTTCTTTATTAATTTCTAGGACTCAGTGCCTCTGTGCATCATGTAGTAATGGGCACTCGAATACTATTATCACAGGATTAAACAAAAATAGCTTATGCAATAGTGAGCTACTATTCCCTACAACTGCCCCAACTTCTGACCCTAAATCAGGCCTACCTAGAAGTATGGAAGCTCATCTCAACTGTGTCTCTTTTACTCATCACATATATTTATCCATTCCCTGACTTGAGTCAACATGTTTTAATTGGAACCTTTTCTTTACCTTCACCATCATTGTCTCAGGTCCCTTTTTCTAATACTTCAGAATGCTCAACAGCCTTCAGTCTAGTCCACTTTAAATCCATCCCTCAGTGATACCCAAAGCCTTGACTCTCCTTGACCTCAGCAACTCCTGGGTTCTGTTTATTTCTTGTTTTGTTTACTAAACAATCCAGCATACGTTTACACTCATTACACTCATAACCACTCATCTTCCTTAAGTCCAAATAATTCCATTGGCAATTCTATCAAATTAAACCTAGGCTTCTAGTTCAAGCTGGAAAATCTGCACATTTCATCCCACATCCCACATCAATTGGGATATTGATGGGAATATCCTCAGATATTGATGGGAATATCCTCAGATATTGATGGGAATATCCTCAGAAATGACTAGGAAATAAATAATCCTTTTTCTTTAATTCCAGTTGTAGAAACCAGAATGTCCCAGTAGTGTTTTTGCCTATTCCAAGGAGTAAGACTATTTGAGAATGAAGTCATTCAGAGGAAAACTGAACTCAAAGATGGGTAGTTGGGCACATTTGTTGGACTTTGCATGATCTAGCCTCTGTTTCTTCATCATGGTATTACCTCCTAAATATATTCTCTTCTACACATACTTTTCTATTTCTCTGCACTAACTATTTGACCTCAGATATTAGCAACCTCCCTTAACTCCCCACCCCTCCACATACTTCCCTAGAAAACACACAACCTTCACCAGCTTTTCCCTGCTCTGCTTCATGTTGATGCTCTCTCTGACTGACCTTTTGTGATCATAGTGTATAATGATTTGTAGATGTTTCTGATTCCCACACAGGTGTATTACTATTTTGAGGTAGGGATGGTAGAATATTTATCTCATTCTCTTAGAGCTTTACTTTATGGCATGGCAAAAGGTAGGCATTCAGTAATTTATTTTGAACTTAGTTCTATGAATCATGTATCCATTGAAAGGAAAAAAATTGTAAACCTCTTTCTCATGGGTATTTTTACACAATTACAGAACTTTTGAAAAGATCTATGAAAGCTTCACTCTTTGATAAAATTTCAAAAAACATGGGAAAAATACAGAAGGCTTGTATTTGTTCTCTCCCAATATAGTTCAGATAAAGAAATTTGACAGCCAGGATTTTTTGAACATTTACTACAAAACAGGCCCTCTATTACATATTTTTCTTTTAACTATTTAAATAAAATTATGATGTACTGTAAAATACTTCAGAAAGAATAAGTTAGAGAACTAAATTATAAAGAGGTCACACCATTAGTTAGGAACAAACATAAGATTGGAATTCAGACCCTCTCATATTTATGTATTGAGTAACTGCACAATATGCCATGCATTGAGCAAGCACCATTGAGGTGAAGTAGTATATCCTTGACACAGATTATTTACTTATACAAAAATTCAACAGGATCACTCGAGTTTCAATTTAACCCATCCTAATCAAATTTATCATTGGCTCTATCACATAAGGACCACATTTCTCCAGGCCAACAGTCCTGTTTGTCGACCTGGTGTCTCACACCAAAGTTTTCATCCCCCATGAACCTTTCTCCAGTGAAAGAAACATGCCTAATTTATTTTTCTGCATGTCACTTTCTTCGTTTTGTAATTATAATTAGAGCTTTATAATTATACAAAGTACTTGGGTTCATCCTGACAGACTCATACATTCATGGAAATTAATTTCAGTTAATGACACCCCCTCCTCTGCTTTATTCTCCCATCCCCTCTCCTCTCTCCAATTCTTCTTCCTCTACTCTTCTAGATTTCTTTTTGCTTATCCATTAATTTGTATTTGGTTCTTTATCTTATCTTTCCCTTCCTCTTTATTTCATTCTACCTTCCACATATGAGAGAAAACATTGCACCTTGAGTTTCTGAAGTTGGCTCATTTCACTTAGCATGATATTCTCGATTTACATTCATTTACCAGCAAATGTCATAATTTCATTCTTTCCTATAATTTCTTAAAAAAATGGATATTTACCATAATTTTTTGGGGGATTGATCAATCAAGTTAGGATTCTATGTATATAAACTAAATAAAATTAAAAGACATTCAATACCATTTTTTCTAAACAGTAACAATAATGTAACAATGAATTATAAATGGGAGAAATGGAAGCATTTGTCTTGAAGGTGTGCAAAATCAGTAGAACTCAAACTAATAGTTGCTGCTTTTAGGATTTCAGATTCTTATCTAAATATTGTGGAATATTGCCCCCATTATAGCCATGTGTCCTGAGAATGAAACTTAATAAAACTATGATTAACCATTAGCTTAATAATAGCCAACAAATTGCAATGAATTTTGGATAAGAGTCTATGTATTAATTTTCTATTTAATTTAACTTACATTCAAAATATAAGGATATAGGAACATTAAAAAGAATAAGACCAGGTGCAGCGGTTCACTCCTGTAATCCTAGCTACTGGTGAGGCTGAGGAAGGAGGATCTCCAGTTTCAGGCCAGTCTTGGCAACTTAGTGAGAACCTGTCTCAAAATAAAAAATAAAAATGGCTGCAGATGTAGCCCAGGGAAAGAATGCCCCTGGGTTCAATTCCAGTACTATTTAAAAAGAGGAGGAGGAGGAGGGAGGATGAAGAGGAGGAGAAGAACAACAACAAAAAGAAGATTAATGGTTTTTGGAGTACAAAAAGAGATTTGGAATTGAAGAGTCAAAAAATTTGAACTGAAAAGCAAGATTGTAGAAATTTGAAAATTAGCAGAAAACAATAAATTGAACATGAGACTAGAAAGGTTATTCAAAGGGAATAAATGTACTAATACTCTTTTAGGAAAATAGTGATTGAGCTTGATTTTCTAATAGTCTTTTTCAAGTGCAATTGAGATTCCCTTGGATAGATATTAGGGATTTTGTGGTTATCTCTTACTTTCAAATCCCCTAGGGTTTGCCTGTTTATTCTCATAGCTGGTTTTCATGAGGATATGCTAAATAAAAAAGTTAGCTGCATCATTATATAGAAAAGCAGCAAAGTTTAGTGGAATTAAAGTGTCTATTAAATGGTCATTTAGATACCATTATCAATGTACTCAAAGTTTTATGACAAATTGAGTTGATGATTTTAGAATTATCTTAACTTTAGGTTTTTGGTATGCAAGATGTGACAACTGTTAACAAATTTGATGCTGTGCACAAAAAAGATAACAAAAACAATAATTACAAAAATTAAAATTGCAGCTAAAATATTAAAGTGCCTTTTCCTCTTCCTCATCATTATTTTTAGTACCATGAAATCAAAAAGATATTATCTAAATCCTTTAAACATATTGAAACATGCTCATTTATTCATGTGCTTTTATTTATTCAAGGCTTTCTTTTTTTCCTTATACTTGTACAATACTTGACTGCTAGAAGGACTATAAATACAAATAAGCATTACAGTATTTTTTTCTTTGTAATTCAACAGCCAAATAGTTTACATAATTAATTATTCATTTCAATGCAATTGAGCATGAATGTGAAGCTGAAATAAAATATGAATAAAATTGTATTGTCAACTAACTCATGAGCAAAAGGCTCAGGGCTTACCAAATCCTGCTCTGTACAGTAAATTAACTCTCAGTCAGTAAAACTTCTTCAAATGGAAAGGGTAATGATAAATTGTTTTAAGTATGTACATAGGTGCAGGGACTCCTAATAAAATAGCTTGACCCAATAATGTTCAAAAAACTGCTGATCTCAATTGAGCAGAAAGACTGCCAAACTTAAAATTCATTCACAGGGCGATTGAGTCTCCTATTTCTATCATAGACCCATGATAGAAAAACTCTATTAACTTTTGTGTATATTAAAATGACTACTTATTCTATGTACTTGCTTATAAAGTAATGTAAGTTCAAAGCCATCAGAGATACATAGACACATTTAATTATAGATAATTATTAACTTAGGATGAAGACTAGTTTTTTGGACCTAGGTGAATCCATAATACACTGGAAGTAATAAATTACTTCCTGGATTTATAAAATGAAAAAGAGTACAGTATAAAATTTGCACAACCTTATATAATTAAGAACTAATTTCAAATCACATTTAAATATTAGACTTAAAGCTTTTATATATCTTAAGTAGATACTGAAAAAATGAAATTAATTATTCTGGATTTCATAGACTAAATAACCTCAATTTCACATTAATATTTGAGGTCACTTTTAAAAAGAGATTCTATTTTACCAGTTTCATGGAACTAACTAGGAAAGCTATAGCTCCATGACACTAATAGTTTTTCAATTAACCGTGTTTTTTTAATAAGTGAAATTAAATAACAGTCCTTTTTAAATATTTTTATGATCTAATAATATATTCCTAATATCTTGCTTGCTTTGCATATTTATAATATGAACAGTCTTACATAGATTTAAAACAATTGGATTTAGTTAAACAAATTAATAATTGGGTACTTCTCTAAATTATTCAATTTAAATATTTGAAATGTCTCTAAAGAACTAGTAAACAAAATGCCTCCAGTTGAAGTATAAACAAGGTAGAATCTTCTGTTTTCTGGAACTTTTTAAACACTTAGCTCTTTCTTTCTATTTTTGAGAGAAAAAAAATATACAGACTCTAGTTTGGATGCTGGGAAGATAGTTCCAGGCTACCACAGGTATTTGCTCCTTTCCTGCAAATCAGTAATGATGATAACCTAGAATCAAGAGAAAAAATAAACATGAATTTCAGAAAATCAGGTAGCATCCAAGCACTGGGATAAAGCTCTTGTGGATATTAAGACTGTTTTAAATTAATTTATGTGTGGGAATTAAGCTGCTGCAGCCCAGATAAAAGAGATTTAGGTAGTATATTTAACAATGAATTGGAGGAAAACTTTTTCAAACATTTCTCCTGCCTCTCCTCCATGTTCCCTGTGACAAGCTTGGCTGGTTTCCTCCAGGTAATATCAGTGTAGCACAGAACCTATGCTTGGATGACAAGTTGACCATAGCATTTAATGAACAGCTGCCCTCAGGTGTTCACTGTCCCAGCTTCTTATGTAAGGCTACTGGGCTGCTGGAATTCACATCCTGGAAACATCTTCCTCCCATTGCTGCTTCTAAGTGCTTAAACTTTATATCACTTCTAGGAGGTTGCAGGTTCATTCACCTGGTTTATTATGGTTTCCTCCTTGTAGATCTTCTATACAGCAGAGGAAGAAGAAAGACTCATTTTCTCTCCAACCCACCCCTCCCCCACAAAAAAACACATTATAGACATTGCACCTCCTAGAAGTTACCTCCTATCTTATGGGTGGAATTCAGTCACTATGTTGTACCCATGGCTGCACAGTTGCAAGAGAAGCAGGGGGAGAGAGCATGTGTAAAAACATACATGCACACATAGATATGTGAATCATACTTTATTTTCTGAGAAAACTCATGCCCGCTAAAAATTGAAGGCTTAATTATTCAGGAAAAAAAAAACCATATTTTCTGAGTTTCAACTAAACTTTCACCCAATGTCCAATTCATTGATTTGCCAAGTATCCCCGTACACATATCTCATATTTTCAAGGAATGTAAATTCTCCCTTTCCTTCTATTAAAAAGCATAGAACCTCCATCATTTGCTGCCTGCAACTCAAAGTTTAGCCTCTTTGGGTCAAATGTGAACTTCTTCAGCTTATCTCCTTGTAGCATATCACATGCACAATTCTGTATTAAATACTGCAGGAAAAGATCATTTAGCAGTGGAAAGAACAAGATATGTCATACATAGTCACTAGTCAATTGCAAATCCCAGATCAAACAGAGTCCCAGAGACTGTTTTTCAAGACACAGAGTAAGTCCCTCCGTTGGCTCAACTATCTGTAACTAGTTCATTCTCTGGGAAGTTTTTCTTATACCTTTCTTGCATGAATACATCTAAGCCATCATTTGGAGAACATGCATTTGGGGGATCTGAAAGATTTTCACAGTCTGGTTTCTGCAGATACTAATTCAGCAGCCTGAAATTTCAAAATGCTACAAATGAGGTCTGAAGATTATGTTGATAACAGATCAAACTCAAAAGTCTGTCGTGTCTGTAACCATTGCATTGTGAAATGCATACAAACTCAAATGAGGCAATATCTTTCCAATATTTGAAAACCAATCTGTTTCAACTAAGAAATCACACACATGGTCAATGAACAAATGAAGTTTCAACATATAACTTTGCTATATCATTGTTATCTAACTTGTTGATGAAAATATCAACTAACTTTCATGTCAGTTAATGCAAGCATACATGGTCTACTGAGCAAGTTTGGAATGTATTACCAAAAAATATATCACTCTGGCTTACTGACAGTTTTGAGTTCAACATTCAGAGCTCCAACCAGTAGATACAAGAAAACTTTCTGATCTTCCTTCTTTTGTGAAAAGCAGAAAATGAAATTCCATATGAAAGTGTTCTCCTTATAAAAGAAGGAAAAATAACCTTCTTATAATTAAGGAAGCAAGCAGAGACTGAGGACAATATGTACAAACAAAACTTGATAAACTTATTCTTAACTTCAAAATGACTTCTTCACCCAATTAACTATCCTAACCCAAAGGTCCTTTATCTTGACAATTTTTCACAGTTTTATCACCAGTCTTCAAATCTGTGTCATTGGATTTTTCTTTTCTTATGAAGGCTCTTAGGCCACATAAAACCTGTGTTGAATAAATGCTATATTATTTTAATTAGGAGATCTAGCATAAAAACTCTAAGAGGATTACCTCTTAGAGTTTACTGTGCCTTTGAGAGTTTGATCAAAATCAATAGCATTCAGAAAGAATCAATTGGCCACTGAGCCAAATGCTCAGCCCTATTTTATATTTTATTTAGAGACAGAGTCTCACTGAGTTGCTTAGTGTCTTGCCATTGCTGAGGCTGGCTTTGAACTCACAATCCTCCTGCCTTAGCCTTCCAAGTCCCTGAGATTAATGGTGTAATAATAATAATAATAATAATAATAATAATACATGCATTTTGACCTTTTCTATTTACATGTCCTTAGTATAAGTTGTTATTTCATGATTTCTTTCCTAGGGAATTGAATTCATTTCTCAATGGTTTTTGCTCCTTCAGCTTTTATCTCTCCCCTGCGCACACACAGCAATCAGAGGAAGCTTTATTAACAACAAATAAAATCACAGTTTGTCTCTATTGACAGCATTCCAGGATCCTGGACTCATCCTTAGCAAGACTCCTGTCTTTATTTTTTCACAGGAACTTTCATAGACTGGCTGCAGTGCACGGCTGTAATGTCATCTCCTCTTCTCACACCTCTGCTCACTAACTCCAGCCAGCCTTTGAACTGGCCAAAAGCAGTTCCTATGCTCCTACTGACCTTTAGTCTTGGAAAGCTCTTTTTGATCTGTGTTTGATTCGTATGTTCTCCATATTCATGGTGAAAGTCAATGCAGTGTTCTCAGAACAGCCTTCCTTGTAACCCATAACAAAATCAGCCACTTTCTAATGTGTTGTTTTCTTCATTGTATTTAATAGTAAATATAATTATTACATAGTTATCTTATGCATCTGTGCATGACATATTTTAGTAAAGTTATACTCCAACAAAGGGTAAAACCACTCAAAGTTAAAATGGATTCATCCTATCTATCTGGTTCATTGTTGTATCTTCAGATCCTACATAAACATAAGGCAATCATAGGTCCTCCTTTCAGGAGACCCACAATATTATTCGGAGTGACTATGAGCAAAGTTTAAAGTTTAAACTTGCTTAGCTTTCTTAAAGCCATACAATCCTGTGACTAGGTTCTTGACAATTCTATGTAAATGAAAGTATTCTCCAAAACATCTGGATTTACTGCTCACAGAGAGCTAATGTGGATGGGATGAGGGTTTTCTGTTATTCTTTTTTCTCTCCTTCCCTTCACAAAATAGAATTGTACATCACTGAGCATCAGCAGTCAACTTGGATGCAGATGGCCTTGAAAAAAGAAAACTACATGCTGGGATGGTGAAGGAGAAAGGCAAGGTTCCCTGTGACCATCAGGTACATTGTCGCACAGGCTCGTTTGCTTAAAGGACATTCTTTTTTCATAAGAGAAGAATAAAGATCTATCCTAAGATTACAATTGGTTTTCATTGCTGGGTGAAATTCTTAACTAGTTAACTAAATAATTACTATAATGGGATAAAAATCTTAGTTAAAATTAGAAAACTGCAGCTCTGATTTAATTATTTAAGCTTTTTTATAAAATTGGACATAGATTTCAGAACAGAGAGGGGAAAATACAGTTTTTGTGTCCCCTTTTCTTTCCCTCTTGGTACATCTTGATTCAGTGAAGTACACCTTGAGTAAGCCAGCATGATATATTATTAACCAAGTCCATAGTTCATTCTGGTTTACTCTCTGTCTTGTTTATTCTGTATATTTTAACAAATGTATAATGTATGATCAACACATTTTGAAATAGAGCATTTAATGAAAATAGACAAAACTATTAATGGAACAAAATGAATGCCATATTGGTTTACTTGTGTTTATAGTATCTGGTACCTCCCCTTAGTAGAATATATGCCCCTTAGGAATAAGTTTCTTGTGAGTTTGTGTTGTTTCTGTAATGCCTAGATTCAGTTTCCTGTATGGAAAAGATGCTCAGTAAATACTTTTGAATATGCAGATATGAACGCTGAAACACGTTTTGTAAATTCTTGAATTACAGTTGATACTCCATAATATAAACCAAAATGAATAATGTATTAAAATCTATTAAACTATAGTTGTTATAAATATCAGAAATTTGGGGATGGTAGGAAGAAAAAGAGGGAAAAAATAGAAGCAAATGGGAATTTGTTTATAATGTTTAAGCACATTTTTCTAGTACAAATACAAATAGTGTACTGCTTTAAACATTTTTGTTGGAGGATGAGGTAAACTTTTATAAGAACTGAAAAAAAAATAGTGAGTACTTGCTTTGATTTGGATCTAGAGTGTGCCTCAAAGGCTCATGTGTTAGAAGTCTGGTTTCCAGCTTGTTCCTGGGATGTGGTAGAAACTCTAAGAGGTGGGACCTAGAGAGAAGTCTTAAGATCTATCGGGACATGTCCTGAGAAGGGATACTGGGAACCCATACTCTTCCTTTGCCTTTCTCTCTTTTACTCCTTACTAATGAGATGAACAGTTTTGCTTCCCCATGCCAGTCTACCATGATGTGTTGCCAATAATAACAGGGCCAACTGATCAGGGAATAAATGGTCTGAAACTATAAGTCAAAATGGAAATTCAGAGCTCCTTATAAATTGATTATCTCAGGTACTTGATACAATAATGGAAGGCAGACTATCACAATCTCTAGTAGGTATAAAAATATGATGAAACTAGTCTGAAGAGGTCAGTGTTTCGGGGCTCTAAAAGACAAGAATGACACTCAATAAACTTCTAAAGTTGGGTAACATGAGAGAAAGTTATGGGGAAAAGTTACAGAACAGGAGCAAGAGACAGCGTGGAAATCAGATATAGAACACTGAGACTAGAGAGAAAAGATACAGAAAGAGAAACAAAGAACTCTGTATTTCTCTCTCTCTCTCTCTCTCTCTCTCTCTCTCTCTCTCTCTCTCTTTCTCTCTTTTTAAATTAGATGACATATACAGACAAGAGCTTTGACAAGATATAAAGGACTTGAGGCACTTAATATCTCTGACATTTTCTCATTCTCTTGTTCATTTGCAGGTATCATTTTTTTGTGGACTACTTTTAAACTGGGAAGGAAGATACTCTATTGACATAGCCAATAAGATTCAACCGCTCTACGATACAACATAGGGCAGAAAATGTAGTAAAAAACAGAAAATGTCCTTTTCATTCTTTATGCTTGTCTGTCCAAAAACATTCTTGTTCTCTGAGTGTACATTTTGTACCCAGAAAACAACAACAACAAAAAGCCAACAACAATAGCAACAACAACAAAACACTCACACACAATCTATTTGCAGCTATGTGAAATAGGGGAAGCAAAACTGTTCATCTCATTAGTAAGGAGTAAAAGAGAGAAAGGCAAAGGAAGAGTATGGGTTCCCAGTATCCCTTCTCAGGACATGTCCCGATAGATCTTAAGACTTCTCGTTAGGTCCCACCTACTTGAAAAATGGGTCAAAGTCTCAGCTGAAGCATAAAATTTGAACCATCATTAGGGTCCTTAACAAAAGTAGTAAATAAAAAAGAGAAAGAATGTATAGAGTTACATAAAACATAGTAATTTATGCTGATTATAAGTCTTGAATTGGTATTCATAGCTTCTTTTTCTACCACATACTGTTTACTTTAGTCTAAGAACTTAGAAAGAGCATGATTCCTTATCTGTCTAAACGACCAAACTTGCTATAACTTCTGAGTGCTTTCTAGCATAATATTATATTGTTTCAATACATCTCCATTTACAAGAAATACTAGGTAAGAAAATGAAGAGGTGCACTGGTGAATGTCCTGGATTCCAGCCATGGTCCTCTTGGTACCAACGTATAGCAGAGACACCAAGGTGTGATAAGACAAGAAGATATATCAATTCCCAAGACTGATCCCATTGCTATATTC
Organism: Callospermophilus lateralis; assembly: GCF_048772815.1. Taxonomy (NCBI): domain Eukaryota; kingdom Metazoa; phylum Chordata; class Mammalia; order Rodentia; family Sciuridae; genus Callospermophilus; species Callospermophilus lateralis. Next base: position 127,636,665 of record NC_135312.1, on the reverse strand, counting down.
CATGGTGGAAGCATTTCTCCCTTATACAATAAAGCTTCAGACCCCTGAAATGTAGAAGATCCTTTAATAGAACAGAAAGAAGGACTGTTTCAACCTTGTTTCCATAGTCTGTGGATCTGTATTTCTGTCTTTGGAAAAGACAGCCCCATATATTGGCTACTGGATTTGTTATAAACTGAATTATTTAGGAAAGTGCTGCAATTTTGTAGGGAGTTGTCTGCCAGCTGGCATTGAAACTGAGCATTCTGTGGGTCATAACATAATTCTGTCAAACCAGCTGCTTTTGTATTATGGAGCACATGCTAAAATGATTCTGTGAGTCTGATCCCTTATCTGTACCCCTTTGTCAAACAATCTGTCCCTTCACTAGAAATGATGTTTAAATGGGAAGTCATGGCAATGATAAGACCTTCTGGCAAAAGCCCTGTGGGCAGAAATCTCTATCCCCTATTGGGGAAAAAGTCATTGCCTTCTTCATGAGAAGAAGTCCTGTTTAGCATGTTCATTCCCCCCTTTGGGTAGACTCCTAGATAAATGGCCAAATATTGGTCCAAAATGTAATAAATAAAGTTATGGCCACATTATTGTCTTTTGCTGTAAAAAGTACTCAGTCTCATTTGAATGTATCTATTAAAGTAATCTGGCTTATATCTGAGAAGTGAGTGTAGGTCATTTAGATTTCTATGAACTAGATTTGGTTACACTGTTTCATATGCACTAAGCATCACCTTACCAGGATATCAATCCTGGTATTTTCAGACACCCCTTACTCAATTCACCTTTAACAATGATAAATACCAGGGCCAAGACCAGTAAAATCACAACTGCAATCAATCATATTTAAATTTATTATTTTGTTTTAGTGATGGAAAGCATATCGCGGGAATCATGTTCCAATTCTGTACATAGAAATGTCAGCTAATAATAAATAATATGGAAGAGTACTCAAGGAAGTAGCAGTCTACTTCAGATTAACTATGTGATTAGTGTATGTTGTTGTGTGTGTGCTTATGTGTGAATGAAATGAAATGTATCTGTTCATGTGCAGGAAACTATTTGTGTCTAAATCATACATATTATAAAAATGTATATATGTATACATACATATATATACATATATGTGTGTGTGTGTGTGTGTGTGTGTATGTATGTATATATATTTTTTTCCAGTGGAAGATAATTTGTGTATGTGTGTAATTACATGGTGGTGTCTTTTTACCTGGTTATTTTCAGGCACCTTTGCAATAATTATTAGAGCTATCTTGTTCAGAAATTCTTTCCTTCTTGTTCCATCATGATTGTGGAGACGCCTCCTAACATTGATATTCTGTGAAACTGCTCATGTCTGATAGAACATATTGCATGATACCTGCTTTCTTTCATTTGCCAACTAAATTAAGGAGCTTTTCTCTTCCATTAACAATTATCCCTTTTGGCTAAAGGGCTGCTGAAATCAGCCTGGAGCATGTTAATTTGTTGATAAGTTACACTTGGTTTTCAAGATTCAAGATTCTGTTATGTTGTTAAAGTATTTAACATGACAATGATTCACATTGTTTTTGTTCTTCTGAACAGAATGCCCTGGTCATATATAATGCACATAGTTACAGGAATGCAGGACTTATTAGACCATGTAACCGGCTGTGAAGTTAAGGCCTCCACTAAAATTCCAATCATAAAAATAAGCCCCAACATCAAGTTGGGTCATTGTTAGCAACTATAAGCCTTTTACTTTATAGAACTCACATATGTCCATGGTTACATATGTGTGTAAATTTCATGGAGCACAATTCTTTGAAGAAGAATCAAGGCATTCATGTTAGTTTTGACAATTTGGACATCTGTGCAAACTAATTTTAGCATCTCCAAAACACAGCTACTGTAACTCATAACTTTTTCCAGGACCAGAAACAGAACATATACAACATTTTCTTTTGTCTTAGTCACTTTGTTTTTATTAAAGACCCAGAAGCAAAACAATGTTATTTTCCCATTTATCAACAATCTATTAAAAAAATGAATAGACCTCCAAATAAGAATTTAAGAAGCCAAGTATGCTTGTATTTATATTAGCAGTTGTTTTTTAAGTGTTTTAACTTCATAAATTAATGAGATGTTTCCTTTGACAAATACAAATTGTATTCCATTTATGTTAAATCTAATTTACCCATTTTTAACTTATGTTACCCATAAAAACCCAAGATCTCAGACGAAACTTCTTAACAGTTTAATTAATATTTCCCTGCAGATGAATAATCCTAGAGGCAATAAATATTAATTTTAACCATTTTATAGAAACTAAAACTACATTGTTTGGTGGAATACCTAGAGAAATTAGTGACATCCTAGTTTTATCTATTTAAATAACTTTAGTCATGTGAATTGAAAGTCATTTGGATTCATTTTATTATAAATTTATGAGTATTCATTTCTCTTTATGCTATTTTTGGCAGCATACACGATATAGACACAAGCACATATATAGATGTAGCATACAATACACAGGTGTGCACAAATATACATTGAACTTACAGAAAACAAGTATTTATAACTTTTCCCAGGTAATAAATTCCCATAGGTAGAAAAAAAAAAAAGGAACTATAGATGTTTAGGACACTCTCAAATTTAAACCTTAGAAAATTAAAATTAAACCTATCACAGGTTTTTCCAGTATAACTCATGAGTTGGAGACATTAGGAATAGGAGTAGAATCTGTTAGTAGAATCTGTTAGAAATCAAAGATTGACTTTGCCACGTGTCCGCCATGGGGGAGGATTCACTCTCATTATCTCCTTTGCTTAATCTTCCTATTTAGGTTTCTTCAAAGGAGAGACTTTCCTTTCTCAGAGTGTGTAAGAGTTCTCCTTTCAATAGTTGTTCTGTGAATAAAGACAGTAGAAAATAGAGTTCTAGAATCCCAAGTTAGACAAAACAAGACTGATTGGTGTAGGACCAAAGGTAAATTCACAGGAAAAAGCTTGAGCTCAGAAGACGACAGAAGCTTTGAAAAAACTGACACACCCATAACTAATAAAGAACACATGGAATATCTGTGTGAGACCAGAGTGTGCATTTGGATCACTTTAGATTCAGCCCAGTTATTGAAAGTATAGAGGAGCCCATTAAGTCCTCAGTAAATGTTTTCAAGGAGAAGAAAACTTGTACATGTGGGATTATTCCGTCTTTCTTACTGTGCTCATCCAGGAACACCAGGCTTCTGCAGATTTCTAACATCAGGTGTCTATATGAAGTCTGCTGAGCAGGATCCAGGCATTCACATTCTTCAGAGAAATCAATGGCCACATCAATGATGGTTCAATTTCCTGGCTTTTAGGCTGCTCAGAGTTCTGCCAATGGTTCTTTCAGAACCTGTATAGCACAGAAATCTGGGAATCCTGAGCATAGGAGAGGAAATCTGGAAAGGAATTCAGAGAATGGTGGTCTCCAGAGACAAAGACCATGTCAGAATGTGGCAAAACCTATGCAACTTTTGCAGTTGTATTATTGAAATTGTAGCTTAAATATTGTATATAAGGAGTGATTTAGTAATATTTCCTGGAAGTTCTTCTCAATATGTGATTCTTTCCTCATTTTTCACATATCATTTTAAAAGAGGAAAATATTTGGCACTAATTTTAGATGCAGGAAAGCCTCTAACAATTGTCCCAAATAAATAGGGTAGATGTGTATGCTATAGGTAAGGTAAGACAATCCAGTCTGAAGATGACATACCCTATGGGCACAGAAAGAATTGGATCTATGAGTACTGTTTATTACTATGAGACCAAATCAATTACTGGTATTTTAATAGGGAGAAAAATCCAAGTGGATATTAAAAAAACACCTTTAAATTAGTTTTAAAATTTCTGAATGGAAGAAACTGGCTGCTATACCAAGGACACCTCCAAAATCTGTTTCCTGTGGTGAAACATTTTCTATTGACGGTTCTGTTTTTTTAATGAAAATATTTTCTGAGTGTGAATGGAGGTGAAAATCCAATTTTAATGTTGAAGCTTAAAGTTAAAAATAATAAGGCAATTTATAAATGAGAAGGGACATGTAGAAGGAAAAAAATACCTTCTGAGCTTCTGAGTGGTGAAAAGAACTAGCAAATTTCTCATCAGACATACATGGAAGGTAAAACTTTGAATATTATTGGATTTGAGGCACAAACTATTGTCTGAGTGAACCAAAAGAGAGTTTTTTTTAGGTGACAGAAGAAGATGGTATGTGATCAAGAGTATATGGAGAAGTAATGCCACCGAGAGAGGCCAAGTGATCACAGTGAAGCAGCAAAATGTCATGGTAAGTATAACACCTAGTAATGCAAAGACAATAATCAAGTTCACTCACAGAAAGTCAATTTAATTTTATCATTTGGATATCAGCTCTCTACCTTGTCCCATTATCTGTTTGATATGAGATTGTTGAGTCATCACTCATCTCCTGAGTTCTGTCTACTTCTAGAGGATTTCTACAAGTACTCAACCTAAAATGTCTCACAGGAGCAGGAATACAACAGTCCAGATAAAGCAAAGATGTGTTTAATAGACAGAAGACCAAGGATGAGTATGCTCAAGTTTTACAGCTAGTTGCTAAAAATACATTTAAAGGATGGTGTCCATTAAGATTAACAGGTTTTTCCTGATGTCTCTGACAGGAGATAAGCTTCCATGTTCTAGGAAATGCAACTACTTCTTGGGTGGATTAATTTGGAAAGGCTGGTGATATCTGTTGATGACTATACTGTGTTTTTTCCAGAATTTAGTCACATAATCTTGTAAAAAATAACAGGTAACAGAATTGAAATTTCAAATACAGTTCACCAGAGGGAGTGAACCACCAATTCTACAGAATGTCTCATATTAAATATTCCTCTTTGAGCACATATGAGGCCTTGTGTTTGATCCCTATAACAAGGGGGGAAAACCTCTCTAAAAAAGAAAAACAAAACAAACTCCCATTTATTTCCAATTCTAAACAATTATGGTTGATGTTGGTAGTACACACACACACTCACACACATTTACATTTATACTTACTTGTATCTATAAATGTTAATGCATATGTTCGTACACAATTGTGTTCATATTTTTTTTTTCAAGAGAGAGGGAGAGAGAGAGAATTTTCATATTTATTTTTTAGTTACGGGCAGACACAACATCTTTGTTTTGTATGTGGTGCTGAGGATCGAACCCGGGCCACAAGCATGCCAGGCGTGCGCTCTACCGCTTGAGCCACATCCCCAGCCCCCAATTGTGTTCATATTAAACTATATAATATATATGGAAGTTCAAACTATACTATACCTTAGAATTTACACAGATTGTATTCTATGTGGAAGTTAATTCAAGGAATTTTAGCTCAAAAGTTCTACATTTTCTTGTTTATATAGTGAATTCAAAATGATCAACAGTATCTGATTCATTCTCTTATGGAGTTCAATCTTTTGAAGTATCGCTCTATGTGTGGCTTTTCTTTTTAATCCTTGGAAAGGAAAAATCATTCTTTTCAGTCTCATAAATGAAAATGTTGCAATACATAAAGATATCAATGAAAATATTTTGTTAGACAAGATGTAGTGCTTAGTATAAAGCCATGCTCATAATAAAGATATGTTTTGAAAAATCTCTGCTTTGCCTGTACCATGAAATACACTTGGAAATTCAGACACCAGGGGATTAGATCCAGTTCTCACCTCTGCTATTTATTTCTTAGATGTATTTTTGTTGTTATTGTTAGCATGGAATTTTAAGGGAGGCTAATCAGTGACACAGAGAAAAATTTGTAAGTCAAAATTTAACCTTGAACATTGAACATTGATACCAGTTTTAGAAAGGTTTTTCAATACTGATGCGCTCAGACACTGCTCAGAGTACATTAGATATACAATAATAGCATGAAAGGAAATGGAAACTTAGATAACAAAGTGAACCAAATAGACTTATCTTTGGAGTAGAAATATGAAAGTCAGTATTTCAGGTCTTTAAATATTTATATAAATTACTGGACATTTGTTCTAAACTCTTAAAAAATGTGATTTAAAAAAAGATTAATTCTCCTTTAGCCATGATATTTTTTCAAAATAAGAAAATTTGGAATAGTTTCTAACTAAATGTAATAAAATTTATAATATTTTTTCTGATAAACATAATTCAGTAGGAAATTTTTATTAGTGAACATATTTAAAAATTGCTAGAATCAGCCTGGAAGAAATAAAAGCATGAAGAATATTAAAATTTTAGCAATTTATTAAAATCTAACATTTCATAAAGAAAAAAAACTTTAAAAATAAAATTTGCAAAATTCATTTTTCAATCAATGATGAGAAAAGGTAAATGGACTACTAGCCATACTCTATCAAACATACATTTACAAATAAAATTAATTTTGAAAATGTCAATGAAAATTTGTAGAAGTTAAGGTATGAACAAAGAAATTGTAATATTATTATAAGCAATTATTATATTATTACAGACAAATATAGAAGTATGTGATTTTTCACCCTTTACAGAAAAAAAAAGAATGAAATCTTACATTTTTTTTCTATAATTTTCACTTTTTTACATTTATATATTCACAATTATTGGTATTATTATGTATATGAACTTATGTATAATAAGAGATAATTACATATATTCTGTGTATTATTGTTTTCACTTCATAATAACTAAATATAATTTTGTTTTGAGGTTAATTTATCAGGTGACTAAAAATCATTCTTACTATATATGCCACTGACTGTAAAGATATTTTAATTAATAAGTTTTTTTTGTTTGTTTATAGAACTGAGGTTCAAGAAGAGAAAACTTGATTGGATAAGTTTCCAAAAGTTGGTAAATTTTGGTATTGTAGAAAATGTTCAGTCAAACTCATATATTTACAAAGTTAGTTTTGGTAGTGGATCTAGGAAAACTTTGGATAGTTCATAATTCCTTCGGATTGAATACTTTGGGGGGATAATACCGTGTCTCAAATCATGAGTTTTTCCTAGCAGAATTTCAATGTTTCTTTAACTCTTTTATTCTTTGTTAGGTTAGGATTTTAACAAAAATTCACTTATAGAACTTTGCTGGATTTTTTGAGAGATAGCAAAACATCATTTATGTATTATGCTAAAGAAAAGTCAAAAGTAAATGTTCTATCATGAAGTCTTGATTGGGAATTTAACATAATAACAGGGGGGTTCATTAAACCATAGAGGCATATCAATCCAGAACTGTCCTTGATTCCTTCAGGAAAAAGCAAACAACTATTGATTGTGTAGATCTAAGTGAACACAAAGGAAAGAAGGACAGAAATCTACTTGTCAGCCAAAGAAGGGTTGCCAGCGGAACTACAAAAAGAAGACAAAAATTATATTTGAGTTAATACCCATAGAAAGTAAAATATAAAAAGCTTGTTGGAAAACTCAGAAACCCAGGAAACTTTTAACAGTCCCCATCAAGAATGTTAAAGACACAGTGAAAAGGATTTTAAGTCCATTTGCTATGAAATAGCATAATGATAATAATCTTCCATAATAATCTTCAGTCCTTTCTCGGTTTTGGGTAGAGTTGATGTACTAATGCTTCATGGATGAAAGAGTACTGGTGTATTTCTAGGGAGTATTTCTGAAGAGCTTTTGACTTCAGCAGAAAATCTATAGAAGCTTCTCCCTATTAAGCTTTCTGGAGTGGTGTCACAGACAAGTAACATATGTTGACTAGTAAGAGGGCCAAGAGTTACAAGGAGAGTTCAAGAGGCACTTTAAATTTCTATCTCCTGAAGTAGGCTTATGACTCATAGTTAGCTGTCCAAAAACAGGTTGCACCAGAGCTCTAATTTATGTGTAGTAAAAACTCATTCATCCTTGTTTTCCAATAATCATCTGTCATCGGGCCCTACCATCCTGTGTGGAATGCATTCATGTTCCCTTGTCAAAAGGCTTGTATTGTTTCTAGGATGTGACAATGTTCCACTGGTCATTTTATTCATGATATCAGCAGGTGTTCCTGTTGAAAATATTTTATTTAGTTAGTGAGTTATTTTTCTAATATCCCTTAAGGAGGGAGCATATCCATTAAGTCATAAGCCTATAATTTTTCTTTTGTTATATTAAAAAAAAAAAAAAAGAAACAGACTTTTCTTCCTGATGTGTCTTGGTGTTATTGAGCCAACTGCTGTAATTCCTGCAGTGAAGCAATCTGCTGGCTTAACTTTTGTTTACATACCAGAACTTCAATTTCTGATTTTAAGCCATCAACAAGGAGGGGGGTGCGGGGCATGAAAACATGGGCATGGCTTTAGGCTGCCCTAGAGACCATCTCAAGGTTACTGCTAATTCTAGGGACTTGCACTTTTGCTATTTTCAGCAGAATCTTTTTTTAGCAAGACAGACAACCAGGCGTCCTATCTCATGTGCTCTCAGATATACTAATTCAGTGCAGTCCATTTCACTGACTTCAAATGGTATCATGGTGCACTGTTACCAGCTGAGGAGCTCCTTAGCCATGTCAGATTCTTACCCAAATATCATGAATCTTCTTGTGAACTCTACCTTTAAAGTTGTGGGACACATCTGCAATCAAAGAAATTAGACATATATTACCTCAATGCTGCAAATAAGCATCCACCAGAGAATATATGGGGCATTCTGGTAAGAATGCAGTGGGGGAGGGACATCTGACTGACCATCAAGCTATCTTAATACTGTTCATGTAGATAGTGGGAGAGACCATGCCAGAATAAGCATTTTCATTGGAGAAGAAGTAGTAGTCAATCACGTTAGTCAACAGAGGAAGATACTTGGTTATTTTGTGTTTGTATAGTGTACTTTTAGTAACATGTTTAGATAAGATTATGGCATAGTCTTCTCATCTTTTTTTTGTGTGTGTGTGTGTGGTCGTGGAGTAATGCTGTCTAATGGATGGTCTTAAAGCTTTATATTCAACGAAGTATAAAAACAGTTTAGTAATCAGCTGAAGGGGAATTTTCAACCTCACCACTGCTCCCTACTAGCCAAAAGTGTTGGCCTGCATTCTCTTATTAGGTTCTTGTGTCCACTTTCTCTGATATTTAATTACTACCCCTTGTCCTCTATCATTTTGAAATTGTATTATTCTCACTGAGATTATGAACCTGAAACCCATTTTGTACCTCCCACATTAAAACCCATTATGTCCCATTGCTGTTTCTATAGGTGTCTTAAGAAATTTTAGAGGTTTTTGTAGATGTCCAGTATATAAGATGATGGGACACACTGGGTGTGTTTCCTAAATTGCAAATCTCACTTGTGGCTTTTAAAAAAGCAGATATCTGTTCATTGACTCAACAATTAATTTTTTAAATTAAATTTATTTTTAAATGTTATAGGAAAACATGAAATTATACATATTCATGGACTACCATGTATTGGTTCTGATGCATGTGTACAAAATAAGTAATTTTAATGACTTTGAGATTTGTTTTCTACACCCTCCTAAAGGGTATGACTAAACCTGATTGATCAGGCTGAATATAATAGACTTCTTCCCATATTCTTGAGCTTCCAGAGGCCTTCCTGTAGCTGAAACCAAGAGGTGTAACTGATTCTACACCACTTCAGAGTCCAGATTTTAATTAGCCAGCCTAGAATATTATTCACCACTCTGTTGCACATTATCCAATATATGGAATCCTGAGTCCCATCTTAACACGTGTCCCAAATCAAAATTATGGTTTATCTTTGTTTGTTGAATATTCATAGGATTTATCCCAACATACTAAAATTAGTGAATTTTATTTTTTTTTAATTTTTAAATTTTATTTATTCTAATTAGTTATATTTGACAATGGAATGCAATTCAATTCATATTACACAAATAGAGCACAATTTTTCATGTCTGGTTGAAGACAAAGTAGAGTTAAACTGTTTGTGTTTTCATACATGTACTTAGGGTAATGAAGTCCATCTAGTTCCACAGTCTTTTCTACCCCCATACACCTCCCTCCCCCTCCCTCCCCTTTGCCCAATCTAAAGTTCCTCTATTCCTCCTATGCTCCCCCACTCCAACCCCATTATGACTTAGCATCCTCATATCAGAGAAGACATTCAGCATTTGTTTTGGGGGGTGGGGATTGGCTTAATTCACTTAGCATTATATTAGAGAATTTTATTTTTATTAAATTTTTAAAACACCATTAACATACTCATATAATTTTGGGGGAAAAAGTTAAACACCTTTCAGATGGTTTAATAAAATAGACCTAAATTATACAAAAATATAGAGGTATGCAACACACATAAATTTCATCTTCCAGAGAACAATTACATGAATAATTCTTTCATTAGCAAATTTACAGGCTATGTTTTCTGACTGTGATATGATTTTACTAGAAGTCAATTTTTTTAAATAAGTCATAAAAATCTTAGCTATAAAAACTGGAAATATTTTCTTAATCATTTTATCAAGGAAAAGAAACAATTATAAATTACCCTATGGAAAGTCTGACATATTATCAAAGAGAAAGATTAACGCTAAAATGTCCAATTATCTAGAAAATAAATGAAACAGAAAAAGTTTCAGAGAAAATGCATTAACATAAGGGATAGTATGAGCTCTGTTCCTAGAGGAAAATCATATGTTTCCATGCCTTTATTAATTTTAATAAACAATCAGAACAAATGAATTGTCTATAAGTAAGTGATAACAACCCAAAATTAAGTATTTCTGGTGAAGTTTAAATTAATGAACCAAGAAATAATCATCAACAATGAAACTGTTCATTTATTCAGTGGATGTTGTGTAGCACCCACCCTGAGTCAGCCATGCTTCTAGGCCTTGGGAAACAGTTTGAATCCGAAGAAAAATAATGGTGTAATGGATTTCTCATTCTAGTGAGGAGAAACAAGCAAGTATAAATATTAAATAGAAAAACATTTTTTTGAGAATGTAGAGTTTCAATTTTTATTATTCAGTAAATATCTTAAGACTATCTCCAAATGAAATCTGACATCTGTAAGAAGCTGTGTAAATATCGAAAGAAAGTGCATCCCACCAATAAGCAATGTTTTGAAGAACAAATAACCAGATAACTATTGAGAAAGTCTTTTGAGATTTGCAAGTCCTTTCCAGACTCATTAAATCTTTGGAATTTAGAAAAGCAATGAGAGAACTTAAAATAAATCAGAATTAGAAAAAAGGAGGTCCAGATAAGCACTCAAATGAAACTACTAAAATAACTGTAAGAGGTTCTGTGATAGAATGTGCATGCAATGGGGTAAAAATGGGAGTTCATATCCCACTTGAATCAAAGTGTGAAATATGATATATCAAGAACTATGTAATGTTTTGAACAACCTACAATAAAAATTAATTTTAAAAATAAAAAAAGAATGTGCATGCACATGGCAATAAATCCAAAGCACATAATTTCCTAGAAAAGAACAAATTTCCTACGATGACACATTAAAAATAGATCATAATAGAGCAGTAAAGAGAAGATATTGTTAAAGTTTCCCCAGTACCATATTTTAAACAGAAAAAAAGATCAAAGATTTAAACACTTGCTTTTCTTACCTTGAAATTAACAATTCATGTAAAAATGGAAAGATATTTTAAGTGTATTTAAAAATAATTAGATTTAACCTCAAAACAAAATGTTGTAGAAAGCTAACATAAAGAGTGAGAAACTGGCATGGAAAAAATAAAAAGTTCATTCAGATAAATAAAGATCCCACCAAAAGGAGGTAAGATTATCTTTTCTTTTTTGCGGGGGAGGGGGGGGCAGAATCTATCAATAAATAAAACTTGCCTAGTACGTTGCACCTCTAGAAATTCATTCCACTTGTATCTTTCACCAAAAATATAGGGATGAAAATAATCATTGCCATGACACTGTGCTTGCTGCACGACCTACATAGAAATTCATATTGTGGCCCTGAGATTTGCAAAATTAAACACCTTTATTAAGGGGTAAACTTGACAAAAAAGAAACTGAAAAGAAAGCTCAAATGTGTCTTCCGATATGTTGGTAATGAGGGAATTTTTAGGAAAGGGGAAAGAGGAAGCTGCTCATTGATTGGACAGTGGGAAAGGAGTGCTTTACTATTGTCTCGCCCACATGTAGAAGGTCATCATGTCTCTTCACAGGTGGCGTAATTCTTTCTGTGGTGATGCGGCGCTATGTTCTCCACAGAGGGTTTTGAGCTTGAGACATTGAAAGGTCTCTGACTAGAATACCTGGACTCTTCTGCACATTTCCATTCTTAAAAATCTGTTTTCATTTTTTCTTTTTCTTTTTTTTTTTTTGAGTCATCAAGAACTATTTATTAAATCCTTTTCAGTCCTTTTCAGGGTTTCTGAGTCATTACCTATAAGAAGATGCAGCTTAGGCTTAATTTGAGGAGAAAGTAAGAGCTAACATTTAATATTTTTTCATTTTCTTTTTTTTTTCTGTCAACATCTTCGATCTTTTATTTTTTTCTTTTTATTTTCTTTAAATAAATGACAGCAGAATGCATTGCCATTTTTATTACACATATGCAGCATGATTTTTCATACCTCTGATTGTATATAAAGTATATTGACACCAGTTTGTGTCTTCATACTGTTTTCAATCCATCCTTAAGTGAAGTCTTAATGCTTATTTCCTTCTAGCCTGAAGGAAAAATAACACAAGTACTTTGTGGATTAAGGAGTTAGTTTATTTATTTATTTATTTATTTATTTATTTATTTATTTATTTATTTATGTTTGTCAAGTTTCATTAAGGGATTTACATATATCTGGGAGTGGCCAGAACTTAAGCAATTTCTGCAGCATCCAAATCGAATTGATAAATGTATGTGTTTATCATGAAGCTATATGAAAAGTTTATTCATGTGAGCATTCATGAATTATAAATAATTTAAGCATAGTATTCCTAAAACCCATTCTTATGAAAGTGCATCTTATTTGTAGGAAACCAAAGACAATAAATGAAATAAAAAACAAAGTATTTTTATAGATTAACTCTTCAAGGTTGTTAAAATTCTAAAATATTACAAAAAGTGAGATTATGTTGTAGTGGGGAAGGGAGGTAAAAGGAACTTTAAACTTCATCTTTAAATTTTGCAGCTGATATTTTTTATTCAAAAATTCAAATTCTTTATATAACTGCAAAATGCAAGGATTAAAAGGTAATTCTAAATACAATAGGCTAATGCAAATAATTTAAATACCAAAAACATCCCAGACCAGTTTGCTAAATAAAATATGGTGAAAAATCTTCTCATGAAACTCTGTGCTTGTAAATATATTTTTGATTAAAAAAAGCAATGCTTATTTATAAAATACTGTCATGAATATTCCAGTATTTCCTTGTTAATTTTGATAAGAAAGCGCAAGACAGTCCAAATGAGTGACGTGAGGAATTAAATACCAAGCGTGCCTCAGGAATAACTGCTTTCCATGTAACAATCATTTGTGCAGTAACTAGGGAAAGTGTTACTGAATCATTATAATAATATCTGAGTTTCAGAGCTAATTGAAATATTTTGTCTTCCTTGTTTGTCTTTCAGATTTGTGAATATTTTTATTTTCACTTAATATGAAGATATTATTAGTATAGCTGTGGACTTTTAAAAGGATTTTAAACAGGGAACATATAAAAATTGATCATTTTCAACAAATTGCCACATTGCACTTTATTTTTAAAGCTGATTTTGTTCCAATGGACAGAATATCAAAACGTATGATAAAATGAGGCTGGAAGCCTGGAAAGCATTGTTATAATAAATCACCATGCTATTTTTAAGGCAGTGCAAATTGCCCAACCCTGACCTTGTTTTATTAGATTTTCTAAAGCAAGTCAATTGTTCCCAGCAAATAACCAGGTGAGTATAATACCAGGGGTCTCACTTTACAGCGTATATTGAACTGCTTAGTAATATGAACATTTTTGGTTTGAATAAAATCTATCAAATATATAATTTATGATTTGTTATTTAAGATTTTTAGTTTCTTTTGTTATGAAAACATAAAATTATAACTGAAATCAATTATGAAAGATGGAAATTTTATTTTTCTCTGTTGCATAGCATGGACCAGGCTAATGAATGTCTGGCGCAAGAGGCTATTTATGATATACCCAGAATGCTTATCTTGGAGATCATTCTCTTAGTGTTGTCCACATTCATACAGTCAATAATTCATCAAAGGAAAAGAGGAAATATTGATGGTGAAAAGTTTATGCTTTTTAAACACAAAGGGAATTGCATGTGGTTTATTTCTCACCCTATTGGCAGAATGTGGTCATATACTTTACCTAGAACAAAGCTGGACTAAAAGATGATAAACGTAGTCTTTACCTGAGTTTTGTTTTTTGTTTGTTTGTTTGTTTTTATTATGAAAAAATGGTAGAAGAAATATTGGGGATAATTCTCAATCTTCTAAAACTTTTTTATAAAAAACATTCATATCATGTAAGTAGCATAAATTTGGTACTTTGAGATTAGCAATAAGTGTACTCAATTGGCAGAAGTTCAAGAAAATAAAATTAGAAGAGCTCAAAACTAGTTGTCAATATTGTGCATACAATGTACATAAAAACTAGCTGCCTCTCACTTTTCTCCCTATTTATACCTTTCCCCTCTTCTATTTTCCAACTTCTTATTTTAAAACATTTCAACTAATACCCTGCTGAGATAAGTAGGCAAACTACACTATTATAGTAAAAAATGAATTTTTTGGTTAGTTTCCCAGATATAAACCTAGATTTATTGATCCTTTTTAAAAATTATTTTCAAGAAAGTTAGTTTGCTTCTGTAAATGAATACTTCAGTTTAGAAAATAACTTTTTTCTAAGTTATTTGTTCGAAAAAGAGTTACAGATGGCCCTTCAATTCTGTGCATTCATTTCTGTGTTTAATGTTCATTAATATCAATATCTATAGTAATAACTTTAAGAAAGATTTTCTGAGTCTATAAAACAGCAAATTTCACTTTACATTGGGCTTCCACCTCTTCATTTTCAGCAAAACTGAAGACAACTGATTAACATTGAAAAGTAGGTGAACTAAAAAAAAACATAAACTTTGGTGTTGAGTGGGATGTTCCCTAAATGGAGATTAATTCAAATTAAGTAATAGATTTATCCAATATTTCTATTTTCTTATCAATTCCATTTAATTCTTTCTCAAGTTACCAACAGCAAGTTAGAACCAAGGATCATAACATTGGAGTTGTCTGTTTCTCCTTTTATTTCTGTTTCTTTGTTTCAAGTTATTTGAATCCTTTTTATTATGGGTATATACATTAAGTATTGAAGTATTTTCTTTTTAATTATTTTTTATTTATATATGATAGTGGAATACATTAAAACTCATATAATACATGTAGAGCACATTTTTTTCATCTCTCTGGTTGTATACAAAGTATATTCAACCAATTCCTGTCTTCATACATGTACTTTGGATAATGATGTCCATCACATTCCACCATCATTTCCAACCTCCCTTCCCCTCTCACCCTTCTGCCCTATCTATAGTTTTTCTATTCTTCCCATACTTCACCTACTTACCTCACTATGAATTAGCCCTCCTTATATCAGAGAGAACATTCAGCATTCAGTATGGGGGATTGGCTTAGTATTATTTTCTCTAACTCCAACCATTTACCTGCAAATGCCATGAATTTATTATCTTTGATTGCTGAGTAATATTTCATTGTGTATATATGCCACATTTTTTTATCCATATATCCACTAAAGGGCATCTAGGTTGGCTCCACAGTTTAGCTATTGTGAATTGTGCTGCTATAAACATTGATGTGGCTTTGTCCCTGTAGTATGCTGTTTTTAAGTCTTTTGGGTATAGACAGAGGAGAGGGAGAGCTGGATCAAATGGTGGTTCCATTCCCAGATTTCCAAGAAATTTACATATTGCTTTCCAAATTGGCTGCACCAATTTGCAGTCCCACCAGCAGTGTATGTGTATACCTTTTTCCCCACATTCTCACCAATATTTATTGTTGTTTGTCTTCAAAATAGCAGCCATTCTAACTGGAGTGAGATGAAATCTGAGAGTAGTTTTGACTTTTATTTCTCTAATTGCTAGCAATGATGAACTTTTTAAAATATATTTGTTGATTTATTGTATATCATCTTCTGAGGAGCGTCTGTTCAGGTCCTTGGCTCATTTTTTTTTTTTTTTTTTTTTTTTTTTTTTTTTTTTTTTTTTTTTTTTTAGTGCTTAGCTTTTTGAGTTCTTTATATACCCTAGAGATTAATGCTGTATCTTATGTGTGAGGGGTAATGATTTGCTCTCAAATGTAGGCTCTCAATTCACCTCACAGAGAGTTTCTTTTGCTGAAAAAAAAAAAAAACTTTTTAGTTTGAATCCCTTTTATTACATACTGATTCTTGATTTTAATTCTTGTGCCACAGAAGTCTTACTAAGGAAGTTGGGGCCTAATCACACATGAAGGAGATTTAGTGACTACTTTTTCTTCAATTAGATGCAGAGTCTCTGTTTTTATTTCTAGGTCCTTGATCCATTTTGAGTTGAGTTTTGTGCATGGTGAGAGATAGGGATGAATTTCATTTGGTAGTATATGGATTTTCATTTTTCTTAGTACCATTTGTTGAAATAGCTATCTTTTTTTCCAATGCATGTTTTTGGCACCTTTGTCTAATATAACATAATTGTAATTTTGTGGGTTAGTCTGTGTGTCCTCTATTCTGTACCGTTGGTCTGCCAGTCTGTGTTGGTGCCAATACAATGCTTTCTTTGTTACTATTGCTCTGTAGTATAGTTTAAGGTCTGGTATAGTGATGACACCGGCTTCACTCTTCCTTCTAAATATTGATTTTTCTATTCTGGGTCTCGTATTTTTCCATATGATTTCATGATTGCTTTTTCTCTTTCTATGAGGAATGTCATTGGGATTTTGATTGGAATTGCATTAAATCTGTGTAGTGCTTTTGGTAGTATGGTCATTTTGATAATATTAATTCTGCCTATGTGAGAGCAAGGTTGATGTTTCCATTTTCTAAGGTCTTCTTTGATTTTTTTAGGGTTATGTAATTTTCATTGTATAGATTTTTTTTTTTACCTTTTTCATTAAGTTGATTCCTAAGTATTTTATTTTGTTTGAGACTATTGTAAATGGGGCAGTTTTCGTCATTTTCCTTTCTGAGGATTTGTCACTGATATACAGAAATGCCTGTGGTTTATGGGTGTTGATTTTATATCCTGTTACTTTGCTGAATTCATTTGCTAGTTCTAGAAATTTTCTGGTGGAACTTTTGGGTCTTCTAGGTATATAATCATATCATTGCAAATAGTACCAATTTGAGTTCCTCTTTTCCTATGTGTATCCCTTTAATTCTTTTACCTGTCTAATTGCTCTGGCCAGTGTTTCAAGAACTATATTAAATAGAAATTGTGAAAGAGGGCATCCCTGTCTTGTTCCAGTTTTTAGAGCGAATGCCTTCAGTTTTTCTCCATTTAGAATGATGTTGGCCTGAGGCTTAGCATAGAGAGCCTTTATCATGTTGAGATATGTTCCTATTATCCTTAGTTTTTCTAGTGTTTTGAACATACAGGGGTGCTGTGTTTTGTCAAATGATTTTTATGCATCTATTGAAATAATAATATGGTTTTTATCTTTAAATCTATTGGTATGATGAATTACATTTATTGATTTTCATATATTTAACCAAATTTACATCCCTGGGATGAATCCTACTTGATTGTGGTACACAATATTTTTGATACTATTTTGCATTCAATTTGTCAAAATTTTATTGAGAATTTTTTTGCATCTATATTCTTTAGAGATATTGGTCTGATGTTTTCTTTCTTTGATGTGTCTTTACCTGGTTTTTGAATCAGGGTGATATTGACCTCATAGAATGAGTTTGGAAGTACTCCCTCTTTTTCTATTTTCTGAAATAATTTGGTTTATTATAGCCTTCATTTTAAGGATTTCTGACTGTTTTTCCCCCCTCAGGGTCACTATCTCTCTCTCTCGAAGTAATCTTTTGCTACTTATATTTGCTTTCTTATCTCTTTGTTGGAAGTGATCGATTTTTGCCTGTATTTGCTCATTTAGGTCATTCTTTAATTCACAGATCATTTTAATTATGAACCTTCTGAACTCCTTCTCTGACATTTCTTTAACTTTGATGTCCAGGGTTCTGTTATTATAGTGTCCTGGTTTGTTTGGGCACTTTCCTCCCTTCTTTTTTCATGCCATCTGTGTGTCTTCCTTTCTTGCAGTGTGGATCTGGGGTATTACAGTTTCCGCTCTAAATTCTTGTACTACCCATGCAGATTGTCTGTACCTCTTCTTGATGTTGGGCTTCCAGACCCTGCTGGTGCCCCTCAATATATCCTACTGTTACTAAAGGTGGTGGTGGCAATAATCAAGGTAACTCAAGATAATAAATGAGATGCCCCAAGATAGACACAACATCTTACAGAGATGGGGTGAAAGGCCCTCACACTCTCTTTAGGATGTCTGCTCTGAGATGTAACTGCTTCTAGCCTCTGCCTGTTGTCAAAAGTTAGGGGCTACTTCATGGGGAAGACTATGGAGATGACTGCAGTGCCCCAAATTAGAAGTCGGTTAGGCTCAGGCTCCCACGTGGGGGTGGGGGTCATTCGGACCTACCCTTGACTTACGTCCCCTGCAGGTTGGTGTGGACAGATCTGGGCCTGGCCTGACCTTCCGCAGTAGTCTTCTCAGAAGGGGTGCTCCTGTGCCGGAGGCTAGGCTTGGACGGGAGTCTGCTGGTGGAGGAATGAACCAGGGGCCTTCTGTGAGCCTGGGTACTGTGCAGGCCCATGTGGGCAGATCTGGGCTAGGCCTGGCCTCCTGCAGTAGTCTGCTGGTCAGAAGGGGCAGTCTTGTGCCAGAGGCTGGGCTCCAGTGGGTGTCTGCTGATGGAGGGATGGACGTGGACCTACTATGAGACTTGGTCCCACGCAGGCTTGTGTGGGTGGATCTGAAATTATGTTCTTAATGAGTTTTAGCATTATCATTATTATTACTATTATTATTTCTATTGTTGTTGTTATTATTATTGTTTGCTTCTTTGCATCTTTTACAGAATGGATCCTTATTATTTGTATATTACATATTTGTGAAATTTCCTGTTCACTAAAATTTTTTTGCTTCCCCAAATCAATTCTCGAGTACTTTCTTTGTCATTGATAGACATGTGGAGAACCATTAAAAAAAAAAAATTGAACTGCACAGACACCTTGGATTCCAACTGAAATCAAACAAGGTGGTACTCTGCCATCTTTCTTTAGTTCTCATAGAAATGAACAGAGGATGGAAATGGAAGCATACAGGATATGAAGTGCTCTGAATCTGAGACCATTTGAGAAAATACATTTTCCAACACACAGATATTATTCAGGTAGCCCCATGCAAATCATTTAACAGTTAGCAACTTGCAATTCTGTTTTGTAAAATAAAGAAAATAAAATCTACCAGTATAAGTTCATTAGCATTTTAGTTTACAATCTATGGAAGGCGTTTATGTGTTTGTGTGTGTGCGCGCTCATGCACATAGTATATAAATGACCCTTAGGAGCAACAATATAGTATCCACTTATTCTGTGTTTATAGTAATTTTATGGAAACTAAATATAGTGCAAATAACAGTATTGATTGTATTTCTTTTTTCTACTGTTTACTCTTTATGATATTTTTACAACCACTGTAGTCTTTTTATTTTTACTAGTACTTGCTAGTATATATTTTATTCATCTTTTAAAATATATACCTATGTCCTTATAGGAAAAGTAGATTTCCAATTGACAGTTTATTTTATTTTTTATTTTTTAGTTTTCAATGGACACAACATCTTTATTTTTATGTGGTGCGCCCGGCGCATGCCAGGTGAACACGCTACCACTTGAGCCATATCCCCAGCCTCCAATTGACAGTTTTTAACTTGTTTCTCCTTTTCTACTTCCTCCTCCTTCTCTTGTTATACCCATCCTGTCAATCCTTGCCATTTAGGTGTGTTTGATCCTTTCATATTTAGTGTAATTGTTTATATGGTTGGATTTATCTCTGTCATTTTGCTATCTACTTTCCATGTGTCCCACATTTTTGTTTCTTTCTATTGCCTATCTCCTTTAAGTTTTTCAATTTTAAAAGAATTTTTACTTAATGCTATCTATAAGCTACATCTTAAAGTTCATTCTTATTTTTTACTAGTGGCTCTAAGTTTAAAGAATTTATTTTTAACTTATTATAATATATCTCCAAATAATATTGCACCATTTCATATATACCATGTGCACCTTAAACAAGTATCCTCCATTTCTTCCCTCTTATCCTTTGTACTTCTGAATGTTTTAAATATTGGAACACATTGGCCTTATTCTTATTTCAATTAATCAATTACATTAAAGAACTATTGAAAGAGATAAAATATAATTTTTGCTCACATATTTAATAATTCTGTTACTCTTTAGCTCAGTACAAAATATTTTTTATTCAACTTTTTGTTTGTTTGTTCTAATTAGTTATACATGGTAGCAGAATGCATTTTGATTCATTGCACATTAGTACAGAATTTTTAGCTTCTACTTAGTACCATTTTTCTCAAACTCACAACTTTTTCTTAATAAAAGTTTTTAGTGCAAGTTATGTAGTGATTAATTCTGTTTTGTATGAAATATTATTCAGTTTCCTTCATTTTATGAATAATTTTTTTTCTGGATCTAAATTCTAAGTTGAACTGCCCCCTCGTTCCCAACTCAGAGAGATCACTATGTTCCTATTCCTCACACAGCAATCTGGAAAATTACTTGAGAAAGAAAGAAGGGAATATTGTTGGTCTCACATAATTTAATTATAAAATCAGTCGTTTCTTTGTTTTTATTCATTTTTTTTCTTTGAGAGAAAAGTCTTTAGAAGTCAGAAATATAAAAAACAAGTCCAAGATTATATCATGCTTATGAATATATATCTTATAATTTTTAAAGTATACAGCATTTGAAATAGTGAAGAGAATCATACTTCATAGTGAATAAAAATAGAGGAAAACATTATAAATATATATTGGGAAACTAATAAATATGAATAATACGTTTTGCTCTGGATTTCATGAACCTTACAGAATGATCAAACTTTTAAAATTTAAACTTGTTGGAATTCATTTTTTTTTCATATTGATTGTATACTTATTTATAATTTTGTATTCATAATTTGTATTAATGTACTTAATGATATTAAATTATATAATATTTGGATCAATAAAAAACTTGCCTTAGAGGGGAGCACATACTCTCACCTGAAGGAGAATGGCAAGGGATTAATCCTGCAGGCACTGAAGAGAAGTTAATAGGCAGTGCACCTACTTTGAGCATATATCACAATTGACCATGAGGATGTACTTTAAGTAAACACATTTATTAAAATTTGATTGAAATTGCTATCTATTTTAGTGAAATCAGTTTTAGTCATATTTATTTTATCAACATTAGTCATATTTCTCACAGTGACTATGATTTCTACGTTTAAACACTTTGACTATGATTTCTACATTTAAACACTTTGCATTATTTCATGCAAACAATTCACATTTTTATTCTTCACTCTCATCACTTAGAAATTAAAAATATTTATTCCTTATTTTTATTATTTATTTATTTGTCATAACTAGTTATACAGGACAGAAGAATGCATTTTGATTCATAGTACAAATGGACTATGATTTCTCTGGTTGTACATAAAGTGGGGTCACATCATTCGTGTCTTGATACATTTACCTGGGATAATGATGTCCACCTCATTCTACATCTTTCCTTCCCCTATGCCTCCTCCCGTCTTCTCTCTTCCATTTGCCCTATCCAAAATTCTTATATTCCTCCCATGCTCCAACTCCAGTATGAATCAGCATTCACTTATCAGAGAAAACATTTGGCCTTTGGTTTTTTGGGATTGGCTTACTTCACATAGCATCATATTGTCTAACTGCATCCATTTACCTGCAAATGCCACGATTTTATTCTCTTTTAATGCTGAGTAATATTTCATTGTGTATATATACCACAGTTTCTTTATCCATTCATCTATTGAAGGGCATCTAGGTTGGTTCCACAATTTAGCTCTTGTGAATTCAGCTGCTATAAACCTTGATGTGTTTGTATCATTGAAGTATTCTGTTTTTAAGCCCTTTGTGTATAAACCAAGGAATGGGAGAGCTAGGTCAAATGGTGGTTCCATTCCAAGTTTTCTAAGGAATTTCCGTATTCCTTTCCATATTGGCTGCACAAATTTGCAGTCCCACTAGCAATGTATGAGTGTGCCTTTCCCCCCACATCCTCGCCAGCACTACTGTTCTTTGTATTCTTGGTAAGTGTCATTCTGACTGGAGTGAGATCAAATCTTAGAGTAGCTCTGATTTTCATTTCTCTAGTTACTAGAAATGTTGAACATTTTTTCATATATTTGTTGAAGGATTGTATATTCTCTTCTGAGAAGTGTCTATTCAGTTTCTTAGCTCATTTATTGATTGGGTTATTTGGTTTTGTTTGTTTGTTTGTTTGGTATTAAGATTTTTGAGTTTTTTAGATATCCTAGAGATTAGTGCTTTATCTGATATATGTGTGGTAAAAATTTGGCTTTCTATTTACCTCAGTGATTGTTTCTTTTGCTAAGAAGAATTTCAGTTTGAATCCATACCATTTATTGGTTCTTGATTTTATTTCTTGTGCTTTAGCAGTCTTGTTAAGGAAATCAGAGCCTAATCTGACATGATGAAGATTTGGGCCTACTATTTTTTTCTAGTAGGTGCAGGGTCTCTGTACTAATTCCTAGGTCCTTGATCCACTTTGAATTGAGTAAATAAAAATAATTGAAAAAAAAAAAAGCCTCGGTTTCAATTGGTTTGGGTCTTTATCGTTGGCTCATATTTTTATCTACTCATCTTTGAACAAATATATTTAATTTTACTGTGTCACAGAGATTATCATTAAGCAAATGAGACAATGAATGTACATGAATGTGATCTCTAGTGTCAGCAAGGCATGTGGAGAGTGGTTAGTACTTCTGTTACCTGAGCAGCAAAGCCCCAAGTCTAGATGGAGATCCAGAACATCATCACCCCAAAAGAATGCAGGTCAGCTTTTCAAATCCTTCCCTTCTCAACAGTAGACACAATTTTTGATTTTCATGTTATATATCCTAGATGTTAAAGGCTCTTTTATTAAACATTATCTGCTTTACAAAACATGTTCTCCAATGAATTTACTCTAAAAGCCTCTAGATTGTGACTTTGCTGTATGTGTGACCATGTTTATGAGTATTTCCCTATCATGGTTTTCTTAAATTGATATTGCTTGGCTTAAAAAAGGAATATAGCCAAAGAAGTAGATTGTGCAACATATTTCCAGAAATGTGCAAAATTTTGTCTCCTCTCTTGTTATTCAATCAATACTCTTATCCTTGCTGTTTTGTGGCAGCTAAGATTTAAATAGCATCAAATAATTGTCAGATTCTAATAAACTCAGTTACCACATTGAGAGACAGAAATGATCCATGGTGGCTCAAATTAGAACACAACTTTTTTATTGTTGCCTCATCTTGGCATGTTGTTATTACCAACTAATAGCCAAGATGTGCCATCAAGATATATAGAGAAAACTTTGTTAATTATGCAGCAACAGTGTTGCTATACGTAACTGACCTTTTCAAAAGTCTTTCTTTGTCAGTGTTTCATAAACCATTTCTGCAAAGACATAAAAAAATAAACAACAAAAGGTCATTGTTTGAGGCTATTTTTCATAAATTACTAAAGGAAAGAAACATCTATCTGAGTTCTGCATGTTTGCAAAATTTTGGAAATGATATTTTCAGTAAACTTTTTTTGATGATTTTCATGTTTTGTATAATGCTAATTAAATATGTGGAATAACAACTTCTCTATAACATAAACCTTTGATGGGTTTACATATTAAAAGAAATTTGCCCTTTATTTCTGATGGAAACAGACTTTTCAGAACAGAATTTTGTACTTCTTATTAATGATTTAGTGAAATACGAATCAACAATTTTACGTAAGTTATTAAAAAGCAATTTTTTTAATTTTACAAATTAATTCATTATAAAATATTTCATTTTATATATATGTAAATACATACATTTCTATAAAACCCTAGATTCAATAAATATTTATTGATCATGTGTCAACTAAAAGACGCTGTTCTGACATTAGTTCTGTTGTTGAGCAGATGAAAATGCCAAAAGTTACGCCATAAAGAAGACCACTCTATGTCAAAAACCAATAACAATAATAAAGTATATATAAAAACATATAATATATAAATTTATAAATATATATGTATATTTCCTTTCTCAGTTTGTTTACATTTTACCATATCTTAAATTTCTATATCATAAATTTATTCTATATTATTTTTATTTAAATCATTTAAATACATGTACAATAAATATGCAAAATTTAAAAATATAAACCTGAAAGTAACAGAGAAAACAAATTTCAGACAAGAGTGAACAGTATGCAGAATTTCTCTGACTTGAAGGTTAATGGATCTAGAGAAACAAAAAGATGTAGATTTCTGATGAAATGATGGGGGTGGGATACAGTGGAGGATCTCAGAGAAATAATAGAATCCAGATTATATAAGGACTTGTAACTCATAGAAAGGACTTTTATTTAAATTTGGATATAATATGATTTGCATTTTAAGAGGATCACTCCAGTTATTATGTTGGAAGTATGAAGTCAATCAAGAGGAGAAGCAGGATCCTAACAGGCAGACTATTAGTAGCATAAAGAGTGATGATCAAGTAGCGCGGACCATGGGGGTAATCAATGACCAACCTTTGCATTTATGTGTGAGAGGAGCCTACAGGATTTAAATGAGGCCCCCGTGAAGTGAAGTAACTGAAGATGTAGATTTCTAGAGAGGGAGCGTTCCAGGCAGAGGGGACTCCACTGTCTGGGTTCTGAGATGAGTTCGTACCTGGAGGATAAAAGCAGGAGAGAAGCCAGTGTGGCTGGAGCAGAAGGCAGGTCTGAAGTCTGGGGAACCAAGATGGAGATGAGGTCAGAGAGACCTCAGAGGCCAGAGTGAGCAAGACCGGGTAAGGAGAGGGAGAGAAATGGAGGCTCTGAGGGTCACATCAAGTTTGGGAAACTAGATAGCAAGACACAAACTGCAACAGGAGTGGTGGGAGGCCTGTCCTCTCTAGGGGCAGAACGTGGACTTAGTCTGTGCATGCTAAGTTTGAAATGTGGGGGTGTCAAGCATGCTGTCTGGTGTTCTAGTCTGGTGTTTTCACAGGGAAGAACCTGTGGGACAATATAAGTATATGAGTCATCAGCACTTAGATGCCATCACATTGGGAATAGGATAAAGAGAAGTGGTCCCGGGGCTTTCCATTATTTAGAGATCAAGAAAATAAGAGTTAAAAAAAGAAACTGAATAAAACCTAAACTGTTACATGATCTGTTAATACCAGTTTAGTCCCTAATTCTAATGGTTTGGCTTATATTCAAGTACTATCACTGTCATATATGTTGATGGGCGATTTTTCATACCACTTCATAAAGAGTTTTCCAAACATATAAAGCCATTTAAATAATAAGATTTGTTTTTTTAAAAAAATAAAGTTGTTCTTTTATTTTCTGGAAGAATAAATAAGGAAGTAATGTTTTTTAAAAAGGCTATCTAAAGGTTTGGAAATTCACGAGGGAATGTAAAGGGTTGTGGCATTATTAAATTATTACATTTTTATATTGTTTTTGAATTTTGAAAGAGACAAATGTATTATATATTCAAAAATAGAACAAAAATTTAGATTCATAATTATATTCCAAATGTTAAGAAGAGCTGATTTTTCAAGACTTGTTTTCCCATTAATTTTACATTTGTGAATGAAATTTATCAATTTATAAGAAAGCCTGCATAAAGTAGTACTGACTACAAGTTTATTTAGTCAAATGATTCTTCACGTTACTCTAAATTATATATTCAACATTTGAACATATATTCATTTAACAATGTCTTAGCAAACTGTTTTTACTCTCTATAAAGCAAAATCTAGTTATTTTTTTCCCAAGCCACACATTTCAAATGCTTGGCTTTTTCTGCATGAGATGATTTTAAAGTTAATACATGTGGCTGTGATTGTTTTGCATGCTTTCCACATTTATAAGCCTACTGCTAACTATTTTGTTGTTTAAATAAAAGACTGCTGACAATTAAATGGAGGTTCATGCATGCTTCACTGCCCTATCTTATTACCATGAACCTGAGAAGGAGCTGAAAGCTGAAATTACGGGTTTTCGCCTGCATCTGCATGGCCTTATTATACATACCAAGGTGAAAATGTCAACTGTGAGGAATGTAATTATATAACTTAAACTGTAGTGATGGCAAGGTTAAATCCCTGCTTTAGAGATCTTAAAAGAATCTAGCTTCGAGGTCTGGAAGTGCTTTTTGTTTATGAATTTGACCTCTCACATTTATTCCTCTACTAAGTTTTTCTTAAATAATATTTTCAACACAGGTGTTAATTTAATATTTTTTGTGTTTCTTCTATTTAATTCTCTTTAAGGAAGTGCTATTTCCAGCCATCTGAAGGCATGTGGTTTTGCTTTATGTCTGTTGCCATTTAAGAAGATCAAGTATAAAGTGCATTTGAATATTCTTTGAGGCAAATCAGCCCAACATATTTGTCAATAGTTTTGACTTGCAAATGTAAGTTAGAATCTTGTTTACTAAGTATATTCTCAAAATGATAGCTCAACACTAAATATCTTTAGTTAACATTAAATAATATATTGAAAATTCAATTATCTCAACAATGTCTTCCACCTGTCTTATTTACTAATTTGGCAACCCTGAAAATTTAATTTTTAAAATAAGTTTCATTTTGTTTTTGTTGATTGAAGGTTAGAAATGATTTGCTGTTAAATACATATTTAAAACATTATATGAAATAACATCCTTATTTATATGTGGTATAAATCATGGCTTTTGACTATGTATCTTAATAAGTACATAAATAACATATATTCAGCATGCTTTGCCTGGCACTGTTGAAAATGTAAAGTTGTTTATTCCATTCAGACGCTATAAGTGGAATGATAGCAATGGTACTTAAATATATTGCAAAGCCCTGCACATGAAAAACCACATGAATAATGTAAAAGCATAGTAAAGAATTCAAGGAAGGAAGAGGGAACTTCTCACCAGGAAATTCCATGAGTGGCTATTACACCAAGTGTTAAAGAGAGTTAATCTAGATGTAGGAAATGGGAAGAATAAAAGTATAAAGTGGGAAAGGATGTTTGGCAGTTATTCATATATAGACTGTAAGGAAACACTTGCAAAAGGATGTTTGACAAGAATACAATTATAAAACCAAAATGTGTACATAGTATACCCTTAGGATCTATAAAAATGGATTTATATAAATAGACAAAGCATGGTCAAACAGATATATTTATTCATTGTTACAGACAAATAATTTATTCATAATTTTTATCTTACAATAATAAAACTAACATGTTTGATGAATATTTTATCCATATTTTTCTTTGTATTAAAACATTTTTTTATTTTAAAAGAAAATATAAAATAATAGAAGATGAAATGCAACATTTTAAATTTCAAAATGCATTTTAAGTTGCCTAATGTGTGTATTTGCAAAAGGTAAATTATTTTATGTATTTATATATTTTGAATGATTTTATCTGAAATCCATATTTAATTAGAAATACAGTCTGCTTGAGGGAGAATTGGAAGGCATACACAAAAATGGTGAATATTAAACTTTATTTCAAAAACAGAAATTTTAAGTGAATCCCTTCTCAGCCAGTAGTCTGGATCAAATTTTGTTGGAAGGTTTTCTGAATGTATTCATGGCTATAATTACATGCATTCCTCTGGCATGCCCATGCTTAAATCTCAGTCTCTATTCTCACATCCATGTCTTCTCTCTCTCTCTCTCTGTCTTTTCCTGTCTCTGTTTTAGATAGCCTTTTCACTGCTATGACCAAAAGACCTGGCAAGAACAATTACTGGAGGAAAAGTTTTTCTGTGGCGCTCATAGTTTCAGGGGTCTCAGCCCATAGACAGTAGGTTCCATTCTTTTCAGCCTGAGTAAGACTAAACATCATGGTGGAACAATGTGGTAGAAGAAAGCGGCCCAGGACGTAACCTGGGGTGGGGTGGGGGGGGAGAGAGAGAGAGACACTCCACTCACCAGGGACAAAATATATACTCCAAAGGCACAATCCAATGACCCACTTCCTCCAGCCACACCCTACCTGACCACAGTTACCTCAAAGTTAATCACTATCAGGGGATTAATGCACTGATTAGGTTAAATCTCTCATAGCCCAAACATTTCACTTCTAAACCTCCCCCCCACACACACACATGGGCTTCCTGGAGACCCTTCCAACTAACCTGTAACAATCTCCATGACTATGTCTTTATCTCTGTTTGTACCACTTACGAAACAGGGCCTGATGTGAGAGAGAGCATTCACCAGTTTAGAAGGCCAGAGAATTCCTTTTGGTAGACGAATGGAGAGAGGAATTTGGAGAGAAAACGAAGAAACTGTCTGAATCCTTCGAAAATTGTGGCACATGTGCAATTACAGACGTAGATATGAGTTCATGTATCTGTGGCTGGGAAGCTGGGAGATGAGGGAAAAGACGGAAACTGGAAACCCCATTAGTTACAGAGAGTCTGCAAATGCAAACTCTCTGTTCAGTTCCTAGTAGGCCGAGTGCTGACCATTTTGTCTAGATTGTTTTCCATACTTTATTTTTTTTTTTTTGTTAGTAAAGTTAAATGTGTAACCTCTCTCTTATGAATTCTACCTGTGCCATCATCAGCAGGATAGGGAAATAAGTTGTAGAAAATGAAGGAAGTTCATTTGCGCTTATTGAAATATATAACTGATATTCCTTTAGAGACATTGTTTCTATATAAATTATTAATATTTATAAAAATATTTTTAATAAGATATTTACTTTTAGAGCAACATTGAATCATTGTCTATGTTTAATCATTGTAGAAAGTTTCCAAATTGTAATTAGTCTCAATCAGTACATAGTCTTTGTAGGCAAATTGTAGCCAGGATCATTTCAAGTGCCTGAAAGAACCTGACACATAGAGGAAGGCCATCTTCCCTCTAGGTGAAACCCTTCTAAGCCATGAAGAATGGAGGCCAGGGCACCACGCCCGACTGAAACTGTGCAGGATTCTCTCCCCTTTGAATTCAAAATTTTTAATTTAGCAACATATCTTGGAGTTAACACAGCTGACATGATTAATAGAAACTAGAAGAAAAAAATTCTAATTGTTTAATCCATATATATTACTACATCATGTACCATCTAGTGCGGTGGTAACTAGAATTATATTTTTATTGAAATAAATAAGCAAATGCTCTGTCCAGCACAGTGTACACACCTATAATCCCAGCAGCTTGGGAGGCTGAGAAAGGAGGATCTCGAGTTCAAAGCCAGCTTTAGCAAAAGGGAGGTGCTAAACAACTCAGTGAGACCCTGTCTCTAAATAAAATACAAAACAGTGTTGGGGATTTGGCTTAGTGGTCGAGTGCTCTTGAGTTCAATCCCTAGTACCGCCCCTCTCCCAAAAAATGAATAAATAAGTGCTCTGAAATTTTGTGGTTTATACCATAACAGGGGACAAGAAATACAAATAAGAACAAATAAGAGAACTCTGGTTGTGATAAACACACTGAAGAAAATAATGAAATAACAGTGATAGATTTATTTTTTAAAGAAGATGGCCAACGTTTTATAAGTGATTAGAAAGAATTCACAGAGGTAGTTGAAATAAAAACTGCATACAAAGTTTAAGAAGGAGCCTGCCATGTAAAGTCCATTCCAGGAAAATCAGCCCAAGTGTGTGAGGTCCTGAGGTAGAACAGGTTTGATGTATTAAACACAACAGCAGGAGTCCAAGACATTTGATTTGAGGTATGAAGAAGATGGCTTGGATGGAGCTGGGAAATTTAGGCAGGGCTAGATCCCACCACGTCTTATTGACGTTTTAAGAAAGCATTACTTGACACTCTTGAAAATAATTGGTCCTTTTAGCAAAGTTTCAATGGAGTGATGAGCTATAGGCCAGTTTGCATTCCCTCATAGAATAGCTAGAGGTTTAAAAGTGGAGAGAAGCATCAGGCAAATGCATTGGTCAGTTTAGTCATGTAGAAGCCCAAAGCTATAGATCAGTAACTAAACAGGACTTGTAGTAAAGAAGGGTTCTTTAAGAGTTATTTGGGCCCAAAATGGAACATTATGGCAAATCTTCATAATGACTATCATTCCTTCCATTCATATTTGGATTCCTTCGACTTAATGAGATAGCAATTTTAGATAAGTTTTTTTTGTTTGTTTATTTTTCAGTCTGCCTGTATCTCTTTGAAAGCTACTCACAGGCCAGAACACCCTAATTTAACTCTACTTGAAATATCCCAAGCATTCTGTGAGTTAGGCATTCATTCCAGGAAGGCTGACCTCTCCTAGCATTTCCAAAGGTAAATATGTTGTTATGATTTGGATGTCAGGTGTCCCCCAAAAGCTCACATGTAAGACAATGCAAAAAGTTTCAGAGTTGAAATGATTGGGTTACAAGAACCTAATCCATGAATTAATCTCCTGATGCGACTGAGTGATAACTGAAGGCAAGTGGGGTGTGGCTGAAGGGGGTTGGTCACTGGGGGCGTGGATTTGGGCATATATTTTGCATCTGGCTAGTGGGAGCTCTCTCCACTTCCTGATCATCATGTCGGCTGCTTGCCTCTGCCACACTCTCCACCATGATGTTCTGACTCACATCAAGCCCAGAGGAATAGAGCCAGCTGTCTATGGATCTCTGAAACCAGAGCCCCCAAAGAAACTGTTCCTTCTCTATAATTGTTTTGATTGGGTCTTTTAGTCACAGCACCGAAAAAGCTGATTAAACACATACAGTTATTCATGTGGTTAAGTCATGGGTAGGCAAGAGACCACGCATGCCCATAAAGACACTTGGGAATAAGTTGCAAATTAATGGCAGCAAGAAGGAGATACAAGCCAAAGTGAAAAATTGTTTTGAAATATTCTGGTTATCTTGATTGATGTGCTTCCAAAAAAGCATGTTTTCCCCTAGAATGGCTTAGTTTCTGTCCTCTCGTGACTTCTCCCTGGCAGTTTACATGGTCTTCCCCCTGCATGTCTGGCCCTGTGTCCAAATTTCCCTTTTATAAGAATAAATGCCATTGGATTAGGGCTCCTCTTAGTGTCCTCATTTTAATTAGATTATCTTGCTTAAGGTTCTATTTCCAAATAAGGTTTTCTGTTTGTTTGTTTGTTTGTTTTGTTTTTCTGAAGGACTAGGTATTAAGTCTTAGACATATCTTTTGGGGGGTACACATTTCATCGTATGACCTCGTTTTATTTACAGGTAAGGATGTCCTTAATATGAAGGTATAAATACCCCTCACCTTTTGCCCACATTTTGTCTTTTTTTTCCCCCCAAAGAAGGAATGAGACAACTGCTGTGTGGGAAACAGATTTGGGCCCACTTTTTGTGGTTGTGGCTTTGTGTTTGTTTTGTTTTAGATCTCCTTGCATAAAGTGTATTCCTGTGAGTTCTGCCATTCCCTCTTCCCAGTCTTCTTTGTTTGGGGCAGCGGAAAGAAACTGCAGATCTCAGCCTTCCAGTGGATGGGACCCTCCAGCGCAGGGAAGGAGGAATAGGCACGACACACCACCCAGCTCCTTAGCATATCATACTAGTGTCTTCAAATTGGCTTATCATAATAGAGATTGTGATCTTTTGCCAATGATTGATTTGTGTTTCTCTAAAAATTAAATCACATTTAGATAGAGAAAAATATATTTATATTGTTGATATGTCCCTTAAACAAACTCCAAGAATTTTCTTCTATTTTCACATTTTCTTTGAAAATGCAGTATAAGAACCAACTGTTTCCCTAATTCATTGGCACCTTCCTTTCATTCACTGATTTGTGAAAGATTAGTCTGCATGCCCTTCATGATTTATGCATAATACATTTTAACTATTATCATAAACATAATTCTGAATTTATAGGACAAAACACATAAAATATGCACTAGCAATTGAATATAACCATGGCATTGCTCATAAACAAATGCTTTAATGTATATATTGATATTTATTTATTCAAATAGATTTTGGGGACTTTTATTTTTTGTATGCCATTAATGAAAGCATGAAACATGTTTATTATCTTTGCATGCACATATTATAATGTATTTTTAAACAAGAATATCATTGGCATTGGTTAAAAATGTACCTAATAACTCATGAAATATGTTTGGTAAAGTAAGAGTTGAGTAAAATAGCCATTATTTTATATACACTTGCGAAAAAAATACAAAGGTAATCTCAATCGGTGCAAAGACTTAATAGTTCCCATAAATCTGTGTGTGTGCAGGTATGTGTGTGTGTGTGTATAATTGAGAACCATTTATAGTAACTAGGGTGAACAAATACAAAACTCTCTGCAAACTGAGTGTCAGTTGAAATAATGCACTGAATTTCTTAGTATTGCACAGTTCAATATCATAGCCAACATCCATATTTGGCTATTTAAACTTACATTAATTAAAATTAATCAATTAATAAAAGCTAACTTCTCAGTCACAGACAAAGCCATGCATCATGTCAAAGTGTCTACCAAATAAAAAGAATTGTCACCTTTGCAGCTGACTGTTACTTAATATTTTTTTGAAAGCCCAATATTTTATGGATTTTTTTGAATATTCATCCTTTAGATTATTTCCAACAAATTTGTTCCTCATAAATTTCAGAGTTATTTCCATGTCCTTCCTTACATTACCTTGAAGTACTCTCTGTTGGTATAACTTCACCATCTTCCTTTCCCCACCCCACTTTATGATTACTGTTTATATTCTTAAGAAATATGTGTCATTTCTGTCCTTTTAAAATTGAAATGCATCCCATTCTGTCCTTGAGAAATAGAAATTTGATTTCCATGAAATCAGGTGATGACTGCTATGCCAATTTCAAGGGCTAACCCTGCCCCTAACCCACACCCATATTTTGCCTGTAAAAAGTAACTCTTAAAAGAAAGTTGTTGTTCCTATTCTGTGCGAGACAGCCTGTCAGCCTTCTAATGATAAATCTGCTTTCGCCTTTGTCTTTGTTGTGTCTGTGTAATCAATCCTGGGCCAGTTTCCCACCCCCTCTGATGCCAACCCAGGCTTCATGTCCCCAAGTGTGTATTTCATGCAGGAGGTATACAGTACATTAGATGCAGAATCAACAATGGCAGGCATCAGCTGGGTAGCTCTGGAGGTACAGATGGGGTAAGGTACATGCAGGATTTCTCAGGAGATCATCATATCATGAACTGTGTTCATTTCATATCTTAAAGACAGAAGAATATTCTTTTAAACAAAATGGGTTCTCTGTCTTAAGAGGATGTTAGAAAATATCAATCATAGGAAAATATGTTAGATGAACCAAATATTACATTATAGAGAAGGGCAGGGCAAAAAGAAATGTACTACAAGAGTGAATAAGAGCAATGCAGGGTAAGTTTTACAAAGAATACATTGCAAAAGCACAACATTGCATTTAAATGGAAAATAAGTGTAAACATTACTGCTATTCACATATATTTCAAATGATATTAAAAGACATTGGAAGTAAGGTCGATAGTTGTACAGAATACCATAGAGCACATTGAAAATGAACCACAAGAAGAGGAAATTACGTAAGATCAAAAGAACAAAAACCAAAAGATGAAGAAATTATATAAAATCAAAGCTTAGGCACATTGACCATTATGGTCTAAATCTTAATTGGTAAAAACTAGACATTTATAAAAATTTATATTGCTAATGTTTTTGAGTCTGTATATATATATATAATAAGTATCTGAATTTGTAATTTGAACATAGATATTTTTGTGAAGTATTTTTTAAATTAGTTATCTGCAGCACAATATTTCATTTTACAAAATGAATTAACAGATTTCTTCTTATACATCCTCCCAGATAACTCAGGAAAGCGGGCCATACTCAATTATTAAAATAAAAAATTTTCTTCTTAGAAAGGAAACCATTCTGTTCCCAGCATTTTTTATAGGTGTCTGTCCCTTTCTGATGCTCATGTCCTGGATGTATTAAGCCATACATGTGTTCAGCATGATAAATCTTATTTTAATACTTGGGTTTTGAAGTCATAAAGAACTCTGTTCAGGGGCTGGGGATGTGGCTCAAGCAGTAGCGCGCTCCCCTGGCCTGTGTGCGGCCCGGGTTCGATCCTCAGCACCACATACAAACAAAGATGTTGTATCCGCCAATAACTAAAAAATAAATATTAAAAAATTCTCTCTCTCTCTCTCTACTTCCCCTCTCTCACTCTCTCTTTAAAAAAAAAAAAAATAAAGAACTCTGTTCAAATCTGTGCTATAACCTTCACTGCTCCTTTGACATTTGGAAATTGCTTAATTTTACTGAAATTTCATTTCTTCATTTGTAAAGTGAGAATAACAATATTTTTCTGTCTAATTGACTTGGAATATTTGAACAAGATGACGATTTTAAATCACTTAGAAAAGAGTATGCTACAGGTAAGGAATGAGTAAGTAATAGTTTTATTTTTTTAAATACCTGATCCCACAAAAATAAATATCATTTTAAACTAGCAATATTGATTAGGTGTTTATTTATTGCCAAAATCATTACTCACATCTTACATTCCTTTATTTGGACACATTCTTTTCTAGCAAGGATAGCACAACACATTTTGGTGTGTGACAGAAAATTATTGGGGAAGAAACCCTTTGGGGACTTTGAAAGGAGTGTCAGGTTTCAGTTTTCCATCTCAGCTGTGGACTTGACCCACATTGACAGGTGAATCAGGTATTCCTTTATTCTTTCAAGGTCATTCCTCCAGCTCTGCTCTTACTTGGCATGCAGGCTTGGGAACCATCCTTTGAAGTTGTAGACTTGTCTTATTCTTGATAGATCTTAAGCTTCTTTTAAACTGGAGTGAAGTTTGGGTAACAGTTCTAATCACCAAAGAATTCCTTCAGAACAGTGATTTCCCCCTGCATTTCACAGGCTTTATAATACCTTATAAAGATAGAATACTTTTGAAACATATTATTGATGTGAAATCTTACTTAAATTGACAGACATCATTCTACTCTTTCTTAAATAATGTTTTGGGGGGAGAAAAAAAAAGAGAAACCATTGTACAATATTCAACAATATAAAAGCAAGTACTTATAAACATTTGTTTGATGTGCACAAAGAGCATTTTGGGGGATCATTAAAGGAAATTGATTTTTCCTGTAATCTCTGTACTCTTCTGGGAATATTGAAGAGAAAATCCTGTCTTTACTTTTTTTTTTTTTTTTTTTTTTTTTTTTTAGTTCCAGGCTGCATTTATATTAGCCAGGAAATTCTTCAAAATAGCAGTATTGGAAGACTTAAAATCACATATCCTTTTACATTCATTTTATACTTCAACTACTTTAATTTATAGAATATAATACCAGCAATTTACTGAAGGTCATAATAGAACTATATGATAAAGCTAGAATTTGAGCAGTGTTTGTTTCTTCATGTATTATACTTTTCTCTTTTGCAAAATGCTGTGCGATAAATATATTGAATTATATGTTGCTTTTGTCCTTACGTAATATATAATACATCCTAGAAATTACTCTGAAGACCTTTATTTTTATTCCTGCATTATACCACTTTTCAAATGTGTTCTTATTTTAACTTATTTATATATCATTTATGCTTGCTCTAGCCACACATACAGGGATATTTAGAAGGTTTCTATAGATTTACTCTTGTAAATAATTCACCATTTAGTGGCCTGCAAATATGCTATTTCAAATATGTTGATGCGATTCTTCAGGGTGAATTCCTGAAAGTGAGATTTCTGGGTCAAATATAAATGCATTTTTCTTAGCTTTTGCTCAATTCCTCTTCAGAGAAGTTTGTCATTTTGCACTCTAAGCAAAAGCATTTGAGAGGGCCTAGTGTCCTGTAGTCTAAACAGAAGGAGGTGCTATTAACATTACACTTTTTCCATAATTAAAGATGAGGAATGGTGAAGCGTGTTCAATTTTTGGCACCTGATCAATGAAACATAATGTGCACACCACAAAACTACCATTTAAAATATACAATTCAATAGTGTATAAGAATCATACAGCTATGCAACCATCACTACTGCCTAAGTGTAGAATATTTCACTATTCCATAAAAAACCTAAACCCACTGCAGTTACTCTCCACTTCCCCCAAACCTACCCTCAGAAAATACCAATCTACTTTATGTCTCTAT
Organism: Callospermophilus lateralis; assembly: GCF_048772815.1. NCBI lineage: Eukaryota > Metazoa > Chordata > Mammalia > Rodentia > Sciuridae > Callospermophilus > Callospermophilus lateralis. The sequence continues at coordinate 127,600,314 of NC_135312.1, read as the reverse complement.
GGGCATATAAAATAAACTTGCATATTCTGGCTACTTCCTGTAAATGGAATGATAAAACATGTAACCTTATCTGCTTGGTTTCTTTAATTTAGCATATTTTTGAGGTCCATTCATTCATGTTCTAGCAGTTTTATATACTTTTTATGGCAACATAATGTTCCATAAACATTTTGTTTATCCATTCATTCATGGTAGACATTTGGGTTGCCTTTTAGCTGTTATGAAAAATGTTGTTATCAAAAATTTTGTGAAGGCTTTTTTTCTTTATTTTGACCACATTATTTTAAGTTCAGTATTTAAAAAAATCTTCTGTGTTTTATTTCCCTTTTTGGCTTTATAACACTAATTTAGACATCAAATGCTTAAATAGATAGGAGGGGTGAAAAAGAATGCCCTCACCTTTCTTTTCTCTTAGTCTTAAGGGAAGAGTATTCAAGACTTCTTTCTACACAGTCTTTGACATATTTCCAATCTATTTCAGGTTCACTGAGAATTTACTTAAACTATATGAGGTATTTAATTATATAAAATGTTGTTATATCAATTGAGTAGTCATACAGTTTTTCTTTAATTCTGTTAACAAATTGTTTTATTTTAAAATGGTAATGAATCTGCCGCACTGACATAGGTGCCACTTAGTCATATTCTAGAATGCTTTTGATGTACACAGATTTTCCCTTTTCTTTGCTTTTTACTTTCTGCAATTCCAGTTACCCACAGTCTTGCTGTTCAAAATATACAATGGAACATCACTTTTGGGGTGGTGGCATCACAGAAGATTCCCAAAATAGGAAATGACAGCTTCCAGATATAAGCCAATTGTCCCTCTCAGCTTACACACCATCCCTAGTAGCACAATGAAGTGCCACACGGATCTGGCCTTTGCTGCCCAGGATGTGGATTGTCCAGTTGCTGGTGTGTCCATGGTCCACAACACTCACCCACCTGTCACTTAGTAGCTGTGTCTGTTATCAGATCAACTGTGGCCATGTCTCAGTGCTCATATTCCAGTAGCCCTGTGAAGAGGGTGGCACCTGCCACAACCCAGTATCCTTACCTCACCCGGACACATCATGCAACAGTGAATCCTCCTGCGTCATCTCAAGAAGGGTAAGCACAGGACCAAAGACATTTTGGAAAAGACAGGGAGATCACATGCATATAATTTTTTAAATTTTATACTTAGTCTATTTTATTATTAGCTATGATTGTTAATTTCCTATGCACCCAATTTACAGATTAAACTTTATCATAGGTGTGTGTGTCTATGCATGTGTTCACGTGTGAAAAAGAAAGAGAGACTTGATATTGTTCAGTTTGGGGAACACACTCCCAATGACAATGAGGTAACTGAGGTTGTCCTTCACACGCCCTACAATGCCTAAAATAAAATGGCCACAATTGATATAATCAAATATATGGAGAATGGAAGTCCTTCCTTACTGTGATTTTAAATGATCTCTTCCTAATTGATGTTGAGCAATAATTTCATGTTCTCAAGCCTATGGTATCTGATCAGCTCTTTTTACCATGGGTCTTGAGTGAGCAGATTTAACTTTATTGATGGCATCAACTAACGAAAAATGTGGGCTTTTTAGTTTCAATTGCATTTGACTTTTTAGCTTTAGCTTTTGTGATGTGTGTTATAGCTTGGGAGTCATTCCCTAATGTAAAGTTACAAAGCTCCTATGCTTAGTTATGAGGTTGACAGTTTGACTTATTGTGAAAGGCTCATCTCCTGTTGAGAACTAATTTTGATACCTAGTGTTGGATGCCTATTCCTTCTTTTGCATGTGGATATCTGGTTGTCCTAGAATCACTAGTTAAAAAGACTATTTTTTCCTCATTGAATTAGCATGGCACTCCTGTTGAAAATCAACTGACCATAAGTTTAAGGATGTATTCCAAGATTGACTTGGTATATGCTAAATTTCATGTTGTTATTATGATCAGAATTAAATATTTTTCATAGATTCATAGGTTGTTTACATTATTCATTTTTTGTGAACTAGCATGTGTCTCATTTCTTTTTATCCAGATTTTAGACATTTCTGAGATTGTTAAGAGTTCTTTATAAAATGGTGACAACAGACTTAGGAAACACACACACACACACAAACACACACAGAATAAATAAGTAGGTCCTGAATATATTGTAAGGATAGTAGACAGTCCAGGCTACATTGACCACTTATAATAAAGAAATGTTTTTCTGTGTGTATATACTCAAGAAGCTGTATATTTCTCCTTGACTTATGACTTTTTTAGAGATTTAGATTTAACTACCTTAATTTTTCTGAGCACTTATTTTTCACATCCAGGAAAATCCACTTATCCTTCTTAATCCCAGTGGGAATGATTTATTTTGTTCCTTTGATGGAAGAGTTCAATCCAAGAAAATAAATGCCCAGGATAATCTATCTTGGCCTACTTACAGCAACTGCACCTGAACCCTCTACCAATGAACCCTGGTGGTAAGAGAAAATTTTTCCTTTGACAATGGTTCCCTCTTCCACATAAGATGCTTTAAGTAGGCTGCAGTCAGTAGCAAAATCATCTGAATATGGGTTTGTTGACTCCAACATCCTTATCATTTATCCATAAACATGAAGGCAGCATAGGTGTAAAGTTATTATTAATCTATCCGTTAAAAAGTGAGCACAAGAGAAAACGTAATATATTCTGAGGACAACAGAAGTGTGTTTGCTTATTGACAAACTGATGGAGAAGCCTGTTTATTCATCTAAACAGTGATTTCTGTAAGGTTCAATAAAACTAAACCTATCAACAATAAACATAATCCTCTTAAGTTGCTTGATAATGGCTTCTGACATTGACATTCATGGTTTCATAACCTCTCATCTTGACAATTCCAACAAGCTTGGTAATATTTTTCAAGCATCCTCTAAAAGAGAAACCAAACAGAGGGATTACTGCAATACACTGGGGGAAAAAAGTGCACAACTCTCCACAAGTACACATGAGAGAAGTAGAGAAACACGCACCATCCAATTGAAGCTACATTAAACATTTAGGTGAATGGGATTACCCATTTTGGGATGCAGCCAAGAAAAGGATGAGAGATTTAGAGTAAACAGAGAGACACAATGTGGAAATACAACAACTAACCCCAAGCATCATTTCCTGTCATTAGAATTCCTTTCTGACAAGGAGGATGAAAGTTTTATATTTACATTTACCATATGTGTATAGATTAAACTTACTTTAACACCCTGCATATTTTCAAGGATTATTTGATTGTAACTGTAACCAAAATTAATAGAAAGGAAAAGACACCGCTTCAAATTCTGTTTTTGTTTCTGTTGTTGTTGTTTGTTTGTTTGTTTTGTATGTGTGTATGTGTATGGTGCTAGGGATTGAACACAGGGTCTTGTGCATGTGAGGCAAGCACTCTACCAACTGAGTATATCCCTAGCCTGCTTCAAGTTTTTAACCTGAATTTTATTTTTTTTCTATTTAACTAATTCTGTTTCTAAGTGATTACTTTAAAATTGGATGGCATCACTTTTGTTACCTAAATAAACATGACGTTCAGTAAAGTAAGCTTTTAAACATAAAAATAAAATGAAAGAAGCTTTAAGATGCCACAGCAAAATTGAACAGGAAGATTATATATATATATATCTTCTACCTCCATATATGAATACTTTCCCTTCCCTCAGGATCAACACCTCCCACCAGAGCAGCACCTTTGTTACAATCAATGAACCTAAGTTGACACAACTTTATCACTCATATCACTCATACCCACAGTTTACACTAGGGTTCTCTTTGACTGCTGTGAATTCTGTGAGTTTGGAAATGTGTTCACTGACCATGTCCACCATGACAATATTGTGCACAGGAGTTTTATTGCCCTAACAATCCTCTGTGCTTCCTTGATATTTTTGTTTTTTACTCTCTCCATTATTTGCCTTTTCTAGACTGTCATCTAGCTAGAATCATAATTTCCTTTTCAGATCAGTATCTTTCACTTACTAAGGTTGATTTTAGTTTTTACCATATCTTACCAGGCATGATAACTCATTTATTTGTAGCCCTGAAAAATCATTGTCCAGATGAACTAGCTTATTTAGCACTTCATTTGCTAAAAAAAGCATCTTGATTCCCAAAATTTGGCCTGAACAATCCTAAGTGAAAACCAGTATAATCTTAATCAACTAGTCCCCTTACGTAAAATCAAATACTTATAATCAAATTATATAAAATTTAATCAAATTATAATCAAACTGTATAATGAAATATCCCCATTACTTATTTCCTTGTGATCTACATCTATAATATTATTTTATATAATTTCAAATACATAATTTTAAACATAATTTTGATCCTGAATATATTTTAATTCAGATATTTTAAATTTCAATATTTACTTATTTTCAGATTTAATGTAACCTGGGAAAATAAGCACAGAGATGCTGTTGTAGTCACAGAAAACAACATAAATATCCACAAACTTGACATGTTAATGTATAAATTTGTCTGGCAGCAAATGAGAAAAAAAATAAGATAAGAAATTATAGCCAGAAGGAAGGGATACTGCTCTGCAAATGCCTCATTGAGAGGAGTAAATATTTATTGAAGTCATATAAAAGAAAATAAATAAAGCTTAATTTAAACATTTTTGATAGTTTCAAGGAAAACCAATAGATAACTGAAGATAATATAATGAAATATTATATGAAGAAGAAAAGTCTAGGGAAATCATGCAGGTTGCTTATGGCCACATCCTTCATGTCATGGCATTATTAAGCTTAGTCAGAGTGTGATGGATAAAGCTATCGAAAATGAATATAGAAATATAGCAGTATTCCTTGGGAGAATTAAGTGGGGAAATTTCTCAGGAGTTTGTCTCTGGGAAGAGGAAGACCTTTAGAGGATAATACTGCTTTATACAAAGAGTCTGAGACCAGTGACGTGTCACTCTGCTCATGCAAACACACATATTTATAAATCATACATACATACAATTTATGCCTATATAATTTTAACAAAAAAATAATATTTTGTAAAAAGTAACAATAAATGACTTGCAATTTTTTTTGTACCAGAGATTTTTCTCTAGTGTTGTGCCAGAAAGCAAGAATATTGTCCCTAGAGTTCTTAAATGCCTACTAGTCAAACATGAGTTAACAGCCATAAAGAAGAATACAATTATGGCATTTTCCAATAAATGGATGAACCTGGAGACTATCTTGGTAAGTGAACCAAGCCAATCCCCAAAATCCAGAGGCCAAAATGTTCTCTATGATATGTGGATGCTGACCCACAATAAGGGGTGGGGAGGGAAGAATAGAAGTTCATTGGAGTAGACAAAGGGGATTGAAGGAAAGGGAGGGGGGATGGAAAGAGTAATGACAGTCAATTGAATCAGTCATAACTTTCCTATGTGTGTTCACATGTGAATATACAACCAGAGAAACATCATGTTTAAGTGCAAGAATGGAAAGTTATACTTCAACAGGTATAATATGTCAAAATGCATTCTACTGTGAATTATAACTAAAAGAACAAATTAAAAATTAAAATAAAAACGGAGTTAAATTTATAACAACAAACACTTTAATCACATAAAGAAAAAAATTATGGTAGTCATAATATTCCACAGTGAAATGATTTCTAAGGTTCATCTGAATATCTTTCAGCTACAGAAAGAATAATAATTGGAAATACTAGATGTTTAAAACTAATACAATTTTTTAAATTCAAGGGATTTGCAAACTTTTAAATATGACATTGTTTAGAAAACAATATTTTCTGCTACTTTTCTTTCTGTCTTACTTTCATTTTCCTGCATAAAGAAAACACAGAATAATTTATAATAAAATATAAAAGAATAGGTATTTAACTTTTGTTTTTGGAATTATTCTAGCAGTAATTAGAGCACTGCATCAGACTGGAGAACACAGAGAGCATGGAACATTACATACTTATTACATATATGAAATCTAGGAAATATGTTCAATTGATCTTCCTGCTTTAGTTGTACCCAGAAATCTAGACACATTGAAATTGTAAGTAGAACTAGGAGAAAGGGGAGACAATATGAAAGACTCAAGTTCTTTAAAGAAATCAAAATCATGATAATATAATTTTAATAAAACAACTTTCATATATCACACTAGCTGAGTCCAATAGGAGGAATACATTGGTGTATTCATATGTGTATATGAAAAAAAATGTATACACATACATAAATACTTTCTAGATAGGAAAAAATTATCATGGTGAAATCACATTCTCCAAATAACAATAGAACTTCAATTGCACTTTGTGTTTAACAGAGATAAAATATGTGTATTTTAAACAAAACAACTAGTAAACAAGAATAACAAAAAAAAATTTGTGATCTTCCCTATCTTGAGAGACATGATAAAAAAAAATTATAGGATTCCTCATTACTTACTGTGTAAAAATACTGGTTAAAAAGAAAAGAATGAAATTCTAAAATATCTGCCAGTTTTTCTGGTCTGCCAATTGTAGCTGGATGCATAAATATAGGCAGAGGCAATTGAAGTGGAAAGATAACTTTTTCTGAATAAAGAATAAGAGAACAAAACTTCCATGAAGAATTCTTAGGCATATGATGTAATAAGAGCATTGGGGTGTCTTGGTGGACAGAAAGCCAGTATCAGGGTCACAGGGCCAAAAGCTTTCAGAAGTTATGTCTAAAACTCACCTGCAAAGAATTTTACTTCTACCCATCAAATTCATTGCTGTTCTTCAAGCATTTAGGATACTATTCTAAACTTATATATATATATATATATATATATATATATATATATATATATGTTATATATATTATATTAGTTTATATATTTTATATATTAGTTTATAAACTAATATATATTATATATATAATATATCCTCTTTTTTGTTTCCAATAGAAACCAAGGCAAAGAGTATACATTTTCCCATTTAGACTAAATAGGACAAATGAGAATAGAAAAATGGAGGTTAACATGCAAATAAGAATTTCAAGTTCAGCAAAGTAGTAAAAGGTCTAGAATTTACTAGGGGAAATTAGCCCTTGAGAATATTTTTGGAAGGACACTAGATTTCTCTCCAGGAGATGCTGGTGAGCCTAGAAGTCCTAAGACTTAAGCAGAGGTTAGGACCCTTGTGTTTTATGGGAGCTTGCACATTGATATCAGCCAGTGAATAATATTTTAAGCAGAAGGCAGTGATTGTATTTCCTCTTGATCTAGAATTCTTCTCAAACTACAATTAAAGAAAAAATAACATCAAAAATCCTGCCAAGTTTTCAACTCCATTTGCATGTTTGTGATCTTAAAAGGCACACAGTAGAAAGAATGGTATTTTTCAGAGAGTAAGTAAAACACTCCAAACTGACAATAAACTTGAAGAAGCAAACTTTGCAAACTATCACATAAAAGAAAGTCTTTGATCCAACTTAGATTTTACTTAGTACTAGTTGCATTAAGTCTTTTAAAATTCTACTCTTCAGGATTTTTAAAATACATAATCAATCAATATATAACCAATTCAAGAATTCTAGCTTGTCTCTTTAGAAGGTGACAGATTCTATTATCAATGAGGCATTAAGTTTCAATCCAAATAAAGTCTGCTGCAGACGGTGAACTTTAGTAGGAACTCTGACTGTTGTATTGCTCCATAGAACAACATCTAACAGATTCAGACTTAAAAAAAAAAAAAAGATTGCTATTGCTTTTCATCTCACTGAAAAACACAGAGCAACATGTGATCGCTAATAATGAAGATCTATAATGTTTATTCATCCAAATTCAGAAATTTAAGAGATTGAAATAACTCAAGTTCTAAAAATTTTTCAAGATTAAATAAAAAAGGTGGGGGAGTCTAAGAGGAATTTTGTGATAAGCTTAGAGTTGTCTAGGGGCAATGACAGGAAGCTTGCACAAGTACTATGTGCAAGTAAGTGTTCTACCTGTTACAAGACATTTTTCAAAAAGAAAAAAAAAGAACTTTGTTATCTACTCTATGCTAGAATTTAACTCTGAATACAAAGGTTTTGAACAAATGCTTCATAGGAATCAATTCACAGCAAATGCCACATCTGTTAGTTGCCCCAAAGGTTTTTAGTGGAAGATGCTGTTCTTTCACTTTTCTTTCTTTTATGAAGCCTAACTATACTGATATTTCTGGATTTAGAAGTAAAATCCTAAAAACCCAAATATCTTCATAAATATTAAATAAATGCTAAAGTGATTAATTGAGCAAATTGGTGTGGGGAATGAAAGGGCTAAACAGTTCTGCAGTTCAATAGATTACTTAGTGCAACATTTGCATAGTACTTTGTAGTTCAAAGGTTGGCTCACATTGTCTTAAACTTGTGGTCCTCTTTAAAAGATAAAGAAGTCTGAAGAATTATGGAGATCAAACTAGCATATTGTTGTAGTTTGTAAAATCCATACTTCCAAGTCTGAGAGCTGCAGGGACAAGGTGGAGAATAGATAAAGGATAGAATATAGTTCACAATATTTAATTGATAAATTCCAACTGTGATAATTTCTTGCAGCAATTATAATCCATCTGTGAGATGACATTAGGCCACCTACTTTACTGAAGAGACACATTATATCATGTGAGTTCCTATGGGTTTTCTCTCAATGCATTATAAATCCAAAAGGCGTCCATAGCTAAATAAATTGCAGAAAAGTAGTAAAACAGTCAACATAATGAATAGGTTTAGAAGAGGATAATATGTACCTTTTTCAATCCAGAAAAAATACAGTACTCTATTCACCAAAGTCTTTTGTTGGTGTACTGTATATTTTGAATCTTACTTTCTTCACTGATTTTTTTAAATAATGCTTGTGAAAGGCCTATGCCATTTTCATATATTCAATGTCAAATTCAGTGAGCAGTTCAGAATAAAGTTCCTTATTGGCTTCCATATTTTATAGAGATTCAAGAGTAGAACATCATGGAAAATATATTTTATGGGCTATGACAATGTATGTTTTTCATTCATGTTGATGGTATAAAATCATTATGAGATTCAGGCATGTTTTATTTTATAGTTATAGTCAATGAACTCTTGCTGACATAAAAGAAAATCATGTTTGTATTGGTCTTCTCTTCTAAACCAATATAATAAATGGTTCAGTTGAAAAATGGTTCTTCTTATAACTCTTATTACAATTTTCATAGAAATATTAAAACATTAAAAAACAAAACAAAACAGACATTTGTTGAAAAGAACCAGGTCACCAACTAGAATCCTCAAGAACATAGGGCTTTTTTAAAACACTTTTTAAATTAAAAGAATGATCTAAACTAGTGTTTCATGGTATGTGAGAACTAATCAGGCTGTGGCACAATTCTTGATCTATGAAAGACAGAGTCTATGTTATCCAAGCAGCCTGCCATGGAACAGATGGTGAGAAAGTGCAACAAGAATCCACATATTCAAGGGAAATATTTTATTAGGAAAATCATTCCAAGTTTCATATGGCAATTCATGACTTGTAAAGAAATATAAAGTTGCACACAGTCATGTATCACTCAGTGATAGAGTTCTCAGAAATAGGTCTTTAGATAATTTTGTCCTTGGATAAACATCTTAGAGTACACTTCCATAAATGAAGGCAGCTGTCACATCATTATTGATATAATCTTTGGGACCAGAGACACTTACACCATCCATTGTTAATGAAAACATCGCCATGCACTACATGACTGGAGTTATTTTCTGATTCTTTCTTATATCTTATATAATTGTAGAACCTAGAAAAAACAATTAGTTAATTTCCAGTTTCTTACATACTAGCATTTAACTTTTCACCATTAAATTGTTTTTACCATTAAGCCATAGGGTCTTCTATAATTGATCTCACTTTTCTTATAGTTGTATCTTTTATGATATCATACCTGTTGAAAACACTTGGGAATTGAATTAATATATATTTATATTCCTTCATTTACCTCACTGAGCACATCTGGAATAAGCATATACTTAAAATGGAAACTTTGGAGATGATTTATACATAGGGGGGGTGGCGATATTCATTTATCTTTTTTTTTTTGTACAGGGGATTGAACCCAAGGGTGCTTAAACACTGAGCCACATTCCTAGCCATTTTTATTTTTTATTTTGAGATAGAGTCTCACCAAATTGTCAGGGCCTCACTAAGTTGGTGAGGCTGTCTTTGAACTTGGAAATCTTCTACTTCAGCCTCCTGTGCTGCTGGGATTATAGGCATGCACTAATACACCTGGCTTCATTTATCTTCCCTGTACATTTCACAAATGATCATGAATAGTATTGAGTTGTTTTTGCGTTTTCACATCATTCACATTTTTCTCTAGTAATATAAACTGCTAATAAGAGAACCACATAAAACCTACAGAAAAAAACATCAATCTGGAATGGTATGTGATTTACCATATTGACAGATTTGTAACTAGAGCCAGACATGTGCCAAGCAGTGCTAGTTGTGTGACAATTGTACAGTTTCTGTGACGTAATGGGTCCCTTCATGTTATACCAACTCCAAAACTTGCTCTGTAGAATGCCGTATAAATAGGAACCCTGAAAAATGGAACACTTCTATGACAGAGGCCCTAATTATAAATGTAGTATACTGAATACTCAAAATATAACATAGGGATTTAAGATCATGGCATAGCATCAAAAGAAATAACACAAGTCATTACAGGCTATACTGACATGATTATTTATATTTCAGACATTATTTATGTGAAATGTTTCAGGAATGCTACAGAGAAAGAAGTTTTTAACCTGGTTTGCAATATTGTTTTCATGTAGATGAATGTCACATGCTGAAAAGGGGGGAATTGATCTAGCTTTCACTTATAAACTATTTTGGGGTTGATAAATGCAATGCCCAGTGTCAGCGTCTGAGTTTAATTCTCTGAAGGGAATTAAAAGAAGATGGCAATAATGGGTAAAAATGTGTGTCTTGAAAAGACAACAGTGTTGAGATCAGACAAATATTAGAGTGGCCAGGAGAAATTATCACTGAAATTTGTAAATTGTGATTTATTCATATCTTATAGATCTTTCCTCTATGCTTACACATTTTGCTATTTGTTTTAATATATTCATTTAAAACTGGTTTTTCCTTACAGAATGCTTTATGCACATAATGCAAAGTTGCCAGTTGATTGATGGGTGCTTATTAAATTACTCTAACATGATTTCTTTTAACAAATACTTTGAGAAATAAAAATACTAAAAAATCTCCAAAATGATACGTGCTTTCTGTTTTGTTTCTTTTTGTTATATTACACAAAAATATGGAGAAAGAATGATGTTTTGGAAAAGTATTATAACATTTTTGTCCTCATTTTTATGTGAAAGCTAGGATTTTAAAATGATATTGACCTAGTGCTAAGGTATTTGTGATTTGATTATTGTATTTTAAATAACTTTTTAATCTACATTCATTTATGCCCCCTTTAAAAAAAACAGGAGAGCAAAAATATATTTCTAGTGGTAATTGTGTAAGTAATTTGAGCTAATATCAATTTAATATTCTCTCAGTTTTTATGTCTATTGTAGATATCATAAGCCCTTCTAAATACTGGAATAATTTAATATGATTTACTAGAAGTTCAGATTTCCTTGTATTTATTTTAAACATTAAAACATACAAATGTAATAATGATGCTTATTAATAAAATGATTTAATAATAAAATGATTACTTCAATATCTGTCATTTGCACTTTAAATAAGAACATGATATTCTTAACATATTATTATTATGTATTGACAAAATGGTTGAATATGATGTGCAAATAGTAAGAAATAATTGCATTTTGAATTTGTATTATACTTCTATTTAAATTTTTTTTAAGTGAATGATTTAGGCTTTTAAAAAGTTGAATAAAACTGAATTATTTAATGTATATTACTTAAATGGTGACTATTCTACAACATCATGGAGTTTTTCTTTGCAAAGTATTGGTAGACTTGAGATTACACAGTAGCTGTGAGAAGAAAGGAATTAAAAGTAACTCCACTAATAACAATATTCTAATCAGTTCTGAAGTCAGCCAGCTACTGACAATTTTATAATCTTGTCTCTATCTCTAAAACTCATAATGTCAGATCTAACTCATCTGCTCTATTTTCAGTAATTAGATAGACCAAGATTCTTCCCTTCTCTTCATGATAAGTAAACAAAGGGTAAGCATTAAACCAAGTAAAGACTTAATTGTTGCTTGCTAATGAAATAAAATAATCAATAATCATTCCAAGCCCAGTTTTTCTCACTTTGATTTTCTTACCCTATCAAAAACTCTCAAGATGAGATAATCCTTTTGTAGTTGGCTCTCAGTATTCATAGGTTCTGCTTCTTGGGATTGAACAGATCTCAGATTAAAAATCTTTGGGAAAAAAATCACAATTCTGCTGAACATGCACAGACATTCTTTTTCTTTTCCTCATTCCCTAAATAATATACTGTAACAGACAGTTACTTAGCATGGATAATGTGTTAGATATTATAAATAATATAGGGATGATTTAAAGTATACCGATGGGTGGGACATGTATAGGACACATGCAAGTATTATACTACCTTATATAAGAAACTTAAAGAACCTGGATTTTGGTACCTGTGGGCAGTACTGAAGCATTCCCCTGCAAATAGAAGTTCTATATTTTTTAAAAAATAATAATCTTCATAATGATCTACAACATACTTCTTTATAAACAAGTTGATGAATGAGGTAATTTGGGCAATCTTATACTATGTGCAGAATCTCAGAAAATCGTTTCCTAATATCATTCAAAACTTAGTACTTTTGAAGAAAATAAAGTATAAATAATTGTAAGACACTATGCAAGGTTGTTTTTAAGCTGACTAATAAAAGATAGACCCTATAAGATACCTCCCTACAGAGATATTTATGAAGATCTGAGTGGAATTCTTTGCTTTTGACTCACGTTTTTACTTTGACAAAAGGCATAACTATTGGAATCATTATTACTTCAATTTCCAGGTATGAAGGTTCATATTCAAATATAACTATTAAATAAATATTGTGACCCAGGTCTTTATTTACTTTACAAAGCTGTTGTGCAGTAAGCTGGGAAAGTGCTTTGGAAATTAAAAAATATCATAAAATGTAAGTTATGCTGATTTTTAAAAATTCTCTCTATCTGAAATTCATACATTTCTTCTTTTGCCATTTTCCTCTCTTCTCTAGACTCCCTGCAGTGTTTCAGAACAGTTGAACTTTAAATTCTGTGCTCTGAGAGGTCTTTAAATTGTCTTCTGTTGCACAAGCACTAATGTATAATGCAGAAGGCTTACAAAACCTCAAAGAATTTCAAAACCACTGCTGCAGCGTTTGAATGGCTCGTAAAGTCTACCGGTTGCCTTTAGCCACTAATAAGAAAGCTATCTCTGCTTGGTTTGAATAGGTGCCCTCGTTTGAGGGCATTACATCAGGATTTAAAACAAGCAGGGGCAGGCTGATGGTCCAGCAAAAATGTGTGCAGGAACACATGAGCCCTGTTCAGCTAGCTCCCAGGTCAATCTCTCCACCATGGGTACCCTCAAAACTCTTGCCCTGTTCAGCTCTAGTTCTCTACCTACCTACTGCTGGAATAGTAATTAAAAACAATACCATAGAGATAGTGGACAATATGAACCATCAACTCCTAGGTTCGTTTGTATTTGACACCACTATTTAACCCATGAGCCAATTTAGGATCTTTACTAAAGAATATATTTATGACAAGGTCTTGAAGGTTTATTTTTCTAAGTATATATTAATTATTTGAATGACTAAGGAAGCTAAATAAATCAAGTCCTTCATAGAGAGAGTATATTAACATGGCCTTGACAGCTTTGTAGAGAAATAGCTTAAATAAACTATAAACAAATTGTTGCAACAAAAGTTGAAATTACTCTTATTATACCAACTGAGCGTATCTGAATACATGAAATATTTTACCAAAAAGACCTCTTTTGGAAGGAAGAAATTTAAATGACTATTCATTTAAGAAAAAAATATTAAAGAATTTTAGTTTACTAAAGGAAGGTGAATGGAAAATGACAGCTTTAGAGTTCTGACAATACAGAGAAAAAACAAATAATAAGGCAGATACCGGTTTTTGCTATGAAACTTCTAATTTCTAATAATGTTTTGATTTCTTTAATCTTTTGGCATGAGATATTTTAAATGGAAGACAAGCTTCCCCTTATCTACCCAAGATTAAATACCATATTTCAATTATTCTGTACTCCTTTTTACATTTCTTTGAGTAAGTTTGTGTTCCATACTACTGCTAGTAGTTTTTCTCTTTCAGTGATTCACAAATATGCTTTACAATAAAAATTGGATCAAATATTTTCTGAATTCATAAGTCATTTATGAATATTATGTATGCAATTGTACATAAGCAATCAGCCACATAGATACTAAGTTGATAATTATACTTAAATATCAATTATTAATTAAGTATTAATTATTAATATTAGTTATTGATTAATACACGCCAGGTAACATTCCTGTTACCCAGAATAAAGACAAAGCCAATACCTGTGCTTTTCAACCTTACATTTATGTTTTTAAACTATAATGATAAACACAAACCACTTAGAAGTCAGATTTCTCATTTCTAATACATTACAAATATGGCAAAATGTATTATAAATTTTAGATATATAAGAATACTAGAGTGAATTTTCAGAAATATTTTCTATATAAAACCAATTGCCTAAATCTATCCATACATAAATTCACCTTTACAAGTCTGAAATCATTAGTTTTGCTTGTAAAGGGATTAATATTCTTTGATGTCCACTTTTATTTCGAGGTACAGTAGAGGAATTTGACCTCATTAAGAAAATCAAAGTATCAGTTCAATAGAAAGTAACTATACAGAAAAGTAGAAGAGGAGGGAAAAGCTATTTCAAAGAAGAAAAATGAAAGGATTTCTGACTTGTACATTTGGAAGTAATCTTAGAAAATGAAACACTTTTGAATAGCTGCTATAATGAATTACCTTCAGCATTTTAAGATAATGCATTTTGGGTTTTTTGGCTTTTATAGACAAAGCAAGGTCTAAATCTAAAATCAAGATTTTGGCAAAGTGGGGTTCCTTTCTGGGGGTGCTGAAGAGAACCACTGCCCTTTAGTTTCCATGTACAGTCTTCCTGCATCCCTGGGTTCTTGGTCCCCTTCCTCCATTTCAAATCCAATATCACCTATGGTCCTTTTCATCTGTTCCAGTTCTCTCTGATCACAGCAAAGAAAGAGTCTCTAATTTTAATAACTCATGTGACCAGTTTAGGCCTATTTTGGGGGTCCAGGATAAACCCAGGCTGTGCTTAAGCCAAGGATCTCAAGATGGTTAAGCACATCTTCTATATCTCTTTAGTCATATAAGCACAAACATGCCTTATATTCTGAGGACTGAGAATCAAATATCTTGAAGGACCAGTTATACCTACCACAAATATAGACAAATCGAAAATCTGTCTCTTTGCTGACAGGCAATTTTTTTTAAATGATATAGTTTTTAGTCTCAGCATTTCTGATAAAAAAATATATGCTTTTTCTACATCAACAACTGATTTTCCATCTCCCTGGATCCTGACTGGATGTCCAGTGATTCATTACCATTCTGAAACTATTTGAAATTAGCATCAACCCCACAGATTAAGGGCTCAGTCCCACAAGGCTTGCCCCACTTACCTGTCCCAGACACTTCATACTTAGGAGAGACCAGCTCTGAATTGCAGGTTTCTCCAAACCCCACCTCAAATTCAATAATTAGCTAGAACAGCTCTCCAAACTCAGAAAATAGTTTTCTTACTATTGTCCATTGATTGTCATGAATACTACTTAGGAAAAGCCAAATGGAATAGATCTGTAGTACAGGGTTTGTGATAAGGGGCACAGAAATTCCATGAACTCTTGGGGTGTATCTTCTTCCCAGGATTTCAGTCTTCTCCACCTGGAGGTTCTCCTTAATCCATGCTAAGTATTTTTAGGAGGCTCCATCATGTAGGCACGATTGATTAGTCCTTTGACATTGGTGATTAACTCAACTTCCAGCTCTGTTCATCTACCCAGATGTTGGGTGGGGCTGAAAGTTCCAACTCTCTAATCATATCTGGTGACTGTGACAGCCAAGTCTATCCGGAAGTTGTTTAAGGACCCAACTGCTGTCACCTTAGCTTAAATTCAGATATAGCTGAAAGGAGTTTACCATGAATGACAAATGAGAGTCCTTTTACTCCTATCACTCAGGAAGTTTCAAAATTTTAGACATCTGTACTAGGAAGGCAGGATAAAAATACAATACATATTTTTTATTATATCACAATGTCATAATAAATCTGTAGTTAATTTCTTTCCTGCCTAAAGATAGAGAGAAGCAGAACTTATACTATTAATTGGATTCAAAGCTTTATAGTATTTTTTTCAAGACAATTCTGATGCAAATTCTGGAATGCATTCACATGGAACAGATCTTTTTTTAAATATTTGCCTTTTTAGATCTTTTATAATTAATATTTATAGTTTTATTAAATGTATTCTTATTGTATCTCATTTAAAATATACATTTACTGTTAATGGTTATTAATTCATACTTCATAAACTAACTTTATCATTTTACTAGAAAGCTAAACACTATGAACAACTTGATGTGTAACATTCAAACTCTTTTCTCCATACTTATACAGACTAAGCAGTTGCATAAAATACAATACATTCTTAACACCTGCTCAACATTCCATAATCAGTATAGTGTAATTTGCCTAAGTATTCCCCCATTGATAGACATTTTATATGATTTAATGTTTATGATCTCTAAAGGGAAATTATTGAGTAAAATTATATGTACTTAATTTAACAGATATTACTTGGGACTTTTTCCCCTAGAATTTTTAGTAGGTCAAACTTGTTTGATATTCTAAATGTCCCTAAATATTGTAACTTTATCATGTTTTGATAACTAGATGAGCTGAACAAAAAGATTCTATGATGATTTCTTTTGTATTTCCCTAGTAATGAGATTAAAAATCTCTTTCTATAGATTATATTTTCTTTGAACCTTTTTTTAGAAATTTTCTATTTTATTTAACTAGTATATGTGTACATTTTATCTTTCATATATACTGAAAACTTTTTTGCCAACATATATATTTTTTCATTACATAGTGTCTATTCCCCATATTATATATGTATATGAACATATATAAAGCCAATGATTTATATTTTTTAATTTTTTGTATCCCATATTCCATGAAATACTTCTTTAATGAAAACTATTAAAACTATTATCCTAAAGAAATATCTAATATTTTTAAATTTAAAACCCAAATGTGGATTATTTTCTAAATAGATGCTCAACAATTCCAATTTCATTAAATGCTAAAAATTTCCTTTCGTAATAACACAAAATGTTATATTTATGACACTGTTTATTTGTCTCTTTCTTTCTTAACACTATTCTATTTTGAGAGTACTGGCTACATAGTACATTTTTAAAAGAGTTTTATCTAGTATACATTCATTATTCTTTTTTATGAATTTCTTATCTATTCAAAGACAACTGGGATTCCATAAAATTTTAACATCCTTCTATTCATTTCCTCCACAAAGAAAATTGCAATTCAAATGCATTATGTCTTTCTTTTGAGGGCTGACATTTGAAAATTATTAATATTTTAATATTCATAAAGAATATTTTACATACAGAACTATGATATATTTTTGAACAGAATCATATTAATATTGGCTCCTTACAGAATTTTAGTGTTTCTCATATAGAATTATGATATGGTTCTGAATTTGTTTTGTGTACTTTATGCCCTTCAATTAGACATTATATTTTTTGATATACACACTGTAGATATTTCTCATTAGAAAAAAAAAAACGTCTAACTCACCTCTATTTCTTGCAGTGATTTTAATGGTAACATGTTGTTTGTTTATGGATAAGGGCAATGGATTTGGTGTGTCAACTACTTTCAGCCTCCTTATATATCCACATGTACATCGTGGACTCTGCTGAGGAACATCTAAGGGTCATTGATCCCTGGCTTCATGATAGACTTCTAGGAGAGGCTTGCTCTGCCACCAGCTGTTTACTGCTCTACTCTTCACAATTATCAAAATTAACAAATCCTTCCACTGTGACAATTACAAAAGTATCACAAACATTAGGTCTTGTATTCTGGCTCTGTAGGTTTCAGATGAATTCTTTGGTCTCTGTGTTAGTTTTCCACACTTTACAAACCAGAAAAATTCATATTAAAAAAAATAAAAGAGGTGGGGGGTTCATGGGGTTTGTTCATAATCCATCCTCTTTTTTAAAAAAAAAAAAGAAAAGTTATACTTGGATTAAAAATAAGACAGTCTCACTAATTTGTTAGAGCATTGAGGGTGAATTATGTACCACACACAGAATTCCAGCTGCACAGTATTTCTGCATCTCTCTCTTTCTCTCCATCTCTGTTTCCATTTCTATATCTTTCCTTTTCTCTCTCCATCTGTACTTACATACATACATACACACATACATGTTTTTAGAATAAAATATTGTCTGGTGGTTCCAAGAATAAAATAAAGTAAATAAAACCAAAAAATATTAAGAATATATGAAATTGTAGAGAAATGAAAAGCTGAATATTGAGGTATGAGAACAGAACAGAACTCAGCTTTCCTAGAAATCATTTTACACTCTATTGTACCACAATATTTGTTTGTTTCACTAATACATGGAAAATTAATGAGTGAAATGCTGACAGCATAATGCCTACACATAGGAATTACTTTCTAGATAAGGAAAACAGGAGTGACTGAAATAACTTTACAGTAATCAGCAAGAAAGATCACATTCACAACAAGTGCTTTTGCCTTGCAAAAAGAAAGAAAATGAAAAAAGAAAAAGAAAGAGAGAAAAGAAAGAAAGAAAAGAGCTCATACAAGCCCTTGAACCTTCAATTCTTTGTAGATCTCTGTTCATTTCACAGCTTCCTGTGCACTCCTAGAGAGAGAACCAGGGCTCAGAGCTGCACTCCATTGTCACTGCCTTCGCCAGTGTGGCTGAAGTTAAAAAAGTTATTATTTTTGTGCCATTTTATTTGTGCTTTTGAAATCTTTGAAGCCATCTCAGAAGGCGTTGATTATTCTTTTTTTTCAGTTCTTTACTTGGAAACTTGTAGAGGCTCTGTTTATCTGTCCCAGCTATTGTTCCACATACTCTCTTACTTCCATTGCATAGATTTAGTAGAGCCCACGTATTTTAAGAGGCTCTGGAGGGATTACAGTCCTACTGATAACTTCATTTCAGAATTTGAAAGATCAAGTATGTTTCATTTTAAGGCACCAATATTGTGTTAATTTTTTATGGCAACCACAGAAAAATATTACAATTTATTTGAAAAATTCAGATTTACACTGAGGAATTCTGCATAGCTTATCTAAACCAGGGAGTCATAAGACAGTTTGACTGAAATTCCTTACACACACCAGAGGATAGAAGGTTGTGTTCCCCACAGAAATTCAGCCAGTACTTCAGAAACAGCTGACTAAAGGATTTGGGAAACTGAAATAAGCAAGTGGATAAAAAAAAAAAAATCCCACTGTATTAAATAAAATAGTTTGTGTGTTTTATTACATATTAGCATTTTAAGTACATCCATCAGAAATGTCTACCTCAAAAACGCAAAGAAAAACAATATTATGTCACCAAATCCTTAATATCTTAGCCATCTATTTTTAAAATAATTGTATCACTAACCAAGTGTTACCAAAACATATTTTATTCCTTTGATGCATATTTTAATGTCCTGTTGATTTGGACTTGGTTGCTTCTCTGGCTCCCAAAGGTCTGTCCTTCTTTCTGATACAAGGTTTCATCAAAAGCACCATATGATCAGACTCTCCTCTCAATATTTAAGAAAAATTCAAATATTCTTTCCAGTTACCAACATTCTAGTGGCCAATAGTAAACATCACCATAAGAATATTTTCTTATCTTTATTTTTCCCACTTGTTCTCTCAAAGACCAGATCAATTTGAAATGGAACCACCTTTGATCCAGCTATCTCACTCCTGAGTCTATACCCAAAGGACTTAAAAACAGCATACTATAATGACACAGCTACATCAATGTTTATAGCAGCACAATTCACAACAGCTAAACTGTAAAAGCAATCTAGATGCCTTCAATAGATGAATGGATAAAGAAACCATGGTATGGGGCTGGGGATGTGGCTCAAGTGGTAGCGCACTCGCCTGGCATGCACGGGGCACTGGGTTCGATCCTCAGCACCACATAAAAATAAAATAAAGATTTTTGTGTCCACCAAAAACTAAAAAAATAAATGTTAAAAAATTCTCTCTCTCTCTCTCTCTCTCTCTCTCTCTCTCTCTCTCTCTCAAAAAAAAAAAAAAAAAGAAAAAGACACTGTGGTACATATGCACAGTGAAATATTACTCAGCAATAAAAGAGAATAAAATCATGACATTTGCAGGTAAATGGATCAAGTTGGAGTGCATCATGCTAACTGAAGCAAGCCAACCCTAAAAAACCAGGGAGGACGATGTAAAGAGGTAGGAAAGATGGTGGAATGAGACAGACATCATTATGATTGTAAATGTATGATTGTATGAATGGCGTGACTCTACTTCATGTACAAACAGAGAAGCTAAAATTCTACTCCACTTGTGTACAATGAAATGAAGAGATTTCTACTGTCATGTATAACTGATTGATACCAATAAAAATTTTTGAAAAGAATATGAATAACTCCTATACTGTTAAAATAATTACTATTTGTTACTCATTTAATAATGGAGGGTGGAGTGAAGCAACTATATCCTTAACTGTGAATAAGTGAGAAACATAAGGATAAGAAAATATTCTTATGGTGGTGTTTAATATTGGCCACTAGAATTGTTGGTAACTGAAATGTCTGGGTTATAACCAAAGTCAACAAAACTTGTAAGAATATAGTTGCTTCACTCCACCTGTACAGTGCACAGGTCAGCCCAGCTCACCAATGTTTCAAGATATTTTGAATTTTCCTCGTTATACTAAATGTTTTGTTTTCGGTATGCTTTCAAACTTCCTATTTTAAACACATATGTATTTTACTTTTAAATATAGGTTGTACAAAAATATAAACAAAAAAATAACAAAACAGGTTTTTTAGAAATATAAATGTTGATAAAATAGCACATTGGTAGATAACAAAGCATAGCCACATGCCTATTAGTGAAGTAATAAAACAAATATTCGCAGAATCAAAAGTTATATAGATAGGAGATAGTCAACAAAAACATGCACCTAATTGTCAAAATGCTACTTGAATGATTGCAGCCAAAATATTATAGAACAAAGGCCTGCCATAGTGGCCCTTGGTTACTGGTTCTTGCAATTACTTCAGAAAGATTTTAAACATATAACTCAGAGTTGTGGACTTGGGCTTATTAAAAGAAATAAGAAATCAAAAAAATGGGACACTTTCCAGGGAGATGGTACCTCATGCCCTCCTGTTTATTGGGGGTCACAGGAAAGTTTCCAACCCCCTCACCTCTCGACTTCTGACTAAAAGCAGGATAGGATCATATTTTACAGCCTCTGTTGTGCACAGTCTTCCCCTAGGGAAGGATGATATTACTATTATAATAATATTCTTATGACCCAAGATCATCTTGGATCACTTTGGCCCACATTGACCAGTTCTAACTGGGCCTTGGCCTATCTTAAGTCCTGGAATCTGGTCTACATAAAAGATACAAAAGTCCCCCGACCTGATCCTTCAAAGTCATTTGCATTCTTCCTGTTCTTAGGGAGGGTCTCTAGGCCTTCATCTCCCCCATATCCTACTGACTTAAGTCAGCTAAGGCTGCAGTAAATTATTTTTTAAATAAAAATAAAATGTGAGGTTTAGCATAGTGGGTCCAGTTTATAAAACTATCCCCTTACCCTCATGTTTCCACCACTCATTCTACGTTACCTACCAAAACGACCAAGGTTCACACCTAAGAGCCAAAACTTCTCTTGCAAGTTCACAGAAATTCTAATTTACTTCCATAACAATAAGGAGATTGATGTTTCCACACACACACACACACACACACACACATACATATATGTGTGTGTGTGTGTGTGTGTGTGTGTTTGTAATTTATCCCACCATATACCTTGGTTACTTGGTTAAGTTTTTATTTATTTTGAGTTTATCCAAAGAGAATTTATAGAACTCGATGACATATTTACTATTCTTCTAGTACATTCCAGTACAATCAGATAACAAATATCCAAAGGTCAAATGTGATATTGCTTACAGGTGGCACAAGATCACACACAGGGAGGAAGAAGCTTGACCATAATGCTCTCTGCCCCAGAAACACTTAGAGTCAAATTGGAAGGAAAAATGTTGTATTCAAAAGGCAACTTTGAAGGAAGATGGAAGAAATTTTATTGTTTCAAAAGTCCCATCTCCAAAAAATTCTGGAAGCAAGGAAAACTTTTAAAATGGGCAAGTGATGTTTTACAACAAAAGAGAGACTTCCCCAGAGTTTGAACAGATTTCGCTTCAGTCATTAAGGCCCACAGGAATTTCCCAGACCTTTGCTCCTTCCCTGTTCCTGGAGCCTTCCTGGAGACATCCAAAGGAGCTGAGACTTCCTGGGGCTAGCATCTCTATCTTCCTAATTTGCTGAGGGGAGTTCTCTCAAATTCAGTCCATTTCAATATCTGATTATAAATATGACGTGAAGTCACTGTTTTCCAATCTGGTGGATTTCATGGTTTCGCTGAGCTGGTGCAGGTGCAGCTGCATGCATTATGGGTAATGTCCAGTGATGCAGTCAGGTACCCATCTGACTTCAACTAAGAAGCTAATGTTGTCTGTATTGTATTGCATTGATATTACATACATACTTGTGGTGTATTTAATTTTTTTAATAAAAAATTCTATCTTTTGATTGAAAAGTTTTGATAAAATGTGAATTAATCTAGAAAAATGTTTATACTAAAGAAATAAAACTCAAAAATAGAACTTTTCTATTCCTTCAGTGGAAAAGAGGAAAAGTTGTATTGAAATAGGAGATAGGTGTTGAGAACCAAAACTTCAAAAACTAATTTTGAAAATTAAATGTTGTAAGTCAAGTCACTTATATGTTGTTTGAATGTAGGGAAAATACACCAAAGTGTATTTGAATCAAAGCACAATGGAGGAAATCAATGTACTTATTCAAGAAAGGCAAATTGTGTAGCGTTATTTTAGGTGAAAATGGTAGAGATTCTATTCCATTAAGTTAAAAAAAGCGGGGCAGGGATATTTACTCCTTTTGGACATGAAACTATTGAACAGTCAGAGTTTCTATTGGTCTTGAAATGAATACTAACTAGTAAATATTTCTCTGTCTCATGTATTTCCTTTCTCTCTCTCACCCCCCTTGACTTCACTCTCCACCTTTATATTTCATGTTGATATATGTTTAATTCATAGTTTCCAGTATTTTGTTGATGAAACTGCTCCAGAATTTCTTCTTGAAGAAGTGGAAAACTCCATCATTGTCATCTGTTTCTATATTAATAGGATGAATACAAATTGGGACGTATTTATGAGCCTGTTGGCAGAAGCCTTAGATGTAGTAGTTCACTTTGACACACCATTTTGTTTTAGACATCATGTTAAGTTAATAACTTTAGGTAAATACTGATTCATTTTCCTTTTTTTTTTTTTTTTTTAACAACCCAGAATAACTCGTTGGATACTAAGTTAGGTAATGAATTTGTACAATGCTGTTGTTGTAAGTAGTCTTGTCTATGTAGATTGGACCCATTCAGAAAGATTATTACAGGTTTGGATCAGTGTAAATGACCAATAAAAATTCTCTTTCCTGATTAGATATTTTAATGCTAGATAAAGTCAATTTCCCTTGGGACTTTATCCTTGTTCTCATAATGTTTCTTTCCTCATTCCCTGCCTTTTAAGCTGCTTTATATAACATTTAGTTAACATTATTTGCTACTTTTTTTTCTTCAAATGGTGGAAGAAATCTCCTTTAACAGTAAAAGGACCCATCTGTCACCTTTGTAGAGATTGGGGTCAGTAAGAGAATGTTATTCCGATTAGTCTTCCGAAAACACTGCTTTAAAAATCAGGTTTTTTTAAGTTATTTTCTTTTTTTCAAAGTGCAAAGTATGAGTAGTACCTTCCTCTGATTGCTAGGTTAACAGTTTTACTCACCTTATCTCCATTATCCTCTTAAGGACTAGATTTTTAAACAACTTTACTAGTATACCTGCTGTGTAAAGCCATTTTCTTCTTTAGAATTTGATTCTAAAGGCATATCTTGAGTTTCAACACTGAACAATGGATACTTGATGGTGGGAGCAGATAATAGTGTCTTGGAAAGATTTGAAGGACTTACCATGTCTCTCAGAACAGCCTTTAACCTAGCACCTGACAAGTATGTTTTAGAATGGAAAACAGAGATGTATAAGGTAGAAAGGAAGAAGAAATTCAGAACCAAATATAATTTCAGGAAATGAATAAAATATGGCAGAAAGACATCGAACATTTCCATACTTTTCCAAATTTATAATTTTTAAAGTATTCTTTAATTTTTCTTAGCACCATATGCTGCTCAGATAAAACAGGATTTGCAGATGTTGGAAATATTGTCAAATTCTTTATTGTTATGGTTTCACATAATAGCCTAATCTTGCCTCTGATGGGGATTTGCAGTTTATGGTATATCCAAAATTTCATAATTAACAGTTTGTGTGATAAAGGGGACTTCAGGCCAGGCACAGTGGAGCATGCCTGTAATCCCAGCAACTCTGAAGGCTGAGGTAGAAAGATAGCAAACCTGAGACCAGTTTCAGAAGATTAGTGAGATCCTATCAAAAAAAACAAAAAAACAAAACAAAACAAAACAAAACAAAAAACCAGCATGATAAACATGCTCTCACGTCCAAATCCAAAGAATGGGCTGAGGCAAAGCTATACAGAAAGCAAGGCTTTATGACACTCCTGCAAGATTGGCATCTGTGTGAGCAGGTGATATGTTCCTCTCCTAGTTCCTCATTGGCTGAGTACTATGGGGTTATTCCCAAACATCATCTAGACATTACTGTCTCCCTCTGGGTTATTTAAAGGAAAGTACCTTCATTTGTCCCTACCTCCCTTTTTATATTGTGGCAGGAAAGTCTTTGGGATTGAGTGCATTTGGGCACATACACAGTTCATCTTTGTTGGTTGGCAAGCCCCTGCTCTCTTACCACCTGTTTGTCAAAAACGATGGAGAATTTTTACACTCTGGTGTGAACTGCTTTTAACTCTCCCTTCTGTACTGGCCTACTGAAGACTTTCCTCATTTTTTGAGTGGAAACAAACTTTTATTTGTTCAAAATATTACTGCATATAAAGAAAAAAGGATCTAAAAGATTATTAAAATGAATAGGTGAGTTTAGCATGATGCCAGGTTGCTAAGTAAATATACAAAAACAAGCTACATTTCTATCAGCAAAGTCGCAGCTAGTATGAAGACAAACAACAATAAGTGTCGGCAAGGATATCAGGGAAAAGGTACACTCATCCATTGCTGGTGGGACTGCAAATTGGTGCAGTCAATATGGAAAGCAGTATAGACATTTCTGGGAAACTTGGGAATGGAACAACCATTTGACCCAGGTATCCCTCTCTTCAGTCTATACCCAAAGGACTTAAAAAGAGCATACTACAGGGACACAGCCACATCGATGTTTATAGCAGCATGATTCAAAATAGCTAATCCAACCTAGATGTCCCTCAATAGATGAATGGATAAAAAAAGTGTGGCATATATACAGGGGCCTTCCTTATATCTCAATTTTACATTTAAGTATAAATACTCTGAAAATGAACCACTGAACTTTCTATTTCTCACATTGGGGATGTAGCTCAGAGATAGAACTCCTTTGAGTTCAGTTCCAGAATGAATGAATGAATGAATGAATGGGATTTCATTGTGACTGACTTGGTGTACTTGTGCTTTTGAGTTATGTATGTCAGTGTCACATTTAATTTCACTTTACACTTAGTTTTGCTCAGCTACATGGATTAGTGTTTGTTTATTGTTTCAATGAAAATAAATTGGTTCCTTTATCAAACATTGCTGAGGGATAACACACACACACACATACAGAGAGAGAGAGAGAGAGAGAGAGAGAGAGGGAGAGAGAGAGGAAATTTTAAGAAGTAAGCATATCAATTGTTTATTCAGTTCTGCTTGATGCTCTTGAGAAAATGTTTCTACTTTAATGGCTCATTGTCATATTGGAATCTTTCACATGCTTTGACAAGGGACAGGATTCATGTAAAGGACTATGCCAGGTAGTAAGCACTGTAATGCTACTGCTTGCCTGTATCAGCACAAAGGTGGTTGATTACTGATTGTAGAAAGTCATATCTTTTTCAACTCATTTATGAGTAGCCCAGAAGAACGGAGCCCAGAACAACTAATCCAACATAGGACAATGTCCAGAGGACTTCTCATCTGCCACTCTGTTCTTCTCCCTTGATGATGATAAAACATTCAATAAAATCTTACACTGATAAAATGGTGCTGCCAATGATTTTATTAATTTTATGAACTGTTCATAATATTGTAAGGGTCCGGCGAAGCGTCGGAGAGAGAGACCACAAGAGACCAGCTCCATGCAATTGGCAGAAGGGGTTTTATTGATTCAGCATGCTGAGGCTCCAGGCTCACTCAGGAAGATAGAGCAGCCCAGAGCCCCGAGCAGAGGTCAGGCAGAGCTTAAGTACACTTTTTGGAGAGGGCGGGGGGCTTTGCATACATCAGAACAAATCATCATGAGGCGCGGGAAAATTGAACAACAACTCTGAGTCATGATTAGCACATTCATTGGCGGGAACAGATTGGATGGGGGTGATTGGTTACTTTTAAGTGGGGTGAACATTTAAACTGATTGGTTCTGGGCCCCCGAGGTGCCTACATGCCAGGCTACTCAAAGTCCCAAGTTATTAGACCACCAGAGGAGCCAGTGAGAATGTTTACTGGGCAGTTCAGGTATTGTCCTAACAGCTACAGAGATCACAGGCTCCGGGGGTGGCCGAGAAATTTAACAATAATAAACATAACAATGGTCTTTTACTTTACAACCCAAGCCTTACAGTTTAGAAACTTCACAATGTCCGATCTTTTACACTTTAACTCTGGCTCTGCGGCTTAGAATCAGCTTAAAAATTTTACCTTTACAATATAGTGGTGTCCCATCACCACCACCCTTTATTTGGTCACAATGACATTTGCTAGAATATTTTTCTGAAAGTTTCTTGCCATGGATTCTGAAATCCATGGTCTAATGGAATGGTCATTTAAGAACTTATAATTCATAAAGGACACAATTTTAAACATGTGGCATTCTTCTTGCCCTTTTAACACAAAATAAAAAGTTTTTGAAAACTGATTTGCTTAAAATTCAGACAGTATGATGAAAATTACAGGGTACCATCCATAGAAGGGGACTGAAAACAAAACCAGCTAGGTTGGTGTAGAAAACGATCCAGGACTCAAGGTTTTAAGTTTGGTGAGCAAAATTACATAGTTGAGGAAAAAAACAGATTCTTATCAATCTCAACCAATGTGCTTTGTGTTTTTAAAATAGATTATATTACTTTTACATCAAATGGATAAGGGTCACACAAATTTGGTGTCACCTATACTCTGGGTATACACAGAAGAAATCACTCAACCAATTGAAATATGAGCCAGGAGGCAGGTATGTTTGGGGAAAATCACCTGTGTTTTGTGGGAGGGAAGATCTGCAGTATCTCTATGTGACTGAACCACTCTTCACACTTAATGTTCTTCTGCTGTTGCTGTTTTCCGGTTTCAAATATTTTCCTCCAAAGAAACACACAAGGAACTGTCAAAACTACCAAGTCACTCTGACTCACTCATTTTACATAATCTAGAATTAACTTTGTTAATTATAATAATAAATTATTTACCCAGAGGCATTCCTGTAGGCCATTTGTTGTTGTTGTTTGTTTTTGAGTGTGTGATATATGATCTCAAACTGAGCATGGTCAGGAATGGGCCCTCCTCTCCACTTGATGAAGAGTCGTTTCTATGTGAATATGTGTAAGTTTCTTCAATATAGACCCTTACTTTCTTGTTTTGAGGAAGTGTTATTTTGAGAATCATTTTTTGTTAGGGTCTGTAAACAAGTCAAAATGCCAGGCTCCATCTTGACTTGAATGTTAGGGTCTGTAAACAAGTCAAGATGGCGCCTGGCATTTTGCCAGAGGGAGTGGTTTGAGAAGTAACGCCAGTGAGCCATTAAGTGTGGAGATTCCTTATTGGTTGACTGCTGTATCTAGTTATGTTAATTAAGATAAGCTGTGTGTAATGTATATATACCCCTCCTGTCCTACAATAAACGGCTCCCACTCCTGCTGTTATCAATCTACACAAGTTGCTCATCACCCCCTGCTATTTTGCCCAGCCAGCCGGGCTGCAGCGATTTCCAGTGCACTCCTTACTTCCTTTAGGTAATAAACCTTTCTTTATACTCTGCTCTCCTGGCTGTATTTATAGGCTTTGTACTGACCAAGAGGCAAAACCACTTTGATTACAAAACCAGTGACTCAGTTGGACTTTTCTCTTGTAGGCTCCTGAGCTTTTGCTGCTACTGTGCCCCTAGTAGGAGCAGTAGTTGGGACGGCAGCCTACCCTGGGGGGAAGCTCCCCTATGTTGTCAGAAGTGGGTCCCAAGCAGATGGTGGGAAGCACCATCCAGGGGCCTAGGGTGTTAACCTGTTAACCTGCCATCATCCCAGATAAACTTAGTGGCTCCTCTGAACCTTTTGTTTGGAAGTTCCCCCCAGAAGGTGAGTGGTACTGGGCCCTTATGTGGCAAATAAAATCCCAATGAGAAAGGAAAGAAGGCCTTATGTTAAGAAAGTGCAAGTGGGTCAGCCACAGGTCCAGTAGAGTACACTTCTGTCTAGAGGTAGGGGAGATTGAAAGAAATTTCTACCCTGATTGAAACCAGATATCGTTGAAAAAAAAAAGAAATACTGAAAGAAAACTCTGTCCAGGCTTAACAGTTCTGAGAGACTGAAATAAACCTTCATCCTATGGGGACGATAGGAAGCCACTTCTTCCCTATAGATCTTTTCTAGGAGATTTTTCCCCCCAAAATTCCCGTTTGTATGCTTTCATAGTTCAAAATCCCTGAAACCCTTCAATCATAAACCAAATTTGACAATTATAGTTGAATAAATAATTGTGGAATTTGCATTTTGACTAAACATTGTTCCTCCATCCTATAGGTAGCTGTCTTTCAATATCGAAAGGGGCGCCTCTTTCCGCCATTGACAGTTGTTTGATTGTGGATCAATAACTTAAAAAAAATGTGCTTGGAATTCCTATGGATACTTCTCCCAGTGTTTCCTGCAAATGCTCCAGTCTTTGTAGCAGTTTTAATTAATTTATTTACTTCTCTGGCATCTTTTAACATTATTTAGCTCATAATAGCAATATGTGCTTCCCCCTTTTTTGTTGTAGTTATTTTTGTTTCTACATGCTTAATTTAGTATTTTGTTTGATTGGCATGCCTCATCTAATATCTTCTGTAAATTCCTGTAAGACAATCCTTAAATTGTAGTTATAGAAATGACATGCAAGCCTGTTAGCTCTCTGTCTCTGTATTATATTGTTGACCTTTGCCTTCTATTAATATATTTTGTTATTTAAAGTTACTTGGAGGCAAACCAAGTAACAAATTATTTGAACCAATTCTGGCTGGAATGCAAACATCCAAGAGTTAACTCATAAACTCTTTTTTGGGGCTGAGAAAATGGGAAAAAAAATGTAAAGGAGGAGAGTCAAGAGATGTGAGATGCAATATGAAAGAAAATTCTGCAATAACAACTTGGAACATAAGATAAAGTGAGCCTTTCTGAATCATTTGTAACCAAATCTTTTTTTTTTCTTATGTCTTAGTTTACCTTTCCTTCCTTTCTTTCTTAAGGTAGTTTTTTTTTCCTTTCTTTTTAAAAATTCTTTGTTTTATTTTAATATGTTCCTTTACATTTAGTTTTTCAGATGAATTTCTACCACTAAAACAAAAATATTCAGTAATTAATATCCCAAAGACCTTCCAGTTGTACTCTCAAAATTTCTGCAATGAACTAGCAATGCTGTTTATTTTCTAGAGAGTATATTTTGCTGCTACTTCCAAATGACATGAGCATTTCTTTTGATAACCATCCTGGACTGAATGCACTAATAACAAAGGGAAAAATATCATTTTCCCCAACTCTAAAAAAGGCCTCTGGATGGAGACTACCGATCAGGTGGCCTTCTATTTCTGAGTGTATTTTACCCATGTCACTGGTTTTCTCCTGCTGTCCATTTTCTGTGACAGCTGCCAGAATAAACTGTCTCAACTTCAAATGTTGCCTAAGACTTATTTTCAGCCCCAACTGGACCAAAGGCAAAAATTTTATCCCTGGAGAATCTGGTCTACTAGGACTGTCCCCTGAATGAGTCACCCTGAGAGCTTTGTGATACATTGAACATATCATTCCATAAACTAAAAAGCAATTTTGGATTTTTTAAGAATACAAATTCAAAATAAAAGCTTCTTGAGTTTTATAAGTCATTTTCTATTACCCGAACACTGCTTGTCACTTTATGTTTGATATTTCCCTAGAAATGTATATTACTTCAATTCCTATAAAGTATCAAGCTGAAATATGCTCATAGTTTATAAAATAAAGGACTCATCCTCATAGCACATACTTTAAATTCCAAGATTGCTATCCAAATAAACTAGATCATTCACACACATTCCTGGCAAAAATTTGAAATGACACAGTTACTTTGGAGGCATCTTTAGATGCAAGTTTCTTGTAAACTAAATATGGGCTTATTATATGGCCAAGTAATTGCACGTTTGGTATTTATTTGGAGAAAGAAAAGCTAATGTTCCCACAAAAGCCCTACACAAATGTTGTAAAAAGTGCAGTTTTGTTTTATAATAGGCAAAACCTGTTCAGGAAAGGAAAAGCACTTCAACAGGTAAGTATCTGAATAAAGTGCAGAAAGTGTCACACCCACACCATGGAATACACTTCATCAATAGGAAGTGGATAAGCACAACTTGGATTGATTTCATGGGAATTATGCTGTATGGAAAAAGTCAGGATTATCTGCTCTATGGTTTAATTTATATAACACTCTTAAAATGATAAAGCTATAGAAAAGAAGAAACAACCTGTAGTTATCAGAGAAGAGTGGGAATGAGGAGAGGATGTCTGTAGTTCTAAAGGAGTTGCACTAACGAATTCCAGAAAAATCCAAAAAAATATGACAGAGCTAAAATACATCTAAGATAAGTTACAAACAACATGAAATTTTAACTTCTAGACTTCAAGTTAATGATTATGCTTTGTAACACACAGCTGATGATGGGTGTTGGAAAGGAGTAGCAATCAGCTGAATAATGTGTTTGTAGTGCAGGCCCTTGATTTTTATGTATGTTGGACAATGAGAAATAGATTTTTCATTTATTCAAGAATTAATGGCAAAATATTAAGTAGATAAATATAGTAACTCATATTTAAATAGGAAATTTTAACACAAAAAAAGTACCGGTATGATTTTTGAACCATTCTTTAAATTTACTTTAAAGGAAGAATAAAGAATAAAATTAATACCATATAAAAATTATTTAGAATATAAGGGGTTTATTTTCCTTTGAATTTAGAAAGGATAAATATTGGTTGGTAGTTAAATGGCTGGATTTAAATAAGATATCTCAAACTGCTTTCATTTAGTGACAAGGATATTTTGGCAAATAGATCTTACAGTTTACTCCAATAAGTGGAATGAATTAGTTCCACATTAGAAAGCTGATGTTGAGATCCTCAATTAACAAGTTCTAATGAAAGGGACTCTTAAAGAATTTTGAAATGAATTTTTGTTTGAAATTCAATTTATTTCTTATAGGGGAAAAGAGATTTAATCTGGTCTGAAATATGACCCTCAGGGTTCTTTTCTAGTAAAGTAGGAAATATGTTAAATCTATCACATCTTCAATGTTGAAAGAAATAGCTAAAAATATATTCCCCACGTGACGACATTTAAGCACAACTGCAACACTGAAGAGTAATATTTACAAAGAAAATGAGTGAGGTATTGTAATCAGATCACTATGCCTTGAACATATCTATCATCAATTCTGGCACCTGGACGGATATAGAATTCATGTTTTCAACATGATTTTATCTAATTTGAAATTCATAGTTATTTCTTCGAAGTCTATGACCATTTTATTTCTAAAAGTGTTTTCTATCTGGAGTAGTATACATTTCTCATAGGAACTTCAAGTCTATGTAGAAAGACCCAAGATGAATCTAGTCTTCATTTACAAATATTTAGAGAAATTCTTCTCTGTGCCTGCAAAAAAATATTTTACTTCTATACTTAAAACAGTAGCAATTATATGAACTATTACAATTCTTTTTGATAGTCATCAAGTTTATATTGCTGGAATGAAATACAAAAAAAAAAAGAAAGAAATACAGAACGAGGTACAAATTTGAGATGTATCTGGAGTAAATTGAAAAGACTTCTAGGGAGTTTCCATATTGCTTATGTAGAAAAGCAATGGACATCATAACCAATTCTCTGGGAATCAGAACATGAAATACTATGTATAACTTAATGTTAAATATGGATAAAATGAATCACTTAAAATTTGCTTAACTGGAGTCCAGAACCTTTACTTTTTGGCTTTGTATTTTTCCTAATCAGGCTCCCTGACGCACTTTTCTTAACTTGTTGGTAATTTAAAAAGAAGTAGAAGGAGGAGGAAGAGGAGGAGGAGGAGGAGACTCTATGTAGAGCAAAACTGTGCTTCTTCTTCCCATGTATTTCTCCTTATATGAGTTTATTGTTTGGATGAAACATTCAGTTTAGAACACTTAGAATATAAAATATTCCAGAAGTGTTTTTCCTTGCTATATGCAAACATCTTCATAGAGTAAATTACCATATACCTTTTATAAAACTCTAACATCTATAATTTATACTCTTCATAATTTTAACACTAATGTTGAACTAAAAGATTGAATGCTTTAAAATATTTGCTACATTTTATTGTACCCAAAATGCATATGAGTTCTATAATAAAGTAAGGTGTAATTAAACTGGTCAGTATGTTGCCAAAAGTTCAGTCTTGTATCTGAGGCCAATCCAATAATGAGGGCACTGTTTTGAGGACAAGGAAACAGAAGGTTTATTGCTTTGCTAGCAAAGGAGAAACACAGGGGACTCCTTTCCCAGAGGCTGTGATTCTGCCCATCAGTAGAAAGAGGGGGCTTGCTTTCTGTTAGAGCTGTAATTCACTTGTTTGTTTAGGAGATAGTTATTTCTGAGATTTTCTGGTACCATCCCTAAAGTCTGAGTTATTTCCTTTCTGTGGTGGATGTGTATTCAAGGACAGATAAATAGGCCTAGGACAGGGAATCCAGTTCTTCCCTTTCCTTGAGATATGGGAGGGGAGAGGTTAGGGAGGAGCAGAACAGGAAGAAGAGAGAAAAAAAAAATGTGCATTTAAAAACTAAACTGCAGTGGCAGAGCAGCAAGGGTTATATTCAAAGCATAAAGTGGAACACTGTTACAAATATATCAGAATAAAAATGAGTGGAAAATTTTTTATGTGCACATTATTCAACATTACATATTTTACTGTATTCTTTTTCTAACTATATATGGTCAGGCAGATTAGGGTGCTTTTTCCCAGGTACCAAAAGTTCCTTGAGATGTAAATACAAACCTGAAAAGGAATAAGCTGAATCATAAGGAAGTTCATATCACCTAAATGAGTTTCACACACTTATAGTCAATTCCAGAGTAGATACAGTAAAACTTTTGTTTTTATTTCAGGAATATTATGTATGCTTCCTAGCGCTAAATTTTCAACTGTGAATAATCAACAGCAGATTCAAGTGGGTTATGAACTCCCATTTTTACCCCAAATACAAATTGTAGAATCACGTCGGTTACACATCCACATTTTTACATAATGCCATATTAGTGACTGTTGTATTCTGCTACCTTTCCTATTCCTTTCTATCCCCCCTCCCCTCCCTAATTGTCATACCTACTTGGCTGATGGCTCCCAGCACCTTCCCACTTGAATCAAATGTATGAAAGATGATATGTCATGAGCTTTGTAATGTTTCGAACAACCAATAAAAAAAAAATAATCAACAGCAGATTAGTAATGTCTAGATACACTTATTTGCCATCACTACTGTTGAAAATAGCCTCTTATCATGTTACCTCTAGATTGATCTCTTTTGTTATATGGACATTCACAGTTACTGGAAGCATAAATTAATAACTGGATTTATCTTCTTGATTTTTCAATGACTGATTCATGAAGTAACCTGGAAACCCTTGGGATATCACAATGAACTAATGAATTTTTCATTAGAGATCCTATTACAAACTTTTTATCTCTTGAGCAAATACTTAAGTTAAAATCTAGCATGCACCAAGCAGCCTACTGTTTCTTCTTATGTTAATGAGGAAGCTAATTGCAAATTTCCCTGGGTAATCTCTGTGTCAATTATTCATGAACTACTGACAAGAGACATAACATTTCTGAATGACAGCCCTCAATCCTTTTGTTTACAAGTTTAAAATATATTCAGGGTACTGGGAAAGACTTTAAGCTTTAAAATTGACAGAAAGTAAGTTCAAAGGAAAAATGATTCTGAAATTAAAATACCTAACATGTTGTATTTGAATTTATTTATGGTTAACATAGAGTGGAATATAAAATGTTTTAAGAAGAAAAAATTTTAGAAAACCCATTACTTCAAATTCTTTAATCATGTTATTGGCTTGGTATTTTTGAATGAAACTATGCATTTCCAAAAGGATTCCATCTACTATATATAATTGTAGATTTTTTTCCTGAATAACAAATCTGATTAAATTGCCATACAAATTAGTACAAGAAGACTAAGTAAAATTTGATAATTTTTTTCCCCTGTAGTTACATTGCATCTGCTCATTCTCATGGATATATTTAATTCATGGCCATTTTATGATGAAAAATATTACAAAGAATATCACCAGTGTATGGGACATGAGGGCAAGGCATGTGGGAATAGGTGGAGAGCCTCAATCCCTATTCTGGGCCCTGAACCTTCTAGAATCTTCTGCATGTTCTGATACTGGGAAACTCTCTGTAACTTGATAGTTTGGGGTTTTGTGAAGACTTCATTGCATATCAAATGCTAAAATATGGTGTGGAAACCTATCAATGTCTGTCTGGTCATATTCTTCTTGATTTCTGTGCAACATTGTTTCCTTCCAGAGACTGGACAGGTCCTCTTCTGAAATGAAGGTCTTATCACCTACTGTCAGACAAGATGAGTAAGAGAAAGGTAAGGATGATTAATGCTTCATGAATCACCTTGGGGAAAAGAAATTCTAGTTTCTGTAGTCTGTCTTGGGAAAGGAATTATAAGCCACAGATTGTGAACCAAAGCCAAAATATATATACTATAATATTACAGTAAGCAAATTTGAGATGAAAAAAAAAAAAAATTTTCAGGAAAATTTAGTGGGCCTAAAAAACAGAAAATTCCTTGCAAATGGTGCCTCTGAACATTGGTAACATACCCTTCTTTGACTGAGTCACAAGGGAAATATGATGCTTTAATTGGTCAAGCCTCAGTGAGCTCTGCAATAGATTTCATATGAAACATGTAAAAACTAACATCGAGGAGAGAGAGGTCACCAAGGGAAAAAATCCAGTTCAATACCAAGAGAGATTTTTTTTTTTTTTTAGGAAGCTCCATTCTGTTTTCCATAATGGCTGTGTTAATTTATATTTCCTCCAACAATGTATAAGAATTCTCTTTTCTCTATACCCATGTTAAAATTTAATTATTTAATTTATTTTTGCCTTTTTTACATTAGCCATTCTAACTGGGGTAAGGTGATATCTCATTGTGGTCTTGACTTAAATTTCCTTTATGATTAGTAACATTAAACAAATTTTCATACTCCGGTTGCTCATTTGTCTTCTCTTAGGAAATAGCAAGACTTTTGTCCATTTTTTTTTAAATTAAATTTATTTATTTATTTTTGGTTATGGGTTGAGTTGCTTGTGTTTTCTGATAGACACCACTTTGTCACATGCTTCCTTTGCCACAATATTCCCTGTTCTTTGATCCTCTTCACTGTTGATATATCAGTTCCACGACTCAGTATATATCAAAAGGAAATCAAATCTGTTTATTAAAGAGGGGATGCCCTTTCATGTTTCCTGCAGCACTAGTCAAAATAGTCCAAATATGTAATCAACCTAAGCATACATCATTAATGGATCTAAGAAAAATGTGGTATGTGAATATAATGGAATAACATTTAGTCATAAAAAGAATATTGTCATTTATAGCAAAGTAGGAGAAGCTGGAGAATACTGCATTACGTAAACAAGGTCAAGCACAGAAAGTCAAATACTGATCTCACCCATGGGATGTGCAGAAGTTGATCTCCTGGAAGTAGAAAGTAGAAAGGTGGTTGCAAAATCGAGAGAGGGGAGGGAATAAAGGGAGAGGATGAGATCGGTCAGTGGCGATCAAGATACAGTTAGACAGGAGATCTAATTTCTAATATTCTATTGCTCAGGGAGGTTACAACGGTTAATATATTTTATTCAGAATTTTAAAAGAACTGGGAGAAAAGATTTTGATTGTTCTCATCAGTAGGAAATGATGAACTTTTGATGTGCTATACTAAGTATCCTAATTCAATGACTACATTACCAACATTTACATGTATTGAAACATCAGAATGTGCCTCACAAATATGTACATTTATAATGTTAATTAAAAACAAAAATTTAAAAATGTCACATGACAGTGTGATGCTTATTGAAGAGTCCAGTTGTCTATTTCATAGGACATTTTTTCCCTTCCTTCCTATTGTAGTGTTAGGTATATTGGCATAGTATATAAATTTCCAAAATCATAATAATAATTTCTTTATTAAAAATATCAATATTTAGTCAAAAGTATAGCTCATGAATTTCCAACTTCATTGTCAGCTTCTTTCATTATTATGTAAAATACATTTTCAAACTTTTTATTTAAAATTTTATATCAATAACTCTGAAATTCCTTTTGTTACATTTTTGCTTAGAAATTTTCTCATGAATATTCACATGTATCGTATCCTAATTTGCCTGTTTCCACTTAATATATATTTTTATATTGTTGCTACTATAATATATAGAGTTTTTAAATATATAGTGTGATAAAATTCAAACAATGTCTGAAATACTTAACAAACTTTGAAAGCCCAACTTATTGAAATATGTTTTTGTTGTACAGTAATTAGAAAACTAAAAGGCATTTAACTATCCTCAAAGCCATACTAGAATGTATTTCTGATTTTTAAAAATACTATACATTTATAGATTTTAGAGTATTATCTGAATACAAGCAAAAAGATAAGAAACTGCATGTCTTCCTTTGGCAATCCAATTTTTAAAAAATTATTCTTTTATATATAACATACACTTCTGGAGATTGGAAATTTTTTACTTTAATTTTGCTAAATAGATAATAATTTCATTAAAATTTTCTTTTCATTACTTAGGGTTTTTTTTGATTTCTTGGTTATGTTCTGGTTTGTCACTTTTCCCCAAAAGGAAAAGTTGAGAAACCTTGACATTTCCATTGAGATCCATGCACAGTGGTTAATATGAGTTCCCTCCTCTCTTGGGTATGTTAGTTTTTGTTTGTTTGTGGTTTTTTTTTTTTTTTCGTGTGTGTGAATGACCCGATTCACCCATAGTTTATTTATTTTTATAGTGTATGTGAATTTGTGGACCTCTGCTAAGTTTCAGATATCTGGTATTGACCTGTCTGATTTCATGTGCTGGAAGCTTGGTCCCCAATGTAGCCATGTTGATTTCATGGAACCTTTAAGAGGTGGGACCTAGCAGAAGGTGATTAGGTCACTGGAGGCACCATCCTTAGATTAAAGTAGTCCTACTGCAATCCCAATTACTTCCAGAGAGGTTAGTTATTATAAACTGGGAGACTTACCCCTGAAACCCTTTGGTTCCTGTATTAACATATGATCTTTCCTTACACATACTCCTGCTGTGATACCATCATTCACCTTGAATGTAATTAGAAGGCCCTCATTAGAACTCAGTAGATGCTAGCACCATATTTTGGGGCCACCAAAACTGTTGGCTAAGTGAAACTCTCTTCCTAATAAGTTACTCACACTCAGATATTTTGTTATAGCAACACAAAATGGACTAATACATTACAGTGAACAAGTAATTGTA
Organism: Callospermophilus lateralis; assembly: GCF_048772815.1. Lineage (NCBI taxonomy): Eukaryota > Metazoa > Chordata > Mammalia > Rodentia > Sciuridae > Callospermophilus > Callospermophilus lateralis. The sequence goes on along the minus strand of NC_135312.1, from coordinate 127,561,918 downwards.
AGGTATTAAGATCATTTCTGCTGCTACTATGTAAAAATTAATGCCAAGGATAAGATTACACTACCAATCTTCTGCAGAGAGAGTGATCAATTGTTCCATTCACTCTAAAGGAAAGAATAATGTTAAATATCCCTTTCATACAGAAAGGGAGAAGGACAGGAAGAAATTAAAAGGGAGAGCCTGACTATCCCATATAATCATTCCACTTATTTTCATGAGAGTGTATCATTTTCTTAGTTTTAAAATATGATACAAGTACTTCAAACTTGAATGTCCTCATATTCAACCATAAAGATATAAGATGTTTATATGTGTCCTATACCCTTCCTTGAAATTGTTCTGGAGTATGTGTGTGTGTGTGTGTGTGTGTGTGTGTGTGTGTGTGTGTGTGTGTGTGTTCCTTAGCTCTGATTTGTATTATGAAGTTATTTAGGGACTTATGTGGGCTTTTCAACACCTCATTCCCTGTTTTCAATGAAAGCCTTGCTTTTGCATATATCCACTGCCATCTCAATGAGATTTGGAGAGAAGTGAATGCTCAGCTTGTCATTTAGATCTTCATGCTTTTTTTTTCTCATACCAAAACCAGGAATTTCAAGGCCTTCTTTCATGATGTTTCTCTATATCTAATTTCTTCTTATACAAAAAAAAATGAGCATTAAAGGCAACATTCTGTTTTTTCTTTTGTTATCTTAACTAGGTAAAAGGAAAAAAATGATGAGATAAATAAGATTCTGAATCAATAATTGCAATAGCTCCAGGTGATTCTCTGATTCTCTCTCTCTCTCTCTCTCTCTCTCTCTCTCTCTCTCACACACACACACACACACACACACACTCTCACACACCACCATGCATTTGAGATATAGATATTCAAAACAAATCTGCTATTGTGAAGTATATATGTATAAAATGTTGCGTAGGAGAGTTTTGAGAGATAGGCAGTGATGGTGGAGACATATCTCATCACTTTGGATAAACTGGAGAAAACTATTTTGACCCATGCTTAAAATGCATGCCTGATCCTCAATAGTAGTTTGACAAACTAATAAAATCCACCATTTAAGTAGGTAATTTAATTAATACAATCCACCATTTCAGTATGACTCTTTTTTACTCCAATTGTATTGCACTACTTGTAATTTCTCTTCCCTGTCATAATGTTTCACATTTTGAGCTTTTGCATAACAATGCCACACAAAAGACCATTTGTTCTATGGAATATGACTCCTTCAAAAATTTCGGGAATGTCACCAATAACAAATTCAACCTCCTAGGAGATGCATGCAGGTTTTCATAACCTTTCTAAAACATTGCTCATGGGGATGGAGTTACCTGCTTATTGTGTTCTGATTCTGGCTTTAATACAGGGAAAGAGCCTTGTGTTGATTGACTTTGCCTTTAATGAGTTTGTTTGAAATGAATGAGCCTGTGAATTGTGCTGCTATTTTTCCTCATTCATATCTACCCATATCAATGTTTGCACATCCTTAAGAGTCTGGATCTCTTCTCCTGTTGCCTCCTTTGTCAGCCATGTGAGAAATCCCCTGGATGTACTAATGCTGCCGAATTCATCTGGATCATCCCCGGTCTCCTTTCCTCTGTCTCAATGTTGCACATTTACTTTGTCCAACTGCTCATTAATAATTCTCAGGGCTTTGGAGAATTTAACCTTTGGCATAGAACCACAGCTTTAATTACCTCACTCTTCACATTAATGGTCTTCCTGGGAGTGCTCAATGACCACAGAGCTACAAGGTTATGCACTTTTCAGTTTGCATATTCTATTTGGATTTATGAAACACCTTGACCACCCAGACAAGAAATCAAAATACCCATTGTGGTTACTATATTTTTTTTATGATGGTAAATGATTAAAACAAAAGGGATTGAAGTGAAATGTTAAAGAGGGTTTCCCATCTTGTTCTTCATCTATCTCCTTCCTGTTCTCAATCTTTCTCCTTAGAAATTGAAGCATAATCTTATACATATGATTAAGCAGATCACCATACCTGTTTGCCTTTTGAATAAAGAAGTACAGCAACAGTTGTGTGCTTGTGCATGGGTGTGTCCATGTCTATGCATATGTCTTGTCATGACTGTCATTGTTCTTATTCAATGCAAAATAAATTGTACCCTAAAGAAAACGGATGTGCTTATTCTAATTGCCACACTTCTCTTTGCTCTCAAAATCAGGGTCTCACTTCAGTTGTCTTTAACAAGCGAGGGTATGGAATATTTATTAAACTGTTGCCCTAGTGTTAAAGGCCCTTCCTCTCACTCTTTTGAAACTGAGTCTGTGTTACTGTAGCATTGTTAGTTTAAAAAACAAAGCTGTTTGGGTGTTAGTACATTTTAGTGGTTTAGTATAGGGACTGAGAGCCAGATACACCTTAATTCAAATATTGGATGATGATGTTCCAATATTTCCGTGTCCTTGGGAATTTGTCCTAAGTTCTTCATCTGACTAATTGAGCTTATTATAACAACAGTCTTTTGCTGGGTAACCACTGGGTAACCCTTAAGGAAACATGAAGACAATTTGGAGGAACTGACATTGAGGAAAACTGTGTGAGAATTGTTGCAAACAAAGCAATTTTCGGATGCGGACCCTCCCCTCAAAGTACGCTTTCCTAAAATTAATCTGATTTCTCAATTTTCTTTTTTTCTCCATCATAGAAGAGAAATTCATAATCCTCACCCACTTAGAATCCTACCATGTTACAGTGCTCCTAGGTCCAAAAACTGCAGCTCACAAAAGGAGATGGAGGAAATACTACTGTCTCCTTTAATTGAAACATCATATCTATCCTCATTCAGGCTCATTAAGAGATGGTTTTCCCATATATTTTTATCATTTGCATTTAGCAGTAATCTAGCCAAATCTGGAATATATGCACACATTTGAATTGTTATGTCCTAATCATAATTATGAAGTTAAGTCTGTTGGGAACACACCTTTTCATTGAAAATTAGAAAACATTAGTAGGAATTTAGGTGTGTCTTTGTATTAGAGAAGTTATGATCCAGAAGGTGAGAAGAATTTCAGAAATGTGAATAGAATTCTGTGTGGGGAAATTGTTAACATAATCTGTAAGAAAATTAAAGCATGCAATCATCAACTATTAATGCACTTCTATTTTACTTAATTTAATGTTGTACGGAGATTGAACCGAAGGATGCTTTACCACTGAGCTCCATCTCCAATTCTATTTATCTATTTGAGACAGGGTCTGGAAACTTACGATAATGAGAGGCTCACTAAGTGGCCGAGGCTCTCCTGGAACCTGTCTTCCTCTTGCCTGGGCCTTCTGAGGCACTGGGATGCAAGGCGTGCATCACTGCACCCAGCTCTTTCTGTTTATTTTTCTAAAATAGTGACAAGAATCAAATTGCTATGGCATTTGTATTTCATTATATGTACTTAACATAGTGATGTTAGTATCCATTTAAATTGTTCATAGATTTGCTGTTATGATTATGTGATGTAATACTTATGATGCGAATAGAATTGAACATTAGTACCTATGAGGTCCTTATACATGTTAGCTATATTTTTGAAACACAGAAGTCCCACCCTTAGTTAATTGGACATCAGGCATGTTTTAGAAAGCATGTGAACTACATATATTTAAGATATATTTTTTTTCAAATGAGAATTTGCTAAAATTGCCCAGGCTAGCCTCAGATTTGCAATCCTCCTGACCTAGCCTCCCTAGTAGCTAGAATTGCAGGTGTGCTCATCACACTTGGCTTATCTCACACTTCTTAATCATTGCTCTCTCTTTGCTTCAAAGACTGCTCCTGCATGTTCTGGGTGGGGCTTTCTATTTCTGCCGCCCCCCATCACTGATGTGGTCTGATGCCCCCTGCTGTAATTAATCTCTACAATGTTTATTTCAGTCATATGCAGATAACACAAGTCAGATTAGAACAAATTCCTGCCTGGGAGATTTTAGGTAGGGCTGCTGAGCAAAACCCCTTTCATGTCAGTGCTGCAATTGATCAAAGAAAAAATTTCTCGGAGGAATTTTTAATGTGCAGCAACGTAGAGTCCAAAAGCAAAGTAGATGATAGCAATAATAAGGGTTTTAAACACAAAGGAAACACTGGGTGCTGTGGTTTAGATGTGAGGTGTCTCCCAAAGGCTCACATGAGAGAAAATGCAAGAAGGTTTAGAGGTGAAATTATAGGGTACTGAGAGTTTCAATATAATCAGTATGTCTCCTGACAAGGATCAACTGGATGGTCCCTGGGGGTGTTCCTTTGAGGTACATATTTTGCCCCTGTTGAGCAGAGCTCACTCTCTCTCTCTGCTTCTTGGTGGAATGGCCACTGTCTACCTCCATCCTCTTCTGACGTGATGTTCTGTCTCAATTAGATCCTCAAGGAATCGAGCCAGGCTTCTATGGACTGAGACTTCTAAAATCATTACCCCCAAATAAACTCTCCCTCCTCTAATTGTACTTGTCAAGTCCTTTGGTCACAATTGCAAAAAAGCTAACTAAAAAACTGGAAGAGAAGGATGGGCAGTAATCAGGGTGGTCTTGGTAGAATTAAACTATTTTCTAAAATGTAATAATAATTATGAACTCAGTAAAAATACCCAATGGCTACCCTCAGTATAAGATTTTGCTTGGTTTGAGTGCCATTAAGCACTTTCTTCTGGGACTGAAGAGGGACTGGATCCATCACTGGTCAAAATCAACCTGATTTCCAATTCTGGGCAAACCACCTCCCCACTCCCAATAAAAAATGTACTAGTGATGGAATAATACAATTGGGATTAGGTATTCTTAGTATTTTACTGTCTGTAACACCATGACTTATAATACACTCACATTTGAAAGAGAATGTATAATACAAGGAAAAATATCAAATTGAGTGAATTGATAGTTTAACAATCTATTCTTTGGTATCCAAATAAATAATTAGTTATACTTTTCTATTTGAATTATCTTTTAAGAATAGTACATTTTATTTAAATAGCTAGAAGTTATCGAAAGATTTTAGGTAAACACTATCAAGTATTTCTTAAGTCATCAGGATGACATTTTTCACATTTTAATTTTTAATGCAAAGATGGACACATGTAAATAACAAATCTAATACATGTAAATGTTGAAAATATAGAAATAGCATAGATTATAGCAAATGCTAATTTCAAAATCCTATGCATAAAATGAAAGTTGATTATATTCTAAATATGAACTTGGAATTGCACAATACATGAAAGTTTTTATCTCTGGAGAAATAAAGGTTAAACTGCAGTCATGCATTGTTCCTTGATGGGGCTGTGTTCTGGGAAATGTGTCCTTGAGTGCGTTCATCATGGCGTGAACATAGCAGACTTGTTACACAAACTAAGACAGCTGCAAAGTCACTAGGGGGTGGAATCTTATTGGATCCACATCCCACATGCACTTCATTGTTTCACTGTGACTCAGAACACTGTTATGCAGCTCATGAGTGTAGTTTGTGCAGAATCTTATAATTTCAACAGAATGGAATTGTAAATAGAATTTATTCTACAATGAAAGTGGTCCATGGCAATATTTATCCTCCATCACTACTTTGCATATGGAGGAGCCCAGACCAATGGCTGACTAAGGACATGTAAATGCATGCCAAGTACTTAAGTGGAGAAGTAAGAGGTAAGGTTTACTTATCCTTCAATGCCACCTGAGAAGAAAGAGTTCATGAGGTTGGAATCATGCTATGTTCATATCCATTCACTGGGGAGTTGGGTAACTGGATTAGCAACTAAAGGAGTACAAGAAAGAGACAAAAAATGTACTGACAACCCAACACAATGGGGCTGTGTTAGTGCACCATTTGTTTTTACTGCAAAACAATAAAACATATCGGGTAAATTCATGCATTCATGTTTATAACAGAAAATAACGGTCTTTCATACAATCCGTGTAGCACAACCTTATCTCTTATTCACTTAAAAAAAAATTAGATGTTGAAGGACCTTTATTTTATTCACTTATTTATATGCAGTGCTGAGAATTGAACCCAGTCCTCACACGTGCTAGGTAAGTGCTCTACCACTGAGCCACAATCCCAGCCCCTCTCTTAATCACTTTTATACTCTTTCTGCACGTGACAGAAACATGAAATTTTCCTTCTTATTCTGTGTAACAATTTTTGAAAGTACCTCAACTACTCAACAACAGTAAAACGGCCATGTGTTTGAAGTTATTTAAAAGAAAGATCATTCAGAAGTTTCATACATGTTTCTTAATGTTTTATAAATCAATTAAAGTCGGACAAAAGTGGGCTAGTTATTAGGTTTTATAGAATCCATCTTTTTATAATGACACTTTCAGAAGAAAAACTATTTTTTAGGGAAAAGAAAATTGTTACTATATAAATATTGATTTTCATAAATAACTAAAAATAGTGTTAATAAGGTAACATTATTAATTATATAGCAAATATTTATTAAGTAATACCATTTTTCCAATTTCTTAAAAAACCCCTGATTGAATTTTATCTTTTAAAAATTTAAAAATAATATTATTAGCATAAAATTTATTTTTTCACAATATTTTTTCACAATATTTTTCATCAATATCTTAAAAAACAAGTATGAATTTATTACTGAACTTAGTATTTAACAACTTTTTTTTTTGCAAATATTCCTCAATATTATTTAAAGCATAACAAGACTATTTCATGGCTCCACTTGCAGTTTTGGGGTGCTATGCACTCAATAGAATCTATATTTTACATATTGAATTCAATCTCTTCTTGGGTTAGTGACATTCAGTACCATAATCTCTTGTGGTACTATGCAAGAGTAAAACTAGCCACAGCTACAAGTCAGCCTCTCCAATGCCTGGGGAAACGCCAGTATTCTGAAGAGCGCTGTGTTGTTATTTCAAGTTTTTCAGTGAGATGGGATTATTAAAAGCATTTCAACTTATAATGTTTTAAATTTAGAATGTATTTATTGAGACATAACTCATAAATCATAAGTCCAGGGGTATCAGCATATATTTTTTTGTAGGTAAACAACACAACTTTACTAAAGAAGTGAATAAAGCAAGTGATTTCAGTTGCTTCCTATAGAGAGAGCACTGTTCTCCTATCTTTATTAGCTAAAATGGAAGTTGTTCTTATTAAATTATGTTTTCATATCTTTCTCTAACAGGACATTCAAATAGAAATATCACTTGTCAGGAGACAACAATAACAAATGTGTCTTAATGCAAAGAAATGTAGCAATCTATTTAATAATTTGGATATCAAGCATTGGTCTTAATATTGAAGTTAATGTGCTCTTTAGACTTCTGTGAATGTTTGAACATTGTCTGAGAAAATTTGATCTATAGGAAGATTTGTTTTGGAAAATTTAGTAGGAAATAAGAAAAGAACTGTGAGAGAAAAAAAAATATTTTGGGCAAAGTTTCATTTGAATTTGGTTACCATCAGAAGTTTAAAGAAAAAAAAAAAAAGATGTGATCCTTAATTAGAAGGACTGTGAATATTTAGAATGGCACTCTTGGGTTGTTGGGTAACTTCCCAGGAGAGGCTGAAGAATCAACATGAAAAATACTGGGTAACCATCTCTCTCCTCTAATATATAGGTACATCTTATTTAGAGGACAAACAATAGAACAGCTGACTTCTAAATACCTACTAGAGTGAAATGTGTCTGTTTCCAAGACAGAGTATTTAAAATGTGTCAATTTATGGGATACTTGTTTCTCATTCTACCAATATTGCAAATCCAGGTAAAGAAAATTCTTTGCAGAGTCAATGTGAATAAAGGACAAACCACCCACTTACAGAGACAGAAACTGCTAAAACTGCCAATCAAAAAGGAACATGGGTAGCCACAATCCCTATCCGTGAAGGAATAGACTAAAATTCAAAATCAAATATATTGAATTTTCTTCACTAAACAGAGGCAGTGAATAAAAATGTTTATTTATTTATTTTTTTTTAGTTTTCTAAAACTGTTTTCAAAACTCTGTGAAAGTTATGAAATTACCAAAAAAACATAATTACAAACTCTACAAATATCACTCAGGAAATTTAGTAATAAAATGAGTGTTTCTTAAACATGGCTTGGCATACATAATTACATTTAATCTGAAACAAATGTTTCAAATGTGTATTTTTACTGAGAATAAATGTAAAATATTTAGGTACTGAGTCACATTTTAAAATATTGACTACTTATTACTAAGCATGGCTATTCTTTATCTTATCTCTTATAAAGAAGTTCAAGTACTCTTCATATTTTTTTTTGTTTGGCAATATTTCATATCATTTTGTTTTAGAAATACAATATCCTGAATGTAATATCTGGAACAACAACAATGGTAATGTTCTACAAGATACAGAAGAAAATTTTAATAAAATAACAGATAAAAAGTTCAACATTGCTAAGGCAATATTTATCTTTAGAACTTGATCTGATTAATAATCCTCCAGTGTTATTGAAGAGTTGATTATCAGGAGAAAATAAGAATTAATTTGACATGAAATTATGCTAAATTTCTAGTAATAGTCTCTTTTTTAAAATTTTTTTATTAGTTGCTCAAAACATTACCATGATCTTGACATATCATACATTTTATTCAAATGATGGGGTACGTAATCTTATTTTTCCACGTGTACAGATTGCAGGATCACATTGGTTATACAGCCACGTTTATACATAGGGCCATACTAGTGTCTATTGTATTCTGCTACCCTTCCTATTCCCCTCCCCTTTCCCCTCCCCTTCCATCACCTCTTTCTACCCAATCTACTGTGACACATTTCTCTCTCTCTTTTTTTTTCTTCCCCCTCACATCAGCTTATATGTAATTTTGCATAACAATGAGGGTCTCCTACCATCTTCTTTGCAATTCCCCTTCTCGCTCCCATTCACATGCACCTCTGGTCCCTATTAAATGGTAATCTTCTTCTCATGCTCTTCCTCCCTGCTCTGTTTTGAGTCACCCCCCCTTATATCAAAGAAGACATTCTGCATTTGTTTTTTAGGGATTGGCTAACTTCACTTAGCATAATCTGCTATAATGCCATCCATTCCCCTTCAAATGCCATGATTTTGTTATTTTTTAGTGCTGAGTAATATTCCATTGTGTATAAATGCCACATTTTTTAATCCATTCATATATTGAAGGGCATCTGGGTTGGTTCCACAGTCTAGCTATTGTGAATTGTGCTGCTATGAACATTGATGTAGCTGTGTCCCTGTTGTATGCTCTTTTAAGGTCTTTTGGATATAGTCCGAGAAGGGGAATAACTGGGTCAAATGGTGGTTCCATTCCCAGCTTTCCAAGGAATCTCCATACTGCTTTCCAAATTGGCTGCATCAATTTGCAGTCCCACCAGCAATGTACAAGTGTACCCTTTTGCCCACATCCTCGCCAGCACTTGTTATTGTTTGATTTCATAATGGCTGCCATTCTTACTGGAATGAGATGGTATCTTACAGTAGTTTTAATTTGCATTTCTCTGACTGCTAGAGATGGTGAGCATTTTTTTCCTGTATTTGTTGATTGATTGTATGTCCTCCTCTGAGAAGTCTCTGTTCAGATCCTTAGCCCATTTGTTGATTGGGTTAGTACTAGTCTCTTAAGAGTGGAGAACCTTGGAACTATAGCTACAGAATTATCTAGAAATTTCTAGTCTTAGATAAGAGGAAAAATACATCTGTATGTATTTGCTAGGCTCTCAAACAAAGTGCCACAGACAGGGTGGCTTAATTAACAAGGTATTTATGACGTATATTTCTGGAACTAGAAATCCAAGATCCAGGTTTCTGTAGGTGAATTTTCCTGCAGCTTCTGTCCTTGAAATGTGTTCTTCCTATGTGCTCATATTGTCTTTCTTCTGTGCAAGGACATCCTTGGTGTCTATAGCTGTCTGATAAAAACATCAGCCATATTGGATTAGGGCTTTTCAATGACTGTTTAAATTTAACGACCTCTTTAAAGATCTTATGTTCATGTATGTTCATATTCTGAGGTGCTAGTGTTAGAACTTCAATATACAAATTTGTGGGGGACAGAATGCAGTCATCCTGTCTGAATTTAGAAAATGCCAATTGTCCCCGTTATTTCCTTAGACAGACTTTCTAGCCTGTGTTAATGAGGAAAAATCATGACAGTAAATATTCCAAAGAATATTGAAAGGGAATTTAAATTTTGTAAAATTTTTCTTCTGAAGATCTTACCTCTTGTTGACTTATATTATTTCAATGGAGAATAGAGAAAAAAAAAAGAACTTAAAAAAAGAAGCTACAAACTCATCAAGATCATAGGTTACAGCAGCAACGACTCCTCCTCTGAATCCAATAGAGGAGTCTACAGTTCTCTTGCATATTCAAAGGCATATAGAATCTGCCTATTTCAAATATAGTCTATGTAGTTATATAAATCTGATTGAAAAATGCAAGTCACCTGGCCCCAGTTCCAAATATTGGTTAAATGTTACAAGTCAATTCTGAATAATGGTATCCTTCACAGTAATTCCACCATGAAAGATGGGGAGCAACTTCTGGTAAAGCAAAGTCTCGTAGAGAGTAACAGGTGCAGCAGGGCAGGTGGAGGGGTGATTCATACGTAACGAAGGCATTACAGAAAATAGTAGCATAGGCAAGAGAATCTAAAATCAAATTGTTGAACTCGAGGGTTGCATATATTTTATGGTGGGTGTTTCCATTCTACACATTTTCATTTTTTAAATAAATATAATGCATGTGGAGAAATATGATTTCTAATATTGAAAGTTTTTTGCAAAGTCAGTTGATATAAAAAACATAAAAGGGATATAAAAGGAATAGAAGACTAAACAGAATTTTTTTACTTTTGAAAATTTAGGTATAAATCACTGAATTAAGATTAAGATTGACCCTCTTTGAATTAAATTTACTTAATCATTTGTATTTATGTGCATGTTTTATATGTATTTCTATACTTGTGTGTTTAATTTAGATCATCTTTATGATTAAATGAAAAATGTTTAGTATTTTGGAATCTTAGGGGATTGAAAATTGTATGAAATACAGTGAAGATGTCATGTGTTATATGGGACTTTCCAATATAGTGGTAAAATTTAATAATATTATAATAACAATTATATTGCTGTATAATTTTTCAGTGATAATGGAAACAAAAGAATAGGATGAAAAGTATTTCTAGAACAGTGAAAAGATAAAAAAATAAAGAGTAATATTAAAATATGTAATTTAATAAATAAGAAATAATATTATTATGTTGCTATTAATATAAAATATAAAAAATGTTAGGGGCTGGAGACGTGACTCAAGGGATAGTGCGCTCGCCTGGCATGCATGGGGCGCTGGGTTCGACCCTCAGCACCACATAAAAATAAAATAAAGATGTTGTGTCCACTGAAAACTAAAAAATGAATAATAAAAAATTCTCTCTCTCTCTCTTTAAAAAAAATCTCTATATATTAATAAACGTTAATACATTTAATATATGTATTTCAGCAACTTTACTGGCCTTACTTTTGCAAATTGAGACTTTATAGTCACACTTCTGAGAGAACATGTTATCTGATATGAAATCATTTAATATGTTGTGCAAATAGTTTTCTAATAACAGGTGGAATTGTTATATGTTTAATATTTAGGGGTAAATGTGGTTATTATATTCACTATTATCAAGCTACAGCTATTACAAATAACACATCAGGAAACCTCTTCAATCAATAGAAAGCCTCTGCCATACTAAATATTGTACATTTTGGAGCTGATTAAAGCATTGTTTCCCATGTATTTATGATATTATGAAATGAAAGCAACCTAAAGCTTTTAGTAATGTGGATATTTACACATTTCCTTTCTTATAAAACTAAGCAATATTAACTTCCATTTATTTCTCAAATGACTGAGTTTCCATATACCTTTTAAAGAAAAAGTGCAAGAAAATTTGAGGTTCACAGTGAATTATGATCCTATATTTTGCATTAGTTTCTTGGCTATGTGTGCATTTTTTTGGTCCAAATTAAAATCTATATGCCGATGGAGAAAAGTGTTCTTTTTTTTTTTTATAATGTGTCTATTTATTTTATACATAACTTCAGTGATTCAAAGGTAATTTAATTTTAAAACTTAAAAAGCAGAACTTAATATTATTTTGTTGTATCAGATATCTGACACCACAAGAAAAGTGCATGTGATAAAGTACTCCAGAATCTCAGTGACAGACAGTTAAACATGGATTAAGTCAAGAGTTTCATGTATTGTGGGCTTAACTGCCCAGCTCACAAACGTAGCTGTTTTCAGGCATTGGTCATCCAGGCAGCTTCCAAAACACTTGCTAAAACATCACAAGCCAAAGCAGCCCTGTGAACAAATGCAACATCAAGGGACAGGAGAGGGATTTCCCTTTGTGGGGAGTAGACAAAAGATTAGCATCATGTGCACAATGCAGGATGGAGAGAGGAAGCCAGCAATAGAACCAACCAATTACACAGCATGCATCTGATAGTGATCCAACACCAAAACAAACAACAACTATGAAACATGAAAGTAATCCCTGCTACTATTCAAAAGGCCAGCTAATTAGATTCCTCAAAAGGAAGAGGCTTGCCTCACATGCTGGTACACACCTGTAATCCCAGCAGCTCAGTGGTGAACACCTGCCATCCTAGCAATTTAGGAGTCTGAGGCAGGAGGATCAGAAGTTCAAAGCCAGACTCAGCAACTTAGAGACTCCTTAAGAATTAATTTTATAACCTCTAGGGAGACACTGTCTCAAAATAAAACAAAAATGGTTTGAGGATGTGGCTCCATGGTTAAATGCTCCTTGTTAAAAAAGAAATAAATAATTTTTTTAAAAAAAGATAAAAAGGAAAGAAAGAAATTTTTAATACAAGGGTAAAACTACAATTTATTACCTAACTATTATTTATACCATAATAAAAACCCAATTATCTAATATTTACTGAGAGTAATAATGTAGTTGCATGGTTGCTGTATTGGTTTTTTTATTTCAGTTTTAAAACAAATACATACAATTTTGTGGATGAAATGCATTTTATTATGTAAAGCACAAAAATGACTTTAAAAATTGCCTTCAGGTTAGCTATCCTATATTGGTGACATTTAATATTTCATAACAAAATTATAACACACTTTCTATAGTTATACACAGTTGGAAATTATGTATTTTCAAACTTTCTCTCACTAAATCAGATTTCCTAAGTATTATATTAATTACTCTATTGCATAATTAAGTTATGAAAATTATGAAATTACATTATCTTGGAGAAAATTTCCTTTTTCTAAGGAACAGCAGTTTTAAACACTATTTTAAATTCTATAAATTTATAGGGATTAAATGTCTATTTAAAAGAACTAAAAACTCAATACCAGTTCTGTTTTCTTTTAAAAATTGTTAAAATACTATTTAGCAAGTAAGATATTTATGAAGATTTAATTTATCACAATTAGATATTTTAATCAAATCTTAGATTTCATTGCTATTTTTAAACCCTGTAATTGGCTCTTATAGCAATTTTATAGACAAAAATTGTTACTAAAACACTCAGCTGTAATTATTCATTTAGTATTAAATATAATTTAAAATTTTATGATTTGGATAAACAGACATACTAAAATACTCTAAAATGTTATGATGAACCAATTTGTGCCCATTGTTATGTACAACAATCATCATACCATTTGGCATTCTTTGTCCCTAATAAATCTGCTTTCTTCCTATCACATGAACACAGTAGGTTTAGTTTTTTTTTTCTTTATAAACACACATATATTTATATAGCATGATACACAAACCTTATTTCAACAATTATACAAATGTATACATCAGTGTAAATTTCATCCCTATCAAAACATAGACTTGTTGTATCAGCATGAAACCTTTCCTCCAACAAGTAAGTCCAGTCACCCCTGTCTGGAATTTCCCTTCCACCTGACTTGGAGGTATTCCCTACTAGGGTTTTTATTCCCCTCCTTGATCAGTTTCACTCTATGAGTTCAGTGAAATCAGAATTGGGTACTCATATGTGTCAAACTACATTTCCTCAGCATAATTGTGAGATTTCTACAGCCTGTGGCATGTATCAGTGGATCCTTCTTTTATTATTTCATGGTGTGTCACTACATGAATTTAGAATATCCCATTTATCCATTCTCTCTTGATGGACGTGTAGCATTTTTTTCCACTTTTTTGTTTGTATAGAAAATCATTTTATATTTCTATGAAGAACATCATTGAGATTTTAATAGGAATTGCATTAAATTAACTATATAACATTTTTAGTAGTATGGGCATTTTGACAATGGTAATTCTTCTTATCCAAGAACATGGGAGATATTTCCATCTTCTAAGATCTTCTTCATTGTGTTTCTTTAGTGACCTATAGTTTTATTTTAAAGGTCTTTCATTGCATTTGTTAGATTGGTTCCCAAGTATTTTTTTAAGTTATTGTAAATAGAGTAGTTTTTCTAATTTCCCTTTCAGTTGATTCATCACTGATGTATAGGAACACAATTGATTTATGGGAGTTAATTTTATAACTTCTAACTTGCTGAATTCATTTATGAGCTCTAGAAGTTTTCTAATGGGGTTTTGGGGTCTTTTAAATATAGAATCATGTCATCAACAAATATATATAGTTTGAGTGATTGTTTATCTATTCATATCCCTTTAATTTCTCTCTGCAATTGCTCTGGGTAGAGTTTCAAGGACAATATAGAATAGAAGAGGTGAAACAGGGTATCCTTGTGTTCCAGTTATTAGAGGGAATGTTTTTATTTTTTCTCTATTTCAAATGGTGTTGGCCTTGGATTTGGCATACATAACTTTTACAATGTTGTAGTATGTTCCTAGTATACCTAGTTTTCTAGTGTTTTGAACATGAATCAATGCTGTAATTTGTCAAATGTTTTTTCTGCATCTCTTGAGATAATCATTTGATTCTTTTCTTTAAGTCTATCGATATGATGAATTTCATTTATTGATTTCTGTATGTAGAATCAACAATGCATCCCTGGGATGAACCCCACTTGAGTGGTACACTTACTTTTAATATGTTTTGTATGGATTTATCAATATTTTATTAATATTTTGGCATCTATATTCACCAGTGATATTGTTCTGAAGTTTTCTTTCCTTGATGTGCCCAAATCTACATCATGTTGGCTTAGGAACTGACTTTCTTAATAATACTCTTAATAAGGCAGTAAAATCAAGAATCAACAAATGGGATGGAAACAAACTAAGGAGCTTCTTTACAGCAAAGGAAACAATCAAGAATTTGGACAGCCTACAGAATAAAAGAAAATCTTTGCCAACTGCATTTTACATAGAGAATTAATCTAGAGAATATATAAAGAACTAAAAAATCTTAACCCCACAAAAATTAAATAAATAACCCAATTAACAAACGGGCTAAGGAAGTGAAGAGGTACTTCACAGAAGAAAAATCACAAATAGTCAACAAATATATGGAACAGTGTTGAACATCTCTAGCAGTTAAAGGAATGTAAAGTTAAAACTACACTGAGATTTTCATCTCACTCCAGTCAGAATGGCAATTATTAAGAATACAAGTAACAATAAATGTTGGCAAGGATGTTGGGGAAAATTTTACTTGTACAGTAATAGTTGGACTACAAATTGGTATAACCACTCTTGAAAGAAGTATGGAGATAACTCACAAAACTTGGAATGAAACCACCATTTGACCCAGTTATCCCACTCATTGGTTTGTACTCAAAAAACTTACAATCAGCATTTTATAATGCTGTGGCCACATCAACATTTAAAGCAGCTCAATTCACAGTAGCTAAACTATAGAACCAACCTAGATGCCTTTCAACAGATGAATGGATGGAGAAAATGTGGTATATACACAAAGAAATATTACTTAGCCATAAGGAAGGATGAAATAATAGCATTTGCCAGTAAATGGATGAAGCTGAAGACTATTATGCTAAGTGAAATAAGCCAATCCCCCAAAACCAAAGAGTGAATGTTCTCTCTGATATGTGGATGGTAACACACAATGTGGGGGCTAGGGGAGAATAGAAGTACATTGGATTAGACAAAAGGGAATGAAGTGAAAGGAGGGGGAATGGGAATAGAAAAGATGGTAGAATGAATCATACATTACTTTCCTATATGCATATATGAATACACAACCAATGTAATTCCACATCATGTACAACCAGAATGGGTGTGTGTGTGTGTGTGTGTGTGTGTGTGTGTGTGTGTATAAAATTAAATGTACATTGCAGGGTGTAATGTTGCATGACTATAATCCCAGAGACCTGAGAGGCTGAGGCAGAAGGATCACAAATTCAAGGATAGGCTCAACAATTTAGGAAGACCTTATCTCAAAAAATAAGCTTATACATATATATACATATAGAGAAACAGACATATATATACATATATATATACACACATATACATATATAGACAGAGATAAAATACATATATGTAAATATATATATATGTATACACACAGACACACACATACATACATATATATATATGTATATATATATATATATATATATATATATATGAATGGGTAAAGAAAATGTGAGATATATATGGTAGAGGATGTAGCTTATTGACACAGCCCCCTAGGTTCAATCCTCAGTAATGCAAAAACAATAAAGTGCATAGTTACTTTATAAGAAACTGTCAATACTTCCGTTTCTAAATCAGTTTTATGATTTTTTTTATTCCCACCATCATGTATTAGATTTTTGGTTATTGTCCTTCTTTATCAACATTTCTGCTGTTTGTCTCTTTCTTCTAGTCATTCAAGTATATAGTATTATTGCATTGTGATTTAAATATATATATATATATATATATATATATATATAGATAGATAGATAGATAGATATTATTTATAGGTAAATACAATATTTTTATTTTATTTTCATGTTTTGCTGAGGATTGAACCCAGTGCCTCATGCATGCTAGGTGAGCAGGATAGGCAAGTGCTCTACCTATGAGCCACAACCCCAGCCTGTGATTTAAATTTTTATTTTGTTTACATATGCTCATTAGCCATTCATCGAAGTGTTTTGTAGATTTCTTATTGGTTTTCTTTTTTGTTATTGAGTTGCAGAGGCTACTTGTATGGCCTGTGTTAAAGTCGTTAGTAACATTGAGACATTGCAAATATTCTCTCCCAGTCTATATGTTTGTCTTCTTAATATTTATTTTGATTAGAATGCATTTTATTTATATATTTTACTTCTGATGAAATCTTACTGTTAGTTTTCTTGTTTATTTGTTTGTTTATAACCTTTTATTGTTGTGTAAGTCAACTTTGTCCATATTCTGGCTACAGAAGTATTCTTCTACATTTTTAAAAATTAATTATTTATTTATTTGTTTTGTACATGCATGACAATAGTGGAATGCATTATATTCATAATTATACATTCACAGCACAATTTTTCGTTAACTCTGTATATAAAGTATGTTCATGCCAAATTATGCCATTATACATGAGCTCTCTTATTTTTTTGCATTAGAATTCTTAATACACCTTTACACCACAATTTATCACATCCCTGTTTGTATGTAAGGTATGCTGACACTGTCTACATTTTTATCTAGAGACTCCTATCATCTTTTCTATTTGGATCTAAAATCTGTGTGAATGCTGTCTGGATACATGGGCTGAAAACTTAATCCCTAATACAGAAGTGTTTTCCACAGTTGACGCCTTCCAGAAAGCATCAGGTTATGAGGCCTGTACCCTCATTAATGTATTAATGCCATCATAAATGGGCTTGAGCAGATGCTTTTTGCCCTTTTATGCACCTTCCATCCTTCTGCCTTGTGAGAACGGTTCATGCCCTCTCACTGGAGAACACAGTAAAGAGGTGGCCACCTTCGAAGTTGAGATGTGTCTGAAAAGTCATCACACCCACAGGTGCCTTGAACTTGGATTCCCAACCTCCAGAAATGTATAAAATACACTTCACTTCGGTGCTTTATAAATCACCCAGTCTTTAGTGTTTTGTTCTAGTAGCACAAATAACCAATTTGATTATCGAAGTGCTTGGATTTTTGTAGCAATGATTTTGAGTAGTCTGAAAAACCATTATGATTACATAAACTCTTAACCCACATTATACAAAGACTATTTCAAACAATATTTCTCATCTCTAAAGTAGAGTTGTTAATAACTCTCATGGAAGATTATCAGATAAGATGATAGCCTGAGCAATCTCTCAGTATTTCATAGTTCACACTATACTTTGACAAAGTATACTAAGAAAATAGATTTCCTGGAAATTATGTCTTGTTAGAAAACGAACAGAAAAAAAAAGTTAATGGATATAGGGAGGCACTGCCAAGACAAGAAACTGAATTTGTCTTCAAGTGTGAATCCTTCTTAAATTTAATAGTGTATTTATGTCATGCAGACCAAGAATGGAATGTATGCTCACATAATAGAAATGTAACACAGAAAATTTAGTATTATTTCTTATTCTTGATATTGCTACAAATTGAGCACTGTCACATTTTTAAAAACCTATCTTCAGTGGATGACAATACACGATTTTTCTTGAGGACACTGTTAAGGAGATTGTTGAACTGAAGGCAGTAGAATTAGGCAGATGATTTTTTTTTTTTTTTTTTCATACTCAGCTTTCCTAGTCTTCCAGGTTTTAGTGAACTCTACTGTAATGAGAATAGGGAGGTTATGGGATTTCATGTCAACCATTCTTGTTTCAAACAAAAGCCTGCCTATTTATCATTGATGTAGATTAGACTAACCTATCTATTTTCATGAAGGAAAGTGGATAAGAAAAGCTTAAATAATACTAAAACAGATTCACATTAAAGGTTTTGGTCAATAAATCTGCTGGTCCATAATTCTGTGACTGTATCATGTCGTCCATTTGTAGAAAAAAACTCAACTCTATCTTACAGGTTCAAAGCACACACAGATGGTAACTGTCTTAAAAATAGTTTAAATTAAAAACTTTGCTTAAAATCAAATGAGATAAAATTTAAATGTACAACCAAATATAAAAAGCAAATTCACATGGAATTAAAGAAAGTATACATTCCAAAGTGTTGCTTCACACAGTCAGCTGAAATTGCTATGAATTATCTGTTTTCAAAAGCTCATAAACTTCATGAACCAAGTGGTAAGGGGTTTTTTGAGGCCTAGCTTACTGTCATATTTTGTACATGTCCAATACATGTATTGTGAATGAATGATTGAGTCCACGAAAACGTGATTAACTATGTTAAGAATATTTCTCACTGAATTCTTTCTTTTTCTCTATATTTTGGAAGATTTCATTTGCTATCTTGAATTTTTCTTTGTGTGGATCTTTCCGTCTTTCTTTTATCTGTCTCTCGTTTTATTTTTTATGTTTTTCAATACTAAGGATTGAACTTGGGAACATGATGAACAAGTGTCCGTCCTCAGCACTTTTACTTATTTATTCATTTAATTACTTATATATATTTTGAGACAGGATCTTGATAAATGGCACAGGCTAGCCTCAAACTTGCCATCCTCCTGCTTCAGTCTCTCAAATAGCTGAAATTACAGGTGTGCACCAGAACATCTGGCCTCTGTCTAGATCATAGTATCACCATTACAAAGATTAAATATACATTGAATAAGAAAATAAAAACTTTAATTTCATATATTTGTAAATTATGTATAATATCCACATTCTATTTGGATTTTCTTTGCTCCAAATTTTTGAATATTTTCTTTGCTCCAAATTTTTGAATATTTTCTTTGCTCCAAGTTTTTGAATCCTCTTTCTGTAATTAGAACTGTACTATTAAAAAATGTTGAACCAGAACTAACCTAGTTATATTTATATTTTTTGTTATTTGAGTAACATATATAACCTTCCAGGTACTTTATCCACTCATTGTATGAAAGAAAAAATACATTTTTTTCTTGTTTCTTTCCTATTGTTCCTCTAAGAATTACTTAAAGAATATTACTAACGGTATTTTGAAATCCACGGAGTTGGATGCATATTCAAATTATCTTACAGTTATTCTGACAAATTAGTATAAAATACAAATTCAGCAAAATAGTAGCAATTTATTTCATTAAATTTCTAGTTCCTGAGCCAAATGTGTAAATAAAATTAATTAATATAACCTCTTTGAATTTTACATATGTTTTATCTCATCTTCTCTTAATGTTTTGGATTCATCACATTTTATTTATATTAGAATGTTTATGAGTATAATGGACATGTTTTGATGATTGATTCCGAAGACTCATAAACATGAATATGTTTATTTTATTTATTCTAATGCATTGCCTTATTAACTGTATAATCTAATTTAAACTATGATAGCTTTATAAATAATACAATTGTCTAGGCATCAGAGTAGTGAAGTTGAAAAATGTATCTATTCATATAATTAATATTTGGTACTTTTGCCACCAAAAGTTATATTGTTGCTGGTATAATTCAGTTTTCTTTTAGAAATGAACTACCAGCTTATAACTTCCGAAATACATATTAATAAAAAGGATACACCTTCAGTTCACTATTAAACAAGTAATATTTATTACTGACAATAATCAGGATAAAAAAATTGGATTTCTTTGGAATATTTAAATTTGCTTAACTCATTATATTTCTTTCAAATTCCCTTATTGGGATTGGGAAATGCTCAACTACTATCTTTCTCAACAAAATCTGTTTTTTATAGTACATATTAAAATGGAACTATAATAATAGTATTTAAAATGACAAATAAAATTATTACTTTGACCATTTATTGAACTTTTAGTTTTTAAAAGATATTAGACAAGAATTCCAATTTAAAATGGATAAATCAAAAGGACAAAGGGAGCAGAAATATTAAATGGTGTTTTTTTGTAGTCTCAAAACATATAGTAAAAACAATAAAGAGTACTGAATGAAACCTATGAAATACTCTCCAATTCCCCCTGTGGTCCTGACTGAAAGTATTAGGAATGAACAAGTGAGGAAATCTGTTCAAAGGAATCAGATATTTAATACTGATTCTGAATATATATATATATATATATATATATATATATATATATATATATTTTTTTTTTTTTTTAAAGTGTGTTTGGCAAATGATGCAGAACTGAACACATATGTAGATGTATATAGGTGCTTGAGTTTGGAAGGTGAATTATGTCCTTTGTGTTAGAAACATAAGAAATTTTAATTTGGACAGTTTGAGTGAGAAAATAAACTAGGACATAAATGTTCAATAGTCTGAGTAACCTAGAGGTTTAATAATTGGGAATTAGGCACATGATAAAATCTGACAGAATTTCGTCAGACTAAACCACAGTAAGGCTAACTGAACCAGAAAGGCAATGGCTCAGAGCTCTTTATTAACTTAATGTCTATATGTCCTTGAGACCAGGGTTTGTTGAAAATGTGGCGTAGGGTAGAGCTGAGTCTACAGAAGTTAAATCTATTACTCTGAAATTCCACTGATGTATATGGAGAGATTCAGACCATTCACATTTAAAATTTTTGAGAAAAAATATTTTAGAATTGATAAATATTAGATATTCTTTGATCTTATTTAAGCAAATTGGGAATGTGCTATTAGAGAAATTTAAACATTATCACCAGTTTATAAATATGGTACCTAAAAGTTTTTCTTTTAAGGAGCAGAACTTTTATACACCAAGTAAGAATAAATTTGTCATTCATAACATGTTAGCTCCATGCCTATAATTTCTAGAGAACCGAGAAACTATTAGAAAGTTATAGTCTGCATAAGTGTAATATGTGAAATGCACTCTACTATCATATATGTGTCTAAAAAGAACCATTAAAAAGTTAGAAATAAATAGCTAAGGACAAACAATTGCCTTAAGTTTATTAAATGCCAGATACTGAGCTGAGCACTTCATGTATCATCTTAATTTATTTACAGAGTAACTCAAAAAGACTATGTTCATGCAATATCTTCATTGTTATTGATATGAAAATTGAATCAGAGGTGATTATTAACCCACTAATATCACATAGTAACTTTGGCAGCAATGGAAATCTATTCTTGAGCTTTATATCTAAATATACATAAGTGAAGTAAAAGTGCTGAGAGGTATTAATACAAGAAAATCTAAATCACAGGAGTACATTAAATGTAACCACGACATCCACTAGTTTCTTTGCAGATTTTCTATCAGAAGGATTTATTTCCCTGGCCCTGGAATCAGGCTTACTACAACTGACATTTGGCCAATACAAGTGACACTGGTTTCGTAGCTTAGTTCTCAAAGATTCTTGCAACTTTGCCTAATCTAACACTGTTCTGCATATGATGTGACATGAAGAATCCCAGGAAAAATGATCTGAGAGACAAAGAAATAGGGCCAACTAACCAAGCTGATTCAGCAAAGGTGTGCTCTCAGCCTAACCTCCATGTGGTCCAGTGAATGTCCAGGAGAAAGGACAGAGAAAATGCCCAAGCAATCTTTAAAACCATGAGAAATAAAGCATCATTTTAGAGCCCAAAGTGGAATGGGTGATAGCCATTGTTAACTGAAACAATCACTTTTAAAACAGGTAGGATTCCTGATAAGGTAGCAATGACAACTGTATGCTTAAAATAAGATACCATCTGTGCCATGCTTTGTAATTTCCCTATTTTATGATTTTTTTCCTTCATTTTTTAGAAATGACTCACTCAGGGTGATGAGGAAATTAATGAAGCCAATAAAATATTTTATCCCATCTTTGATTTTATATAATCAAATCTGTGAATTATTAAATATACCAGAAATGTATGATCTTGCTTTCAGCTGAGGAAGAATGCAAGTTTGAGCATGTGTGTGTGTGTGTGTGTGTGTGCCATTCAAAGGAAACTGGAAAATTCTTGTAACAAACTGCAATCTCCAACCAATGGGGATATATTCTGAGAAATATATCATTAGGTCGTTTGTCACTGTGTAGACATCATACAGTGTACTTAGACAAACCTGGATGGTATAGGTAAATACACAGTGTGGCCTCTTGGAGCAACAAAGATGTAAGAGGCTGCTGCCAGGATAACATGGCATACTGTTTCATAGTCCCCCTTATTTTCAAGTAGCGGTTCACTTTAAAATAAGAGTAACAAGTGTAGAACAGTAAATACATAAGCCAGTAGAATAGTAATCTCTTATTATTATCAAATATTATGTACTATACATAATTGCATCTGTCATACTTGTATATGGCCTAAGGCTCCTTAGGTTTGTCCACAGCCGTAGGATATGGCTTTATGATATCTCCACTACAGTCTTAGAACATTGTTGTGTATTCCACCTGTCATTGACTAAAGATTTTTTCAACTGGTATGTGAATATAGTGAATATTTTGTGATTATTTGGGGGAAAATATGGAAAAAATTTTCACATTTTAAAAAAAATTATATTTTTTTATTAGTACATTATATTCACATGTAATACTAGGTTCATTTTTGACACAATCATAGGTGCATGTAATAGAATATTCTCCATTTCAGATCCCTGTACTTCCTCTTACCCTCCCCTCTTCCCATCCCTTGATTTTCTTCTTCAACTCTACTGGTCTTCCTTCTATTTTCTTAACTGTTTTTTATATTGGAGATATATATATATATATATATATATATATATATATATATATATATATATATATATAAGATATGTGTTACGATGTTGCATACATATATGTTCATATGATAATTTGGTTGATTTATTCCAAAGTTCATTCCTTTTCCCATCCTTCCTCATCCCCTCTCTCAATTCCCTTCATCTTGTTCATGGATCCATTTTTATGGTGTCCTGCCATTTTTATTTTCTAATTCATCTCTAGTTTCCATATATGCTATAAAACAATTGAGGTTTAAATTTATGAGTATGGCTTATTTCACTTAATATGATTTTCTCAAGTTCTATCCATTTATCAACAAATGCCATAATTTCATTCTCTTTTATGGCTGAGTGAAATTCCATTGTGTGTATATACCACATTTTATTAATTCATTCATCTGTTGTCAGGCACCTTGGCTGGTTCCATAACTTGGCTATTGTGAATTGACCTGCTATACACATTGATGTGTCATATCACTACATTATGCTGATTTCAGTTTCTTTAGATAAATGCCAAGGAGTGAGATTGATGAGTCATATGGGAAATCCATTCCTAGTTTTTGATTATTCTCCTTACTGCTTTCAAATTGGTTATTCTAATTTGCAGTTCCACTAACTTCTTATGAGTGTATTTTCCCTCCACATTTCACCAGCATTTGTTATTATTTTTATTCTTGATGATTGCCATTGCAAATGGAGTGAGATGAAACCTCAAGGTAGTTTAGATTTGGATTTCCTGGATTGCAAGGAATGTTGAATATTTTTAATGTATTTATCACTATTAAATATCTTCTTTTGAGAAATGTCTGTTTAGTTCTTTTGAATATTTACATGTGAAATTTTTAAGTTTTTGAGTTTTCCAATGTGTTAAAATTATACCTGATAGGGCTAGGGATATAGATCAGTGGTAGAGTGCTTACCTAACCTATGTGAGGGTCTGATTTCAATTCCCAGTACTGCCAAAAATAAAATAATAAAAAAATTATACCTAATTCTTATAAAGATATTTCAAGATCTCCATTTGAGATTATGCTAAAATTCTACCTCTTTAGTTTTAGTATTATAACAATAATAATTTATTTGTGCTGTAGGAAAAATAAAAGACAATAAAATAAAAATTATGTGTAAATCAGAAATCATCATTTCTTGTATCATTAAAGACTAAATTGTGTTTTATTCACTATTTACTTATTTGGCATGAGTTAACAAATGTTAAATAACTGAAATTATGAAAATGGGTTAAAATGCATTTTATAATCAAAAGTAATTATTTAGAGTGCTTGTGAAATATAATATTTACTGAGAGCTTGTAATATCACCTGTATGACTTTTTCTATATCAAACATGATTAGCACATGTTTTAAAATAATTGCCTGCAGATTTTATGAAATGAAGCTGTTTCATAACAGTGTTGAAATTTTTTTTTTGATGAGTTGACAGAAATATAGAACAATCTTTTAATTACTCAGATTATAAAAATGATGTCTATCATTGTGTTTGGAAATTAGCAAGCAAATATTCCTTAGTAATAGCAAACATTTAAAATGTTTAGTTAATTAAGTTGTACTAATGAGCTAATGTCTAATGAACTTGCTGTAATCTTATTAAGCAATAGCTCTTTATAAACTAATCTCTTTTTAAAGAGAATTCATTTGTTTCTCTCTAGAAAAAAGAAAAAGAAAAAGAAAACTTTTATTTTATCATGGTTAATTACTTGCTTTATATTTCTATCTGTGTACACATACAGTATACACACAAAAATTCCCTGTACTATGAACATTTACAAATTGCTTCTTTCTCTCTCCTTATCTACATCCATATTCATATTCATCCATATTCACATCTATATGTACATATTAGTGCATCTATATTGGTATCTACATGTTTATAGTAGTTTCATATATGAGTTTACATGTTATATGTATGTATATATATTGCCTTCTTGAAATTAGGTAATAATATATTAAAACATGTATATTTAAATTACATATTTATACAGAATCATTTGAGTATGTTGAATGATATTATATGATGTGCATGAAATTTAAACTATATATGGTGAGCCATTTTCAAGGATAAGTTGTTCGTATGTTATTGACATTTTTTCTGTTAATTAATTTATTTTTTTCTGTTTAATTTATTTATCCATTTAAATATCAAAATTTGTCTTGATTTCCTTAAATAAACCATATTGCAATCTTTGTAAGCATGCAAAACTATCTCTTCTAATATTAGCACTCTCAATTATCTAAGCACAAATATGTGTAAATACTGACATAAAACACATTGGTAGTTGTGGCCAAGGCAGGAGAAATGGAGCATGAAATGCAATGACTGTTTGCTTCTCCAGATGATGTGGGAGAAAGATTTCAAGTAAAAGGAAAAGATGTGTTTACATATTAGAAAAGGAGTCATGGGATTAAATTTTGCAGTATATGGTGAGTTGAATTTTAAATCTATAATATTCACAGAGTCCTTAGATCTTACTGATACATACAAACTGCTATACGTTTCATATAAAGTAAGTATTATTTAACAGGGAAAGGTAGCCAGATGATCCAGAAATCTAAAGTTACCTATGTACATAGGGATGAGTTTTAATACAGTCAATCCACAAGAAGGCTATAGGAACAAAGGAACAATAAACGACTTTCAACCAGAGCAAAGTGACAGTGCACATACATTCATATTCTCTCAAGTGTGGGCTACACTGTACATTTACTCATACTATTTCAAATGTGTCTATCATCAAGATTCAAGTCCCCTAAGGGTACCTGATACAGTATCAGGGTAACATGGTAATAAGGTAATTTTGACACATAACAGACACAGACAGACATGCCATGATCTTAGAGCAAAAATACTAAAACTAGATAATTTTTTAAAAAAATAAAAAATAAAAAAAAACCCTCTCTCAGCGCTCAGGTTACAAATTCCAATTTAGATATAAACATTTACCTTTGAATCCCTTTAAAACAAGTTAAAACAAAACATAAAATCTTAAATAACAAAGTAAAGAAATACCGAACACCTAAGCAGTAACAAATTTTTTTTTAGGTTTCTCATTTGGAGGGTTCTGCCACCAGATAGGTGATGGAATTACTTAAAGCATATGAGTCCACTATCAGGGGAAGGAGTTGTTTGGACTAAAAAGTTTTTCTGCAAATATCCTTCCCTTCTCTGGGCTCTATCCAAAATTAAAACCCATCAATAGCCCTTAACTATAATACCGATCTTAATAAACATTAAATTTCAAGTAATACAATAAACTATAATCTTAAATAAAAATTCCAAAGGAAAGCAGTAGCTATTTTATACAGGCACATGACTCTTCTGAGAAATCAAACTAAATTTCTGTCTGAAACACATTGTTGGAGTGGGGGAGAACTTCTACATCTTGAGGTTGAGGGTGGAGGGTTCAGCCTTACTACAGAGGGGAGGGACAATGGGAATAGGAAAGAGTGTAAGATCAGGGCATGTGGCTCTTGGGGATGTTGGATATGGGGGGAAGGAGGCATTCTTTTAAGAGGAAAAAAAGGAATACTGGAGTGTTTCAGAGGGTTAGAGATGGTGAGATTGACTCCTGCCCCGTACATGTCCTGGATACCTCCAAAATCATCTCCTGATTCCCCAGTACATTTGTAAGTGGAGACTGGCCACACTCAGCCTCTTCCCTTTTTCATAGGTTGCCTGATCTCCCTTTCCCACTTTGGTGCTTACTCATGTCAGACCCTTTAGCCAAACCCTTGCATAAAACAGTATTTTACTCTTCAGTTTTCACCATTCCCTCTGGTCATTGAGCCTTTGGAGGAAAACTCACATAGGTATGGAGCAATGCTTTGTTGAAAAGGGGGACTTACCTGACTTTACCTCTTCTTCTGGCTCCTCAGTGTGTTGGCAGTTATGAAGAGTAAAACTTCTCCCACTTTGCAATGACCAGGTTGTGAATATTTCCATATGAGTTTGCTATTAATGTTATTGTGTTTCTTTATTTTGAAATAAAAATTCTGAATGTAAAAAAAAAAAAAAGTGTTATTTAAAAAATTAAGTAATTCTAGGGGCTGGGGGTGTGGCTCAAGCTATAGCGCACTCTCCTGGCATGCGTGCGGCCCAGGTTCAATCCTCAGCACCACATACAAAGATGTTGTGTCGGCCAAAAATTTTTAAAAAATAAATATTAAAATTCTCTCTCTCTCTCTCTCTCTCTCTCTCTCTTTAAAAAAAAAGACAAAAAAATTAACCAATTCTAAAACCATGGGTAGAATTTTCTGAAATGAAATGACTGGGAAAACTATATTACACACTTGCAATTGTGTGTAATATAGATTAAGCACACAATCTATTGCATAATCCATTACTGAGGTAATGTAGAATAGATCCAATCCGATGACCTTGATTATAAAATTTTTACATTAAAGATCATCTGGAATTGTTTAGAACTCACTCTCTGCAGCTATGAATTCACATTAACATGATTTAAATATCTTTAATTCAACATTGGTTGTTGTAAAAAAAAAGTTGAATTATGAAAATAATATTTTCATTGAATTTTAAATAAAAAGATAAAGAATAATAGGTTACAGATAAACCAATAAAATTTATATACTGTTATATATAATTGATAATGTGATCATGATGTAATAGCTCTGAAACTAGAAGACAGGGAAGGCAAACAAACTAGAGTGTACCACCTGGAAAAACTTGTGCAAATTATTACAATTGTACTGTTACTTGAAAACTTGTTTTTATGATTTTGAATCGCAGAACAGGAAGCACAGATGGAGGTAATGATAACATGCCCAAATTCCCACTTGAAATAGATGAAGTTCAATAATCACATTGGATTTCTAATGTATATAAGCACACTCTATAACCAGTAGAAGCAGCCTGCTTGCCTCTTGGTGATAAACGCTCTGATTCTGTGTGTCACTGCATCTCATTTCAGATGTTGGCAGGATGTAATAATTTGATAATAAATGAAAACATCTTTAAGCACAGAGTTGGATGCAAACAGCAATTGGTAATCTTCCATATTTATTTCATTTCATTCCATTTATAGTTGCACTCGCAATCAAGAAGAGAGTAAACTAATGATGCTTGGGCAGACATACCAGCTTAACCTCTGAAATATTGGGAACATGTAATCAAATGAAAATTTTACTTAAATGTAGTGTTTCTAACAAAACATTATATTTAAAACATTTTTAGTTGGTAAATTAGAGCAGAATCTATTGAAAATATTGTCAAAAGTGAATTTACCCAAAACATTAATCTGAAGGAAATCTTATTATGAATGACATTTAGCATAACCAGTCTTTGAAATATGTTTCTTGCTGCCTAAGACAGATGCAGTAATATATGGAGAGCAAACCGCTCAACATTTCTCTAAGATACAAAGTTATGGCAATAGAATGTCATAAAACAAGGCACTTAAGTCAGTGTAAATCATGAATCCTAAATATTAACCTAAATTGCAGTTCTTATGTTCTGTTGCAGGCTATATTCTGTCTTCCTGTAATGTATTGCATCTCCTGCTCTTGTACATGGAACCAATTTGAAGAAAAACACATTGTGCTTAATTGAGCAGCTAATTATATGAAAATGGCTGTCAGTCAAGCAATAATAATTGACTATTTTCAAAATAAACAATAGTTTGGTGCATCTGACTATCTTTTTGCCACCATAGTTACTGTGTCGACGATTCTATAATTGTAATTCCTGATATATATTCAAAATGTCCTCGCTGGATTCTATGAAGGTTAAAATAGAAGCTCACATAATTTTTATTGAATTATAGTTAATGAGTAATAACATCCTCTATCTACAAAATTTTCTGCTCAAAATAGATACTTTTTAAAGACATAGTCATTTTCTGCTGAACACTTGATAATATCGTTTACATTTGTCTGAGATTTTCCTTCTTTGGAGGGTAATAGATCTATTAAAATTCTAAGTCATGTCTATTTTACCACAAAACTTTAAAAAGAAACAAAAATTGTTAAATGTAATTTCTATGTAATTCTTGGACCTAGATATTGTAGATATAAATTGAAAAATATATCTGAATATTTC
The DNA here is from genome assembly GCF_048772815.1 of Callospermophilus lateralis. NCBI lineage: Eukaryota > Metazoa > Chordata > Mammalia > Rodentia > Sciuridae > Callospermophilus > Callospermophilus lateralis. The sequence continues at coordinate 127,532,236 of NC_135312.1, read as the reverse complement.
ATAAGTTGTATTTCTACTATCCCACCAACATGTATCCCCTGGCATTTTTTTAATTGTGAGGTGTAAAACAAGATCACTCATTCTTTCACTACACACCTGGCACTAAAAGTACTCATATTTGATTCTGCAAGAGGAGGACCTGGAATCTCTCCAGCCCAGCACCTCAGGCATTCCTTAAGATCTCCTCTTCTGCTCCCTAGTATTGTGTCCCACCATTTAATAGAAAAGTAAAAACCTACTTTGATTTCCTCACATTCATGACACTATTTCCTGGTTTAATATTCTGGATGCAAATGTCCTGTTTCTGGTGTTCTAATGCAGTCACCAAAACAGCTTTCTCACCATGGCAATGGTGATATCTTCGAGCAACAGGAGACCAGAGTATAGCAAGAAACATAAGATACCAGGGGTCTAAAGTAATAAGAATATTTGAAATGAATATTTCTTTGATAGTAGCCAGATCATCCTGAAAGTAAAAGGTAACAAATCTCTTAAAGCTTTTTTAAGTTTGTAAATTGGGGGAAATAAACACAACTTCTCTATTCATGGTGAACGTAAGTATGCATGTATCCAACTGTGATTCTTTATGCACATTAGAGTACACACAAAAATCATAAAATAACATTAGTATACACAAGTCCAGTATTGAGCAGTTTCTAAAGGATAAGTTCTATCAGCGAGCTTTTCATAATTCCACAAGCAACATCAGCTGTAATTGTCCCTTTCCCAAACTTACACCTGTATATTTAAGTTTCCTGATACCCATTGATGGATGAAGAAAACATGCAGGTCCATATTACAGGTAGACTCAAACAGCACCCTGGCATGATTTGCATGTGAATGGTGTGATATGACAGCATTGTTCACAGTCATTTTGAAATAATTTAGGGTGACTCAATTCAACCAGTGGATAGGTTACCCATGAAATTGAGTTAGCAATTTCCCTTTTCTGAAAGGAAAGATGGTTCAAGGTATAGATCTATGGCTGACTAAAGGCAAGTAGCCCGAAACTTCTTTCAGAGAAAGAATATATAATTGCATTAAGGGAATCTTAGGAGAACATGTGTATCAATCTTTGAAAATGAGATAAATGAATGAGTGTACTTATATGTGAATATTTACATGGTTGCCACCAAAGAGGAGGCTACAATTAACACAGAGGATAAAACACCCACTCTGCCTATGTTAATAACCACCCCCTAGTCCTTCTTCAATCAGTTTGAGAATGGAGTAAGTTGAACTTAGTAAGACTTAGTATTTAATTTATTGCCTATTGAATAAGTGAAAAAGTATTACAGAAGTCGGAGAGGTGGAGGCCTCCATGTTGGGTCTCCTTATATTGGCGCTTGGAACATTATGCTACATGGGTTCTTGAAGACACCTGTCAGTGTTTGAATCCCCAGGAAGCCAGATCAACAGGTAACAGCGCAAGAAGGAGTCAGGAGCCAGTGGAGATATTGTGTTCTTTCTTAAGGGCAGAGGGAAATGGAACAGATGAGGACCAGCAGCAAGAGTTACATTAGCAAGTAAAATGGGAGCTCTTAGAAGTTCTTTTCTATGCAAAGAAGTAAAAATCAGCCGGAATGATAACAGTAAAGACAACTGTTCTAAACCTTAGGAGTATTTCAGTTATTAGAGTCATAAACAACACATGAATAGAGTATTTTAATGTTTTGTTCTGTACTTCTTTTGACAATATTTTTAAAATTGTAAAAAAAAAAATCTGTAACAAAAATATCCAAATAGTTAGCAAAGCCAAATTATCTTACTTCCAGGGGCTGAGGTTTTCGCTCAGTGGTAGAGTGCTTGTCTGGGATGTGTGAGGCACTAGGTTCAATCTTCACCACCACATAAAAAACAAATAAATAAAATAAAGGTCCATCAACAACTAATATATATGTGTGTGTGTGTGTGTGTGTGTGAATAATCTTATTTTCAGTTTTTTTTATTGAAAGTATATAATTGCTGAACAAGAAGGACAAATTTAAGTAATGATTCTTTAATTATTAATTGCACTGTAAAATTCTTAAATACAAGTTTGCAAATTTAATATTTTGCTAACAATTTAGGAAAATAGAATTTCCATATTTAAAGACATTTATTGATCTGCTGTCAGTTGGTACTTATACACTATATTACGTTAAGCACACAAAAAAATTAGAAACCATAATTTTATATAATGGAAATAGAAGAAATGCTAAATAATTAAATAATTCATATCTGGAGTAATTATATTTTGGTATAAATTATGATTTTTACATTCTATATAGAGTCTATAAGATTTGTTTTCACATGTCTACAGGATTCCAGTGATTCCAGGGAGTAATCAATGATAATTCTTTCCCCTTTGGCTTTGTTTACTGTAACGCATATCTATTGATTTCATTTTTTTTTTCTTAATTTCAAGAGCATTTAGGGAACTTAATTGTAAATTAGCAAGTGAAAAGTGATCATGACCTTTTTTCTTTTTACTATTTAATTAAAATATTACTTCCCATTGATAAGAATAGTCATTAATGGTTAAAGATTTTGATATCTGTGCTACAATAGTCATACTATCTTTATCTATGTTTTCTTCATAATCCTCCTTCTATTATAACAAAGAAAATGTAGAAAGAAGATTGTTATTAAAACAACAGCAACCCTAACTTCAATAGAAGACCAATTTTCACAGAATTTTTAGAATGAGAGGATTTTGTTTTAATATTTGATTGAGAAGCCCCCATCTTTTCACTAAGTCTTTAAACTTTGCCTCATCAGGAAAATACAAGGTAGAGAGATCCTGTATTAAAAGACAGCCATCCCAGGAGGCAGCTGCAACTCAAATTGAACTGAAAGGAGGCCAAGCATCTTGACTTCATCGCTGGGCCTAAAGGATAAACTTGGAGCATTTCAGATAAAGAGTGACAACTGTTTCCTTTTACATAATAGCTCAGCAATAAGAGAACAATCACCAAAAAGAAGGAAAACCTCTAATACGAAACAAAGAGGAAAATGAAAGTCAAGAAGACAAAGAAAACAAAGAGAATAAGTGTTCTCCTTCTTCAAAGCAATACTTCAACACTTGGTTAAGTGTTTTAAAATGCCATTCCTTTTCCTTTCTATGAGTATATGCAATAAAATCAGCTGTGACAAATGCATAAGAGCAGAAATTCCATTAGTCATTTTTAGCATTGGATACCCCAAGCAGAGTGCCTGGCATGTAGCATCCAGTTAAATATATTAATGATGTAAATAAACAAACACTTGAATAGTTTTTTTTTTTGTTGTTGTTGTTGTTAATTCAAGCATTGGGTAGAAGATTTGTTCTTCATCTCAACTAATCATAATTTCAGTGCCATAAAGATAGCAACACCCTTTTGAAGGTCTGTAAATTACTATCTGAGATTTCATAATCTCCTTTCTATCCATTCTATCCAAAAGATACATACATATGAATTACATTGTTTATCTTAGTAATTTAGTCAGTACAAATCATGAATTTATTTAGTAAGCATTAAAATGGCCTAACCCACGGGTGGGGGAGGGAATCAATCACTCCTTTTTCCTCTTGAGTCAAAGTTCATTTGAGTTCATACACTACCTCTGTAAATTAATTCAGTGTGTACTGAAAAGTCTTTCTAAACTTCAAATTCTTCACCTCTAAAATGGGAATGCAAGCATAAATCAGGTGTGTGTGTGTGTGTGTGTGTGTAAAGAGATTAAATCTTAATATATAATTTTGTTGCTAATGTTACATTCCATATCTTAAACATATTGAGGAGTAGTTGGCTTTTAAATATTCTAAATTTGTAGATGTTTCAATGCATATTTTTTTAAGCAGTAAAAGGCCTTAAAAGACAATGATGATATGGATTTGTTTTGTTTTTCTTTCCTCCAGTCTCCACAAGTATTAGAATAATGCAGTTCTTTAAATGTATAATATGAGGGATCAGAGATGGCATTTTAAAGTAAGAATACAGTTTATAGATTGCAATGTTACTAATATGTCTAAAATGAGGTAGTAAAATGAAGAATTATCTTTACAAATAGATCAACTTAAAATAATAATCTGAGTGAAGTGCAACAAAATATTATTAAACTAAATACATGAAATAATAAACAACATTTTAAATTTTATTTTATTTTATTTTTTATTAGTTGCTCAAGACAATGCAATTATCTTGACATATCATACATTTGTTTCAAACAGGGTATGAATTCTCATTTTTCCACATGTACAGATTGCAGGATCACATTGGTTATACATCCATGTGTATACATACAGCAATCCTAGTGTCAGTTGTATTCTGCTGCCCTCCCTATTCGACCTCCCCTCCCCTCCCATCCCCTCCCCTCCCATAACTATTCTCTACCCATTCTACTGTGACACTTATCTCTTTCTCTCTCTCTCTTTTTTTCCCCTTCCCTTCCCCCTCACACCATCCTATATGTATTTTGTGAACCCATGAGGGTCTCCTTCCATCTTCCGTGCAATTCCCCTTCTCTCTCCCTTTCCTTCCCTCCTCTTTTCCTTATTTCCTGCTAATCTTCTTCTCATGCTCTTCCTCCCTACTCTGTTTTGAGTCACCTCCCTTATATCAGGGAAGGCATTTGGCATTTGTTTTGTAGGGATTGGCTAAGTTCGCTTAGCATAATTTGTTCTAGTGCCACCCATTTTAAACTTTAGTTGGGCAAATGTTAATCAATTCTGTTTTAGTCAGCTTTTTCTCTGCCATGAACAAAATTGCATGACAAGAATGATTAGAGGAAAGTTAATTTGGGGGCTCACAGGTTCAGAGGTCTCACCAGGAAGGGGAGAGAGAGAGAGAGAGAGAGAGAGAGAGAGAGAGATACTCCATTCAATAAGGACAGAATATGTACCTTAAAGGCACACCTCCAGGGACTACCTCCTTCAGCCCCAACCTACTGTCTTCATTTACCACCCAGTTGATTCAAATCAGTGGATTAATGCACTGATGAGGTTAAATTTTCTCACATTGTCTCACACATAAGCTTTTTTGTGGGACACTTCCTGTCTGAACATAACAATTTCCAAAAAGTTTTAATTTTTGGAAAGATGTAATTAAATTCTCTGAAGGGGGGCAAAATTTCTCACATTTTATGATTCTTCTTCCTTAGAAGGCACCTCTGTGCACACAATGCGTTCAGCCAACCTCTGTCTGTAGATATTAGAAGGTCACACTATCCCCTTCACATCAAGTGGTTCTAAAGCATCTATACTAGACTTCTGCGATGCAAGTCGAGTACCTAATCTGACAAGATTCATGCAGCACATATTTATTGTAGTTGTTGCTTCTATACAGAGTCAGCATCTTTAACAAGAAAATTATAGAGTGGGTAAACAGTTTAGGTATAATGAATTCTGCTCCTTTTCAAACCTCTCTTGATTAATTCATTCATGACCACACATTGTATTCCCTTTTGAGGCACTACATTATGTTGACTATTTACAGGAACACTGAAGTTAGAATGTCTGGGTTTAAATCATCTAAAACTTAGTGTCCCAATGCTTCAGCTTCCTTACCTATACAGTTGAAGTGTTGATAGAACATAATTCACACATAGGTGTGAGGAAGAGTGTTGATATTACAAACCACTGATATTACACCACAAACAATTTAAAAAGTTACATTATTATTAACAGAGATTATATTAGGTACTAGCAACTAAAAGATGATACTAGTAATACAAGTAAAAATGACAAAAAGAAATCCCTTCTTTGTAATAATGAGAATTTATCCACATTGCTTCAATAAAATTAAGGGCTTATGAGTTTAGCACCAGTGATTTACCATTAATTTTTATAGATGAGCAATATGAGATCAAAAGATTACAAACTTACCAAACATTACCTAGTTAATATGTACTTGGGTTGTGAGTGGAATCCCACTATTTTTTCATGATCTGTGCTATCAGCTATTTCTCATTCTAGATGAAATAAGGGGATCCAAAAAAGAGATTTACAATGGAAAGTGAAAAGGCACACAAACTAGTGCTCAAATTAATAGTCTTCAAAAGCATTTGAAATAAGATTAATTATCAATTGGGTTTATAGTGTAAGGGTCCGGAGAAGCATCAGAGGAAGAGACCACCAAGAGACTGACTTTATGCAATAAGCAAGAAGGAGTTTATTAGAATCCGGTTCAGCGCGCTGAGGCCCCAGGCCGGCTCGCACAAAAAGGGAGAGCAGCCCAGGGCCCAGAGCAGAGGTTAAGCTGAGCTTAAGTACACTTTTTGGAGAGGGCGGGGGGCTTTGCATACATCAGAACAAATCATCATGAGGCGCGGGAAAATTGAACAACAACTCTGAGTCATGATTAGTACATTCATTGGCGGGAACAGATTGGATGGGGGTGATTGGTTACTTCTAAGCGGGGTGAACATTTAAACTGATTGGTTTTGGGGCCCGAGGTGCCTACGTGCCGGGCTACTCAGAGTCCCAAGTTATTAGACAACCAGAGGAGCCAGTGAGAATGTTTACTGGGCAGTTCGAGTATTGTCCTAACAGCTACAGAGATTACAGGTTCTGGGGGTAGCAGAGGAATTTAACAATACTTGGTCTTTTACTTTTTAACCCAAGCCTTGCAGTTTAGAAACATCACAATGTCCGATCTTTTACACTTTAACTCAGGCTCTGCGGCTTAGAATCAGCTTAAAAATTTCACCTTTACAATAGGATGCATAGGTATTTCTTACATGGATAAGAGAAACACTGTTATGCAAAATTTGAGATGTTCTGAAGAAGGTATGGATAAGGATAATGAATGTCAGAATAAAGGCAAAAATTACATGAACTAAGAGTATAGCAAAGTAGTGCTAGAGGCAGCTAAGAAAACCATCTGGGACTGTGGCACATAGGTATTCGTGAATCATGCAAAAATACAAGCATATGTACTACAGAACCCTGTAAATATCTTCTATGACTAGCATAGAAATGAAAATTTCAATTATTTTATTTATTTTTTTAGTAAGCAATAAATACTTTCTGCAATGGGATAAGAGATTTAAGGTTGTGATAAAAGTAAGAAGACCATGTCACCACTTCAAATAAGTGACTGGTACACTTGGTAAAGGAGAAATGGGAAACAGAACAGACTTCAATGCCATTTAGGCTGGGAAATGAACAAGACTTTTCACAGCAATGCTCTTTGTGGGGTGAGACACAGGAAGGAGTCCCTGTCCCTCTGAGGTTCCTAAAGCTCTCTTCTGTTCTATCGTGTTTGGATGATACTTTTACTTATTTGTAGAAAGAACCTAGAATAATTATGTTTTGAAAAAGGTGATAATGAGTTAGGTTTTGAGCATTAAGTTTCTAGGGAAGGTATGTCTGCAGTCTTCTCATACATAGCAAGAAAGAAACTTGAAGACTAGGGAAAATAAAATAAGGATAGGTAGAGATTTGGAATACACATTATACAAACAGGGTATTTCTTATAATAGAGGTAACCAAAAGACTACACCATCTTCTGTTCAGCATGAACTGATAAATTAGTCCTACTTAATGGCTTTTGTTGCATTTTGATTCTACTTTTAAATCATTTTAATTGACCAAAAGATTACAATGCTGAATTTCAACTGAACCTCATATATCTGGAAAGAAGTGATAGTAAAAAAAACCAAAAAAACAAAAAAACTCAACATTCTGTGTTTTAAAAAACAGCTAAGCACAAACAGCCTGCCTGTCCTCACACATTCTGTGAATTTTTTCCTTCACTTTCAATTAAGATTGGCTCTTCATGCCAGGTGCCTTGGTGCACACCTATAATCCTAGTGGCATGGGAAGCCAAGGGGGTGGGTACTCAGGATTTGGCTCAGTGGCTCAGTGGTTAAGTATCCCTGAGTTCAATCCTTGGTACCAAAAGAAAAAAAAAAAGAAGAAAAAAAAGTGGTTGGGGCTTGGGATGTGATTCAAGCGGTTGCGAGCTCACCTGGCATGTGCAGGGTGCTGGATTCGATCCTCAGCACCACATAAAAATAAAATATAAAGATGCTGTGTCCACCGAAAACTAAAAAATGAATATTAAAAAACTCTCTCTCTTTCTCTTTAAAAAAATAAAATAAAAGTGGCTCTTCATGATTCCCTGACTCTCATAAGAGTCCTTGATGACTCCCTTATCTATTTCTTGCGACCTTAGTCTTCCCTCTTTTTCTTTAATGTGATACTTTAAAAAATATTGGCTAATAGTTTTCCCTATTTTAATTTTTTTGTGTGCCAGGGATCAAACCCAGGGCCTTATGCATGCAAGGCAAGCACTCTACCAACTGAGCTATATCCCCAGCTCTAAAATTATTTTCTTAAGTGATGCATTTCATTCTTCATACAGAAAATCAACTGTGGTAGATTTTCACAGAAAGAATTATATCTGCAGTCATCTGCAATTTGGGCCATTTGTTAGCTTTGTAACCCTCAAAAACTACTACTACTTTCATTGTTCAATTTCCTTATCTGTAAAATGGAGCTCTTCTGAGCCTGAAGTTTTACTGTTTTATTTACTTTACATTTTTTTATTTGAATCATTTTTAGGAGACAACATATCTAAATCTCCCCAAATGAGGAGTATATTATGTACAAAGTCCAAGGTAGTTTCCATAAGACAATAAAACTGAGAAAAATATTACATGCCTCTTCTCTGGATAACCTAAATTGAGTATCTGCTTTAAAAGCTTCCTCCCTTCACTTATCACCCATTTTCAGCAAATTATCATATGTTCTCGATTCCTCCATTCCTTTGAAGACTTAACACAGAGTCTTCACACATATCTCACACTTCCTGGTTTACCAAAATGTCATTCTTTCTCTCTGCTGCTCCTATTAGAATACCCTTCCTCCTCCTTATCTGTCTTCTTTTCAAAGATAAATTTATTAAAGGAACAATTGACTTTGGCATGCTTCAACTACATGTTCTTATGCCATAAAGACCAAGAAAAGGCTGAATCCCTTTAACATGACAACAGTCCCCCTCATTTTTCACTCTTCTTACCCAACATTTAACCAAGCACATCTCATACAACCTATCAGAATAAACTCTTGGAAGTCCAGAAGTTCCTTGGACTCCACAGTTATACAAAAGGAAACAAATAATCCTTCTTTTCCATAATCAAGGGGCTGTCCTAAAGCTTTCCACGAATAATTTACTTACCCCTCTTGGTTTTACACACTTACCAAACTGCATTGTTACCTTTCTGTTTCTCTCAAAGAATGCAACACAGAGAAAGGAGAGCATTTATTTATTTGTGGTTTAATCCCTAATGCTAAGCCTAGGGCTTGTAACATAGTAGGTGTGCTCTGTGTGAAGAAAGATACCTTGAAACAACAGGTTAAACAGAACAAAGCCTTATCTACCTTTCATTAATCAAGGAATGAATTATCAAGTTAAAATTCTGTCTGAATAAGATGCTGAGAAAACACCACCAAAATCCTTTATTAAACATTTGAATATTATTCAATATGTAAGAAAACTTTCAAATATTTGCTTGAAGGTTTTAGCCAATATACAGGAGCTACATAACTTTTGACATAACTTATACAAACACAATTATAATCTCTGTGTTTGTGTATGCTATATCATGTAAAGAGCCACTAAATGGATTTTGACAAAAGTTTAAAATCATATATGAACCTAGATATAGAGACTAGATAAGTTCACCTTAACTATATGTTGAATAAATTATGCTAAATTAAATTTTTTGAACATCTGAGTAGCAACATACATTTATGTCATCAGGGTTCATGATCATCCTGAAAATTAGAGAGACAATTAATTTAGCCCATGGTTAGTAACTGTCTACTTTGTGAGCAGCATAACATAAAGGATCTTAGCAGATTTCCTGAGTCAGATTTCTTCAGAGTTTTAATTCAAAAGACAATTTTTCTACTTATTGCTTGGGGTGGCCTCTGCAAATTTACTTACCTTCTCTTTGGCCCTAGATCTCCACTTTTTTAAAAAAAAATTTATATATGACAGCAGAGTGCATTAAAATTCTTATTACATATCTATAGCATATTTTTCATATCTCTGGTTAAATAAGAATAATACTAGTACTCAGTTTTTATGTTTATTGTTTAAATAATAAAGGCATAATGAAGAGCAAGGGCCTACCACATAATAATTTACAGTTTTAGGTTTTGATTGCACTCTATGGATCAAATAATATACAAATATTGAAAAATCCATCCTTCTTTAAATATGTATCCTAAAGTAGGGCTAAGTATTGATAGTGTACTTTCACATATTAATGCAAATAGTCAACATTGAAAAGTACCAGAAGATAATATGTTTCTATGAGAGCTTACATTGAGGATCTGAGCAATTAATTAAATCCTTTAAATATTTCCCTGAGAGAATATATGATGCACTGAGAATTTGAGTTGATGAAGAGGACAGAAAAACAATAATAAATTATGCTAAATTAAAAACAATAATAAATTATGCTAACTTGATTGAGGTGACTCCATAAGCAAAGCTACCACAGTGAAAGAGAGGAGGATGAGGACTTCCAAGAAGACTGGAAGTATTTTCACATAAATTTTGTTTGTTATATCTTTTAACAGTGTTGCAGGTAAGTATTTTCTCTATAATTTTAGAGATTACAGAAAAGGGAAAAAGAAGAAACAAAGAAAGGAAAGGGAAAAATATGGAATTTGATGCTCATAAAAATATGTAGGGATCAGAAAATGCCATTTTCCATGGGGAATTGTGTCAAGGTCATATCTGATTTCTGTGAATGTTTAATCTGACTTTTGCAGAAAATAGATTAGGAAAGTGGACAGAGGGTATGTTGACTACCCATTTAAGAGTTTATGTATTAGGCTTAGGGAAAAACAAATAGTTCTAATTTAGGAAGGAAGTCACTGGTACTAATTATGGAAATAAATGAATGCATTAAAGAGATATTTAGGAAGTAAAAGTTATTGCTTGTTAATTAATTGGAACCAGAGTGAAAAGGATGAAGAAGGAGGAGGAGGAGGAGGAAGCAGGAGCAAGAGGGGGAAGGGTAGGAAGAGGGGGAGGATGAAGAGGAAGAGAAAGGAAAAGGAGAAGAGACCCTAAATTCTACAGGAAAAAATATACTAGTAAGACAAGAAAATCTAGATTTAGGTATTCATTATAAGTATCGGGACAGCATAATGCCATTTAAATCCTTATTTTTAATGAAGAGAATTAAAACACATTCTTATTATATGAATTTGGATATTTTGGACACAGATTTTAATGTAACAAATAAATTTGGTTCCCTTCATAATTAAGTTAAAGAGCTTGAAAATCAATTATCTAAAAATGATAGGAAATAAAATACTTCTGATATTCCATAAAAAGAGTCAAGAAAAAAAACCCACTAATTACATTATGAATGGCATTCAAAAGACTGTGAAAGCATACACAGGCACATACAGGACTCATCCATCCAGTAGTGTCTGAGTTCATGATCACCATGATTCTAGTGCAGAACAAGGGTTTATTTTTCTCATTCACTCTAATGCATTAAATTAATTAAAATACAAAAAGAGTTACACAAGAAGTGATCTTTAAGAACTAATGCAAAACTTCACAACCCACTGAAGCAGCTTGCATTTGACATTTGGATAAAAAATTTCAACTCAATTTATATCCCATATAAAATCTAAATGCATTGTCTAAATATGGTGCACATGATGATGAATATGTAATGTTAGATTAAAATTTTATAATGAACATAGTATTTTCACATAATTTTTTTTTGTTACGTCTTTAACAGTGTTGCAGGTAAGTATTGCCGCTATAATTTTAGATTTTATAGAAAAGGGAAAAAGAAGAAACAAAATATGTCTAAAATCTCAAATCTACTAAGAATGTACTGTCCCTTGCATGCAAGCCTTCTGCTTTCAGATCTATTTTTGCTTTTCTTTATTGTATTATGCTAAACCTAGAGATATCAAAAAGAAATCAAAGGCTTTCAGTATGAAATATGTTAAGACTATGATTTCTGGTTTGTCTTGCAAATGCATAGCTCTACTGGACTCCTGCCAATACTAATTTTCATCCTATTCTCTCCTGCTGAACCTGAAATATACCGTGTCCTTAGGATCTTTCTCAACACAATTATTTTGGCAATAACTGTCATTGGGTCGGAGTTAATGCATAGATGGAGTGTGTCTTGAACTATTAATAATGTTGAGAAAATTACAAGTAATGTATAAACCTCATTCTTTGCTTAATGAATAAAATGTTTAATAAAGTAATAAATATATAGATGCAAATATGTAAATTTATAATAAAATATTCTAAATTGAATTATGGGCAGTTGAATAAAAGGTAAATAAATGAATTCAAAACATATATTTATTTAGTGGGGACCAGAATTGGAACTCGGTGGCACTTGACCACTAAGCCTAATCCCCAGCTCTATTTTGTATTTTATTTAGAGACAGAGTCTCACTTAGTTGCTTAGCGCCTTGCTTTTGCTGAGGCTAGTTTTGAATTCTTGATCCTCCTGCCTCAGCCTCCCAAGCAACTGTGATTACTTGCATGCCTCACTGTGCCCAGTCCCAAAACATTTATTTTAACAGAAAAAAAGAAGCAAACTAATACAGATCAAAGATTTCATCAAAGATTGCACAGCAGTGTCACAGGAAAGGTAGAATTTGCATTCAGATATATTTGACTTTATGGATGAATCCACAATTTTCTTTTCTCCCTCATTATAGTAGGAACAGACTGGCATATAGGAAACCTTAGGGACTGTTCCAAAGGTCTCTGGAAGGTTCTTCATGCTCAGCACTATTACCATGCATTGGATTGAAATTGACAGTACAATGACTCTAAATGCAGAACTGAGCATTTTCAGACAATAAGGTAAGATTTTATATTTTCCAATAGACATAAAGAAAATCTGTATTTCCCAGTTATGAACCTTTATGATTTCCTCTTTCTTGCTTTTTTTTTTGGAGTAATGGCAGGTTGACTTTTATGGCAAATAATAAAAAAGAAGGAAGATAAATGAAATCTTAAGTATTTAATTTCAAGTCATTCTTCAACATTGACCTTTATTTAGTACTCTGAGTAGATTTTAAGTTAAAGAGAAATATGTATGATTTTAGTATACTGTTTCTTAGTAACAATACTCTTCAGAGATTGGCTGAGTTCTATAAATAAATATTCATTCTCACTATCTTTAAACATTTATAACATTAGATCATTAAGTTTAAACAGGTATCCTAATCTGATGCTTTATATGTATGTTTAATATAACACAAAAATAAAAGTTGAATTTTTTTCATATATCAATTATAAAAAATAAGGGTGCATGACAGTACAGAGTTTGAATATCAAAAAAGCATTTCATCATGCTGGTGTTGGAAATCAATAGTTAAGTAAAATAAAACAAACTCTATCTCAGAACTGCAATACTAATTTTACTTGTCATGATTCTGTTTCCCAAATGTATTTTAATTGCTGGTAAAGGGAAATTAGAGAGTTGCCACACTTCTATGTCATTAAAACTATCTTGTCTGGAGTTGCTATTATGGTTATAATCTTTATTGGTGTTATTACTCAATGTACTAAAATAAAGTGCTTTATTCAAGCACACACCTTCTAATCCACCAGAAAGAAATACAAATGCAGTCACAGCAATATTGCTCCTATATGATATTCAGAAATAACACTGTTGACAAGTTTTGTGCATGTGCTCACAGGAGTGCAATTGGGTACAATCACTTCTGTAGGAACTATAGTACTCTCCCAAGGGCCCTGTCCTTTACCAGGCAAAACGTACTATAATCATCATCGTCGTCGTCATCATCAAAATCATCATCAGTATGAAGAAAATCAATAGAAAAATACCTGCATAAACTTAACTAAAGAGCCCACAGGTCCCATTCAGAGAGGGAATCCACTGTACAAAGATAAACTAGTAGGAAGAATGTATCAAAGAGAAAGGAGTACTTAATTGGGGAGTATCACTGATTAACAGTAATCATTATCTTGAAAATTGCCGATTACAAGGTTAAGAGTGGTTGGTGGGAAATATGCTGATGTCTTCAAAACAAAATAAATCTTATTCTTCCTATCGTTCAAGAGAATTTGAAATCTACTGAGAAAAATTGGATCAATCTGAGGGGGCTTAAAAAATCTGCGAGCCCAAAGAATCCATATTCTAATACATTGCAGTATTTTAAATAAATAATTTATCATCTACATTTTACCACAGTATTTAAAAAAACATAAAGAACAAAAAATCCCTAATATTTATATGATTTGATGTATTTTGTCCTACTCTGGATTAGACAATCTAGAGGTAAAATTTATCATCAACATAAAAGTACAACAAATTGCTTGATATTCATAGGTCACAGTGAATTCTTATGAACTACAAGGAATTTCTCTCATTTCTGATATGACCTCAATGACCTTTCAATGCCACTCATAATCAGGGCTGCACCAAACTTGGGCTAATTTGGTAAAACCAGTCACCAACATTGTATTACTACTGAACTCATACTGAACCAGGCCTCTTGAACCAGGATAAATCCACACATTATTCTCTGCTCTATCTTGCACCCAACTTCTCCAGTGAAAGAATCCTGGTCATTACGTTTTACTCTTTTTTTCTCCTAACACTTAAGATAATATCCATATAGGTTAGCAATTTCAGAGGGTTCTTTGGAAACTTCTGTCAAACTCTTTAATCTTATTGAACAAATGCACTAATGACTTGAAAATTTCCATATACAGCATGATCTTTCTCATTTCCAGTTTTTCAAAGACTATACCCATGATTGAGAATATTTTTTTTCCATTGCAACTTTTAATGGACTTTAAAAAAAAATCAAGTTTAGGATAACAGCAAAAGTGAGGAGAATTACAAAGAGTTTCCATACATCTTTCTATTTTTAATTTTAATTTATTTTATTATAATATTTTTATTTTTAAAATGTTTAAAGTGACAAAAATATAAAATACAAATATTAATCTTCTCTATCTCTGTCATTCAGAATTAAACTGTGTTCATATTTTATTATTTGCCTGCATGCTTTTTTCTCTAGTTTTGTGGAAAATTTTTTTTTTTAATTATTTTTTCCACACACTTTATTGGTGCATTGTAGTTATACATACTAATATATTTGTTGTTAAGTATTCACACATACACACAGTGCAGAAAATAAGAATATTTAATTTGGCCAAAAGTCCCCAGAAATTCCACTACCATGTACTATTTAAAAAGAAAACATTGTAGTTTCTTCTTTGTTTTTGTTGAAAAGTGATACAAGAAAACTAAAAAAAAAAAAAAACAAAAGAACTGAAAAGTATACAAAGTAAAAAAATACAGACATAAAATGTAAAATGCCCCAAATTTCAACATAATTGACCATCATTAACAGAATATGGACTTAACCCTGTATCTCTCCTTCCAATACACTAGCCACTAGCCATCTATGATTACTAAGAACTTAAAACGTGGATAGTAAGGCTAAGAAAGACTTCACTTCTAATTTTATTAATTTCATTAATTTTATTTTAAATTTACTTCACCACATGTGACTTATGGCTCTTGTGTTGCCACATGGCTATAGATAATATTCAATATGTATATATAAAAAAAAAGACACTTCTGAAAATGGAATCAGGCTATAGATATTATTTTGAATACTAAGTATTCAATTTATATTTGCTAAAATTTCTTTGAAAAAAGTAAAATTTAAAAGGTAATAATTATTTATATTGAAATAAAAGTCTACTAACTACAGGATGCCCCTTCTGTCAGAGCTCACCACAGTTAAGAACTTTTGAAAAGCACCAAAGTTCATTCTTATAAGTTTTGCGGTTTGACTCTATCAAAAAAAAAATATCATTCATTACTTCATTCTCAAATCTCCTCTGCCCTGTGATTTTTGGTCAATAATTTTATTATTTTAATACCATCTAAGTGATATAATGTGTATTCTGCTTTACATCTATCAGCAAATTTTTAATAGCATCATTATTTTTAAATAAATCCAATGCTCCTCAACAAGAGCATTACCACTATTTCTCCATTTTTAAAAACTCTAATTCAATCTTGTTGGATAGTAGTTTTATTTAGAATTATTAATAGATGTTATGTTTCTTTCTTTTAAAGGAAATATTTGAGAACATCTGTCTGATGCTCTTATATTTAAAATGGCATTGTGATTAAATACATTGTTCAAATATGTATTTGCTATATAATCATGAAAACCATAGAGCTGCACTAAAAAAATGTAAAACTTAGTGTAATACAATGGGAAACATTTTTTTTCTCATCATTGCAGGTATCAGGAATGCAGATAGAGTGTGGCAGGACAGCTGGTCTCTGCTCCAGGATATCTGGTTCTTAAACTTAGATTTCAGTTGCTAGGTTGGAGCACCAGAGATGGGTTTCTGGTTCATGCATCTGGTGAGCTGATGACGCATTGTCAAGCCTCTCTCTCCAACAAGTATTATATATGCCAATGGAGAATTACCATAGAGAAGAATGACTTTATTACATTTGCCTGTAAAAGGATGGATTGGGAGACTACCATAAGTGAAATAAGCCACTCCCCAAAGCCAAAGATTGAATGTTTTCTCTGCTGTTTGGAATTAATGTATAAGAAGATGGGATTAAACAAAAAAGAATAGAAGATCAGTGGAGTGGACAAAGGGGAATGAAAGGAAGGAAGAGGAATGACATAAGGAAAGACAGTGGAATGAACCTGACATAGCATTGTTATGTGGGTGTATCACAGTGTAACTCACCATCATGTACGTCCACAAGAATTAATTAAAAAAAATAACTATGGGTAAATGGCAGAAAGATGATCAGAAGAGTGGGAACTGATCAAGGAGTGGGGAGAGAGGAGAGGTAGGAGGGTTATTAGGGACTAATTAGAACAAGATGTATTACATGGTTTTATAATTATGTCAAAAGGGACTCTACTGTCATTTTTTATCCTTAAAATTAAAAATAAAAACAAATTAATGTGCATATTTCTCTGTATTATGGAATTCAGAATGTTCATATATCTACATAGAATTATTTTTGTTATACCCAGGAATTTCTCATGGATTTTTACCTTTGAATACATCTCTTCCATTCATTGATTCCCTAACATAGACAACAGTACTGCATTTGTAAATGCTATCTCAAAATGCTTTAAAATTACGTGTGTGCTATTTATTGTCTTAATGTTTTCCTATGTGAGTCAATTGTAGTAATGTTATCACCTTATTCAATAATTGCATATTCATACAGATTTGACTTTGTGTTCTTTTTATAATCTTCCACCTTTTCTCTTTGTGGTATTTCTCTTCTGAGTTCTCTTCATATTGAGTGAATGTGCTAATTCAATTACTTGCATTGTGTGATGACATAAAGTTACCTTCCCTGTATTGAGCTTTGATTTTGTCTAGTTTTTATTCTTTATTGCCTATAGGAAGGGTGGGCTACTTTCCTCAGCACAAACAATTGTTCTTATGGCTGTTTATTTTCATCATACTCAAATTAAACTCTTCCCATGGTATCTAAGAATATCCCCATATCCACCCTCAAGCTGTCATTTAATAATAATGTATTTCTTTTCTACCAATTTTCTGTTGCTTGAAAAACAAAATAAAAAAATGAGAAAGAGAGAAAACTTGGATGATGTAGTGTACGATATGATATTCTTTCATGCAGACCTTCTTTCTGAGACACTAGAATTAACCCAAATTATTTGGCACATATATTTTTTCAGAGTCATATTCTTGGAGTTTAAATCATGTTGCTCCTTCATTCCATAACCTTGAAATTATCTTCATTGTGCATAAACTTTCTTTTTCTGTTTCACTTATGCCTCTTTAGAGCCTTTCCTACTACCCCTTCAGGAAGTGCAAAAAAAAATCTAGATAAATGCTGAGATGTAAGTTTTATTAGTTTTCATGTATAAATGAGAATTATCAATATTATGTTGACTAATTAGTATAGACTTTGAGATTCACAGTTAAATTTACTATTTTAGTCCAGACATGGTCTTCCACATTTCAGTCAAATGACTGAAATGACATATTTTAGAGTCATGCTGGTGTTACATCTGATTCTGTTCAGCCTAGACTATGTACCCTCCTCCAATGCAATAAAATCAACCACTGGCTTTTCATTTCTTTACCTAGCAGTCTAGCACAGAGTTCAGTAAGAACATCTTAGAGCAGGTCCTGCCTGTGTCTGGCCCCACCCACTGCATCAGTAGATTTGAAATCTCTCACTGTCTCTCATTTCAGTTACTCTGTGGCCACCTCTTCTGACTGCATGATAGCTAAATGGGGTGACCAAAGAATGACTCAGACCAGGTGGGCATTAACTTTGTTCTACCATCTACCTTTGAGTTCTTTCTTTGAATCCCATATATTTACCTTAAGTTGTAGATTCCCAAAGATGAGGATTTACCTAAAAAGATTCCCTTGTGAAAAGTCTACAGTCTAAACTTTTATACTAATTCAGGTGTTTAAAAATATCAAAATTCTAGATACATTCAGTTTACTATAAGCCAGAATGTAACAATATTTATTTATTGATTTATTTATTTCCTGAGCATAGTAAACCATCTAAGGAAGGAGTCTCCTCAACTTTAATGCTAAAGCACTCTTCAGGATTACAGTGGAAATCTATCCTCTACAGTTCACATGGCTGACCAAACCCCTAATGCTAATACCCAGGTGGTAGCAGGAAAAAAAAAAAAAGGTTAATATTATTTTTTTGTGTACTTCCGGTTGCATTCTAAATTTTCTATCCCTGTACTAGCCCAGATATGAATCACAATGCTGTTTGTTTCTTTTTACTAATCAAAATAGGTTCCTATTTCAGTAAACCCACTCCAAACCCCAGACCTCAAATGTGAAAATCACTCTATATTTTTTGTTCTCTCTACCCATTAAACATCTCTAGACAGAAAAGAAAGAAAGAACGAAAGAAAGAAAGAAAGAAAGAAAGAAAGAAAGAAAGAAAGAAAGAAAGAAAGAAAGAAAGAAAGAAGCTAAAAATCTATCAGCAGCTGCAGCAGTTTCCAACCAGGGCAGTTGGACATTTATGAGGAGAGAGCGTGCTTTCAAATATGTGAAAATGCAGCAGTTAGATATAATCTTTGCTCTGCTGACTAGGAAAAAAGGAAAAAGCTTTTTGTATGATTTTAGAGCTTGGCTATAATTATGCACATATAGATGTCAGACAGAATAACCCCTGTAAGTAACAATAAATGTCTCTGAATCATTTTATTAACCTTTTTTTTATTTGCCATTTATTGGAAAAGTGACCTTTCCAAAGCTGGTTAATTCATGTAAGTTATCATAACTGAACAATACTTAGGAAAGAGAGCTGTTTTATTACTCTAAGATCATCCTGTTACCAATCAAACAATTCTCAGGAGAAATTGTGTAGGAATAAATGCTGTAACTGACAGTCCTCTCTAGTGCTGTTTGGATAGCACAAGGACTTTCTTAGAGGCACCCTGTTATCCTTACATCATTTTTTTCACAAAATCATAAAATCAGAAATGACTGTGAAGATGATCTTATTTTCTCACTAAAGGAAATGAAATGATATCCAAATAATTTAACACAGTTCAGTGGGTTGATGTCCCAAGATCATGAAGGTGCTATATAAGGTATCATGACTGGAACCTACAACATCTGATATACCATCTAGATTTCTTTCCACTGAGTCCAATCACCTTCCTAAAACCCAAGATTAGAAAACTATTTCCTATTTTTATTGAATATTGGTGCAGAACACAGGCTATCTAACATTGCGAGTATGACTTAAAAATCTCATAACTCCATCTCCTTAGCAAAGAAGACAATGATCAAATTTACTATGCTTATCCTTAAAAATATAAGAAAAATAAAATTTAGTGATTTTTGCTAACTTCTCCTTATGACTCTTTGTATATCAACCCCTTTATTTTACCTAAAGACATGCATTTATTTCACAATTATATTAATTAAACAAGGCAGCACTCTCATTTCCTCTAGATATATACTTCAGCAAAATTATTTCTCCTTTCTGTCATGCATGTAGGGCATGAGTTAAATTTTGGAACTTGATCTTATCATTATTATTATTTTTTTTACTTTTTATGCTTTGTCATATTGAGGTTTTCCTTGTTGTATCAATTTGATATTTATGGTACTCTCTACCATTATCTTTCCAAAATAATTTGAGAATTTTCAACAAACAATTGAGCAAAAACAAAGGCTCTAATCATTTTTTTGTATTAGAATGTGTTTGGTTTAAGTTATTATAAAACTAAATGTCATTTTATGATTCAAGATAGAAATCATTTAAAAAATTCCTAAGAATTTAGTCTCCTTAAAAACAGATTAATGGAACTTTCAGATGGAGGAATATGCAGGTGTTTAATAATATTTGAAACCCAAATCAGTATATTTATTCCATGTTATGGTCCTTAGCTTCCACTATATCTTAAATTGAAATTATAACTATAATGAATTGTAATGTCAAGCTTTTCCACAGATTGTAATATGGGTAACTATTTCCTCTATGAGCATCATTTTCATTAATGATTTGTTGAAAAATTAAGGAGCTACTTGTGAATGACAAAAAAAACAAAGGTTTAAAGTACTATATATTAACCATGAGGTTATGAGGTTTTTTATCTTTCTTATAGCTAACTTAAGAAATTTTTACTCTTTATGTGTCTTTTTAAAAATATTCCATTTATACTTTGGTGATGAAATTTCAATTTATCTCCAATCCTTCTGCTTTAACTGTCTTTGTCTTGTTTAATTCAAAGCTCAATTGATGCCTGATCTCTCAGTAGAATTTTGCACTGTTGCTAAATCATTTCCATCTTATATTTATGACAATTTATTTCAAGCTGATAACAACTTAAATTCAATTACATGCAGAATTCTACATTTTCACTTCTTCCTCCTACACATGCAGTTTATGCTATTGATGTCACAGATTATATATTTCTATGTTGTGTTGCCATGAACATATTTTATAGTGTAGTTGTTTATACTTTTGTGTTTGAAGTTCTATACCATAATTAGGAGTGATTTGTATACTGCTGTTTCAGTATAATGGTGAACTATATTTGACTGTATAGTTACACTTATCAGGAAGTTTTGTACTTAGATTTGCTTGTGTACTGCTATCTGGCATTTTGAATTTCGACTTGAAGGTTCCCTTGGCACGTCATATGAACACTCTAACATTGTGCTTTTCTGGAGACGTCTTTATCACTCCATTTTGAAAGACAGTTTTGATGGATATAGTACTCTTTGGAAACAGGATTTTTTTTTTTTTGATACATGGATTATCCCAGTTCCTTCTGATCTATGAGGTACTTGCTGATAAATTTTCTGAGAGACTTATAGGGGTTCCTTTATATATATGAAAAGTTGATTTTCTATTCCTGCTTCCAAATTCTTCCTTTGTCTGTGACTTTTGTCTGTAAGGTTCTTCTCTATCTCTACGGAGTCTCTGTTCAACTTATTTGAAATCATCTGCTCTTCTTTAATCTGAATGCTCATTTCCTTTCCCAGGTTTGCAACTTGTTGGTCCCCTATGCTCTCTGTTTGTCTTTTCTCATCTTAAGTTTCCACAGTGCATATATTGTTCCCCCTCGACCTTTTGTTTTCTTCAGTCTTCTATTCTTTCTCCCTTTTAGCTTTTCTAACTGGGCAATTTCAAGCAATCTGTCTTTCAGTTTTCAAATTTTTTCTCCTTCTTGATCAAGTCTGCTCCTGAGACACTCTAATGAATCTTCAGAAATGTTATTGCATTTTTCAGGTCTAATTTTTTTTTGTTTTTAAATATTTTCTACACCTTTGTTGATATTCTCATTTTGTTCATCATTTTCTCCAGCTCACCAAGCATTTTTGTAACTAATTTTGAATTTTTTTTTTTTTTGTAAAGTAAGCCATACATATCTCTTCGAGTCAGTTTATGGAGATTAATTCTGTTTTTTTTTTTTCCTTTACTTACTTGTAACTTTGTGAGGAGGAGGGAGAAGAAACCACTATTTCTAGTTTTTCTGGTTCACTTCTCTTCACACAGGGGAAAACTTCCAACAATCGGCCTGGCTAGAGATTCACGGGACTTCTCGACAATTTTCTTTGTTGGACTTGTCTTACATGGACTCGTTAGGTACAGAGATTGGCCTGTTTTAATTTTTTCCCTTTTATAGATTCAGGATATCCTAATATCTTGCCCCTTGCTTACTGTTATCTGTTTCACAGGTCTTCTGAAGCAGCAGCATCACACTCAAGGCCCTTTCTGTCCCTTGTGGTCACTTATTAGCTCCCATTAGCATCCTGCATGGACCAGCGAGAAACTGCTCCCTCAGGACACAGCCCCAAAGAGCTAGAAATTTATATGCATGCTCCACTCTTCTATTTCTCCCTCAGGGGGAGGTGGCTGAGCTGTTCTGCCTGTGTCCGCTGCAGCCCTGGCCATCGGAAGAAACACTGCGCATCCCAGGAAACACACAATTTAACTATGGGGAAAACTGTTAAAATCTTTAGAAATTACCAACATTTTCATGACATAATGATATAACATAAAAATGGCTAAGGAATTGTGCACGGGTTAAATGCATAGAACAAACAATCCTCAAAAAACTTGTGTATATTCAAATACAATCTTCATTGCATATCTCAAAGTCAGATGTACGTAACAAGTCATAGGCTATTTTTCTGTGTTTTTATTTTGTGGTGCTATTTCATTATATACACTGTTAATTGACTTTCATATAATAATTATTTTAAGGTAGGTAGGCTATTAAAATTGAAGATAAATAAAAGAGAATGTTTAATACTCCCCTCTGGGAACTTTGATATATACTTGGAACTATTAGTAAAGTCACGCATTTTATCTGATGTGATGTCACCTGTTTGAGCTTCTGTCACAAGTTTCATGACTAGGTAAGGTTGTACTAAGGGAAACTAAAGACTCTCCATGTATTTCTGGCATAAAGGTTCAATACATATTAGTATACTGCTTTGAGAGATAGTGAGAGTGGATATAAATGAAACTGATTCCAGCTCAATACACTAAAGACAGTAGATTTTAGAATCTTTCCTGGAAGCCACTAAAGGGGTTTTTGTTTATTTGTTCTTTTTAGTTATACATGACTGTAGAATGTATTTTGACATATCATACATACTTGGAATATAACTTCTCATTTTTTTGGTGGTACGTGATGTGGCTTTTGATTGGTCTTTAATTCATTAAGCATACGAGAATTATGTCCAATTCATTCTACTCTTTCTCATGTCCGTCTCTCCTCCCTACCTGCATTCCCTACTGTCCTATCCAGTGAACCTACACTCCTCCCTTCTCCCTGCCTATTGTGAGTCAGCATTATATATCAGAGAGAACATTCATACTTTGTTTTTTTGGGAATTAGCTTATTGCACTTAGTATGATAGTTTCCAGTTCTGTTCATTTACTGGCAAATGCCATAATTTTATTCTTTTTAAAGGCTGAGTAATATCCCATTGTATATATGTACCACATTTTATTTATCCATTCATCTATTGAAGGACACCTATATTGATTCCATAGCTGAGCTAATTTGATTTGAGGTGCTATGAGCATTGAAGACAATTAATTTTTTGAAGATTTTTGAATGGTTTCCAGTGTCGCTCTAAGTCTGCACTGCCAGAGAGTGTGGTGGTTTCCTGAGGATCAAAGGGAAATAACATAAAATTTTAAATTTGCCTCCATGTCTAATAGCAACTGCTGGTGGACCAGTTGCTGTGAGTTTTGGTTTGGGATACTGATAACAATAACTGAAATTACTGAAGGGCTATGGTTGTGGTACTAAAATGACAACAGGCAATACCCACATTAAACCACAATGGTAGTGCCTTCTATATTCAGGCAATGCCCGGCAGTTGGGAAACCGAGTCTATATCAGGCCTCCTCCATCAGCACCACATAGGGGATTCCCCACGAATCCCTACTTGTGTGATGAGGAAGAGACCATGGCAAAGCAGAAATAGGTGGAATAAAGGTTTCTAAGTCATCTTTTATGCAACATTGTTGTGCTCTCAAGAATTGAGTGTGTGCCTTTTGGTTTTTTAAATTTTAATTCTTACACTTTAGGAATCTTGTTGAAGAAGTTGGTTTCTAAGCGGCAATTGTGGAGAATCAGGCCTAATTTTTCAAGGTCTAACATCTAAGTCCTTGAACCACTTGGAGTTGAGTTCTGTGCAACATGATAGATATTCAATTTCATTTGAGTACATATGGATTTCCAGTTTTCCTTGCACTATTTGTTGAAGAGGCTATCTTTACTCTGATGTATATTTATGGTGCCTTTTTCTAGTGTAAGATAACCGTATTTATGTGACTTTATTTTTTGTTTTTTATTCTGTACCCTTGGTCTTCATGCCTGTTTTGGTTCCAGTACCATGCTGTTTTTGTTACTATAGTTCTGTAGTATAATTTAAGGTCTTGTATTGTGATGCCTCTGCATCACTTTTCTTGCTAAGGATTACTTTGGCTATTCTGGGCCTTTTCAAATGGATTTTATGACTGCTTTTTTGATTTTTACAAAGGATGTCATTAGAATTTTCAATAAGAATTGCATTAAAATCACATAGTGCTTTTGGTAGTATAGCCATTTGGACAATATTAATTCTGCCTATCAAAGAACATGGGAGATTTTCCCATCTTCTATGTTTGTCTTCAGTTTCCTTCTTTAGCATTCTGTAGTTTTCATGGTAGAGGACCTACATGTATTTTGATAGACTGTTACCCAAGTGTTTTATTTATTAATTTATTTTGAGCCAATTGTGAATGGGATAATTTTCTTGATTTCTCTTTCAGCTGATTCATCATTGGTATATAGGAACGCAATTGATTTATGGGTGTTAATTTTATATCCTGCTACTTTGATGAATTCATTTATGAGTTCTGGAAGCTTTCTGGTGAAGTTTTATGCATCTTCTAAATATAGAATCATGTTGTCAGCAAATGGGGAAGTTTGAACTCTTTTGTTGCTATTTGTATCATTTGATTTATTTCATGTGTCTGATTGCTCCGGTTGGGTTTCCAGGACTATGTAGAATGCAAGAGGTGAAAGAGGGCACCCCCATCTTTTTAAAGTTTTGGAGGAAATGTTTTCAGTTTTTATCCATTTTAAATGATGTTGGCCTTGGCTTTGGCATATGTAGCTTTTACAGCGTTCAGGTATGTTTCTACTGTCTCTTTCTAGTGTCTTGAACATGAAGGTATTTTTTTTTTGGTTTGGCTTATTTCACTTAGCTGAATGTTGTCCAATGCTTTTTCTGCATCTATTAGCTTAATCATGTGATACTTTTCCTTAAGTATATTCAAGTGATGGATTACATTTATTGAGTCCCATATGTTGAACCAGCCTTGCATACCTGGAGTGAGCAAGTGGGTATATTTTGTAAATTCTGATTCCACTAAATATTCTGGCTATAAGTATTGAATAGTTCATCAATTTTTCAATCTTTTGTTAATTTGTCCTCTTTAAGCATACATGCAGTAGAGATTTTTTTTTGACATATTATACATATGGAGTGTAACTTGTTCTAATTAGGATCCCATTTTGTGGCTGTACATGATGTGGAATGTCACTTGTTGGGTATTCATATCTAAAGAGAGAACAGTTATGCCCAATCATTCTACAGTCCTTCCTACCCCTATTCCCCTCCATCCAATGAACTTCTGTTCTTCCCTCCATCCTCATTGTGTGTAAGTGTTACGGTTTAGATGTGAAGTATCCCTGAAAATCTCACAGGTGGGACAATGCAAGAAGTTCTGTGGAGAAATGACTGAGCTACAAGGGCCTTAATACAATCACATAATCCATCACCTGATGGGATTAATTGGTTGGTGACTGAAGGCAAATGGCTTGTGTCTGGAGGAGGTGGAGCACTGGGGGTGGGGATGTGGGATATATATATTATACCTGGCCAGTGGAGCTCTCCCTGTTTTCTGAACATCACGAGAGCTGTTTCCCTCCACCACATTCTTCCACCATCATGTCCTGCCTCACCTGGAGCCCCAAGGAATAGATTTAGGTGTCTATGGACTGAGAACTCTGAAATCACAAGCGCTTAAATAAACTTTTCTTTCCTTAGAAGTGTTCTGGTCAGATCTTTTAGTCACAGCCACACATAAACTGGCTAAAACCGTTAGGATCTACATATCACAGAGAATATTTGGCTTCTGTTTTTTTGTTTGTTTGTTTATTTGTTTGGCTTATTTCACTTAGCATGATAGTGGCCAGTTCCATCCATTTACTGGCAAATGCCAACATTTCATTCTTCTTTATGGCTGAGTAATATTCCTGAGTGATATGGCATATATATATATATATCACATTTTCACATTTTCTTTACCCATTCACCTGTTGAAGGTAACCTAGGTTGGTTTCATAGTTTAGTTATTGTGAACTGAGCTGCTGTAAACATTGATGTGGCTGCATCACTGTATTATTTTAAGTCCTGTGGGTATATACCAAGAAGTGGGATAACCGGGTCAAATAGTGGTTCCATTCCAAGTTTTCTCAGGAATTTCCATATTGCTTTCCATAATGGTTGAACCAATTTGCAGTCGCACAGCAATGTATGAGTTTAATTTTTATCCCCACATCCTCGCCAACACTTACTGTTACCCTGAACCTAATAGAATAAAATATAGGCCCAACTGTCCATCACATAAGCTTAGGAACCATTTTTCTCAAGAATTAATTCAAGAATTAATAAATTGGATTGTATCAAACTAAATGGTTTTTCACAGCAAAGAAAACAATCAAGAATGTTGTAAAAACAGAGCCTACAGAATGAGAGAGAACCTTTGCCATCTGTACTTGCGGGCATTATTCATCAGGACATACACAGAACTCGACAAAGTTAACAACAGAAAACCAAATAACCCAATCAATAAATGGGCAAGCAACTGAAGAAGTAATTCATGAAAGTTGATTTAGAGGCTTAAACTATTTTTCAAAAATAAGTGCATTGGAAGAAAAAGAATCTGGTATTAAAAATCACTAGGATCAGTTGGTTGACTTCTGATGATGGGTGCATGATACACTGAACAAAGTGGTTGTCAAAGTTTACCTTGAAATTTCTAGAAGTTTTGAATTCCTCCAAGAATCTTCCAGCAACTATAAGTATTCCACAGGGATGAAAGAGGTGATCTTAAGAGATGGTTTGGAAGATGCTCCAAATTTCTTATTTGTCAGTCTCGGGCTGAAGATGTGTATAAAGAACAACAGCATCAACCTCCTTTGCTTTCTGCATCTCACACACTTTCCTCATTGGCACACTCTAACCTGGAGCCAGGTACACGAACGGATTGTAGAAATTCATGATTCTGGCATTTGAAGGAAGTGATGGTGACTTTGAGTTGCTATCAGTCCATTCAGGACAGTGAGCACATGTTCTGTGTACCAGCTTTACCACAATTACTCCAACCATTCCTTTATCACTAGCAAAGGGTACCTAACTATTATAGTGATTTTTTAAATGTACAATTTACACTCTGAACATCATTTCTTTTTTATGTTGCTCAGAGATCTGTAGAAGTATATATAGTTTAATCTTGGCAACATTATTGCCTTTGAAAAAGCATGTTAATGAGACTACCTGGAATATTTCCTACTGAAAACACTGTTGTTTAACCTCTCCAAAATTTCTCTTAGAGCTCTTTATTGTCTTTAAAGTCATTGTGAGAGCAATTTGGAATATTTTAAAAATCTCAAAAATTATTAAATAATTTAGACCATTCTAACATGGTCTTCAATTAAGATACACTAAAATACACTTCTATTATTTTACTGAAGAAAGTACTAGTATTTATTTTGTAATATTGTGTAGTTTAAAATACACAAAACTTTTATAACAGTATTTCCAATTTAGAGACCAGAGGTAACACAGAGTGCAGAATATGTTCATGATTTTTTTTCAATTTTGGTAATAACAGTAGATAGATTTTTCATAAATATTAGAACACGAAAAGACTATTGAATATGATGTAATATCAGCTCTATTTTTTTTTCATTCCTCAGACAAAATAGCCAAAATAGAGGAACAAGGCTCATTATAAAGTAAATTTTTGCTATTTCAGTGTTTAGTAAACTGATATGAATTTTACTCCTTTTTGGTGCATGATTGCATTTACTTTTTAGTGAAAAGCATTTAATTAGCAGAACAAGTGGTGTACTTTGGATAGTGTCTTGTTCCATTCTCTACTGCTAGTAGCATAATACCACAGACTGGGGCTGTTTTCCAGGCAAGAGATTCATTTTGGCACATGGTTCTGGAGGTCCTGCATCTGGTGACAGGTTTCCTGCAGAAGGGGTCCGGAGGCATGGAATCACATGGCAAGAAATACAGGAGGATTGAATAAAAGTCTTCTGGCCTCTCTTCGCTTATATAGAGCCACCAGCATTCAAGTATGGGAGCCCTCCTCTGATGACCTCATCTACTACTAACCACTACACAAAAAGCCCCCACCTTTAAACTCCATGGTCAGATTAGGTGTCCACATTCTTCGTAACTCACAATGGAGGAGGGATAAATTTCAGCACATGAACGTTTGGAAGACACATTTAACCTTATCTGGACGGTAATGAAAAGCATTTATTTAAAAACTTTTAAAGTTCATTATCAAGATCATCATATCTCCTGTGCAGACATTGAGCAATGAAGTTGCTTTCTACCCACCAAGTGAATTTGTCCTTCTAGATAGGGCAGCAACCACGTTCTTCTCTACTTCAACATGGCAGTTCCTAGTGCTTTTACAGAAGAAAGATGTATTTCCGATTTTCCCAGGTAGAGACATTTGGCTGACCCATAGCAAATGAAAACTTTCAAAGCCATGTCAGGCATGTGGCTTCCAGGCATGGCCTTTAAATGTCCTGCCCAAAGCTCCCGTCAGTTCCTCTCATCCCTGAGAAGCCCAGCCAGACTGCAATTTCACTGAGAAATATTCTCTGAATGATGAGGCTGTGTTATTTCAGTATTCATGTGCTGTGTCTGACAGCCTAGGGTATCCTGAAATGTTTAGGAAGTAAACAGGCCAAGAAACATTCATAGCATTCCATATCAGATTTGTAATTATTGATATCTGGAGACATTTGTGTGTGTGTGTGTGTGTATGTGTGTGTGTGTGTGTGTGTGTGTGTGTGTGTGTGTGGTACCAGGGATGAGTCTAGATGAATTCCACCACTGAACTACATCTCCATTCCTTTTTTTTTTTTTTTTAAATCTTTTTGTGATAGGGTTTCACCAAGTTAATGAAGCTGACCTGGAACTTATGATACTCCTTTCTCAGCCTCCTAAGATGTGTAGGTGTACAGGCACAAACCAATATTTTCTTCTTAATTGGTGTTACCCAGGCAATTTGAATTTCCTGGAAAAATCTGCAAAAAAGAAGAGAGGAGGGTTCACTCATGCTAAATGTAAGTTAATTAACAACCATTTCTCAGGGAGATGTCACATTCTTTTGGAAATTTTAAATTTTAAAAAGGCAAATCTATTTTTTAGGAAACCATTCCATTCTCAAAATGGTCTTACTAAAGTTTTGAGAAACCAACCCCAGTAAACTTGGAGAAATATCATGTTTTCCAATAATATTCAGAATTTATTTATTTTACTTTTACAGAAGAAAGTAATATGCTGACCTTATTAACTGAAAATGGAAAATTAGTTGAAAGCATTTACTTGTCTACCAGAGACAAAATAGAAGGTATATCTCATTAAAAATACCATTTAATATATGGAGAATATATTTTATTACTAACAGAACACTTTTAAAATTTAATGATTCATTCTAACAGTAATATCAAAGCATCCTCACAACACAACTGCTTGCAAAGGCGAGCATTGTAGATGTAGTGACACAGTTACAGTAGATTTCACATGGTTTTGTGGGAGGACAAAATCAATATAACAGTAATAATTTGTCTTTTTCTGCCTTTTAAGAAATCCACAATTTACACATCACTGTTATAATATGAAGTAGTACTTTTAGGGTTTCAAAACCAGAAACTACTAGGTTTGCATTTTACCTCAAGTATGCTTTAGAGGAAACAATCAACAACTTATTGTTACATAATGACAATGCTTATCTAACCTGCTAAAAGCAGAGTGTATGTTGTAAATAATAAAAATTGCTACCATCCCCCATTCTTCCCCATATTCTGCAACATGCTTCCTCGCTGGTGGCTACTGTCACAGACATCTGTAGCTGCTTTCCTGCATGTTTGAGGGGTTCTCTGGTGTAGAAAGGCAGAGAGAGATGACACCAAATTTAGTCATAAGAAAACGACAGCTGCCCTTTCCCAGGACATTTCTTCAAGACTTTTCTATAATGAGAGCTCCTACCCTGTGATTGGATGCATGGAGCCAAGCTCTCTGCCGTGAACTCATCTAAAATCCTGCAACCTGCTCTCAAATAAGACTCTTACATAAGAATAAAATTATCCAGAGGACAAATATATTCAGTTTGTAGATCTTGCATACAAGACCTAATTACCCATATAAAATCTAATGTTAATAAGGGCATCAGAAATGTCCATGTGCTAGTACTGGATCTTGCCCCACATGAGTTACCTCCATTCAGTTTTTTGCTTCTAATTAATTTAGATAATTTGGAGTCAGAAAACCTTCAAATCAATAAAAGAAAATAAAGGAATAAAGCATATCTCTCTCTCTCTCTCTCTCTCTCTCTCTCTCTATTACAAGCTAGCCTTTTCAAGTGGTTGTATTGTGATGGTGTTTTGATATTAATGTTAGAATGAATTATTAAATTTTAGAAGTGCTCTATTGGTAAGAAAATATAATCTCCAGGGCATTTCTTCAAAACTTTTCTATTGTGAGAGCTCCCAACCTGCACTCACACACATATTTTGAAAGTATGTTACCTAGTTGTTTTTTTTTCAAATTATGAGGTTAATTTTGCCTATAACTCCTGCCTCAAGGTGTGACCCAATACCTCCAGGTCATGCCCATATACAAACTTACTAAGAGCATATAATATTTTTTCATGGAATTTCAGATTTAAGTGTTTAAAACACTGCCCCTGTGCTAATGCCTTAGAACACGTTCTGATTTACCCTCCATATTTTACATTCAAAGAATGATTTTCTTCACTGGTTAACCACACATGGGAGGCAAATCTGATTTACATTTTATTTAAAAAGTGAACATGTTTAGAACAAGTCTTTCCTTTTTGACCACGGTTCTTTCCAAAATAAATTTTTCTATTACTTTTAATGTGTCTTACGCATCTTTGGATTATGGAAAAGCTCTATATAGGTTTTGTTATGTTTTATTTGTTTTCTTGGTGATTATATAGCACTGGCTCATGGAAAATTTAAGAAAATTGCTTTATAAAGGTTCAAGAAGTTGATTAAAATTATTTTTATTTCTGATTTAGGTCAGACTCATGCTCATAATCTCTTCCTTTTTTTTTTTTTGCCACTTAAGAATCAATGTTTTCTTTTCTTTTTTTAATTTACTTTTTAAAAATTTATTTATATTGCATTACAATTCTTAATACACCATTCTTGTATGTTGTTGTACCTTGGGCCAAGAGTCCGCCTGGTAAAGTTTGTCCCTGGGGTGACATTATTGTAAGGTGCTATGGAGTAGGAGGTGTATTGAAGGAAGGCATTGGGTAGTTGGGCACGTGTCCCCGAGGACTGTGGGGCTCCAGACCCTTCTTTCTCTCTTTGCATCCTGGCCCTGAGGTCCGCAGTTTGCTCCACAACACACTGCCTGTCGCTGCCATCCAGTGTCCTTGTCAGAGGCCCAAAGTGATGAGTCTTTCCCATCTTGGACTGAAACTTCTACGACTATGAATTCAATAAACTTTTTCTCTCAAAAGCTAAGTATCACAGATATTTCATTATAGTACCGAAACACTGATGACGAAACACTGATGAAGACACTGGTAATACCCCATAGTAAACAGAACACTGGTTTAGAACATGGATTCTCTCTCAGGCAACTCATGTGAAACAAGGCTTATGACTATTGTCAAGGTAGATAGAAATAAAGCTAGAGTTTAAAAGTTAAATTAATTCTTACATTGTATCATGGATTTCTGAAGGCCTGAAAGAACACATACATCCTCTTAAGAATCTTCAACAGACTGAATTCATCTGCTTATTCGTATCTACTAAACTTCCTTACTTTCATTATAAAGTTTTAAAAAATCTTTTATTAGTACTTGTTTCCTTTTCCTCCAATTTTATTTGCAATTATATGGCATTTTTGTTAACTAGTTGATCAATGAACAAAACTGGAAACCATACCTGCTATTGTTTCCATGTCAAGACACATCCTAAGTTCCAGTCACTCAATTCATGAGCAGTTAGAAACACAAATCCATGGCTGGTTAGTATGACCATAGGGTAAAATGTGGATGTATTGACATCGTCATACATTTAAGTTAAGTTTATGAGCCCCCTCGATCACCTTGCTGTTTCTGGTTTTGTCTGTTTCCATGGAGTGTTTATGGAACATAGACTGACTGACTCCAGGAACTTTTTAAAGAAGAGAATATTTTTCTAGAGAAATTCTGTAAATGTTCAGGCAGAGCAATCCACGTAAAGCAATTAAATGACTTCTATATATTATTTGGTTTTCTTCCCCTCTAGAAGAATAATCAGGCTTTTGAAATTAAAACATAGACATACACACATCAAAATGAAGTTCCAGGCAGTATATCATTAAACATAATATATTAAGAAATATTTGTTTTGCCTCTGATGTATTTTTCTCCTGAATCTTTGAAACAAACAGGAAAAGGTTATAATTAAAGCTGCATTTATTGGACACCAACATATGCTAATTCTGAATTTATTCCCAATGCATCCTAATTAAAATAGCTCTTTTATCTTCAAAGGGAGAAAAAATCAGAGAAAAGGAAAGAGTAATAAAATATTGAAAACATCATATTGGCATTCTATTGAATTATTTTTAATGCAAAGAGGAATAGTTAATGATAATGAATGTTTAAGAAGAAAGTATTAATTCTTTCTGAACTATTTTTTTTCTTTATGCTTTATTTTCTGCTCTGTGAAACCCATAACTAGTTTGTAATTTCTGGATTATAACCCAGAAGGATTTGGTGTGCTGTTATGTAAGTCTTTTCTGATGTCAACTTGAAAAACACAGAAGTTTGCTAGAACACATAGTTTGCTAAAGGAAGACAATCTATGGCTAGATTCTCATCTATATTCACAAATGCATCATTGACAATGGAGACAATGTGTAGTAGGACTTAATGGTGGGTGATGTTCTGCAGTATCTAATTGAGATAAAAATAAGAAAGATGTGTGGAAATTGAATATATAAGCTGGAGAATGTTGCTAAGTGGTTTCAGAAGCAAATTGGCATCATGCTGACTTTGACACTAGATGGATCAATAATGCCAGTGAAAACACTGTTATTTACAAAATTCCATTCTGGTTTGGGGAAAAACTGTTCTTTCTAAATTCAAGTGACATTTGTACAATTATATTTTTTCCAGTTATTTTTAATATGATTTTAAAAAAGAAAACTTTCAGCTAATGAATTATAGTGAATTAGAAAACTAGATTGTGAGGAAGAGGCTTTGTATTCAATGCCAACCCATGTGCTCTTAGGCTCTTGACTTTCTCTGAGTTTATTTGTCTTCAGTGCCCATGTTGGTCTCATATTAGAAACTCCTTTGATCTACTGAAGGCTTAGCATAACTTAATTGCATTTTTCTTATTCAGAGAATATTATCTACCAATCTCACTGTGTATGGCATCCCAAATGACATTTTAGAAGATTTTTCCTTTCCCAATTACAATATCAACTAACTGATAATTTCCTCTATGGTCCCCTGTCATTGATGCAGGCAACACTATTCAACACTTACCCAGTGATTTTAATTTTTAATGAGGGTTACTGAGACATCCCATTATTAAACAAAATTGCAATGTAATATGATGACAGTTTATCAATCCATACCTCTTTCTCTATTTTCATTTCCTTACCAGGGATCTGATGTCATTTCTCAATAGAAATCAACTCTGAATGGCAAGGTGATTACATAATGGCCTTGCTTTGGTGGTTTTGTTTTCTCAATTAATTGCTTTGAAATACTGCTAATGTATTCTGCATTTCCTCATTTGCAAATGCATTCTATTAACAGTATTTGATGATTGTGTATTCTCTAGGCATTGTACCTATTGCTGTGGAAGAAATGAGGTGCAAAATCATTAAACTAAAGAGTCTTAGAAAGAGTGATTCCTTTATCCATTATGTAAAATTCTAGGTGCATCAGATATGAAAAAGTTAAGGAAGTTGATCTGTTTAAAGTATGATGGTAAAACAAATCGCAAAATTGTAGGATAATTTGAAGAAACTTCAATTAGCTATGGATAGTTCTACATCTCAAGGGCTATGAGGAATAATACCCTGGGGAACAGATCAACATTTTTCCTCTTGATAGGTCCTCGGGAAGACGTTCCTACAATATATGGGAGTACACCTCTATCCTTCTGAGTTAAGTAGAGGTGTTTAATATATGGCTCCTATTTCTTCTTGTATTTTAAGAACTAAGTAAATGTGGCCAAGTTACTATAAGGCATTTTTTTTTCAAATCTTAGTTATATGTATTGTAAATGTAATGGCTACCTTTTGAGAGTTCAGTAATAGTCTCTGGCTAATGCAATATAATACACTCCATAAACTTTCCAATGACAACTAGGTGATGTGTTAAAACCTGGAACCAAATTTAAAACGTCTTGAAATTATGAAAAATAGACACATTCAAACAAAACCAACTTTGGAAGAAAGAACAGCAAGGTGGTTCTTTTTTCTAGATAAGAAGATGATACCGGTATAATTTGTGGTTAAAAAAAAAAAAACAAAAACAGAAGATAAGAACAGAATATCAGTTCTAAAAATAAACAGAATGTTAAGTGTATTATTTATTAAGCATAAATAGATGATATCTAAATAAGGAAATCTGAAGTGTGTTGAGATTAATGTTTCAATTGTCAAGTATTTTTTAATAATATAACCAACTTGTTTTAAATATAGTGATAGAATTATATGTCTACTTCTTATTTTTATTTAGCACAGATGTTTAAAGTTTCCTTTTCGTTGACTAAAATTTGGCCAATTCAATAATTTTTCTGAAGGTGGGGTACAACTGGATTCAGAAGATAGAATGTCAGTCATTGGCCAACATAGTGGGATACTCAAGTTTTAACTTCTGCTTTATGACATTTAGATTTCCCTTTATGACTTAGATTTCCCTCTAAGTCTGGAGTATATGCATTGATATATGCAACACTAGAACTTTGATATGTCCCATTATTTTTGCTTTTATGCTTTTATTTAATTCTAGCTATATTAAATTTTATCAAGATTTATTCTTATCTCATGGGTTTCTTTAAAAATTATGGGAAATTACAAACATTTGTATTTTTTAGTATATTCTTTATTGTTTTCTAATAAAATTTTACTGAGTTTAGAGAATAATATTACTTATTATTATTTCAATTATTGGACAACTGTTGAAATATATTTTTTGGTTTAGCATATTATCCATTTTTGAAAGTGTTTCATAATCACCTGAAAAGAATGTATATTGTTGTCTATATTGGAAAAAAAGTGGTATAGTTATTAATTTTCTTTCAGTTCGAGTTTCTTCACCATAAAAGAAAGAGCTTTTCAGTGAGGGTTAAATATTATGCTATGAGATGCATAAATCTTTTCCTCCTTAGCCTAAGAATAACAAAATTTATTCTTTATTATGTTGGATTATTTAAATTCTGTGGGAAGAGGCCTAGTTCAAAGCAAAATATTATTTTATGATTAGAAATTAAAGTGTTCCGACATATTTTAAAAGACATGAAAACACTTTTATAACATTTATCTTAAAGTGTTTAATTCAATATTATGGAATCATTTATCAGCACAATAAATAAGAACTAAGCAGGTAATGCATCTTTACCTGATTATATATACCTTGTGCCACTTTTCCTTTTTATATCTGAGCACATTTTCTTATTAACAGTCAGTGTTGTAGATGGAATCATGGTGAAATTCAGTTCCATCTTCATTGATGGCCAACTTAAGTGTATATCTCTGAGGATATCTCTGTGTGACATTTACTTTTCACTTTCATTAAATACAATGTTACTTCTAAGATCAGTTATTTATTTTTATTGACAATAATTGGCACTTAGTATGGCCTTTTATATTAAAAGAAATAAGTTTTTCTTTAAAGCACATTACTTTTAGGAATGTTGTTTCAGATACCTAGTGATTCTTTTCTCAGTTCATTTTGATAGAAGACTGATTTTGTTTACTATTCTTGACTAAATGTCAACAATTTGATACGCTTATAGATTCATTAAACAACAAATACTGCTATAGACAAGCTTCTTCTCTGACTCTGCATTCCTTCTGGTGTCTCCAATAGTGGAAAGATTTGGTTTCTCATCTTAGGGAACCTCTACTTCACAATATCTTCCCTCAACTAATACTGCTTCAGAAACCCTGGTGTAGGGACTTCTTGATCATAATTCTTGTTTGTTTTCCAAACACATAATGCACTTACACAATGAATACAGAGAAATAATGGTGTTAGAATATTGATGGAATGCCAAATTTCATAATCAAAATTTACCTGGATTTTATCACTGTTGGAACATGTGTTTTACTACTGTAATCTAAGTATACAAACTAAAATAATATAAAAAGAAAAAGAGAAATCCCATCAAATTCTGGAAGTAGAAGGGCTTAGTAGAAAGAAGACCAAATTGGGGGTTATGAAACAAAAGTTTAGATTTCTTTCAGGCCTTAAGTAACTTCAGAAATTGTTGAATTTAAGAACAGCTGGTGAATTTTTTTAAATCTATAAATTTATATGTATATATAAATTCAGTCATAATCATCCAAGTTGGAGAAGTACCTATATCTATTTTATGTAACTCATCTATTTATGTATTTATCCATCATGTTAAGCATTTTGCCCAAATTACATAAGGATATAATGAAGAATGGCTAGATCTTGTAACACCCAGTAAACACCTATTAATATCTTTCCGTGTTCTTTCCTGTGTTATACCTTCACATCTAACGTTAGAGGTATAATTTCTCATGATATTTTCAGCTGCATGAACACTGAGTTTACTTATTAAGCAAATGCAGTGTTTGCTTACAAAATGCTTTTCATAGATGAAGTCAAGTACGTACTACAGGCACAAACACAATGTTTAATTATTGATTTTATTGAACTTCCATTTAAGTTCTATGAACATGTTTCCGTGTCTTGGCAGAACAAATGAAATTTCCATGAAAGTATACTGCTAACGAAATATGTTTTCTACTTTCCAATGAAATTCATATCCTACATTGCTAATTATTTATTTCCATATGGATTTCAGAAGCTATTTATCCAAATTACCTTCTTTGAGTAAATTTTTGTAGATATTATTTGCTATTTTGCTTTACAAATATTTCTGTCTGCATTTGTTACTGAAAAAATTATATTGTATATTAATTGGATATTTCCATTGTCTCTCTAAATTTCTGATTTGTTTTTAGCATCTCAGTTTTATTTACATTATTTATTTTATGTCTGAAAATCCTCTTTTAATAATTTGTACTATTAGTACTTTTCTCACAGAGCTTTTTATTCAAAGACAACTTCATATTTGCAGATATTTTCTCCTAATATTTTCCTGGAGTGTATTTGAATTAAAGCTGAGTAATACCAAGATAAATATGTCAATGCTCCTTTCCTCAGTACATGAAAGTATTAACTGTTTATGGAAATACTGTCATTTAAATATCTTTTTTTAATTTAATTTTTAAAATTTATATTCTTTATATTTTTACTTTTTATATGGAATTATTTCCATTTCTGGATATTGTTTTTTCTTTTCCAGTTAATGGCCTTTCTCTTCTTACTCACTAAAACACTGTTTTAAGTATTTACTTCTTTGTTAAACTTTTGTGCATATCAAATTCAATAAGGACCAATTCAAATTCAGCTCACTGCCTTCATGTTCCCAAAGCTCAGCAGAGCCTTTCACTCTGTCAGGGACGTGGTAGATTCCAGCCCCAATCCACAGTGGAATACATAGGTCTCTGTGCTGCAAAAAGACCTCCATAGGTTCTGTTCCTCCTCCATTTGATAGGCATTGTTATGATTCAGATTTCCCACAAGGCCATCTTGAAAAACTGCTTTCTCAGTAGCAAGCTCTCGTCAAACTTTCAGAGCTGGGTCAAAACCACAGATTACTAAGAAATTATTGAAGGTAATGTGTGAGTATATACTTTAGTGCAGCATCTTGAAATTATAGCCATTTGTAATTTTTGAACCTAACATAAAAAAACTTGCAGTATCTTTTATGATTTATATTATATTTAAACAGTGACTATCTCTAGACATTATTCCATCTCTTTGACTCTTGCCATATGAAGAGAGAAATTGTTTTTATGATTTTACCATTTCAAAATAAATTACAAAGTTTTCACTAAAAGTGTTTTCTTTTTACCTGCAAGAGGCAGATAAGGAACAAAATAAAGCCTATTACCAATTAAATTGAAAGTAGTTCTAATTTGTCTCCATGTCTCTCCATTTTTTGGTAAAGTCAAATAGTATAATTCAGTGGCCCACTAGAATGACCTTATACTTAGGTTTCTGCAAACAATGATCTTAAAACAAACAAAAACATCTGAGCATCAGCCATTCTTTCCTTAAGGTTCTACATTGATTTAGAATAAAGGCAAAAATAACTAGGTAAGGACTGTGGGCCCCCACATGCCCTGGCGCTGACTGGCACTGCAATCTCCCTTGAATCGCACTCTAGTCAGCCCTTCACGTATGATCTTTTGCTAAAGTTCTTCCCTTCTGCCTGGAAATATTCCTCCTATTTCTTCATCAGTTACTTCTTGTATTTCAGTTTTACACAAAAGCCCCAGTAAAGCCGTCCCTGTATCTTAAGGTGCATTTTGTCATCTACTTTTATTGAACCAGTTTCCATTGCTCTATTGCTCTGGTATCAATTTAAAATTAAACATGCAATTCATCATTTATTTCATCAGTTTTCATTTCCTCCTCCACAAAACATGGTTTGTGAATAAAACATGTATAGTAATTAGGTCTTTGAATTGTGAATTATGAACTTGAAATTGAATACCTTGGTTATTGACACCATCTCCTCCAGGGACAACTCTTGCTTTCCTATTTGATTTTTGTTTCCTGAGAGTTTGTTTTGACTTTCTGCCTATTGGGAAATGGTATTGCGAGTACACACCTGTAGGTAGCCAATGATCATGTTGGGAGGTCCTAAGGACCATTGGTTTTACCCTATCTTAGTGCATTGGTGCTGCTGTAACAAAACACTGTTGAAACTGGAGTTTGAGATGAAACTAGATGATCTGATTCACTATTTTCTTCTGGATTTCTTGACTCATAAATTTGAAGAATAAAATCCACTCTGTAAGGCAAAAGTGAACAGAGTAGGATTTTTTTAAGTGAAAAGAGAACTACTATAATGCAAGAGAGGAACTTATAGCAGATTTTTCCACATGAATGTGCTAGTGTAAGGATTCTCAAGAGAATCCATGCTAAACAGATATCAGAAAAGTGTTAAGGCTAATGGCTTGGTCCCCAACCCGACCCTCAGACTGGCTGTGTCCTTTAGCCCTTGAGTTTGAACTTCTATTTGGATTCACCCCCACCTTCCATTTTCCTGCAGCTCCAGGACAAAGAAGTTGGTTTTAAAATTTGGAATACTTCTACAGATTAGCCTCATGAAGTGGTCTTCAAATTTAAAGAAGAAACCGAGCCATTATGCTGATTGCCTGATCATTTAGTATTCTTATTTGCTATAAACTAGGAAATTAAGAGAAATCATTTTTCAGAGTTATGAAGGCTGGGAAGTTCAAATGAAGGTGAGTGCAGACTTGATGTTGGGGAAGTTTGCTTTCTGGGTCATAAATGCTTCCTTCTAGTGGTGTCCTTATATGGCAGAAGGGCAAACAAGCTGCCTTGAGCGGTTTTTATAAAGGCTCCTTTTGAAGAGTTGTTTTTATCTTCCCATCCATGAGAGCTACTTTGCCCTGATGTAATCACCTCCAGCTCTCACCTCTCTATACCCTTCCTTTGGGGGTGAGGATGGAACACATAAACATTGATAGGTCACAGACATTCAGACAAGAGCACATGCCATTTGTGGTTCATGACATATTGACCTACTGGCCAGTGCCTGCTCTTCAGGGAGGACTGGGTTGGGAATAGACAGGAGTAGGGTGTAGGGGTGGTCTAAGCCTTTCTTTTGTCAATCATTAGAAATGGATCAGAAACCCTTTTTGGAGATGGTTCTCATGTCCATGATTAAAGTATAAAAGACCTACTGGTTTGGATTTTGAATCACTTGGAATAAATATATGTTTGTGTTTCATTTGTTTATGTTAAGGAGTGCAATAGTGGCTGAAATAGTTACCTTTATCTGGGCTAAAACTCATTAATAAGATATATGGAAAGATTTTTTAAAAAATAAATGTGTGGTAGGCAGTTGGTCTACGTGGACCCTCATGCCCACTCATTATCTTTGAGTGGGCATGAAGGTGACTATAGAGAGAAAATTTTAATGTGACTCTCGTCACCTCTTCTATTTGATCCTGATTTTCCCACAGTCACTGTTCAGTTGACTAAAACCTTTGTGAGCTCAGATGGCCTGACTCTGTGTCCTGCTCACTCTATCCACTTCTTTCTTCCCATTAAGTCTCCTCCTCCCTTCTCTTTTTGCCACTTGGTCTTTCATTTGTTCCCTTGAAACCTTTGATATGTTTCCCTGTAAGCCCCTCCTTGTCTATTCCTTATTTCTCACCATTCCTGGCCCCTTCAAAATTTGTAAAGTGTATTTATTAATTACTCTTATTTCCATGGCAATAAGTTATTTACATAAGTTTTTTAAGAATGTTTTTCTTGTTAAAAAATGTATAGTTGAAATCATTTACCAAGTTTTGACTGAATGTCATATTTAAAAATAATGTATAAAGTGTGACGTGAGCAGACTGATTTAAGAAACTACACATGATTTTCTGATGCTAATGCTTACAAAGTCCTCTTGGAAAAACTTGGTCCAATCTTTGGTTTATAGGATTCTCCGCATAACAGTTCAGGTAGGACTTTCTGTAAGGCTCAGGGACTTTAGCATAAATTGAGAACTTATATTAGAGGAGAATTTAGCCAAATCCATTGGTACTAAAGGTACAGCCTAGTGACAAGCTTCCAACTTGACTTATTAGCCTTATGATGGTTTTAGAAATCTAATCTGACATTCCTCTCTACAGTTTTCGCAAAGCAGACTTAAGGAGGTTTTATGACCAATCACTGTTCTTGCTGCACTTAGGTAAATAAGCAGAACAATCTATCAAGACCTGTCTCATTTTGCAAGCAAATTAGTCTTACTTTCATTATCTTTGAGTGGGCATGAGAGTGACTATAGAGAGAAAAATTCTTTCAATGGAAAAATCATCACATGCTCTGTGGATTCTGAAACTCTATCCCTTCTCTTAGTTGCTGCAGTTATGGTGTCTACCTCCACACTGGACTGGACTCTTCTCATTTTCAGCTTTCAGTAATTTATGATGAAATTCTCTACATCAATGCTTCAAAGTTTTCTCTTACACTCTTTCTTGACTTGGCACCACAGGTATCTCTGATTGCCCATATCCCTAATGGGAATATCTAAAACAGTGAAAGCTGAAGCAGGATAGCTGGTAATATAAACTTCAAAACATCACCAAAATTGATCATAGACAATCTTTTTGCTGAATGTTATTCCTGCTTCTCTTCCTAACATGAGTATCCAGTCTGAACTACTCCTACCTCAAAATAGAGATTATCATTGATTGAACACATAGCAAGGTGTTTTCATTGATTCAACATGTAGCAAAGAAGATTTTTTTACCTTCACTAAAGCAAGGAAGAGTACCCATGTTAGAGGGGTCCTCCCTGTACATGGAGGAAAGAAACATCCTTTTCTTCAAAAATGGTAGGAAGCTGGGAGAATGTTGCCTAACAACCCAGAAGCCCTGGGTTCAATCCAGAGCACCATGTAAAAAAATAAATAAATAAGGTATGCCCAGAAGAAACTAAATTAACAGACTTTACTACCCTAAACTATTACTCCTTACATCCTGTCATGTTTTCCCATGACTCCCCACTCTATCATAGTAGAAGAGGTTTAATTGTTTGTTCAGAACTTTCTTTCCTTATAAAGGTTCCCATGTCACATTAACCTTGTGTTAAATGAATTTGTATGTTATTGCCTTGTTTATCTGTTTTGTTATGGGGTCCCGGCCAAGAACACATGAAGGAAGAAAGAAAATATGGGGTCCCAGACAAAAACCTATGAAGGAAAATATATTCTTTGTTCTTCACACACTCATCGTGGGGAGCATTTTGTATAAGTGTTACCTATAATGATTTAAAAGGCAGACCAAATGCTTACCAAGCTGACAGTTCTAGGAATAGTGGTGAATATTGACAGAGAGATAGGAGCAACACATGGAATACTGAGGTTTTAATTCAACAAGAGTTTTTCAGCTTAGGTTGAAACTTTTGAATATAAAAAGGTAAAGAGAACGTGGAGAACTCAATAAAACGCACGTATACTCTTGAAGTGCAGATAGGCAAAAGAAAAAAAAAAAACACCCACAAAAAAGAAAATGGCATATCTGGGACTCAGCACTTAATGGAATTTTCATAAACACAGCAGTGTAAACAATGAATATTACCTTGGCCACAATTCCTAACAACAATCAAAGAATATGGAGAAGGCAAAGTTGTGAGAGCGAGTGAAAAATACAACAATGAGACAGAAGGCAACACAATTAACTAAATTTGCAGAGTGTTTTAGACAGCTTTTTTGCTGTCTTGGCTAAAGACTGGTCAAGAGCAATTTTAGAGGACAAAGATTTTAGTTGGGGTTCATGGTTTTAGAGGTCTCATGCCATGTTCAACTGACTCCATTGCTCTGCACCCAAGTTGAGGCAGAATATCATGGTGGAAAAGCATGGTGGAGAAAAACAGCTCAGGACATGGCAATCACAAAGCAGAGAGAGAGTTCTGCTTACTAGGGACAAAATATAAACCCAAAGGCACACCCTCAGTGACCTACCTTCTCCAGCTGCACCTGTCTGCCTACAGTTACCATGCACATTAGCCCATACCAGTGGACTAATCCACCAATTAGGTTAAGGATCTCATTATCCAATAATGTCACCTCTGAACATTCTTGCATTTTCTCCCATGTGAACTATTTTGGGGACACCTCAAATCATATCTCAACCACAACAGAGAAAAGGAGAATAAGTATATAGCATGCATTTTAGAAATGTGAAAGTAAATGATAGAATAATGAGGCAAAAAATGATTAGTTATTGCAATCAATTAGTAGGAATGAACATGTAGAGAGTAAAATGAAGGAAAATTTTTCTATTGTCTTGTATTATTTTACCAATTAACTTTTGATACATAAAATATGTAAATATATTGTTTTCCTATTAATACAATAAAATACTTATATTAAATTAAAATAATAGATTTAAAGAATGTCTCTATGACTTTAAGAATTGGGAACCCTTGAGTCTATTTACTGAAACAAGAATTAATCTTTTCATAATACCCAATAGCATGTTTTACAACATCTAGGAATGTGGATGCTTATGGGAATGGTTTCTACCTTCAGATACATTTGGGAAACTACTGCATTTCCCTCCTTGAGAGACATAACTCATTTTAATACATTTAAATGGTTTGGGAAGTCCATGGCAATAAAAAGTATTCCAATTTCATTTGACCCATTTTCTTCCTACAAACACATTTAAATGTAGAACATTTTATTTTCCTTTAGCTTCAATATTATTTTTGTCAAACAGTGCTTCATGGAAAATGGTACTAGAAATCCTGTTTTTTTGCATGCTTCTTAAACCAATACATAATATGTTCCATGTAATTTCAAATAATATATAAAAATGTCTGAGGCTTGAAAATGAAAGATTTTTTTCTAAGATTCTAAAACCTTATTATATAGCTCTGATTGCCTAGGGATAAAAATAGACTAGTGCTGTATACAAGGAATACTGAAAAAAGTCTACCTTTCTTTATCCATAGACTATAAACTCAGGAGCCAGGGAGAATATATTTGGGGTGTCCACTATTTAAGTAGCAACGCTCATGCTGATAAAAACTGAAATTCCAGATCCGATGTGAAATAAGTAAATAAAATTAGTGCTGCGTCACATCAGGGTTACCAAGGAAAGGAAAAAATAGTACCAAACTACTAATCTAGCAAATAATTAGAATAACATATATGTAGAGTGGTGCTTCTTTATCTTCTGGGAATATTCAGTGACCAGTAGATAGGCAGCATGTATGTAGTAGGAGTGCACTCAAGAAAGAATGTTAGCCACACCAGGTTTTATTATACTACTTATGTGGTGTTTGATTATCAGATTTGACCCCTTAATATTTTTGAACGATGATTGTCTGTAACCATGAAAACTGAAACCCTCATTAGGGACTGTATTGTGAATAATGATTTTAGTAATATATTCTACATTTCAAGGCTGGAACATGCAAATTGTATCATTCCCTGAAAACATGTGATAA
Organism: Callospermophilus lateralis; assembly: GCF_048772815.1. Classification (NCBI taxonomy): domain Eukaryota; kingdom Metazoa; phylum Chordata; class Mammalia; order Rodentia; family Sciuridae; genus Callospermophilus; species Callospermophilus lateralis. The sequence continues at coordinate 127,487,581 of NC_135312.1, read as the reverse complement.
TGTTTTTAAAGTCCTGCTAGTACCGCGTTGTTGTCATTTTGCTTTTTAATCCTATTTTAACTACTTTATTGTGGCATAATTTATTGACCACGTAACAGAACTATTTAAAATATTCAGTACAATTTTTAAACACTATCACTATATTTTCAGAAGCATGCCACCATTACCATCTAATTTTAGAACATTTTTCTAATTCCAGAAACAAATTTCATACACAGTAAGAGTTACCCAAAGGAAACCAATATCCTACTTCCAGTTTCAATGCAGTTGTCTATTGTGGGCATTTCAATATATGTGATTATGTGAGAGTCCTTTTTCACACTTGCATAATTTCTTCAAGATTTTTTAAGTTGTAGAATGTGAGTTTTTTTTTCATTTTTATCTATTGTCAAAAATATCTCATTGTATGGATATGCCACATTTTAAAAATGTATTTTTCATTCTGAACATTTGGATCATTTTCATTATTTTGGTTATTAGGAGAATGCTGCTATAAATATTGGGGTCTTTTTAAAATTTTTCTTGTATATAAATTTAGAAATAAGATTCTTGGGTCATATGGTAACTCAATGTTTAACATTTTGAGGAACTATGAAATTACTTTCCAAAGTTCATTTTTGCCATTTTTCATTGTTACCAAGAGCCAATAGTATGTGGGTATTCATATCTCTTTTTTTAATATTTACTTTTTAGTTATAGGTGTGCACAATTTCTTTATTTTATTTTTATGTGGTGTTGAGGATCAAACCCAGTGCCTCACGCACACTAGGCAAGTGCTCCACCCCTGAGTAACAATTCCAGCCCTCACATTTCTTTACATACTTCCAAACACTTGTTAATGATTGTATATTTTATTAGAGGAATGTTGATGATTGTAAATTCATATCTCATTATAATATTGATCTGAATTTCCCTAGTGACTAATCATATTAAACATTTTGTTTATATGCTTATTAGTCATTTGTATATTTTCTTTGAAAAGAATGTCTATTGAGAATTTTTCTCCTTTGAAAATTGAGTTGTCTCTATCACTGAGTTATAAATGTTCTTTATCCATTTTGGTTAGAAACATTTTGTGAGATACACAATATGCAAATATTTCTTCCCAGTCCAGGAGGTAAATTTTAGGTAATAGCATCCTAATGATTCAAATTTTAATGTCCATTTCTCTAACAAATAATAATATTCAATGTTTTTCTGTACTTATCTGCCATTTATAGATCTTATTCATAAAAATATATTTTTAAATACTTGTGATCATTTTTATTATTGAATTTTGATAAATGGTTATACATTAATAGTAGACACAAGTTTGATGTCAGATATATGTTTTATAAATATGTTCTCCCATTCTTTTAACAGTCTTTTCAATTTCTGGATGGCATTATATGAAGCTCTAAATTTTTAACTTTGATCAAATGTAATGTATCATTCTATTTTTTGCTTTATTTTTTTGTGTGTTTAAAATCATATCTGAGAAACTATTGCCTCATCAAGGTCAGACAGATTCATCCTGTAATTTATTACTGTTTTCTTCTGAGCTGTGGTCCATTTGAGTTAGTTTTGTGTGCATCCCAGTTTATGTTAGAAATTCCTTCTTTCATATGTCGATGTCCATTTTCCTTGTATCATTTATTGAAATGATTATTTTTACTGATTTGTCTTATAATTACAATAGCGCTCTTTTATTCATACTTTTAGAGGATATTTTTCCTCTCATTTCATTTTCAACTTTTTTGACTTTAAAATGTATCCTTTGAATGTCCATACAAGTTTATCAGTATTTTTACTTTTTCTTTAACCTCTGTCTTTCCATTGTCATTGGTCTGCTTAATTCATTTGCATATAAAGTTACTGATAAGGTAGAGATTTTTGCCTTTTCAAAAATTTCGTGTCATTTGTGAAACTTTATCTTTTGATAACTGCTCTTTTTTCATATAAGTGGGTATTTTCCATTGTGTTATTTTAATTCAATTATTTCTTTAAATATTTATTTGTGGTTATTTTATTAGGAGTCCTTTTGGGTTTTATAGCCAGCATTTTTACAGAAAACAACCTAGCTAGTCCTAAATTTCTAGAGTGTACAGAAAAATTCTCTCTAATACTTGCATTTTTCCTACTTCTTTTGTACTCTTATTTTTAGTTATCTTTATACTTTACAAGTCTATCAACACAGTTTTATAATTACTGCTTTATATAGTTACATTTTAAATCAGAAGAAAATAGTTATAAACAAAAATGTATTTAAAATGTATTTTATATTTACCTATGTAATTATCTTCACCCATGCCTCATAACATTAGGCACGATTTGAGTTAACATATTCTATCTTCTCATTTTAACCCTTCTATTAGTGTTAGTGTTTTCTGTAAAGCAGAATTACTGCCAATAAATTCTCTAAATTGTTGCTTATTTTAGAATGTCTTAATTTGTCATTCAGTTTGGAGAAGGTTTTATTTATTTATTTACTTATTTATTCAGGATTTTTCTTTTAGCTTAAATAAAAACACGACTGGTACAATGTCCTTTACATTTTACAAAAATGGTTTTCAGTGTGGGCTACGCATCAGAATCACTTGTGGAGTTTCAACACTACCAGGGAATCAGGCTGCATTCCAGACCATTTTAATTGCACTCTTTGGGACTAGCATCCCCCTTACCACACCAAGTTCTCAGGTAACTCTAAGGAAAGCCAGGGCTAAGAACCATTGGCTTATCTTACAAAGATGAAGACTGGAGGAGGTTCTTTTCCTATATGTAGAATTATTTTTTTTTACTAGTATTTTTTAAAAATATACTTCATATATAATCCTATTATGTTCAGGACCCATAGTTGTTGGTGAGAAGCCATTGGCAAATCCTATTGAGAATTCCCTTTGTGTTGTAGGTCACTTTTCTCTTGGTGTCTAGATTTTTCTCTCTTTTTTTAATGCATAACAACTTAACTGTGACATAGCTATGTGTTGGGCTCCTTGAATTGATTGTACTTGTAGTTTGTTGAGCTTTGTAATGTGTACTACGTTAACAATTTTGGACAATTTTAGGAAGCTGTGGCCTCAGTGGTGCACTGAGAATCTCTGATGCTCTGTTTTTTTTTTTTTTTTTAACTCTTTTTTTTCTTCTAACCCCACAAATTGTACAATATCTTCTTGTTATTTTGTGACCAGAGAATATCTTTTCAGATCTATTTGATAAAACCCCAGGGTGAAAACTTTAATTCTTTCAGCAGAATCTTTAGCATTTTTCTTTATTTGTTCTATTAGTTACACATGACAGCAATTTAACCATACTTTTATTGCTGATTGAGTAGTCTTATCTACTAAATCCAATATCAGGGCTCCTTTAAGGATTGTGTGTGTGTGTGTGTGTGTGTGTGTGTGTGTGTGTGTGTTTTGCAAGCTTCAAAATTTTTAGTTAACTTTAGCATTTCAGTCATGATCAGTTGTTGAAAACGGAAACGTTTCACATTGTATTTTGAAACAATTCTAAATTTGACATGAAAAACCCAAATGTTGTTGTGGCTGTTGGTTTTTTATAGCTATAGTTTTATTTTTATTTATTGTCGCTTACTTTTTAGAAATTTTTCTGGATTTATTCTCTAGATTCTCTTTGTACTTTATGGGTTCATTCTTGGAGTCATGCCTGGATCAGTGTAATTTAGTGATCAGCCAATAATTGGTCTGTTAAGTGCCTTGCTTATGTCTCTCCCACTTTGCAAGAAAGCCAGCCTTCAGAGTTCAGGTAGTTTACAAGGCAGCCTTGGTTAAGGATTCAAGTGCAGCCAGGTGGAGAAGGATCTTCCTTTGCAGGTTTTTTCCTGGATATGCACATAGTCTTGCACACATACTCAGCCTTTCAGATTTGTGAGAGTGTCAGGGCTTACAAAGATTCCCTATAGTCAGCACTTCCTCCTAAATTCCAAGGCAGACACTTGTTTTTCCAAACTGAAATCAGAGCCTTTGCCTTATGCAGCTGTGATGTGACCTGTAGATGGTTGTAGTTTCATTAGTGCACCAATGTCACTGATGCACTGAAGGAGGGTTCCTTCACACTCCTGCCACTGATCTGAGCTCTGCAGTGAATCCATTAAGCACAGCTCCCTGAAAAAAATATTCTATGTGAAGCTAGAAGTTGGCATAAGATAATGGCTATGGAATCTGCATTTAGTGGAGCTTCTAAGAAATCATTCACCTGTTATCTTTGAACCTGTCTGCTTTTTATAGCTAGATGTCACTGTGTTGGACAGGAAAGAGGGACAAAAATGCCCCAAAAGAAGTAGCCATGGACCATTGTGCATTACTGAAGTTTAGTTGTTTCTGTTGCATAGCTTTTAATTTTCCTTTTGTTTTGTGGTTACATTGATTTCACAATTTTTGATATGTTTAGTTTTAGTTGCTGTGTCTGTATTTTAGTTTTTTTTGTGTGTGTGTGTGTGTAAGAGCAATCCATAAAGTCCTCACTTCCCTATTCTGGAAGTTATTTTGTTTTCTAAACAAAATAAGTTTTTAAATTTCAGATATGATTTATTGCTTTAGAATTTTATTGGTATGGTCAATCAGTTCATAACACTGTTTTAATCCTTTCAGTTGTTTAATCCAGTCAGTCATATAAAAATAAATAAATGAATAATACATTCCCAGAAAAATAAAAGACTAAAGTACAGGATATGGAGAATATGTATTAACAAAATAATATGCATTCCAGTTACACAATTTTGTAAAAATGCTTGCAGTCTTACTATTTGTTTGCAAGAGAAAAGAGTTGCAGTCTTATTATAAAATGAGCAGTATTTTGAACAGGTTCCCTATGGTGTTCTCTTAAAGCTCTGGGATTTTTTAAAAGGTCAGCAACCAACTGGCTTGTCATTTGATACATAGGTGACTTGAAATAAATCAAAACAAGGAATGGGAAAATATTTTTAAATGAGAATTGTATAGTGGACATCCAACAGAGAAGCCTTTATATACTTTAGATCTCTGAAAATATAAGGGGAGGGAAATGTTTTGAAAAACATCTGTAGGGTGCTGAAAGATAATACAGTACGAAAATATAATTTGTAAAATATTACACAAAAGGTTTATGTAGTATTCATAATGTGGATCTTTATCTTATGACCAATTATCCAAGGCCTAGGGTGTTTCTCAGAAAGGAAAATGTTCATATAATAGGATCCCCTGTTGTGTTGTCTGAGAAGCGAATTCTGCTAGGATCATGAAATGAAAGTAAAGCAACTTTCACTTGGAACCCTGAAAAAATTAACTTCCTAGATCAGTTCTGACTTTTTCCTTATATCTGTTTACCATGGATATGAAGATGTAAAAAAACTTAGTGGGCTGCTTTAAGAATATATTATTTTACCAATGTTAAGGGTGAGATATATTCCTACAAGCGTGCCATTCATTCCTTCAATTAAAAACATAAAGAAAATGTAGTGTGGTCATAATGCACCAGATGCTGCAGAGACAAGAACGGAAATATTCACTTATACTAAATCAGGTGCCCTATTTAGAGAACTTTCAATTAGTTTTGCAAAAGACTGCTTTTTAAAGGATATAAATATTGCAAATACACTATTCTAACAATAAAGTTTAATCACTACTTCAAGTCCCCAAATAAATAGAGCTTAAAAGTCAAAAGATTGAACACATTTATCTGGCTCTTTTGGATCTCTTGTCTTTCCCTACAAATTGTAGGTAATTTATCTGAGGTATACTCTATAACACAGTGATACTGATTAGCAGAACCCTACAAAAACAATCAGGCTCTATTCCTACAATTTAATATTTTAAAATTGCAGAAGACAAATCATCTTTACTTTGGCTCTATGCGTTGACTTGGAAAAAAAAAATTCAAACTTCAGTGGCATTGTTACCCATATGGAATAAGGGTATGTTTACCAGGACCAAAAAAAAAAAAAAAAAAAGATAATAAAATACACAGAAGACAGGATAAGAAGTGAAAGATCAATTCTGCAAACCATTCAAATGTCCCAACTAAATGAAGATGATTCCATATTCAACTTTTTATGGTTTAGTTCTGTCAAGCCACTCAATTCTCATTTATTTTGCTTAATTTAATCCAAGACGAATCTTGTCAGTTAAAAGGGAAAAGTTTCTAATTAGTACAAACAAATATTTTATGATTTTCTCATGTGTTTATCTCATGACTTATTTCAATTTGCATATGTTAGAAAGACCATATGCAAAGAAAGACACTTTGTTTTAATATTATACTTCACATTTCATCATAATGCACTAGCTATACCAACATCAAGTGCTGCTTAAGTCAAAGTAATGTTGTTATATAAATACATGGAAAGTTATTATTTGACATTTCTTTGAAGATGATTTCTTAAACTGTGATGCTTATGCAAGAATGTAATTAATATAAATTTTACCTATTTTCTAAATTACTTGATGGCATAAAAATTCTGTGCAAAGAAACCCAATGTTTTTTAGGCAATATGGTTTTTCTTCATGAAACTTGACAATCATAACAATTGGGTAAGGGACAAGTCTGGAAAGAATATGTCTTAAAAATAGTATTATAATTTACAGTATTGCATTTCTACATGCCAAGATTATCTATAAGTTATTATTCCATTTTTAGCTCAGAGCCATCAACATGTAATCTAGAACTGGACAGAAAGACTGAATAGTTTGTAAAACTGTGAACTCACCAACATTCCAGTTTGGCCATTCAAGAGAGAATTTTAGAAAGACAATATTCTTGCAAATGAGTATTTATTAAAAAACTGAGAACTGGAAAATTTAATTTAAAAGAACTGGGAGGACAGTTAATTCTGTTATTAGTGCCACATTCCTGAATTCTACCTTCAATTCTTACAGACCCAGCTAGGGTTGTGGCTCAGTGCCTAGCACATGTGACACACTGGGTTCCATCCTTAGCACCACATAAAGACAAAATAAAGGTATTGTGTTCACCTACAAAATATATATATATATATATATATATATATATACATATATATATATATATATATATATATATATATATACATATATATATAATATTTTAAAAATGGGACTGATCCTTATTATCTACAAGTTTATTACAATTTATTAGCAACTACCCAAATAAATCTCATATAATTCCTGTTGAGGTAGGAGTAATCTGTGCTGCTTCTGTCTTTCATTTCTACTACATGAGAAAATGTTAACTTTTGTTTGAGCATTCTTCATACAGCTAATCAGGTTTTACCATGAATATATTATATGAATACAACATGATATAAAAAGATATAAGAAGGTCTATGCAAAAAAATAGAACTAACATTTCTGTATTTCAAATGAACTGCCAATAATTCTCAATAGCAATTGTTTGACATGGAATAGGCCAATTCATTGTGAGGTTCCATTTCTCCATATGTGGTCCAACACTTACATGCTTTTTCAGATGACAGCCATGTGTTTAGCTGTATCTCATAGTGGCTTTGACATGTATTTCCCTGAGATGCCAGAAAATGCCAAATAATAGTCTCAATTGCAGGTAAGATTTTCTATCTCTTCTTCAAAAAATATGTTCAGAGGGAGGCCAAGCAAGTATGATATGTTATAGCATAATGGCTCTGGTTTAGCTACTCATCAGGGGCCCTGGTGGCTACTAACAAATCTCTCTCTATCCTTCCTAAGGTAGGGTCTTTATTCTTGGGACCAAAAAACTACTGGAGTTGAAGCCATGGTATCTACTATACACACCACAGTTGGAAGCAGTCATGAAGCCCATCCACTTACATGGGAGCAACTGAACTTTAAACATGGACCCAACACAGCTGTATGAGAGCCTAGAGAGAGAAGTATACTTGGCAGTGATTTTTCAAGATAAATGTATTTTTCACTGAAGGAGGATAGGAGAACCAGCATTTGAAAAGAACAGCACTTTTGCAATAGTACTGTTCTCTTCCTTTATTCAGAGAAGAGAACCAAGCTTGAAAGTCTTAAGATTTTGTACAGTTTTACACCAATGATAAGCATGGTTTCCTTTGGACGTTAGGATTATGTGATTACACAGACATTTTCTTATTTCTGCAATATGTAATCTCCTATTTTAGGAAAATTCTGGGTAAATTGTGACCTTAGCTTATAGTTTATATTTTTTTCTCCTTTTCCTTTCAGCTCACTGTATTTTTAATCACAGAGTTTCCACTGTCATTCACAAATGAACACTTTCACACTGTGCTTTTTTCTCTTATAAATGCTGGTACCCAGGATGCTTTTCCTATTCAGTGTATTCACATTCATCCATCTGCAGGAATTGTGCTGTTTAGATTCCCCCAAGAGGGGAAAAATATTCTCTCCATTGTGTGCACTACTTTGTGGAGCATTTATAATTTTTATAGTCATTATTATTTTATAGGTCTATTTCCACTATTATTCTCTTCAATTCTAGGGCATAGAAAAGCATTTGTCACAGAGAAGTTGTTAGGAGTTGAATTGTGTTCCTTTAATATTTAACTAATATTTTAATGTTAAAGCCCTACGTCCCACATACACCTCAGAATATTGATCGTGTTTGGTGACAGGGCCTTGAAAGAGATGATTAAGTTAATGAGGCAGTTAGAGTGACTCTAAATTCAAGTTCTCTCCACAGAGCACTATAAACTGTCCTTACAGAAGAGGAAATCTGGAAACAGAAAGTGAGACACCAGGGGTGTTTCTGTACCGAAGAAAGACCATATGAGCACGTAGCCAGAGTGGGACCATCTGCAAGTCTAGGAGAGAGGCCTCGGGAGAAACCAAACGGGCTGACAGCTCCATCCTAAAATTCTAGTCTTCAAATCAGAAATAAATTTCTGCTGATGAAGCTACCCAGTTTGTGGCATATTGTTCAAGCCATCTTAGGACACTAAAACAGAAGTCTTTTTGTAAATATTTAGCCCATTAAAATTTTTTTATGCTGTGCATCTCTTTGTATTTTTGCTCCCTTGTTGTTTTTGGTTACTTTTTTTTGTAACTAATAAAAAATCTTGCTTGAAGGGCTAGAGTTTTGGCTCAGTGGTAGAGCATATGCCCAGCACGTGTGAGGCCACGATTTCCATTCTCAGCACCACATTCAAATAAATAAATTAAATAAAGGTCCATCAACATCTAATATTTTTTTGAATCTTGATTGAGAAGAAAGTTTATCTATTAAAAAATAAGCTTACTACCATAAGTATATGTAACAGGAAGAAGCAATCAGAATGACTTTCATAAACACAAAACTTGTCTTGATCAGAATGACATCCAGGAATCTGGGCTATATACATGTTAGTCATATCCATTTTTACCTGCAGTGATTAAAAGACCAATTATAGAGAACAACTATAGGGGTGGAAAGCTTTGTTGGGGGGCTCACAATTTCAGAGGTTTCAATCTATAGCAGGCTCCATTCCTCAGGGCTCAAGGGGAGGCAGAACATCATGGCAGAGATCCTGGCAGAGGGGAGTAGCTCACATCATGGTTAGAAAGCAGAGAGAGAGAGAGAAAGAGAGAGAGAGAGAGAGAGAGAGAGAGAGAGAGAGAGAGACTCCACTTGCCAGATTCAAAATGTGCATAGCAAAGCCACGTCCCCAGTGACCCACATCCTCCTGTAACACCTGCTCACTCTCAGTTTCCACTCAGTTAGTCTCTGTCAGGTGATTAATCCACTGATTGGAATAAGGCTGTCCTAACTCAATCAATTCTCCTCTAAACCCTCTTGCTTTGTCTCATATGTGAGCTTTGAGGGACACTTTACATTGAAACCATAACAATATGTTACCTTAAAATTATTCTATTGATTAAAATATACACATTAATTAACTACTGCCTTGGTCAAAGCAGTGTTGAATATACTAATCTCTTCCTATCCCATAATTAGATGTTATTGCCTGACTTTTACATTTTAAAACTTCAAGTCAACAAAACTATGGAGATCTAGCTTAGAAATTTCCAGGGCCCAGGATAGCATGAATATGCAGGTTCCATGTACAACATGTAGGATGTCAGCAATGGGTCACTGAGCCAAGTGCAAGCCCTTATGAGTGGAAACCCTGTGAAGCTGGCATTGCAGCTTCAGGGGTTGGGGACAGCGACAGAAATCATCTGTGGTTTATCATCAGTGAAAGGCCCATCGCGCTTTTCTGGCAGTCCCTAGCCTGAGGTTGACAGGCACTAATTATCTTGAAAGTACCTTTTCTCAGCCGTGTAATGTACAGCTTATCTCTAAGTAGACTAGAACAAGTTCTCTCTCACAAAGGAATAATCCAGGAACTTAAAGGATCTTCAAATTGCTCATGTTTCTCTCTTCCATAGGCAGTGTGTTGTGAGTGTGTATACAAAGCACTAACATAAACATCAACAACCATGTGTTATATAAATACACAACAAATTAGGTGGCACACAGAAAGCCACAATTGACACGAATTCTTCATTCCTTATAAAAGGAATTATGTTCTGCATTTTTATCTGCTATTGGAATATTCAACAACTTTTTAATTTCAAGTTAGAAAAACATTATGCTAATTTGCATTTTTCATGTAGGAAAATTTTTTTGAAGTATCTCTGCCAAGTAGAAGGCTATGTGTTCCCGAAGTTGTAGGGTTCTGCGCGACACACTGCCAATCACTCAGAAGCTGCTGTAGGATTCAAAACCTTCACAAAGTGCTCAACCAACAAAATCCTTGTTGCTATGATTATATATATATAAAAAAAGAAACAACTTTATAGTACAAAAGAATCAGAAGAAAGAAAGAGGTATTGACTTTTCAGAAATAAATTATGTGGCAGTGCTACTAAAGTTCTCTGAAAGCTGCTAGCTAATAGCAGTTAGAGCTTTTTACCTAACTGCCATGCAATCAAAAGACCCTCAAGCACAGGTACTGATGTAAAGTGGTGTTTTTTTGTTGTTGTTGCTGTTGTCTTTTTTTTTAAATTATATGTAGCACTATACCTAAAATTCATATTTAAAAGCATATTGTGTTGCACATATATAAATACTTAAAATACTAATAATTAGAATACATACAGTCTCCTCTTGTATGCTAAGAAAGAATCACCATACTGGAATCAAATTAGCTTAAGAATACAAGAATTGATTATTTCAATTTAGCTATATCTAGAGATAAGACAGACCTCGAATCTAGCACTGAGGTCTGAATTTGGTTTCCCTGGCCCTTGCCTTCCTCTGCAGTTACTTTGACATGACTGTAGCAGGCTTTCTACCAAGAACAGCAACAGCATAGAGGCCTTTCCTTTACCTTGGGTATGTCCAATTTGGAGCAAGGAAACTTCCTGGAAGCTTCCAGCACAGTTCCTAAATGGAACAGATAAATATGTTGTCCCAAATCAATCAATGGAAAGATAAAGTTCTTTGTATTGGGATATCTATCAGTACACTTATGCTGCAGTTTCTACCCAAAATCATACTAAGGCATCAATTAAGAAAAATATATATATATATATTGCCATCCATCCTGGTTGTTTCAGCTCTGCTTGTGCCATCTCCAGGCTGGGAATAAGGCTGGTGGAACAGGTTCTAGCTGAGAAATGTGAGTGAACAGAGAATAAAAGGGGACTTACCCTGCCTTTTAAGTCAGAAGTGCAAACTTTTCTCCCAAGTTCATTGTCTAAAGCACATCACATGATCAGGACCCACATCAATACAGCAGAGAATGATTCTTCCTCAAAGAAAGAGCCTATGAAAAGGGGCTCCCAGTGGGAAAGGACAATTAATACTTTGACAGGAGTGCAATCTGCCACAGGAAGTCTATACCAAGCCTGTTGTTCCTCACCTTGGGTGTGCCTTTATCAGTTGCTGTTGCTATTTCAGTGCAATCTGGAGGCCAACATGGAATACTATCAGAAGGGAGGACAGAGGGATACTTAGAAGCTATTAGGATAATGTCACAATTCAAGTATTTTGATGAAAACACAGATGGAAAAGATTTTTTTATCTTTTGTCAAGAATGAAAAGTGGGTCTATTTAAATCCACCTATTTTTCAGTTAAGGTTTACACATTTTCTCTAGTTCATCATCTGTGAGTAGAATGCTTGTTTTTTTTTTTTTTTTGTTTTTGTTTTTGTTTAAAGTAGCAATACCATGCATATCTAAGAACTTTCTTGTGGATATCAGTTTCGTATAACTTGTTAACATAGGAAAAAAACTTTAAAAAGAAAAAGAGTGGACTTTTTTTTATCAAAGTTGTATATATTTATTGTATTTTATAAATACATAGAATTTTGTGTTCTATATTCATCACTACGGAGACAGCCCTCTTTAGTATGAAATTATTTTATTTAACCTCTTTTCCTTCATCATTAAATTATTCATCTTTATAAATATGTGTACCATCTAGATAGAAAAAGAAGTAAAATCTTCTTTGATGAAATGGCTTTCATCTAGAAAACCATAAAGCATGTGCATAAAAATGAATGTGAACAAGCATTGAAATTGGCCATGTGTTTATAGAATACAGAAACGCACAGTGTACCTGAACAGAGCTGGCTTAGGCACTGGACTTTGACTTTAAGCCAAGTTCATTGTTTAGAGTGATTGCACGCCAGTTGCCTCATCTCCCAATAAGCATCTTGAGAACTGTTTCAGTGTCCTGTAGTTTTTCTGTTCATTAGAATTAGCCAGGTATAGGATATATACAGCAACAACAACAAAACAAGAGGGATAATTGAAGAAGAGGAGTTTTCCCCAACTGATGCCTCTCGATCATGTCAGCTGCAGTCAACTTACAGTCTCCAGGTATGAAACAGAGTTGGGCTGGATCATAACTGATCTAAGAAATTTCTACCCAATTTTCTGGGCAAGAGTATCTTTCAAGTCTGGTATCAGGTAACAAACTCCAAGAAGTCTCATCTATATTAATTTTTTTTTTCCAAAAATGTCATATTTAATTCTATCTATCATTATAAATTGTAAACTACTTAAGCATGGTGATTATAGGAGTCAACAAATTCTGTTTTATAGGTCATCCCTCTTGCTGGGAAAATTCATAGTAATTAAGACATTTCACTAAGTCTCATAAAAAAAAATTGGACTGGTAAATATGATGATAATGAAAATAAATTTTCTTGCTTGTTCTCTCTCTCCTAAATTTGTTTTCTTTTTCTCTGCATATTTTCTTCCTTGAAAAAATCAACTGTCTTTAGGTTTTCTAACGTAAGCAGTCCATTGTTGGCTTTGGATCCAACATTGAGTTTTTCAGTCTAGAATCTATAGCTTTCAAATACATTTTTTTTATTCATCAGCTTCATATTTTCCTATAATAATTCATAACCCAGATTGAGCTAGGTGTCTGTCTTCTAAACAATGGTGGTTGGGGAGGTGAGGAGGCACTTAGGTAATCTCCTCTCTCTACAGAATAAGGGTGACATAGCTCTAAGGAGAACTTTGGAAGTGCAGTAGGAGGAAATTATCACAATAATTGGTCATTCATTCTACCTTAACAGACTGAGGCTGATGTTAAGGAAGAAAATGACAGGAAATTAATTATTGTACATTCGTTGTACATACGGTGTTTAATGAATTTTATGAGAAAACAAAACAGTAGGTAAAGTGAGGAGGTGAAGCCACTTTTAACCTACACTGTACCAACATCATCAATATGGGTTTCTCATAAATGGTAGCGTTATTTTGTTCTTGTTTTCTTTGTTGATTTTAAGTGACACTATTCATTATAATTCAGATTAAATGAAAAGTAGAAGTTGCTAATATCTTTACTTATAGAAATTATTAATGATGTTATGCAACCATTACCTAGAACACCAAAATTCAGAATAAGGCAGAGAAAATAAAAACAATTTTTTAAATTATTTCACTATTTAGCAAATTCTTTAAAGTAAATAAGAAAGAAAAAAAGCAGGGAGAGATGACTAGGAAGTAATATATATATATATATATATATATATATATATATATATATAGTTCTTTTTGAAGTAGGAAATTGAGAAGAAGGGGGAATTGTAAAAAAAAAAAAGTAGAAACAGAAGAAACACTGATGGTGGAAGTAAAGAATATCATCAAAAACTTAACTTGAAAAATAGTAACTCTTTTTTCCCCTTTTCTTTTCTTTTCTCCTCCCCCCTTTCTTTTTCATCCCACCATTTCTGTCTTCCTTTTCCTTTCCTTTCCTTCATTTTTTACTTCCTGGTCCAAAGGCATCTTTCTTCATTTAAAAAAAAAAAAACCCTCAATTGCAGTGAAGAGAAGGTGGTTGTAAATGCTGGGGTAATGGGAGATCAAACCTACCTTCACAGGTGAGCTTTGGAAGCATTTGCCTCTACTGCTTCTAAAAAGATAGAAAGGCAAATGCATTTCTGAAGTAGACAAGTGAGAGATGAATAACACTCTGGTCACTGGAAACTTTGGAACACACAGTCCCAAGCTAGGGAAGGTCACTCTTGAGATCCTTGAGGACACTGGCATGAGGAAGACAAGGATCCATAGCCAAGGTGGTGGTGTTTGATTTTCTGTTTCCTGCATTAAAATGTGTTCCTTAAGATTAGGGACAACCTTCTGTTACATGAATTGGTACAACACATTGGTATAACATTCATTTTCCAAAACACTGCTGCGATTTAGTTTAGAGTCCCATATTTACTCTAGTAATTATTTATATTTTAAAACTTTGGTATTTTCCATAAGCTTTCTTTGAGAAAATTAATTTGCTGTCATTAGGAAAACAAGACAAAGAGAATTAGCCATGTGCACTAAGATAGTGTTTGCTGTCTATGAAATTCAAAGTTAAATACACACACACCTCAAATAGAAACACTTTCAATCCACTAACTGCATCATGTCGGAAGCTCAGATGATAATTGAATTTCATGGGCTTTAACTTTCTCTTGGATGATGAATATTTCATACTCAGAAATAATAATTATAAAGTAAATGAAATAATTACCTAAGCTGAGCACAAATTGATTTAATTCCCTTTTGGTTTAAATGAACATGCCAGTATACATATAAGCCTTTATAAAAAGAAAATTACTGCTGTGAAAAAGGAATTTTTAAAAATAGAATATTATTGTGATTCAAAACAAGGAAATTATTAGAATAATTTTGAGAAAAAAATTTGACTCAATTTCTATGATATTCTCAAACTTGGAATCTATGTTGAAAGATTTTAAGGTAATAATTTGCATGTGCTTTTAAAGCTTTTCTTATTGATTTTTGTAAAAGTGTACAATCATTAGAGAGAAGTGTAAGACACAAAATAGACTAAGATTTAAACATTTTGAAAGAGGGCAATATTATGTTTTTAAGATGACTTCCTAAGGCACCTTTTCATTTTCTTCATATTCTAAGCTTCATTTCTATATTGAAATGCCTCCTGAACATGTGTCTGTTACTATGCTCTTAGAAACTAGTGTTGCAATATTACCTGCACAAAGTGCTATGCATTTTGTTCTTTTTTATAGACTTACTAAAATGGTGCCTTCAAGATAGCAATTTGCATCCATGCTTTTTCTTTATCATAAACTGTTTCTTCTTCCAACACTTATTAGTACCTAAACAAGTATATGAAACTAGGTGCTCCCTCCTTATCTTATGGCTAGAATGGATATTACCATCATCTGCAATAAACAATGTTAGTAGACCAGAAAATAATCTCTGGAGTGTTTCTCTTTCTTGATTGAATTGAGGATAAGTAGTCAGTCTTCGTCATGGATTCACAGGAGTATGTTTACACATTTGGGTTTTCCTGACATTCTGACTTTAAGTAATAAATAACAAGAGTTAAAGTTATATGATTATATATTTTTACTTCAAGATTGTAAAACAGGTATTTTTTAAGGATTAGCAATCCTTAAAAATCCTCATTGTCTAACTCTAGAATGAAAGCATATATTGAAATGATAATTTTTAAAATTTTAGCAGAATGAAGTAAAAACATATATGCATGTGCATGACTTTACACACACACACACACACACACACACACACACACACACACACAATTACCCAGAACAGTATCTTGACATATAACCAAATGGGTGCTAAAGTTCATCAAAATATTTAACAAAATGTTCATAGGATGTTTGTAATATTCAAAAACTGGGAAGAATAAAATGTCCAGTATCATTAAAATGTGTTGTAAAATAAACATATAATAAAATAATACATGCCAGTGAATATATGAACACTTTTCCATATTAATACATTTTCTGTATTAATTCAGATTAGAATACTCCTTATGGTTAAGATATTCCAATGCTTACCAGATTAGGCTATAGAGTCACAGCAGTGTTAATCAAAATCCTAGCAAGATATTTTATGGATATCAGCAAAGTGATTCTAAAATTTACATGGAAATGTAAAACAATACAATTTTAAAAGATCCAACATGATACCGAAGAAAAGAACAAAGTTGGAAGCCAGGCAATACTTAATTTTAAAACCTTCCACAAAATTATAGTGATGAAAAAAGTATTGAGGTTATGTTGCCTAGAGATTATGTTTCATAGTGAGGTTGGCAATTCATGAACTAAGTTTGGGTAGCTTGAGGTTAAGCAAGAGTGCATAAGTTGCCTTGTAGTAGAATATTTCCTTGCATTTAATATAGATACAAACTTTATAAATTCTCAATTTAGCATATTGCACACAGCAACTTTATTTATTTTAACTTTATTTAACCACCAACTCCTCGTTATGTCATGGGATGCTCTGTGGAATCCACCTGAGAAGCAACAATACAAGACACAACACCCTTACAGGAGAAGTAAAAGCCTATTGAACATTCATCCCTTTTTTTTTTTCCTTTTAAAACTCCCAATAATACCATTTAGCATGTTGCTTAAATTCCCTGTTATGAATACTCCAATTGTTATCCAATTGTGCACCCTTTCTTGGATGTCATTTCATAATGATTTTCTAAAGCATATCTAGTAATTTAATGCCTCTGTATATTAACAAGTTATAAAATAATTTTTTCAGTATTACAAAATCTCAATCTGTTCAAAAATGTTGATTTATAAAAAAATAATGTGATGTCATTAAATGCCTTAGAATTTATTCTAGCCCAGATTGTATAGAATACAATGTCTCCATTATTTAAATGTTTAGCTGTGTTAGCCTGTCATCCTGGAATAGATGAACATTAGACCTTTGCCTTTTAAACCTTCATAACAAAAATGACTTTAATGCCATATTCTTTCCTCTAAAAAGGTAAAACTTGCACCATCTTAATATATCTTTTCTGCAGTTATTTTGTTTGGCAGGAAATGAGCTCACATTTCCCTGTGCTGAAAAAAGCAATTTGTGCATCATATACAGTTTGAGAAAAGCAGCACCATATTTCAAAAGATAAATCATTTGACATTGTTAAGCTGAATGAATAAGAAAGCATGGATTGAGAATAGATTAGATGATTGCATTATAAAGACATCAAAGTAAACCCATCTGAAGGGTGTGCTGTGAATGGACTAAAATTTGAAGATATTTCATTGCTACCTAAGTCTATAGGAATCTAATGAAGAAATGCTGATTTCTATTATAGACTTTCTTGAAGACTGAGAATTAATGTGGGACCCATTCTAGAAAATCTATTATATTTTTTGTCCTCCTTGTATATGGAATAATGTGCTCAACTAAACAATTCAATCAGGAGGATCTGTTTTAAAATCTTCTCACCTTATCTATTAAGTGACTAAATAGAAAAAAAAATCACTATTATTAGGTATTATGTTAGTTTCCTGCTGTCATAAATTAACACAAACTGGTTGACTTAGAACACAAGAAAGTGTATTTTCTCACATTTCTGAAGGCCAGAATCTGAAATCAAGGTGTCATTTGGGGCGAGCTCCCTCTGCAGGTGCTGGGAGGTACCTGTCCCAGGCCCCTCTCTCAGCTCTGACAGTCCCATGGCCTATAGCAGCATAGCTCCAATCTTTGCATGAAGTTTTCCTTGTAGGCAGATATCTGTCCCTGTGTCCAAATGTTCCACATTGTAAAAGGAACCTGTTATGTTATTTTCCATTACAACTCTCGCCAATTACTTCATCTTTAACTGCATTGTATCTGTTAAGACTTGTGTCCAAATAACATCACACTCTGGGATCTCTCAGTTGGTACTCCAATAACATCACACTCTGGGATCTCTCAGTTGGTACTCCAATATATGGTTTTATTTTATTTTTTTTTGGGGGGTAGGGGGCGTAATTCAATCAACTCTAACAAATATTGTTTTCAACTTCTAGTTATAACAGTGAAAGTGGCCAAAAATTTCATGCAATAATAATTAAGTTTGTTCTAGTTCTTAATTGAAAATTCGAAGAAGTCACCAAAGACTGTAACACATTTTTTTTTTTTAATGAACTCTCTAATACTTCTACTACTCAGAATTTTTTAGGATGGTTGCTCACGGCTTCTGAAAGTACAGTAAACACTGCTTTAAGGAAGTAAAAAGATGAAGAGACCTTCAGCATCTTTTTATTAGGAATGAATAGGCCATCTCAGATCCCCCCACAACCCCCACCAACTGGTTTCCCAGCATAATTCCTCTAGAGTCCAGTGACCAGGGGCTGTAGATAATGCAAAGTGATTAGGAAGCATGAGTTATCCTCTGCTTTTGAGCAAACTGATTTCTTCTTAAAATATCAAGTTTCTGCTAGAAAGAAAGAATGAATGATGTCCACAGTGGGTCTTAAACTCAGAGTATTCATCATGCCTACAGTGAAATAGTTGTAACCATGAGAATTTGATGGAATCTGGAAAAATTGGTAATCCTTTTTTTTGGTGCTTACACCTGTAAATTTATCAAAAATGGGATTTAAGAAGAAGATGAAAAAAAGTATATATTGAGAATTTGAGAGGGTCATCCTTATATATGAATAGATCATATTTTGATAGAGCAATTAATTTATCTCTGTTAATTTATCAAGACATATTTTAAGTTATATTGATTTTTACAAAATGTTCACAGGCAAGAAGCATCATACTTTTTCATAAGCATATTGTTATAATAAATTCAATTTTGTTTTCTCTTAATGCATTGAAGCACAACTCATTTCTTTTTAATATACAGGAAATACACTTGTTTACATATTACACAAAGAAACAAAATGTTCTCAGCAAAAATAATTTTGATTTAATATTTAATAGGACTCATGAAAATTTTGATCATTCTTTTTTACTACTCTTGCTTAATAATAGGGGAAATTTTATTTTATAAAAGTTTGTTCATATGATTTCATGTAGAACAAAATTATTGCATTAACATTTCTGTATATCACATCAGTTTTTTTCATTGTAGTGTATTTTCCTGCACTGGTGATAAAATATATTTATGCTAACTTTTTGTCAGGATAGAAGTGAAGGAAAAAAAAACATGCTGGTAAACTTGAAACAAAACAAAACTGTCAGATGACTTTATGCCAAATAGCAAATAGAAAAGAATCCCTTCAGAGTAGACAGAAGTAAAAATAAATGGCATTAAAGTTAAACACTATAGCTGGAAAGAGAACTTAATGAAAACAGTGAATCAAAAATAAGTTGTCTTGAGGGTAGTAAAATGTCTGAAATAACTTAAGGCTTGTAACTTTGGCTTATATTATTTCACATACATCATATAAATGGTACTTCCTGTTCTAAGAAGAACAGTAAGTAATACTTACAAAAAATAATATTTTTCAACAAAGACAATGTCTGGCTACAATCAAACATAACGTATCTCCATGGTTCAGCAATTCAATAGAATTGATTGCAAATAATTTGAAGCAAGTTGTACCAGACAGAATAATTCACAACTAGAAAGAATTTTCACAAAATGCTTCTAGAAACATAAATTTAACAAAGTACAATAAAATATTCACCAAAATTTTAACTATAAAAATCATAAATTTGAAGTAAACTCTTTTATGACATTTGACACATCATCAATCTTCCATAATTTTTTTTCATTTACAAAAATGCAATGTTCTATTCAAGCAGCTAAAACCGACATCATTATTTGAGCTGAAAGAAATGTACCCCTGTAAAACATGGAAGTTTTTTCTCCAAATATGACACTTACTCTTAACATTCATTTTCATTTTGAGTAAAGAAATAGATGATATTCATAGAAGATTATAAACCAACTTTGCTCAAAAGAGACATGTATTAAATAATTCTGAAGTAAAACATATGCATAGTTAGCTTATTGATAGTTTATTGAAAAGTAACAACTTCAGTATCATAAAAATGCATTTTGCAAAAAAGCATCTTTTATTCTGTTTTGAATGACTCATTCATGCCAATTTAAATTCAGTGGAATTTTCATTGTGTTTCTTATTCAGACTTACTCCAGTCTAGCTTAGAACTCCAAATTTTAGATCCAGTTCAGAGTTTGCTTACTCCAGTTTTCACAGCCCCACCATGGTTGGAATAGAGAAAGGGACCCTTACCTGTCTCTGAGACACCAACTCAATGCAGATCCTCTGGTGTGGGTCAGAAAGGAGTAAAAGGAAATGTCAAGATCCTCTTATACTGAAAAATATTCAAACTCAAAAGTGAAGTCAACTTAAAATTCTGGACTACCATTCCACAAAGCAGCCCCAAATTTCAAAAAGGGGATGTCCCTGTGATCAATCTTTTTTAGGAATTTACCTGAAAATACTCCCTGATCAATTCCTATGTATAGAACCATGTTTGATATGATGAGTATGGGACACTATGATCTACATTTCACATTTTTATAGCCCTCTAATTGTTATGCTGTGTTACTTTTAATACCATCTAACATTGGTTCTCACACAGTGATATGATACTTAAAACCACTACATGGGACATTTAGAATACTTTTCCACATCATTTCATGGATAATTCCACGTTATATATTTCGTTGTCTCTGCTTCTTATTTTCTACTCTTCTTAAGGACGTCATTTAGTACATCCTTCCCTTGTCCCTGGGGTAGTTGGTGTGGGGGCAGAACTTTGCCAGAGTCCTTCTTCCAACATATCCTCTGGTGTATGGCAGAGAGGGGTCAAAGGAAGGCACAGATCTTCTTATGTAGCCCGTCATAGGTCAACTGCATCTCAACCATGATACACCAGAGATTTTACAAATATTTCATTTTCTTCAAAAAAGTTTCAAGAGTCTGATGAGGTACCTCAGGGACAGAACACTTAGCTAGGGTGTGTGAGGCCTTGAGTTCAAGGCAAACAAACGAAAGAGAGAATATACACAACCAATCTCTAAATTCTTTTCTCTGGAAAATTTTTGGGGATTCTTAACTCAGAAGGGTCTCTAGATAGTAGGTTTATCCATAAACTATTTCTCATTGTTGCTATTTTGAGCTCATGCCTTTACACATAGTTGGCCAGAACTAATATATTTAGAAATAATTTCTTGAGATACCTAAAAAATAGGTTTACTCTTTTTTTTTCATTTTTATTGGTGCATTATAATGTTGCATAATGGAGGTGTTCATTATTACATATTTGTACACACATGCGATATAACAATAGATTTTGGTCAATATCATTCACCAGTATTTCCCATTTTTCCTGTTCTTCCTGGAATCCCTCTGATTTTTATGAAATCCCTTTCCCTTTCTTTTTCATTTTGTCAATAGCTTCCAGATATGAGAGGAAACATAAGACCCTTGACCTTCTACGTTTGACTTATTTCACTTAACATGATGATCTCTACTTTCATAGATTTTCCTGCAAAGATATAATTTCATTCTTCATCATTGGTGAGTAAAACTCCCTTGTGAATATATACCATGCTTTCTAAAATTCATTTATCCATTGATGAACATCTAGGTTGCTTCCATAGTTTGGCTGTTGTGAATTGTATTGTAATAAACATTGGTAGGCATATATCACCAGTGTATTGATTTTATTAACAGAATAATTTTTGTTGTAAAGTATTTAAATAATATTTTAGAGCTAAATTTTGATACAAGCAATTCATAATAGGAAGGAGTTCCAGAATATGGGACAAATAGACCTTAATTCAAATTCTGATTCTGGAAATTTTATAATACATGGTCAAAATAAGACCATTCTAACCATCACATATTATAACTTTAAAAGTGAATACTATCTTATACAGTGGGTATGACAAATTAATTTAGATTTTACACATGATCTGACAAAAACTTAACCAATAAAAGAGACATGTTATGAAGTTAAAGTATTTAAAGTTATTATTGAAATTTGTTAGTTAAGAAAGCTTGAGAATTTTAAGAAAATTAAAAAAAACTTTCATAAGATTCTAATATGAGAGTTCAACATCAGAGTTTGTACTCAGAAAGTAAGATTTATCAACTGTAGTAGACAAAATTATTATCTCCTTAAATTACTATAAAATGGTTTTTTAATTAAAGTAGGGATTTTTTTCAAGCAAATAATCAATTATACAAACACGATTTTTCAAAATTGACTGCTTTCTCAATTGGTTTATAATAACATAACTTAGGTATCTATGTATAAGGGCCACATTCCAAGTCTAATTCAAGGAAAACATCTGCAAAATTCAACCCTTTAGATTTCCTTGACAGGTATCAGAAATGATGCTAAGCATTTTATGTGTTGGCTCCATGGGTTTTGCAGTTAGAATGCCAGGGCTTAAATATACTCTAGGGAGTCCAGCTAATTGGTAGACCTTATTATTACTTTTTGTTCACTGGCTGATTGCAACTTTTTCATCAGGTGAGGTACACAATTATGGTGATTTACACAAACTGTATTTTTTTTAAAAAGGCACCCTCAATATATCATTTAGTTTTATTAAATATCAACACATTGTTAAAAAGGCAGATATCCCAATAGCTTTAATAAAAATCAACTTAATTTCAGTTTGTTTGAATAAAGCTTCTAGAATAAATGAGCAATTAAATTATTTAAGTAGGAGGAGGACACCAACACGCTGTAGACCCCAGGCAATGTTTTGCTTAAATGTTTTAGTATTCATGTAAATATGTATTATTATTTAGAATATTAGCATCTGAACTAACTAATGACTTTTTATTGAAACCAAGTTTCCAATTTAATGTGAAGTTTCCCCATATGAATATACCCTAGACTCTATTCCTCTTCACCAAATGTGAAATAATTGTCTCATTATAACATTTCACAGAAATATTTTAAGGTTCTAGCACATAAAGTATGTCATTTCAGTGTGACAATATCATAATTATATAAAGAAAATATTTAAAAATCTCTTCTTGCAACTTGAGCTCTAAAGATTAATAAACAGAGTGTTTCATATTAACATAGTATTAGAATATTACATCACCTCCTAACTTGATACTTAGTTGTATTTGTATAAAGAACACACAAGTATTCCATATTATATGATTTCTCAAATGGAAATAATTGAACTAAGTATGATTATTTGATATCACTAGTTTTTTAGATTTTTTTGCTCAAAATAGCTTTTAATATAACTTTACAATAGTTATATTAATTGGATTAATTCAAATAATAGTTTCCAATTAAATTAACAGAGGCAGCAAAGCAAACACCAGATCTGTTTTTTAATTCATGTCATAGAAATGTTAATTTATACTTTAGACAAAAGAAAGTATCAATAAACAAGAGACATATCAATAAATAGCAATTACTTCTCATTTGAAAAGCATGAAAGCATTTGTACCTGGGTAAAACTGTATTTCAATTTGTAATATCGAAATAATATAATAATCCATTATTATATTAATAATAAAATATAGTAATAATAATATATAATAATATACAGTAATAATAATATATAGTAATAATGTCATTTCTGTGACATGGTGCATAAATATTTGGAAAATCTTGATCTTAGAACCCATGAACTGATGCAATTTAAAAATTTTAAATGTTAGATGAAACATCAAGACTTGTTAAAAATAGCTTCACATTCTATTTATTCATTTAATTTTTAGTACTATAAGTTAATACAAATGCACTAAACAACAAATGTGGTTATAGCAGACAATGTAATGAATGTTTATAGTCACTATCTGCTTATCCAAATTCACTGCTGTGTAAGTTGGTGAATAAAAAATCTGTTGAGGTACTAAAGTACCTTCCTTCATGATACCTCTTTTCATCTTGATATTTATTAGCATATTCCAAGTATTTGATGTTCATAAATATTAACAAAATTTTTTGCACTTTTGAAATTCTTACAGTGAAATTCATTGACCTAGACACACTTCTCAAGATATTCCTTTTGTAGACTTTAACATAGAATTTAACATAGATGAGGTTTAAATATACCTCTTGTAAAACAATTTTGCTGAAAAATATTAACTATATAATTAAATATACAAAAACTGATTTTAGAATAGCACAAATAATTTCTTACCTGTTTTTCATAATTCACTAGTAACATCCTGGTGGTCCCGGCAGCTATGAGTTCAGTCACCTCCCGGCTATCATGTCTGTATTGCACTTTGTCCAACAGCAGCTCCGGTATGTATTCAGGAAGGGGTTTACATCTGAGGAAGGGATGGTGGGTCTTAGCTAGAAAGGGATTCTATTTCTACAATCCCTAATATGTTGATCAAAACAACTATTATGAACTTTTAAAGAAAGAGAGATAAGTTGTTAAAAATGTAGTATTTTTATTCCAAAATAAAAATTTACATGACTACATTTTTTATAAAATTGTTTACTCCATATAATTTATATTTTGTGAGTGGAAATTATTGCATATTAATCCTTTTACATGTTTCCTATACTGATGTGACAGAGAATAAGAAATCCCCACAACCATTCTTCATCTTGTTGATTACTTTGTAATATTCACTCTTTACATAGTCTCCTTAAAGTATTTAAATTTACTAATTCCAAATCTTTATTGATCACTTTATATTTAAACTGAAGTTAATATTTTTTTCTCTAACATTTGACAAAGACTATTGCTTTCAAAATAAGTTGTAACAAATAATTGGTTATTGAATACCTGTATTGGATTTTTGGTAAGCATTTAAAAATATAATAAAATCTAAGAGAATCTATTATCCGTGAAAGGATAATTTTAAGCTATGTTGGAGTTGATTTTACTAAAAAGAAAAAAAATAAAGTGCATTGGTTTTGATAAGGGTTTATGAATATTTATTGTCACTTCAGATAGCGCAATATGTATGTAGGCAAACATGCATATCTGTGCACACATATACACAAATATGTGCACATACCACATTCATTTGTGTATTTTTGTGAGGGTGTGTTTGTGTAAGGGCAGAGATAACACAAATTTTGTTTTCTTTCTACAGGTAGCAATAATTTTGTTTAAAAAGTGATTGTTGAAGTCATCCACCAAGAAAAATAGAGAATCTTGACCACCAGACAAGAGAAACCATGACAAGTAGAGAGATAACTGTAAACATAATATCCAAGAGATCAAAATGGATTTTACCATTAATTAAAGTGGTTTTAAAAAAAGAAACAGGAGAGAAAAAAAGAAAGATGCAGCAAGGAAGAAATTGGATGTTTAAAAAAAAATGAGCAGAAAACTGTTTATGATCTTGAGTCATCTTGTGTGGCATGGTGCTGAAGTCCCTCTAACTTCTCCCAGCCCTCTTTCTTTGATGTTTTTTTTTTTTTTTTTTTTTTTTTTTTAACCTGTGGAACTTAATTGCAGAGGGAGGCGTTCCCCCGATCTGACTGGGGAAATGTCTTCCAAAGGAAATTCTTCTAGTTTAACACCTTCTAACCCTTGGGAACTCATCAATAACCAAGAAATATTAACCACTGAAGAAGAGAACAGGTAAAAGCTGCCATCCTGTCCAGGCAGACTTTGCATCTATCTTTCTGAAGACAAATCCTAGAAACCCCCTGGGATATACTTGCACTATAAGACAGCTTCTGCTCCCAGAGCAGTTCTGCCTCTTGTCTCCCCAGGGCCCAGGGCAACATTGTCACAGAGATTGCTTATGCTTTGGGTCCAGTAACTTCCCCTACAGCCATTTCATTTCTCATGCCTTTACATGGCTCACACTCTTATTCCCCTTTCCTCTATGAAGAAACTTATATACTTAAGTTTCTGAAGCCTGTTTGTCTACCCAGTAGTCATTCCCCCTCTGATGAGTCTGTGCTTATGCACGTTAAGGAATTTTATGCATTTTTCTCCTGTTAATCTGTTATGAACTTATTCTTCAGATTGGAATTTACAGAGGATGAGGGAAATTCCCCTTGTCTCTGAAAAAGGAAAGTAGGTGTTGATTTTTCAAATATAAGAAGGAGCCCTCTATACATTTAACTCTGAGCTCTTAAATTATCTTCTTTACACTTTGCATCATGAAGGCAGATAGCATCCTGGACATGTCCATGAATACATCAAAAGCACCTGGGAGGAAGATGTTTTATTCCTAGGTTCATGGCCTATGCACCCTCTTTTATTACCTATGAGGATGAGATATATACTCTATACTCATTTTTAAAAAGTCCAGTTCACTGTCATTGCCTTTGTCATTTATAAGTGTCAAAGATCAGATGTTTATGAGATTTATTTTGTAAAAATAGGCACAGAGTTCTGTGTAATTAATTTTTTAATGATGTATTTTTAAAAAAAAAAAAACAACCATACAAAGACTTGGTTTTTCTTTTATCTGTATGACAAGGATAATCATTTCTAACCAATTCTCTGCACAAGATTTTTGAGAAGTCCCATCAGATTTTTTAATGTAAAAGCTATATATGCATAAGCAGTTTATAATGGAACATGCCCTTAATTATTGTTTTAATTTTATAGTCTGGAGGATCCCTTCTCTACTTGCCCACCCCATCAATATGGCAGAATATGGAATAAAGAAAAAAATTGAACAATATTCCCAAGAGGAAAGTTGAGAACCACTTACACCTCACAGAGGTCAGAAACGTGGAGTTGTTTAGGAATTAAATTCCATAAATATTTCTGTGCACAATTTTGATCAAGTTTGCTGCTTCATAAAGGGCAATGTCAAAGCCAAGGCACTGGTGTGATTCATATTTATTCTGCATTTCTAGTTGGATTCTAGTTTTTTAAATCATGTGTTGGTTTGTTTTCCCTCAAGGAAAGCTAATTTTTATTCCTTAGAAAGGCATGTTTGCCTCTTTAGGCAACTACAAAGAAAGGTCTATCAAAAGTTAAGAGGATCTAAGAGGCATTTGCATCGCCTCCTTTATCTTCATGATGATACTTCAATCACTGTCTCCATCAGTCTAGAGTGACCAAACATAAGACCAGAACATGGTCTCCTATAGTTTCTAGCCAACACCCAAGAAGTGAACTCAAAAGAACAGAGTGGGAGAGGTCCTGGTCAGAGGAGGAGGAAGGTCACCCAGGACCTGCTGACAAAGACTAAGCCCAGAATGCAGCCTTCCTTCTGGCTCTGTGCACCGCCTCTTCCTCCTGATAAAGGCCCTCCTTGTGCCTGAGCTCCCTAAGATGGGTTTGAGGGGGATGATAACTCTCTTCTCATCTTCTCAGGGTGCCAGGCTTGAATAAATCTGTTTTCTTTCCCACCAGCTTTCATTTCCTGAGTATTGGCTTGTGAGCAGAAAGCCAAATTGTTGTAACAACTCTTTAGGTATTACGACATTTCATCTTCAACAGAAAGAATTCTTCTGTCCATTATAAAATACTCAGTCTGTCAATGTAAAGAGCTATGCAAATGAGGCTCCTCAAAGACTAAGGAAGTTAGAAAATCGTGTATTTATGTTATAGTATTTTATATAATTAAATATCTCTAGGACATCACTTATATTTAACAACAAGTCTCTTATCCGTAGTAAATACAGAGTATAAGAACTATACTAATATTTAAGAATAGTACATTAACCTAATATTATATTACCAGGTTTCTAATAGAACTCTTCAAGGGATTTTGTGTGTGTGTGTATGTGTGTGTGTGTGTGTGTGTGTGTGTGTGTGTGTGTGAGATAACGAACTAACTGAAGAAGATTCAAGTGTATTGAAAGTCATGTTTATATTTATTTCCACCAGGTAGTTTAAAAGAATTTTCTTAATAACATCAAACTCTATAAACAATATTGCAAATATCATGTAATAGAACAAATAATTGAGAAAATACAGAAAAGTAAGAAGTATGCCAATCCTTGAGGGCAGGGGAAAGATTGTTTTAAAAGAGAAAATTAGTGCTCCATCTGGTGTGTGAGGGTCAAAGATTTGCTCTCAAGATGTAGGCCCTCTATTCAACTTACAGATTGATTTTTTTTTTTTTCTGAGAAGAAACTTTTTAGTTTGAGTCCATCCCATTTATTAATTCTTAATTTTAATTCTTGTGCCAAAGAAGTCTTATTAAGGAATCTGGGGATAGATGAATGGATTAAAAAATGGAGCATATATACACAATGAAATATTACTCAGCAATAAAAGAGAGTTAAATCATGGCAGGTAAGTGGATGGAGTTAGAGAAGAAAATGCT
Organism: Callospermophilus lateralis; assembly: GCF_048772815.1. Classification (NCBI taxonomy): domain Eukaryota; kingdom Metazoa; phylum Chordata; class Mammalia; order Rodentia; family Sciuridae; genus Callospermophilus; species Callospermophilus lateralis. The sequence goes on along the minus strand of NC_135312.1, from coordinate 127,459,241 downwards.
AAGTGAAGTTAGCTAGTCCCCAAACTCCAAATACCGGATATTTTCTCTGATATAAGGAGGCTGATTTATAGTGGAATAGGGATGGGGACCATGGAAAGAATAGACAAACTCTAAATAGGGCAGAGGGGTGGGAGGGAAAGGGAGTGGGCATGGGGTTAAAAATGTGATGGTGGAATGTGATGGACATTATTATCCAAAGTACAGGTATGAAGACACAAATTGGTGTGAGTATACTTTGTATACAACCAGAGATATGAAAAATTGTGCTCTATATGCATAATAAGAATTGTAATGCACTCTGTTGTCATACATAAATAAAAAAATTATTTAAAAAAAGAGAAAATTAGACCCTCCCCCACAATATTTTCAACCCAACTCATAACAGAAGCCATGATGGGCAGTTGTGTAGAAGACTGACAGGGATTATAGACCTGGCAGGGAGAGACTGGATGCTTGAAGTAGATCAGCCTTGTTTAGACCAGGAATCACTGTTTTATTCAGTGCATGCTTTATGCAAAACCTTTTCTAATTCCCAGTGGGGTGCTGCATGCCTCTAGTCCCAGCTACTCAGAAAGCTGAGAATGGGATGGAAAGAGATGGGCCAAAAGTAAGACCCTGCCTCAAACAGATAACAAATAAATAAACACTTGTGTTTTCTAAATACATGTATTAAATTATGAAATTCACTGCATTTTCATATGTAACTACCATTATTGTTTTCATTATAAAATTTATGGAACTGAGGAATAGAGAGGTAAAATAATTTGTCTATTGATAGAAACTGAGCTAAATATATTAAAGGAAATAACATAAATTAAATTAATTAAAATAGGATTCTGTCTTCTAATTTACCTTGGTTGTTTATAAATATAATTTTTATTACTGAATAATTGCAATAAAAAATAAATGAAAAAACTCATAAATATATGGTTATAATTTTCAATGATTCATGTGATATATGCTAAGAATATTTAATTTTATTTGAAAGTTCTTTATTATAAAGAACAGTGTTTTTTTTTTTTTCTGGATTCTAAGGTCATAGAGAATTTTATTCCATATTGGAGTGATATAAATTAATACTATATTTTAGATTTTTTGTTAAATCTGAGTATCTATCCAAGGAGTTTATGAAGATAAGATCTTTTCATGGACAGTGGGAGGGAGGCAATCTAACAATAACATAAGACTCATTTGGCCTATTTTAAAACTCCAGCAGATTATTGAGACACCCACTCCATCCCCAGTGCTGTAAATATGATCACTCTGAGAGTTTTTTTTTTTTTTTTTCCAAACCAAATATTCTGTGATTTATATACTATTCTGGGGCTTCTTGACTTCAGGGTGTGATTGCAAGTTAATGCATCATATGATAGAAACTTGCCATAATGTAGTGATTATAAATCTTTTGGATTTCTGTTCATAAATAAAGATTTATGAGCAAGACTTACATTTTTCTTTTCTTTCATGTATAAATTAGCCTTAGGATTTTATGAATAATTCAAATGAAAAATATCATCTTTCAAAGATATGGTAAATAGGAAAGTTGTGTGCAACTTTGCGTAAGTGGGTCTCTGTGTACCAAAATAAAACAGACTCTAACATATACAAATTAGGAAGCCTTAATTTAATGTTATCTGAATTTCTGGATATTTGTTTTCAATTTTGTACAGTACACCTTGTGGTCTTTTAAGCAATCCTATAAAGTACTAAAACATGTGAAATAAGCTCAATTTTAAACTATTGAAATAATGATTCATGTGATGCATATCTTTTCACAGGCATTTTACAATTTAAAAAGTTTAAGTACATTTTTAAAATGATATTTTCATTTTAAATAACACTGCATTGTTTGAGTTATTGATTCACAATGCTTCCAATTCTTCTGAAATAGAATATTTAGGATTGCCAAGATTTGAGAATTTATCCCATCATTTTAATATTCTCCTTAAAATGTGTTTGACTTGAAAGTTAGACTAGATCTGGAATAACTTTAATAGATTTATATAATGTAATAAAGTCCCTATCTTTGGCAAACAGATTAATATACTTTCCAAAATTCTCTCTACATATATCAAATGTTTTAATCCATGAATTCAGACATTTTAGCAGAAGATTAAAAATATTAAAGCATATTCCCCATTGTAATTTAATATTTGATTTGTCTAATAAATATCAATAAATACCAATAAATCTTTTTAAAGGAAATAAAACTTTTTAAAGGAAATTTTACAAAATGTTAAAAATAGTACGATTTAGGAAAATTCTATTACAACCAATTTTTGAGAGAGCATACCATGTAGACAATGAGCCAGGATTTTTTTTGTCCTTCAGAAAATCTTTAATTGGGGTACTGAGAAAATTTTGAAGCTCCCTTTCTTCATCTGTAAAGGGTAAATAACAATGATATGCATCTTATTGTGCTGATGGGAGAACAAAGTGAGACATGAAATTGTTTTCCATGATGGCCCCAAATAATTACCAATTTATTAAATATTAAAAACATATGCTTTGATAGTATTCTCCTTTTTCTGAAAAAATTTTCCAAGGTACACTTAATAACTCTTGGCAAAAAAATAAATAATTCAATTTACATCCCTGAACATGTTCTATTGCTATTAATAAAGGTTATAATTAGAATAATAATTGCATGATGGTGATATTTGACGTTTCTTAAACAATTGCTGTGGAAAAGTCATATTACCTGCCACATTGCTCTGAATAGTTAGTTGACATTTGCAGCAGGTTGTATTAGCGTCCATATTTCATGTGAGAAGAAGAGAATTTTTAAAATAATACAGCAAAAGACAGAGGAATTTGAATGGGAAACTGTGGAAGAACTCCCCTTGCAACCGGTTTTAACAACTATGCTAAATTGCTTTTGCTCATTAGTGATACAGGTGACACAGAAAAACACATTCACAGAAGTGCAGAAATGGAAATAATTATACAACAGATTGAGAAAGAGCAGAACATTTCTCGTTTGTGTCTTTCACAATTACCTGCAGGACTCGTTTCCTTTTCTCTCAATCTTTTCAGCTCCCATCCATAGCAGACACCTGTGAGGCTGGTAGATCTTGATATGCAGCTTGGGCTAATTTCTAATTTGTGTGGTATAGAGATGCATAGTATGGCTGATGTCAAAGTGCCGAGAGTTGAAACTTGAAACAACTTGCAAAATTCCAGAAAACATAATTCCAAGGATTTAATACAAACCAATGATAAATTGTTACTGCATTGCTGTCCTTTACTTTCCACTAAAACTGTTACTATCTACTAACTTATATGATAATGACTTTAAAAAGATCTTATCTTCACACCTTGCACTAGTCTATAATGTATATTCCATGAAATGCTCAAAAGAGAGACTTATTGGCCCTATGGAGTAAAGGTAAGCATTTCTAAGATTAAAAATAGAGACTTGCCCTGTTTTTTGGCCACTCTATACTTAGTATCTAGAAAATGACATAGCATATAGTGAACAATTGATAAGCATTTCTTCAATTAAAAAAAGAAGAAGAAATGGTCAATTGTTTTAAAATTATTACATAAAAATTATCACATATCCTAATTTTCTCCTCAAATGTCTACCTGAAGTTACAGTGCCCTCATTATTTCATTCAAGGTCATATGAGTCTCAATATTTATACTTACTAACATAATTCATTACAAAAACATTAAGGCAGATACCATTTTTGAGGTTTATAAGTAGAATCCTGAAAAGTCACAATTTAATATAGTCAATCAATATTAAACAATTCTGCATCCCTTTGACAATGCACAATAATTATTCTAATAATATATTTTAGTTTTATTTATAGCATGTAGGTATGTTTATATGTTGCAAAAACTACTCAAGACACATTAGTAAATTAGAATATCTGATAAATTGGTCATGACTTACATTAATGTATTGACTCATCATTTTAGTTGTGACAAGATTTATTATTAGATACGTTTGTTTAAAGTTAAAATGTATAAGTTTGTTAATTTAAATTTATACAGAAGATCATGAGAAACTATTTTAGAGATTTATACTCAATAAGCTAAAAAATCTTGAAGATATTGACAAATTGTTAAAGATATATGACCAATCCAAGTTGAACCATGATGATATAGAAAACCTAAACAAATCAATATTAAGTAATAAAATTGAAGCAGCTATCAAAAGACTTTCTACAAGAAAAATCCAGGACCAGACAGATTCTCAGCTAAGTTCTAACCAGACCTTACAACTTCTTACCAATCCTCCTCAAACTATTCCATGAAATAGAAAAGGAAGGATTACTGTCAAATTCATTTTACAAAACCAGTATCACCCTGCTACCAAAAGCAAAGATCCATAATTAAAAGAACAGTTCAGGGTAATATCCTTTATGAACATAGAAGCAGAAAATATTAATAAAATATTCACAAACTGCATGTAAAAGCATATTAAAAAGATAGTACACCATGATCAAGAGGGTTTCATTCCAGTGATGCTAGGTTGGTTCAATATATGGAAATCAATAAATGTAGTTCAATGCATAAATAAATTTAAGGACAAGAATCATTTCAATATATGCAGAAAAAGAATTTGAAAGCATAGCACCCTTTCATGTTTAAGACACTAGAGAAACTAGGTATAGATGGAACTTATATAAAAATTGTGAAGCTATATACAACAAAATCAAGGCCAAATCACACTAAATGGAGAAAAACTGAAAGCATTTCATCTAAAACAGGATTATGACAAGGATGCCCATTCTTACTAATCCTAGTAAACATAGTCCTCGAAATTCCAGTCAGAGGAATCAGGCAGGAGAAGGAAATTGAAGGATATAAATAGGAAAAGAAGAGCTCAAAGTATCTCTATTTCCTGATGTCATGATCCTATATTTAGAAGACCGAAAAACTCTACTGAAGACTTCTAGAGCCCATAAACAATTTTAGTATAGTAGCAGGACACAAAGTGAACACATACAGATCAATGACTTTCTTATACTCCAAAAATGCATCTGCTGAATAAGAAATTAGGAAAACTATCACATTCACAATAACCTAAAACAAAACAAACAAACAAACAAAAAAAGAAAGAAAGGAAAAGAAAAAAAAACACCTAGGGAATTAATCCAAGGAAAGATGTGAAAGATGTTGACAATGAAAACTACAGAACATTGAAGAAAAGAAGTTGAAGAAGACCTTAGCAGAGGAAATGATCTCTCATCTCCTTGAACTGGCAGAGTCAATATTATTAAAATGGCAATAATACCAAAAGCATTTTACAAAGGCAATACAGTCCCCATCCAATTACCAACAAGATTCTACACAGAAGGAGAAAAAGCAATTCTAAAATTCATTTGGAAATACAAGAGACCTAAAAATGCCAAAGCAATGATTCACTGAGCTAAAAGAGTGATACTGGAGGCATCACAATACCAGATCTCAAAATATAGTACAGCGCTTCGGTAACACAAACAGCATCATACTGGCATAAACACAGATATGAAGACCAATGGAATAGAACAGAAGACACAGAGACAATTCCACATGAATACTATTATTAGGGTTAGCGTTATGGTTGGGGGCCAAAACTTTGCTGTGGAAAAGATAGGCTTTTTAACAAATGGTGCTGGAAAAACAAGAAATCTATATGTAGAAGAAGGAAACTTGACCTCTGTGTCTCACCATGCACAAGAGTCCACTCAAATTCCATCAAAAACCTCAGAATTAGACTGAAACACTGCCACTGCTAGGAGAAAATATAGGACAAATATTCTAATACATTGGCACAGGAACCAACTTCTCTAATAAGACTCCTGAAGCACAAGAAATAAAACCAAAAATCAATAAATGGGATCGCATCAAATTAAAAGTTTCAATGCAGTAAGGAAATAATTAAGAACGTGAAGATAAAGCCCACAGATTTGGAGAAGATCTTTGCCACTTGCTCCTCATGTAGAGCATTAGTATCCAGAATATATAATAACTCAAAAAATTAACACAAAAGAACCCCAAATAAACCAGTTAATAAATAGGCTAAAGAACTAAACAGATATTTTTTAAAAGAAATATAATTGGCCAAAAGTTTATGAAAAAAATGTTCAACATCTCTAGAAACCATTCAAATCAAAATTAAAATTACATAATGTCATTTTAATGCTGGCTTCATTTTTTATTATATAGGTATTTTTGATTTATAGGTAATTTTAGATACCAAATCATGCATATATTACTGCATTAATAAATAGATGATATTTGAGAAGTTCTCTTCTTTGAAATGCTATCAAATCTAATATACATTGTGCTCTTTTAATGATGATTAGTAGTGTTACATATATACACCCAACATAAGTCAGTGCATGGAACAATGTATATTCTATTGGAATCTTAGTTCATGCAAATAATATATATGTTATAAGGCATATTAGTCAAAGATGTGACCATTCATGACTATGATTTAAATTATTTTATTTAATTTCTTATTTGTAAAGTGTTGCTAGAATACAAGATTATGAGACATTTTAAAATGATTTTCATTGCAAGCAATACAGCAATGAAATGAAATGAATTAAAATTTGTATTTACATGTGGCTTTCTGATAAGCGTACACTAAATGTTACTGTACAATGTGAAGGAAACTAAGACCAAGGATACTTGGCAATGTTGTTAAGTCATTTCTATGTCTGCCTATTTTTTAATGTGCACATCAGAGTGGAGTGGAATTGACAGTGGGACTCATAAAAGCAGCAGAAATCTTGTCAACATACATGAGATAATGCTAGCCTGTATGTGAGGGATACCACCCGTAAATGCAAGCCAACTGACCCAGATTCTATATTTGATATTCTTCATGGTCAAAAGCCTGACTTGCTAAAATCCTTAAACATTCATTTGCAGTGAACAACAGTTTCACCATATAGGAGAAATGTAATGAAAAAAAAAAAAAGGATTGTTAATTTTATTCATGAAAGATTTCACAATGACATGTCAAACTCAGTCTTAAACTATGCACATGTGGGAATTAATGTAAATTGAATCTAATAATTTTGAAATGGACATAGGAATATTAAACTATTATATGCAATTGATCTTCTAGAGATGATAGCATGGAAAAACAATTTCTTGATGACAAACAAAATGTGAATTCTGCTAATTTCCATATCATTCAGTAGAAGATTTGTTCTTTTTCTACATTTTGCAAAGTTCAGGATCAGTTTGTTAAATGAACTCTTTGTCCTCCACAGGACAGGAAATCTGCAATGAATTCCTGCAAATTGTTTTTTAGATTTAAAAGTTAAATCACTACACACTTTTGAAGATAACATGTGTAGAAAATATATTTTCTAAGGTAGCTTCAGCTATAGTAGATTTAGTAAAATATAATAATAAAAACTAAAAATATTTCCAAATCAACATTTTAGCAACATGAATACTATATAAACAAGATGACAAATATATGAATAATTTAATAAATTGATTTAATTTTGATCATATATTAACGGATCTCAACCTGACTTAAGCAAAAGGTTTACCATGGTTCCTGGCTCAAAATGAAGATAACTAGACTGCTGCATGATTTCATTCTTACTATCTGTGAAGTGACACTTTTAACAAGTGCCCCAGGAGGTTAAGATGCAAGTGGCCCACAGGACATCCTTTGGAAAACACTGCCTTTCTCCACTGAAGTCAGTCATGTAGAGAAAGATTGTCATGGTCGAGTGACCAAATCGTGTTAAGGGAAATTTCCTAGGAGATTTGATATTTATTTCGGTAGGAAGACCATTGCATGTTAAGTACTTCACCATAGAGAGGGAGAAAATGAGAATAGTACGTAAAATCTCAATGTAAATGAACATCAGGACTTAGGAGTTTGTTTTAATAGATGCAAATTTGCATCAATCAAAGTCTAAAAAAGATGACCACCTCATTCACATTCTGCATAGCCAGGAAGAAACTATAACTTTAATTATTTCTAAAATATTTTTGAAAGCATTTACTTTACACACATGAGAGCTAATGATTTTGTAAGTTAAATCAGTAACTTAAATAATAAGACTGTATAATACAAAACTCAATGACAGCACATAATGTAAGTAAATACTTATATTGGATTTTAGATGAATACAATTTTAAAGATATATATGTATATATTTTAAATTCTTATAAGTGAGGCACTGTGTTATTTTAAAAAGCTGCAAATATTCTGTTATTTTATCATGTAGGCAAAAATCAGGCACTCTCATAAAAAATCATAGAGCTTATTCTGGAGATGCTGGTTAAATATAGCCACTGTAGAGCAAGCAGTGTAATTCAAGGTCTCCAAGATTCTGCATGGATGAATACCATTGCTAAGGTACATAATAGCTGTTCCTATAGACATAGCAAATTTAGCTACTAGATAAAAGATATAAATTCAGGTCAATGCCTTACTATAAAAAATGTTATTAGCAAGCTACCCATTTTTCCCTTCCCCACGTGAGATAGGCATTTCTCTCCTTGAGTAAACTTGTATTTTCTTGAGGGTAGAATTTGTAAATGTTCATTCAGTACTATAATACAGTATATAGTTCCTCAAATTTCCAAGTCAATACAATAAAGACCAACGAAAAGCATATTCCTGAACCAAATAATTTAGAATCACACTTTTAATTTCTACATTTTGAGCTCCTTTGAGTTACAGTGCTTTAAATTAACATTTCACTCAGGATATCTCTTAAAGCAGGATAGGATCAATTATTTTTTAACGTTTTGTGCACTGTGCAGTTCCATTTGAATACAAACTTGTTTGATTTTTTAAATGAAGAGAGTCCCCAGGGCAAGGGTTTACCTGCTTCCACACTTTTCAGTCATGTTGACATGACCTGGGCCCATGGACACTGCTCTTACTGACCAGATGCCTAGGTGACCTCAAAGTCCTTCAAAATAGTCCCTAGTTTCTCCACTACCAGAACTGTATATAATTAAGGTCTAGGAGACACATTACAATAAGATGGGAGCAGGGAGGAACTTACCTATTCAGAAAACATTGATTTAATTGGGTGATTTGGGAATGTGAAAATTGATAGCAGTGATCCCATTTTGTGACTCAGGCTCCTGGTGTGTGTGGGACCACCCTGTGAACTGTTCTTCTGCCAAAAGAAAGTTATTTTCTCAAAGAAACAACCTGAGGATTGAATAAACTTTCTAGGACAGTGTCATGATCTGAGCTCTTGTGCTTGAACAATAGCTATAGAAATAAATCCATATTCTAATAAAAATCTTAACATATATCCATTTAACCGATTTAAACTTTTTTTTTTCTTTTCTGTGTTTGTAGTGCTGGGGATTGAACCCAGGACCTCACTCACGCTAGGCAAATGTTCTGCTATGAGATACATCCCCAACCATATTTTATTTGTTTGTTTATTTTGTTAAGACAGGTCTTGCTAACTTGCCCAGGCTTGGCCTTGACCTTGAGATTGCCCTGTCTCAGTATCCTGAGTAGATGGGATTACAAGCATATGCCACCATGCCAGGCCCTATTTTTACTCTCAGAGGTACCCTCTAAACACATCCTTAAAATTACATGTTCTTGTTTCTGCTGGAATCTGTGATTCCAAACTGCAGTTCTCCAAATAATCACTGTTTCACGTGACAGATTAGCTGAGACGTTTTGAATGACAACCATGACTTGTTCTATGTGAATTTGCTTATTCTGAGGTGGCGAATGTAAATGAGGATTGCTAGAAGATTGTATACTCTAAACAAATCTTACTGGTTCTACCAAGTGTGTAGGCCATGAGAATGTACTGCTCACATCTCTTCCAACAGGCAAGTTCATTGATCAGGGGCCCCACCTGCTGCTGTTTGCACAGAGGGTAGGATCAAGCTTCCACAGACTGCCTCCTGCCAGTTCTTCACTCTCACACCTTTATTCTCAATTTCCATCTCACTTTGAATACTCCACTCCCTCAATTATTTAATACTTGGAACCCATGGAAAACTATTGATCCCAAACTTAAAAAAAAAAATTCATCATATTTTCCTTGTCACTCTTATTCAGTGGAAATTCTGTTGTTTTATTTAGACCAACCCTGTATTTAACTCTTCATTCTCCCTGGAAATTAGTCATATTTACCTTGTGGAAATAGTCAAGAAAACAATAATGAGGAAACCTGCTGATATTTTATGTTCAGGTTGGTACAAGGTAAAAAATAAAACTATGTTACCCAAACTATCTAAATTTATAAAATTAATATCTGCATGTATTGTCCTAAATACTTTGAAATAATATTAGTAAAGAATAATACTCAAATGAAAACCTCACAATTTATTTCTGTGTGGGTATAAATCATAGACTTATTCATCAAATTATTCTTATAAAAGTTGAAAAAAATACAATCTAGTCACTACAAGAAATATCCTTCAGAAAGCTGTTCCTTGTAATTAAAAATTATTAATATAGGTTGTCACCAATATTGTAGAGTCAAGTAAAGGATAAGAACCATTTTAAGTAGACTGAGAAAATTTAATCAGAGAAAGGCAGAAAATATTTATCAAATAATAGAAAGAGATAACTAAACAGAGGCCCAAGTTTGAAGAATGAGAGAATATTCAATAGAGAGAAAACAATTATAAATCTGTTGACAATGGTGAGTACTTCCAAAGTTTAATTTTGCAATAAGAGAACATTAATTACCATAGAGTTTTCTTTTAAAAAGCTAAAATTGTATTGACTGAAACAATAATAAAACATTTACAAACATAGATTATTTTTCAAGACAGTTGGTCATAAGGAGAATGAATATTATACTTGTGGAGGATCATGCAGGATGCAGAGCATTTATGATTGGCAGAGGGATGTTGGTTCAATAGCCTAAGTGGGAGATTTAATGAAGAGCAAGGGATTAAAGTGTTACTGAGTTACTTTGCTTAATTCCCTGGAAACCACATGATGATCTCAGTAATTTGATGTTGCTAGGGATTGAACTGTTAAGACAACAAGTATCTGTTTATCCCTGGACAATCCTCTTTCAGTCCAGGGCATTTCCACATTGCCATAGTTAGTTTTTTCTTCTGGGAATATATGTGATTGATACACTGTCACAGTGTTTCTACATGTTGCCACCACAAGATCCCTGTCTGCCATTAGAAAAGATGATTTATAAAAATTACTACAAGGGAACAAAATAGAAGTGGCTAATGTACTTCAACAGTTTTGTGCTTCATTCTCTGGAGTGGGGGATGTATGTACTTGGTTTTAAATCATGGCTCAGTTGGGGAAAGGCAATGTGGAGCGAGTCCTAAAAGAGAAAGTTCAATCAAATATCAAAGATATTGAAGGAAGAGCACTTCAAACTGGAGAACAAGTTTAAGGTTCCCAAGATAGAGACAAATGTCACAATCACAGAACCAAAAGACACAGTTCTAGGGAGAGTGGATGGGGTAGAAAGTGATAACTAAGTCAGAAGGAAAGTTGGGGACCAGATCTTGTGGGAACTTTTGCATCTTGAGCAGCACAGGATATGTGCTTCAGATCACATAGTGGACCCTTAAGGGCTCTTAGGATGCTAGTGTAGTGTTTGTTTGTTTGTTTGTTTTAACTCCTCTGGGCTTTGTGAATAACGAGTTTGGAGGAGTGTGCTATATCATGTTCTAGGGCTGGGATGAGAAATACAACAATCTCTCACAGTTCAGGAGGCTGGAAGTTCAAAATCACGGCATCCACAGGTTGGTTCTTTCTGGAGGCCGAGAGAGGAACTGCCCCATGTCTCTTTCTCAGTTTCTGTGGGTCACCTGTAATCCTTGAAGTCCCTCGGCTTTGAGACCCCTCACTCCAATATCTGTCTTGACCTCCATACTGTGTTTTCCTTTGTGGCTCTCTGTATTCTTTTCTCTTCTTTTAAGGATGTCAATCATTGGATTAGGGCCTTTCTTAAACCCAAGAAAATTTAATACTGAGACTCTTAACTGGTTACATATGTAAAAACCCTATTTCCAAATAAGCTCCCGTTCTGAGGCTCTGGATGGATGCATGTTGGTAGAACAGTATTCAATATGCTACAAAAATAAAGGGGTAGAGAAAAAAAGACTAGGTGAGAGGTAGTTTAGACATTCCAAAGTAAAACTGTGATGATATTTTGGATGACAGTGTTGGCAGCTGACAGCTGAGATGTGGCTACCTTCAGGACATGGAGAGTGGATAGAGCTTGTAGGAGCAGTGAGAAAAGTCAAAAGCAGATGCCTCTGAGGCCCACCTACCAGAAAAATGAGAGTGAAATTTACTCAGCGGGGGAAAGTTAAGATAAAAGTAGATTTGCAGAGATAGAAATTAACCCTTCTAATTTGTGCATATTAAGTTCCGATCTGTATTGCAAATCCAAGTTGACATATTACGTTAGAAGTTGGGTGTTAGCAAGGCTGCTGTCGTATTGATTATCAGAAAGAAAAAAGTGGAAATCAAAATTCCAGTAATTTATTTATTTCATTCATAGGATGGTGACAGAAGAGACTTTTTCCCTCCTTTTTATATAGTTACAAAATTATCACACTATGATACCTTACTTTTTAGAATTTTCTAAAAGTATATTCATTTTCATTGCCATTCAAAATGGTTTCTTTCCTACTCTACCCCAAGACAAGTCTCCTTACTTCTGGATGAAACCACCAAGCCACTTTGTGTCAAGAGAAGATCAAAGTAGAAATAATGAAAATGAGGCAAACACTTGGCCTCCTCTGTTTGTGCCATGCCACGTACCACAAATGTGGTTTTCTGGAAGTCATTTAGTCTTTCAGAAGAGTCCCTACCTCCATATTAAGATGAGGATATTCAGGACACCTAATTCTAAGAGAAACTGTATAAGATCACTGCACAAAGTAGGCATTGGCAGATGTTTGTTCCTGTCAAAACATTTTATTTCCCTCCTTCCTTCCTCCTTCCTTCCTTATTTTTTTTCTTTTTTCTTCTTTTTCAGACTTGGGAATCAAACCAAGTGCCTTACATATGCTTGGCAAACACCCTACCCCTAAGCTACATCTCTTGCTCTCCTGTGATATTTACCATCAATAATTTTATCAAATTTATAGATTTTCTTCACACTTTTTCCATCTAAAAGAAATAATATTAAATAAATTCACAGTCAGGTTGGGGAAAAAGAGGAAAGCAACATATCAAACAGGATTAGGAATAGTCTAAAATGGTATTCTGGTCAAGCAATCAGAAGTGAACTAAAAGAAGCTAACTTATTTTGTTACTCAGTTTAACAGCATTGTCTATGGAGACAAAGAAGGATGTTGTGATTGGATCCTTAGCATGCTTTCCTGCATTTGATCAATAATGCTGCTGTTTGTCAATTTAGCATTCTTATGTCATAACTTCCTTGAATAATTAAATAGTGAGATATGCTAACATTTTATTAATACACACCCTAATAGCATCTCTCCATTTCAGTTGTCAAAAAACATCTTTGCCTATATATGACTTTTCAATGTTCATCACCTTCAGAAAGCTTTCTGCAATTATACTCACCCACAATCACTAGACACATAAATCTTAAGCTTTTTAAAATATAACCTAACACATGCATATGGTACTATCATGAAAGAAAAAAAATCAGTGGAGAAAAGAAAATTTTTAAAAAAGCAAACAAATAATTGAAGAAGAATTTTTTTAAAAAATATTTGATAAGAGAAAGTCAAATTTTCCTTCTGATTGGCCAAGCAGAGGTAAGAGAGTAAGCTTGGGGGAAAAAAGAAGAAGAAGAAGAACAGTAGTATCAAGTCTGAAGTGAAAGGTACATTTATTGAGCAACCACTAAATGCCAAGCATTTTATAGAGGTCATTTCATTTTATCATTGAAACACAGAAGTAAGGGTATCATTTTCCACATTTCAAAGCTGTCAAGTCTGAGTTTTAGTGAGATTAAGCAGATTAAGGTGTTAAGGTTTAAGTAGTGGAGACGAGAGCCAAACCAAAATTATTTGACCTTGGTAAATCTAAAGTACAATCTATTATATTAAATTGCAAAGTGGTTATAGAAGAAATAGCATGGATCTAATGTAGGACTTACAGTTAGCATATACTCCCCAAGTGTTGCTGATTTATTGTGGAGATAAACACATGAATAAGTAGTCAGGGAAAATAGATCTTAGCAACACATCACTGAAAACAAATTATTGATCAGATTTTAATGCACTTAATGTTCATTCTTGTTTGTTGATTTTTTTTCTACAGGTACTTTGCATCACTTAGAAAACCACTCCTCTGCTCATCTCCATTTTGTAAAGTTTTTCTGTCTTATGTCCTGTCTTGAATTAGTGATAGAATTTATGACTATGATAAATTTATATACTTATAAACTATGATAAATTTATATACTTACAAACTTAGATATTGCTATACTAACATACCATAGATTATAGCATAAATATACTCTGACAGTGTCACATGATAACTAACACAGTTTTCTGTGAAAAACTACAGTGTTTTGAGTTCCCATGCTATTTAGGTAATAATAGTGTGTAAAATAATGCCAAAATGTAATTTATATTATTACAGTTTCACTTATTTATTTAAAATGTACTTTATTCCATAAATATAAAAGAGCTACTAAGAAGTTACAAGTTTAGAGTCAATAGAAAAATACACAAACATGATGTCCAAGGTGAAGTTTTCTTTAAAGCTCAAATCAGAATTCCTGAGGTAGCTGAATCCCATCTGGGTTCCAAGAAGTAAAACAAAATGGTGAACTATCCATTTAAAACCATGCAACATTGCCAAATATTCTAAAGGATTTCAGAGAAAAATTAAAATATAAAACAATGAAAACAAAAATCCAGCTTGCTTACACAGGGAAAAACAGACTGACTTCAGATTTCTCATCTGAAGATATGGTAACATTTTATTAATACACATCCCAATAGCATTTCTCATCTGAAAAGCAATAAAACAGTAGTATCAAGTCTGAAGTGAAAGGTACAATATACACCAAGCCTACTACATTGAGAAGGAATTAAACATATGGAAACATGTTCAATTTAGATATATTAAATGTAAAGCATTTAATCTGTAAACATTTACAATTGGAAAAGATATTATATATATATATATATATATATATATATATATATATATATATATATTATTTCAAGAAAATAAAGACTAACTAAAAGGGAAGAATAACATGGGAGTAAGAAAACAGTTTAGATGATTAGTATACATTTGAAGCAAAGAATTATTAAGACCTTGATTCTTACTCTTTATTTTTTTTGTAGACCTTCTTTGAGCAGAAGTATTTCAATTAATTGGAATATTTCATAAATTTGCAACTGCATTAAATAATAATCACATTATAGTTATATTATGTTTTAATTCAAATTAAGAATTAAACTATAAAAACTACTTAAATATGGATACCTAACATAAAGTCAATTCATTAAATTTGACAATTTAAAACTGTAACAGAAATGACATTCCAGATGGTGTTGATTAAAGGTGCCTGGTGTACTTTCCTCAACAAAAAGGGAAAACTGGGTTACCACTCTGTAGTGTCTGTAGGAGACTATGAAGGGCAGTAGGGATTTGGCAGATATACTATGGAGCGGAGATCCAGGACCTATGGTCCCACATCTCTTATGTCATGGAGGGTTTTCACAGTACTGGATTGGTAGGCCTTAGGCCCCATCAATGCCACAGACACTTGGACTATTTGCTGGTTAGAATCCTGTAGAACTCACAGGCGCTGAGTCAAGTTTGGTGAGCTTCTTCTGAATCTGTGCCATGGAATTACTCCAGAACAAACAGCTAGCCCACACCTTCACCCATGTTACTGCTGCATAATACCATCTTGAGACCCTGCCTACCCACAGTCCCAAAAAGCAATGGTCATGTCTGCCCACCTTCTGTCAGCTCTGCCTCTACTCAAGTAGTCCTATAGTTTCTGAGTGATTCACCCTAAGCCTTTAAGTCCACCAGTGCTCTCGAAAACCAATAGGAGGCCTTTTCCATCCACCCAAGTCTCAGGGAAGCAGCCTGGTCGCCTCCCTATTCTTAGTCCTCATAAAGACACCAGTGTAGCCTTCCACACATTAGTAGGTACTATGTCTAGACCCCCTGGTGTGGCCCAGCACTACTACTGTCCTCAGATACTTACAAACCCCCAACCTCAATGGCCAGCACTGTAACTCACCTTTCAGGGCCCACGGTGGTGGCCACAGTCCCAAAAGACCTGCTGCCAAGTGTGCCAAAGCCACTGGTGACACAGAGCTGCATCCTAGCTGCCAAAGCAATGCCACGAATCCCCATAGCTAGGGCACTGAGACCTGGACAGACATTGTCATTGTTGTCGGCAGCTGGAGAAGCTCCACCGAGTGTATGCTACCTGGAGTTAAAGGCAACACCTTTAGCCAGCACCCTTGGGTGCATTGCCAGGAAAAAGGCTTAACGAGCAAAGTCACTCTAAAAAATACTAGAGGAAACTGATCTAACTGATGAGTAAATATCACCAGAGAAACCCAAAGGACATGAAAAAACAAAGTGACATGAAGCTTTTAAAAAAACAAAATGCTTTCTAGTGACAGACTCTCTCAAAACAGAAAATTGACAGATTACCTGAAAAATAATTCAAAGTTATGATTTGAAGGATATTGAATGAAATAGAAGATAATACAGATGATTCCATAAAGTTAGGAACACAATTCATAATATGAACACGAAATTCAGTGAAAAGTTGGAGATCACTAAAAACAAAAACAAAAACAAAACAAAACAACAACAAAAAAACCAACTTGGAGAACTTAGAAACTCAATAAGTGAAATAGCTAACACAGTTAATGTCCTCAAGAAAATTAAATGATGCATGTTTGAGTTTTATATCCTAATTACCTTGGTTTGTTCATCATACATTATCAATGTGCATTGAAATATCACACTGTATCCCCTAAATAAGTACAATTAAGAGAAATAAAATAGTTTTCAGAAAACTAACTCATGTAACAAGTATTTTATGTGTTTCTCTTTTCTTTTTGCATCAAAGTGTGTATAAGATAAGGATCATTTACACCTGGAGTGAGATAACTCTATGCTTCTCTCCAATGACATCTGGAAATCTAGTACAGACCCCTGGTCACAATAAGAATGACAAGGCTGAGTGAAGACTTAAAATGTTCCATAGAAAGCTTGAAATTTCTTAGGAGATACATTGGACAAACTTGTCTATGTTGTTTAAGGATATTTAAGCTGATGGTTTATACAGATTTGAAGGAGTTTCAAGTCCTTGTTTTAGCTATGTCTCCAGTGACATATAATACAGCCAGTACTAGTTTTGCTCAGACTTCCCTTTAATAAAGATACCTCTCACATGTCATGATGGTCCATAATCCAAAGACTGAGATGTGCTGTAGAATCTGGAAGTTTGAAGAGGTTGGAAGGATGAGAAAGTCTACTTTGAGAGATTTTACTAACTAAGCATTTTCTTTTGTCTGTTGTACTATGTTTTCCCTTTATTAGCGGTTCATGAAAGCATATCTGAATTTTTTAAATCCTTGCACTTTTGTCATTATGAACTTGATACCTTTGGGAACTGTAAGGAAAATAATTGGAATAAACATTAAATCTATAATTTTAATTATGATTTAAGCTTGGTTTGGTGGGGAAAAGGATGAGGAAGGTGGAATTATTGCTGCCAGATGTCTTTCAGATCATATCTGGTGTGAGGTTGCTTTTATGCTTTAGATATGAGGTGTCAATGCGGGAATGTTCCCGGGTGAAATGCAGGTTGGCCATGACTGGAGGGGTGGGTCACTGGGGGCTTGAATTGGAAGGATTAATCTTCTCTGCAGTTCTCCATTTCCTAGCTGTCATAGGATGAGCATTGCCCTCTTCCATGCCCTTCTGCCATGATGCTCTGACTCACATCTGTCTCAGAGCAATGGAATCAAGTGGCCATGAACTGAACCTCTAAGACTACAAGCCAGAAGAAAAGTGTCCTCCTCAAAGTTCTTCTTGTCCATCATTTTGGTCAAAGTGATGAAAACCTAACTAACACAATTGCTAAACTGCTTTGGTCACTGCTAAGAGAAAAAGCTCTAAAATAAGATACAGAATTGGAAGGTGCAGGGAGGGAGACTCTTGCTAATGGTCTCCAAAGGAAACGCAAAACTGAGGCAAGTAAGACAATAATAAAGTACTTTGGCAGCTTAGTTTGACTTTGATGAAACTAAAAGTCACTAAGCAGCCCAAATCTGCTAGATCTGGATTATATTTTGTGATTCATCTATATATGTCAGGATTATAACAAATTTGGGAGATACCTGCTTTGATTTTAATGATGTTCCTGTCCTATAAATAATTGACAGAATGATAAAATATGTATCAGAAGGAGGCTATCAATAGATTGCAAAACCAGAAAACATAAATATATTCAGCAAACAGATAATCCTTCCATCCAGGCGTAGTAGTGCACACCTATAATCCCAGCGGCTCAGGAGGCTGAGGCAGGAGGAGAGAAAATTCCAAGCCAGCCTCAGCAATTTAGCAAGGCCTTAAGCAACTTGGTGAGACGCTGTCACAAGATAAAACATAAAAACGCCTGAGGATCTGGCTTAGTATAAGCACACCTGGGTTAAATCCCTGGTACTTAATAAATAAATAGGTGATTGATAAATATTCCAGTTATGAATTGATACAAACATCATGACTAAGCAAAACTGATGTGTATTTTCCTGTAGTGGAAGAAGAGAGTTTCTATTATTCTTGCATTGCAACTTGTCAAGTGGAAGTCCATATTTGGTTTTTCTCAAGATTTTTGGTTAGTAGTATCTTTTAGATAAACCTTCCATCCGGATGAAAGTGAAGGGTTGTATACTCCCCTTAGATGTTAAACTAGATAATAAAGTGAATATTGAGACTGCTGAAATGTTGAGAATGCAAACAGCTGTCTTTGGTTTTATATTGACACTCAAGTACTTATAAACTCTTTGACTTTGACCCAAATGAATATTGGTGATGTGGTAAAGTCTTATTCCTGCTTCTTTGGCCCATTTATGATTCTTGTTAGAATAAAACAAGTTGATGTGAGAATGGCTACCATGAACCTCAAGAAACCTGAAATGAAACCTGAAATGAAACCTGAAATGAAATTGCATGACTGGAAAAAGTTGAGAATTATTGAAATATAAGCAAATAAAAAGAATAAAACCACTATACAGGAGAAACTCAGGGCAATTTAATGGTAAAATATTTATATATTCAATTAAAAATAGCATAAGAAATACGGAGGAGCTTTTGAAATTTTAAGGGCTTACTGTAAAAAACTATGTGTTCTGGCTACCACCAAATTCCCAATACTATGGAAAGATAAGAACAGAGTCATTCAATTATTTTAGCCTTGATGAATGAAAAAAATAAAAATAAATAGATTCTAATGATTACACAACTGAAGAGTCTGCCATCTCTCAGAATTAATACTGATTAACACAGTGTGAAGTACCACAGGGGATTGTGACTCTGGATCACAGGACAGCCAGAATCTCTTGGCAAAACTCCCTGCTGGGGAAATAAGACTGTTTTCTTTGATGTGGGTAAAAGAGCCTGTTGGTGGTGAAAAAATTATACTTGGATTACTGCACCCAGATGCACCATATATTGTCACATCTAAATCTGCAAGCAAAAAATGTATTGCCAGTATATCTAGATTAGGGGTATGTGATATGCAATTTTTGAAGAAATGTAAGAGTTATATGATAGCACCTGATTTATTAACAAAAATTATCTACACTTTCTTAAACCAACAAACTAGAATGTATGATTTAAGCAGACTTAAAATATGAAAAAAGAATAGACTTCATTAATTTGTAAGAATATCTGGTAGACTTTTTGATAAATTATATTCTGCTAATACATATTCTTTTGTGTGGAAATATGGAAACATTTTTATGGGTGACAAATTTTTCTACAAATAAATCAAATAACAATGATTAAAAACAGCTATTTTTAAAACATTCTTTTCATAGGATGGGGTTCTATAATGAATGCTATTTCTCACTCATTGGGTTAAAATGCTAACCTTACCTTGAAGAAACTGATTTTGTAATAACTTTTAATTGAAAATACCTGCTAGGTAACATAATCTTAACAATACTTATAAAATGGAGAAATGTCAGATATTTTCTAGGGTTCTTTCTTTCTTGCTTGCTCTCAGTGTGTGTGTGTGTGTGTGTGTGTGTGTGTGTGTGTGTGTTTCTTACCAAGTTTCTGAGATAGGAATCAAATTTGGAATCCTCTTGCCTCAGCTTCCAGAATGGTTAGGAGTATGGTTATTCATCACCACATGACCATATGATATGTATGATATGACATATTTAACTAGAAAAGTCTTTAATACTGCACGATTTTTGGCCCATGGATCACACCAATATAAAAGAAGTTTTATTATCTTTTATTATTTTTAATAAAAAATGTCAACAGAACATGAGAGCTTGTGAAATACTAGAAACTATTCTAAGTACTGTAGATGTATAAACTTATTTAGTTTTGACATGTGCACTTGAAATTGGTGCCAATATCTTCACTTTCATTTTATTTGTGCATCTTTGTTCCCTCTTTTTCTGAGATTGCATCTTCTTAGACTGAGCAGTTACTGGTTTCTTCTGTCCTTGAGTGTGCAGATGGATGCTGTTGACTATTCAGAATCAGACAATAATATATAATTATGTAAACTTTCCCAACATTAGGCAAGATCCTATTAGAAAGTCAATTGTTTTTAACACAGGAGGTTCTCTCAAAATTTGTGTCTCTGACAATGGAGAAACTGTTTGCCATTTAAGGTAATATGATTTATAAATTCATTTAACTAGGCAAAAATTAATTACATTGAAACTGACTGGAAGGAATAGGCAAGTAAGGGAACCAAAATTAATCTCTATATATGAAGGAATTTAAAACTTCCAACACTTATGGTGACCTCTATGAAATTATTACTATCTATTTTCAAATATCATTAAAATACGACTTTTCTTTTATCTTTTAATATAACTTTATATATTTGTTTATTGAGTGAGTGCCATTTGAGCATGATATTCTTTGAAACACCAGGGGTATACCAGAGACCAAAATGTATAAAGTGTCATATGGAACTCATATGACAGAGGACAAAGAAAAATAAGCAAATAATACAATATATAATAAAATTATAATGTGTGTTGTAAGATATTGAGATTAAAGGGAAAAATGTATTTGCAGAACAGAGTAAGTAGAATCAGCTGGTGCTACTAGGTTGGATCATGCTGCTATAAATAGTCTAAGAATGTTCACGAAGAAGGTAAAATTTAGAGAAAGACCTGAAGGAGATGAAAGAGTTGTTCACATGTTATCTGTGAGAGAACTTTCTAGGCAGAGCAAAAACCTGGAAAGCTGAAATACAGGTGTGATGATTAATGTGGATCATCAACTTGACTGGATTGAGAGATGCCTCAGACTGAGAGATTTGTGCATCTTTGTTCCCTCTTTTTCTGAGATTGCATCTTTTTAGACTGACCAGTTACTGGTTTCTTCTGTTCTTGAGTGTGCAGATGGATGTTGTTGACTATTCAGAATCAGATCCTGTGGATCAAGCTAATAAGTCTGGTTTTTTTAATACACACACACACACACACACACACACACACACAGCTCATTGAGTCTGTTCCTCTAGAGAACCCTAATTAATACAAGAGGTCTAAGTGAGGGAAACTTTTGATCACATTCACAAATAACAAAGATGCCATCCTTTGGTTAGCCTGAGCAGACTTGGACTTTTATCCTTTAAAAAAATGAGTCAATTGCAGATATTTAGAAGGAGCTGTGACATAATTTTGAGTTTTATTTTTAAAGGAACATTCTTAGCTGCTCTGTGGATAATGGAATGTAGACAGGCAAAAGAATTCTGTAAAAGACAATTACATTAATCCAGATAGGAGTGGGGTTTAGTCAGCTTTTCCAATGCTGTCACCAGAAGATCTGACAAAAACAATTAGAGGAGGGAAATGTTATTTGGGGGCTCTTGGTTTCAGAGGTTTCAGTCCATAGATGGATGGCTCCATTCCTTGGTGCCCAGAGTGAGGTAGAACATTATGGCAGAAAAGTGTGAAACAGGAAAACAGCTCAGGGCATGGCATCAGGAAGCAGAGAGATTGACTGAATGAGAGAAAGAGAGAGGGGCATGGAGAGGGAGAATATTCCCTTTACCCAAGACAAATTATTAACCTCAAGGGCGTATCACCAGACACCTACCTCTTCCAGCCACAACCTACCTTCCTGCAGTCACTACCCAGTTAATTCCTATTAGCAGATAAATGCATTGACTACCTTAAGGTCCTCATAACCCAATCACTTCCCCTCTAAACCCTCTTTCATTAGCTCACATAATGAACTTTTGGGGGATACCTCACATCTAAACCAAAAGAGAGAGGGTTTAGAGCTGAGTGAAATATTTGAATTCTAGATATATTTTAGATTTAGATATATATTGTTGGATAGGGTCTACAAAACAAATGATGTCAAGGTTTCGTTATCAGTGGTGGTAAGGACTGAGCTATTACATAATCAGACCCATTGTACTGTTCATAGATACATTTAAAAAATATATTTCAAGCAGCATAATTGCAATTTCAGAATACGGGCATTTGAGAACATAAAAGATAGTGAAAATGTCCTCCCCAAACACTACACCAACAATATATGCATGTACACACTTTACTACATTTAATTTGCTACTGGTAACATCTTAAACATGGAAGAAGACTAAAACAGGTGGTCAGTCCAGGGGATTAAGGATTTAACAAACCACCGGTTAGCTAGGATAACTACTTGGAAGGTGTTTCATTGTGGTAACATTTATAGGTATTTTAAAAATCTCTGTTTTTTTTTCCTAATTCAGCAATATGACCTCATTTTTCATTATTCTTGTAGAGAAACTCAATACATTCTTATCTGATAATAAAATTATTCTATTTTTTCCTACTTCAATATGGATTGGTTCCTTTTCATATATTTTCTCCTATTTCAATAGGAATTTTTGTGAGAGCATTAAATCCTGTGACCTAATCTTTTAAATGAAATTAGTGTTTTTATGATTCCCACGACTTTGTTTTGGGCATACTTTTTCCTCATTGTGATATATAATTCAAAATATATTGTTATTAAATATTATATTTATAGCAATGTTTTTACATTATATTTTTCTTTTATACTCATTTATCATGAAAAATATTTATGTTGTATTTTCTCTTATTCTGTTGGTTGCTTACTTTCAATCACTTTATTACTTGAAATAATTTTAAAAAGACACAAGTGTGTATCTTTTTAAAGGCAGAATTTTGAATTGTTGTTTGTTATTGTTTTGTTATTATTTGATTTACTAAATAATAATACTTTACCTAAGTAATCTATGTTTGCTATGATGGGTATTTTAGTCTTTAAACCAAATCAAAAATATTTTTACATTATTGCAAATTAAGTAGAACTAATATTTTTATTTCACATCTTACATAGGAGATCACACATGCTATCATGGTTTAGTTTTCACAGGCTTGACAGATTTAGTATTACAACTTTCCCAATAAGGTGGGAGAATGCTATAGTCCTGGGATGTGGGCAGGAAGATCATTAAATATAGACTTTAATGCCATACCACTAGAAACAAAGTAGTAAATTTTTATATATTTAAGCATAAAGTAACAGCAATTTTAATGATCATTTATATATTGACTCATTTAAATCATCTAATAGCCCTAAGAAAATCATAGCACTGAATCTCAATATTACAGATAAAGAATGGAGAGGATAGGCAATAATAGGATTGAACAAAAAGAAGTAAAAGCCAGGATTAGAACCAGTACCCTGCAGGACACCATCAGTTGATTCTGCCTCTTAATGAAGGTTGACAAGGATGTGGCTCAGGAAATGGTGTACTTCCTCTGATGTACTATGGACTACCTTCTACGATGAACACTGTGACTAAACAGTGTGACTGATATATGGGCATCTCAGAAGGTCTAATTATTGCTGTCTGTGATCTTGTTGTGTTTAATGATTAAGATTTTCAAACATCTGACATCAGTACAGATAAGTTATTAAACATATATTCACTTATTTTTTAGAAGACCTTCCCTTAGCATTTGGCTTCTGCAAAATATTTGAAACTTTTTGCTCTTATCTATAATATTGAAATGTTTTTCTTAAATAGGGAGTTATGATATTTGAGGCATTTGTTGTAACTATACTATTAATCTGCTATGTATTGTTTTGTAGATGTGAAAAATGTTTAACCAACGAATGGTTTAGGTGAAATTTATTTTCTCAGGTGTAGTGTTCTTTATCTTTCTCATGACACAAACTTCATATTTCATTATATTGAGGTCTTGTGTTATAAATTAAGCAATCCTCATTGTGGGTCTGGTAAACAGTCTGATATAAGGCAAAATGATTATTGTATAAATTAGAATTGAAATGAGAGGGTAGGATGATTTGTACATAAAACACTAATGATATTCAATTATTCACTCACAACAGGCCTGCTTTGTCTTCCCATGTATCCATTCATCACTGAGAATCATCTGTATCAGCACACTACAGACTTTCAGCACTAAAGTAATTTATGATGCTTAGAATAACTTGCATTGGCAGACTATTTTTACAAGTTTTAAACAGATGGTTTTATATCAGGGATTTTTATAAAGACAGAGAACAAATAGAAATAAGTTCTTCATGGCCAAATTGTCTTTCATTGTATGAATCTCTGCCAACTCAAACATATTGAGTGTATTTATCCCTAAAATTCTATTTCACAACTTATAAATGTATAAATGCCAGTTTCAAAGACTGTAATTGTATCACATTTTAAAAAGTTGATTTTTTTACTACAACCTATTTGTTAACATATTTTTGAATAAATTTTCAAGATAATTGCTATTGTTAAAAATAGGTTGCTAGAATTTCCCTTGGCAGCATCACTATGAAAGGATTACTCTTCAATGACAGAGTTGTAGGTTTATCTAGGAAAATGGGTTATTCTGAAGTTGTGCCTTCAATTCTGTGCTGAGCATCAACATCTAGGTATGATAAGTAGCTATATTAGACCTGTGAAATGTTGTATAAAATGGAAAGATTTGTGTACCTTTGAAAGAACAAAGATACTATGACACATTATATAATCAAGCCTGCAAAAATTAACATGATGATGAAGTTATAGTTAATCTGACAGCCTCACAAAGCCATAATCATTTTCATTTTTATAACACAAGGATGTAATACATTAGTGTATTACATTAAATTTCAGGTTTTTTTTGACCTATGATTCCTAACAAACTACAAGTATAGAGAAAAGGCATGATTTCCTGGCCAGGAGGCATTCTGCCTTAGAAAATGTTGTATATATTTTTTTTTCATTGTTAAAACAAGCATTGACAGGATGTTTCAAAACATATAAAAAATGCTATTCACATGTAAAGATAGTTGAGGCTTTTAAAATAAACTTTCTTTATGAGTTATACAAAGTTTCTTTAAAAAAGAAAATTTATCATAAAATAAAAACTAAAACTTTTGGGGGATGTTGATTTTAAATTTAAGCTCATGAATAAAAAAGTATATAAAATGTTTTAGGTTTCTACCATCTATGCAGTATTATAAGTTTTATCTACCTTGATTGGCAAAAGAAGTAAAAGGTTTCACACAGAGAAACACTCTAGAGCATCTATGCAGGTTCATGCAAAATTGATTTGTACTGATATGCATCAGGAACCAATGGATACATTTGTATGTTTTACTCTAAGAGGTTCAATGTAGTTTTTGAATTATAATGGTTAGCTCAATAAATTCAAAATCCAGAAAACAGATTTAATGCTTAGAAGAAAATAAAAGTTAATTTTGACCATCTTAGCTAGCACTGGGGCAGGGTGTGTTACTGAGGTACAGGTGAAATTACCATGAAGATTGTTTTGGGTGTGGAAGGAATAATAAAGTGAAGAAATGTAAATATATTTATAGGGTTAATATACTTGATTAAAATCAAAGTACCAAACTGAACAGCATTTCCACATCCACAGAAGGGTCTTAGGAGACGCTTCATTGTGTGTGTGAAAGACAGTGGCAGTATCAAGAGACCCAGCAAGCCCTCCAGATGAGACAGGCTGCCTTTACACAGGATGCCAGTTCATACCAACCATTACATCATCTCGCATCCACTGTACTCAGAATTAATTTGTTTTATTTAACATGATAATTTATTTAACATCATAATTTATTTATTTATTTTATTTTTAATATCATAATTAATTTGTTTTATTTAGCATCATAATTTAAGATGTATCTCACTTGTTTTAGTAATTTATTTAGTAATTATATAAATAAAAATTCATTTATAATAAATATAGACATATGATCTATCTTCATTTAGATTAAATATAAAGATATAATATACATATACATAGTATATAATAGATAATATTTTTCTATCATATAAAGTATTTAAATTTTTATTAAATGTATATTATGGGTAGGTATTCATATTGCATATAGATAAATTCAAGGTCTAAATATTTTAATTTAATAGTTTTTTTTTTCTCTTTAAACATAATTTTTATATTATCTACACATAACAGAATAAAATATGGAATAACACAAACATAAAACAATCAAAAGAGTATGTCATTAACCCACTTAATAAGCAAGTACCATCATGTCATGTATAAAAATGTACAAATGAGACCCCCTAAAATATCAAGAAAATGAAAGCCCTACCTTCTGTATATGTGTCCAGGAAAGATTCTCATTTGGTTAGAAAAAATATATTGTATAATTATATACATGTTGGCTTTAAATATATGCAGATTTTCAAGATTGTTTATTCAAAGAAAAGAAAATGGCTAGCTTATAAATATTCAAAATTAAAGCATTCCAATATGTGGATATTTAAGTTGTTGAAGGAATATGCTCTCTATATATTTAAATATTTATTACTCAAATGTGAGATGTTTTCTAAAGTAGCTATATATGGATTAAGAAAATTACATAGGAAATTCTCCCCCCCGCCCATAGGATATTCTGTAGAAGCCACTTATACTTAGGAAATTCTAACTTTGAATTGAACATTGGAGCAGAAGACATTACATATATAAATAATTACATATCTAAAACATCTTATTTTTACCTTGTAGGAGAACCACCTTTATAAAACATGGCAAGTAAGTAAAATCTGGTGGTTTTGCCTTTAGTACATTCGATTTTTGGAGTTCACTTACAGGAAACAGGTTGAAAATCAAATTAAGTTATCAAAACTATAAGATGCTTACTAAGAAGGTAATAAAAAACATCTGTAATCATGATGAAATTTGGAAAATCTAAGATTTGCTGCAGAGTATATCCAAAAGAAAACACCTTATATGCTATTATTACTGCCATATTATAAATGAAAATTTTGTTTAATGTAGGAAAGCCATGTAGATTAATGTATAAGGACACTAGGAGCTTTAAAATAAAATATAAACATTAAATGTTAAAAATCTGTTAAAATTCAAATTTAAATTTGGTAGAAAACTAGTAGTATGCTATATCTAAATTAGAATTATTTAATGCTATTGGTTCAAAACCAATATAAATGATTTTATAGAGTAAGCACACCAAATTATATTTATGTCATGAAAGTCTCAAGGTCATTGTATTAATTTTGAAAACATGAGGTAAAGCACATAAAATATGATTGGTTAATATAATGGTATATTGGAGATCAACACATTTTGATGTTTAAAATTCTTCCCAGATAATTCTATGAGTGGGGCATCTTTTCTCTTAGAGCAATTAACTCAAGTTTGCACTAAGTCAGTGACATGGACGTTATAAAAACATGAGTGCAAAAATACTATCTGGCATACCCATATCTCATGTGACAAGTCTTCCATCTTCCATCCTGCTGTTTCTTTTTTTTTTTTTTTTTTCCTTTTCCTAAATCAAGCAATGCAAAGAACACTAAGTAGGACGACTTTTAAACACAAAGGGAACTGCATGGAGTAGAGCTTTAACCAGCACAGCATTTCATCCAAGAGGACTGCTTCAAGACTTCATTTAAAATTATCAGGGGCACATTATCTGGGTACACAACAAGAAGCAATTATTGGTTTAATTAGCCGGCATTCACCACATCACCCTCTTTCTCTTTGTTCGATTGCCAGGCAATTTTCTACAATCATTAAGCAGGGGACTATAATTCCACAATGACCTAATCCGCAGCTCCTTCCTATCACACTGGAATATTTTAAAGTTATTTATGACAGTCCTCAATAAGAACTAAGTCCACTGGGCAGAAAACACTTCAGGCTTAACAAATAAATATGCATTGCCATATTCTTGATTATATTTAATAACTGACTATGCTTTTTTATTTTGGATGGATATTCGCCATGAAATTAGGTTAAAAGTATTTGATTCAAAGCGAATATAGAAGATCACTTTAAAATTTTTTTTAAACTCTTCTAAAGATTTATGTTTTACAAGGATTCATGTGTAAGAGTAAAAATGTGCCACTAAATTTTATAAAAAGGTAAGAACTTCAAACTCTAACCTAATGGAAACCAAAAATAGATGAGTACGCTTTAAAATATTTGTGTCAGTTCAACTTCTGTAGGCAGTTAAGAATTTTTTTTTCCTCACAATGTTAACCATTAAATTAGTTAAATTCCTAAAATTTTATTAATGATAACTTCCTAGCCAGGACAATAAGGGCAAGTTAAAAGAGAGAGAACTGTTTTTCCTGTGAGGCCTACAGGTATCTGTGTGGAACAAGAGTATCCAGGAGAGAATCTAAAGGCACTGAAACTTGTGTTACAAATTAAACCATTCACAAAGCAGGATTGGCCATGATTTGTTTTTAGTAGATAATTTCTGGCATGATGAGGAGTCTGTTCTTTCTTCCGTCCCATAATTCTTATCCCATTCTGTCACATGGGCCATGAATGTGTTTTAGAATGCTAACATAGAGACAAATATTGAAGCGCAACTTCTGTGTGGAATGCCCTGGTGTTGTATCAACCTTGCAATATCCATCAGCCTTCAGAGGCCAAACATCCTCATTCACCACCAATCCATTATACCCAAAGATTCTTTTCTCAACTGCTTCAAACTACAGAGCATGTTTCTTTCCAGTCCTTATTATTACTCAGTCCACTCTTCACCACCATATTTGTGAACCTCAGTTCAGGACAAATGAGAATGCTCTCATTTCAGTGGTTTCTCCTGTACTCCCTGTCTGCCCCTTCCCCATGCAGAGATATTTATATATATTTAAATTTTTATTCATTATTGATGGACTTTTATTCATTTACTTGTTTATATGTGGTGCTGAGAATTGAACTCAGGGCCTCACTCATGCTAGGCAAGTGCGCTAACACTGATCCACAACCCCAGCCCCAAGCAGAGGCATCTTTTGAGGGCTTTTTGCAGCTATGCAAAATTCCAACCTAGTTACAATGCATTCACTACAGACAAACAAAAATACATGGGTGTTATATGTAAAAGTTTTCTAAGACATAACAGGCAATATACTTAAATATTTATGTGATATTTACTCTGGGGATTTTTCTAAACCTGTTCATTCATGTCTGCTCAACTATTATTTAAGTAAAAAAACAATAGATATATACATTAGATTTAAGGTCTAAGGTCTAAATGGAATATGTTTAATCATTTCTCCTAAATCATAAATATTTGAATTATTTTCAAAATTGCACTGAATATATCTGTGCCTAATTTTTAGAAAAAAATGTTTTAAATTATTAGTAGCATCTTAATGCTTAGAAATGGGCTTATAGTTGAGCATTTTCTACATTTTGTGATTTTTTTTTGCTTTAAGTTCAAATTTATGATATTAATAGACTACAATTTAGACTTTATTGGTTTTTAATTATGGCACTAATTAAAATTAACCAATTTTGAAATACTAGAAGAATGCATTTTCTGCTTGCTTAGTATTACATAATATATGTGATCAGGACTCATAATCATGAACCCTATATATATTCTATATTTACATATTTTTGTTCTTATTTAATTTCAGCCCATGAAATATATTCATTTTAAGAAATATTCTAAAAATATGGTGATATTGATACTCCTATCATTTTATGTTTTCTACTAGAAATGGTTTTGATATCTTATTTCCCTTTTTTAATTTTTTCCTCCTTTCTTCTTTGTTCTTCCCTTTAGGAAAGAATGAATTGTCCCTCTTATTGCTTTATTTATTCAATAATTATATATTTAATATGTGGTCTTCTACTTGTTATCCTTAATTTTTTATTACTCATATTTGAAACAATAGATTGGCACCGAGTGTTAATAATTGTCACGAGAACTAAACATATGTCAATTGTATTTTAACTTCTAGAATGACCAAGTAGACTCATCTTTATCATGTACTAGATGCATGAAAATCATGCATTGGCTTTTGTGCCAACATTGAGGTGTTTCTTCTTTTAAGTAGGGATATTAAGGTCCTATAGGATATAATGAAATTAAATGAAGTAATTTGGCCTAGTAAAATGCTTGGCACATATATTGTTCTCAATAATAAGTAGTTTCCATTTTCCCCACTCTCAACCAAAATCTGAGTATTTAGTCATAATAATTTGCGCAAAAAATAAGATTATGCATTTGTCATTCAAATACGTGTCACATTCAAATTGTTTTTTCTTAGTCACATGTATCTTTCCTGGCATTGAACCAATCTGAATTTTCCTGATGCAGTCATCTTCTCATGTGCCAGGTTTGGTAGCAACATGCTTCTAGTGATACTCAGAACCTGCACAATGGTTTACAGCAGCCTGACATCCAGATGCCCTCTGTACCTCTGTCTGTGGGCTCTCTGGCCTCCAGACCCCATTTTACCACTCATGCAGCAGGCTCTATGTGCTAGAGAAGTAATAGTCCCCCCAAAACCCACATATACATACACAGACCCAATGAGATTTAAAGAATAAAGTACCCAGGCTTCTTGCTCTTTAAGTGGGATAATTCTGACATGGGTGTTCTCAGGTAAGACTGTACTGCGATAATCCACACTGACAGTTGGGTTAATAATCCACCTGCTCTCTTCTCCATTCCTTTGTCTTACTTTCCAAATAAACTACTCATGCAGATTTTTTTCTCTTGAGATCTGTTTCTAGGGGATACTATTTTCTCAGTCCAGATCAGTGATTGCCATGTATAACCTAGAATTAAAATTCCAGTTGCTGTCATGCACTTCTATTATGCAGTTAATTCAGTATTGAGGCTTGATTTCAAGCTTGTTTAACTCCCCTCCAGCCTGTCACCTGTCCTGCTTCTTTTCAAAGAAATTGCTCCTGCAGGGAAACAGCATAAGAAAGAGAATCTGATTTTATGATTTTAGGCTCATTAAGACAAATTATGCAGGACCTGTCTGTGGTTGTAGCTTGATTTAGAGTGGATCAGATGGTCTGGATATAGCACCTGAGTCATATTTGTTGTTCTTAACAGCATTTCACCATAGAGGTATATCTGCAGACCTTTCCATTTACCGATGTATGTATGTATTCATTTATTTATTTTTTAGACAGAGTCTCACTAGATTCCTGAGGCTGGCCTTGAACTTGCAATCCTGCTGATTCAGCTTCCTGTGTACCTGGGATGACAGGTATGCACCACCATATATGGCTGTAGCAGGTTCTTTATTGTTTTATACTCCAGTATGGCAACTGGGTCTGTCTTGGTCTCTCATCTGCAGTACACTAATATGTGATCCACCCCTTTGCTTTCTCATGTTCTACTACCTTTGGGAGCCAGGAATGGTGACACATGCTTATAACCCTAGCGACTTGGGAGGCTGAGGCAGAAGGATCACAAGTTTGAGGCCAACCACAGAAAATTACCAAGGTTTAAGCAATTTAGTGACACCCTGTCTCAAAATTTTTAAACTCAACTGCAAAGGATAAATGGATTCTAACTATTTCCCAATTCTATTCCAAGAGAATTGTGTGTGTGTGTGTGTGTGTGTGTGTGTGTGTGAGAGAGAGAGAGAGGGGGTGGGGAGAGAGAGAGGAGGATGCTTCTTTTTTTGCTCTCTCTGCATATATTTCCTGCCCATTTCTGTACTTTTGTGGACCATCCTACAAAATCAGCAGAAAATCAACCCCTTCCAGCAGTAGAATATTTGTAAAAGTAAGATTTGTTAATAAATTACAATACAAGTTAAAGAGCATTTTTATTCTGATATTTCTTGAAAAACCTGTGATTTTTTACAGCTCTTGAAATTATTTCGATAAGAAATACCATATATATAATTTAAGATTATATATGGTATACATATTCTTTTTATGCAAAGGCAAGAAATGATATATACATATGTACACATACATAGATATATGTATATAAGTGTGTGTGTATACACACACACACACACACACACATATATATATATATATATATATATATATACACACACATGTGCATGTACACAGTCATCTGTATGAAGTAAGCAACAAATGCTTGAAAGTTAACATATCAGTAAAGTATAAATAATATCAATGAAATCCACTGATTATAGGAGAGAGCAGAGTGGAGTCAGGACAAAGGGTTCATTTGTGCAGTTAGTGTGTTTTTTAGATGGTGCACATCATGCTCTACAAGACCCTGAGCTGCCCCTCTCCCACTTCCTTCCAACCTCTGCTTGGACAGCACATTCCAGTCACTGTGCTCAGGAACAGGATTCCTTCTTGGTTTTCACAAACTACTCCCTGTACATATTTGAATTTGCTGTTACTTCTGTCTGTAACTCTCTTTCAAGATGCATGAACACATTCTCTAGGCCTCTTCTTCATGGGTTAAAATCCTGCTTACATAGTGCCCTTCACCAGTCAATATCGTCTCATAGTATTTATTTCACAGCAATCATAATAATCAAATGTTACACATTTCTGTGCTTGTTTATTGTGTTTCTGTTCTCATGAGATTATAAATTCCACTTGCTAAATTTATAGTGTCTAGAAGAGTACTTGACACATAGTGGAGTTCCATAAATATTTGATAAGGAGAAGGAATAATAAATACAGAGGACTTAAGCTAAAAGTGTTGTTAGATTTACTTGTTGCCCTTATTAGATTTGTTCATTAGAATCTTTCATATAGTTATCTTTTCACTTGTTGTGATAGTATGAAAAGACACAAAAGATTAAAGTTTGAACAGATGAATTTCTTAAAGAACAGCAGAATAAAAGCAACATAATTTGTGCATTTTTAATAAAATTAAAATAGGAATTCATGAGATCTGTATTGAAAAAAATTACAATTTAAGATCTTATTTTGTGTTAATTGATGATGATCATTAAAATCCCAGTATTTTGTAATGATCTTGAAATGCACTGCCAGCAAATACAAATCTGTATTTCTCAAAACATCTTTATAATTAATATTTATTTTGTAGAGTTAATGATTTTTCTAGTCCTCTAAACTTTGTTGTTAAACCTTGAGAAAATAAGTTTGGTTAATTTTCTGGGTTATTAAAATAAAACTAATTTGTAGAAATTAAGCCAATTGTAGCTTTAAGTATTTTGTGCTACTACTTTGAAAATAACTGAACATAGTGAATTTTATTTGGACAGCTTAAGTGTGAAGAAATTTAGAAGCATCTGAATTCATCAGGATAGAAGTGAATTTTCTTCTTTTTCTCCAATTCTGTGTAATGCTCAATGGTGGAAAAAAATACATTGAATTTCTTTGGTTTTTATTCATTTTTGTCATGTATTAGAAAGGAACAGTTATCTATCACCACATATAGAACCAAACAGACTCATTTCTGGGTGTAAAAATGTAAGTAAAATGATTTAATGGAAATAGGTATTCTCATTTTCATTCGGTATTTTATTCAACAGATTGCTTGTTGTACAATTCTTTTTAAGATCTAAGACACAGCAGTGAACAAACCAGACAAAAAATATCTGATGGACCAAACAGGGGACATTAAACAAATAGACAATTTAGATAGTGATAAATATTGAAGAGAAATTGTAAAGCAAGGAAAAGATGACTTGTTAGAGGAGGGGGATGGAATCATGAATTACAAAATGAGGAAATACTGAATACCTGGAATGTAGAAGCTTTCAGATTACACTTTGTCTAGATTGCAGTTGGAATGTTTAAAGTTCACTGAAATAAACTTGAATATGTTTCAGATCATGAATAAATAGAAATGACAGTTGACTTTCATTGTTAATAAGTTTAGAACAATCAAGGTAATAAAAGATATTCATATAAAAATTTCATGACTTCCACTTTTGTCTTTTCTTTATAAATATTCAGCAAAATTTCAGAATATTAGAGACTTGTATGAACGACTTTGTCTCCAATCCTCAATAGCATTCCCAAAGGAATTTGTGGTGGCTAATTTTTGGTGTTTAAACTGACTACATTAGGAATATCCAGGTACCTTGTTAAACATCATTGCTGGGTATGATGTGAGATTGCTTCCATGAGAGATGGATCTTTCAATAAGTAGACTGAGTAAAGAAGACATGCTTTTATCAATAAGGATGGGCATCAACCATTCTGTGAAGAGGTAGATAGAACTTTAAAAGCTGAGGTAAATTTACTCCCTATTTTGGAGCTGGAACATCCATATTTTTATGCCCTTACAAATCAAAATTCCAGTGTTGTCAAGCCTTTGGGGTATGGCATTATACCAGTGGATTCCTTGATTCTCTTACCTTCAGGTTTGGACTGAGATTTACAGCGGTGGTTCCCCGAGTTCTGAAGTCTTTGGATTCAATGAGTGAATTGTACCCCAGGCTTCCTGGGTTCTTTAGTTTGCAGATGGTAGATTTCTTGGTTGCCATAATCATGTATTCCAATTTCTGTAATTTACCTGTCTATCTATCTATCTATCTATCTATCTATCTATCTATCTATCTATCTATCCATCTATCCATCATATTGTTTCTATTTCTCTGGAGAATCCTTTCTGATCCATAATTTTACAGAATGGTAATATGAATATATAAAAATGTTGAGATCAAAACCATGTTGTGGACTGAATACCTTCCCCAGGATTCATATGTTGTAATCCTAAATACAATGTGATGATATTACAGGGTGGGAATTTAGGACATAAAGTCATGAGATTGGAATCCTCATGAATGGGGTTAGTGTTTTTATAAAATGAAAAAAATAGCTTATTTACTCTCTCCATGGTATTCACCATGTAAAGGCAAAATGAGAAGACAAGATGTGTATATAATGCTGAAAGAGTCCCTGCTGTGATTTGGAGTTGGAATTTTCCCCAAAATTGATGTGTTGAAGTTTAATCTTCTGCTCAGCATTATGGACAGGTGACAGAAACCTTTACAAACTCAGGTCTAGTGGAAGGTATTGGGTAACTGGGTCTATATTTTTAAAAGGGATTATGGGACCCTTGGCTTTTCTTCTCTGTTACTTGTAGCCATGAGGTAAGGGCTTCCTCACTCACATACTTCCGCAAAAGAGGCTTGAAACCAGTGGATAAACCACCAAGACATGCCTCCACAACTGAGACAAAATAAACATTTCCTTATATTAAGTTGATTATCTC
Organism: Callospermophilus lateralis; assembly: GCF_048772815.1. Taxonomy (NCBI): domain Eukaryota; kingdom Metazoa; phylum Chordata; class Mammalia; order Rodentia; family Sciuridae; genus Callospermophilus; species Callospermophilus lateralis. The sequence goes on along the minus strand of NC_135312.1, from coordinate 127,423,687 downwards.
AGGTATTTTCTCATAAAAATGATAACCTAGCACAGGGCCCTTAAAGAAAACTGAATCTGCTGGCACTTCAATCTTGGATGCTTCATCTTCGTGAATATTAGACACGTAGAGACTCAGGAGAGGATTTTTCTTATGATTATTTTTATTTATTTATTTTGTTTTGTAAAATCATTTTTTCCTGAAGAATTAAAAGCACACCAACTACAAAAGTGCAAAAGCTGATATAGACTATTTCTCTGTCTCTCTGTTTTAGAATATTAAAATATAAATATAATTATGACGATATTTAAGAGTAAGGATATATAAATCTGTACAACACATTGGGGTGGGAGAAGTGGTAACAGAACATTTTTGTTATTCTTCATATAATTCATTGCTTTAATGAGAAGAAGTATTACCATTCTGTAACCCAGGGTACAAAGTTAATAATTGGCAAAGACTAATAAATGCTTAGTCTATACCATAAGTCCTGTCTTGAGGTTTTGACTTATTTTATCAATTAGTTTGAAACTTCTGACCCTGGAAACTGAAATTCTAACCATTAGCATGATCAAAATAAATTCTTCTGGAGTCAGTTATTCTTATTTACCACTGGATTCTTGGCACAAAAATCTCTATGGTTAGATAAATACCGCTTAATTAGAATTGGTGGTAACATATTCCATTTCCTACTATATATAGTAAGGATAAATAAAAATTATTTAAACATAGAATCATAAAATCTCAAGGTTTGACAGACATAAAGGTCATCTCATCCAATCATTCTGTAAGACTTAAGACATATGTGCAAGTAAATCCAAGTTATATTAACATACCTGCCCTTTGATTTAAGAAATAGCATGCTTTTATTTGACAAGAAACTTTTAACCTTTACCAGAAGAAGTGGATGGTTTTAGAAAAATATTTTTTCATAAATCGAATTAATATTGCTTTAGGAGGAAAGATTAGTATTTAAAAGTAATATATAAAATGAAACATTTATCATTTACCTATTATATTTGGGAAACTGCTCCGCAGTTGGACTCTCATCGTGCATGCAAAATTCCCACTTGCATTTCCATGGTATTTGCTATCTAACATGTTATGCTATAGTAAGCTCTGAGCCCATGATGAAACTTAGACATAGCATCAATAGACTGGTGAAGTATGTAAAATATACCAAGTCTTTCAAACTGAGCTCATTTCAACTTCATGTCCCTTAAGTATACATAAATTGTGCAACTTTAGAAACTTATTCTGTCTCTTGATATAACTCATTTCATTTTTCTACTTTTCTTAAGACATTGAGCATCAAATCCTCTTAACTTTTAAAACTGGCAACTCCCTAAATCCATTAATTATTAATGGAGAATGCTTATTTTGTTTTCTATAAGTAATTAATTTCATATGATTTTAGAAATGAACTTCTGTATTATTTGTAATTTCCATTTTTTCCCAATTAAATGAGCTCAGAAGTCTAGGTCGAGAATGGGGTGATTGGGGTGTCTTTATGCTTAGTCCATCTATCTGAGTTTCTCCAAATCATGTCACATGGCTGCTTTTACCTACTTCTTTGTTAACATCACTGCAGCATGGATTTTGTCAGGACATACTGTTCTATGAAGTAAAAGAAAATTAGACAAATTATTATTAGGACAGATGTTTTAAAACTTCTTAATCCTTCTCCATTTCATATATATAGTATTTTGTAAAAAGTATTCAAAATAACCAGTTATATCAAACATAACTTCATTTTTTCAACTTTGCTAATATGCTGTCAAAAAAGTAAACATAGAGTCATTCAACAGTCACTGGGTGTAATTCTGAAATTATTTTGAAAGTTTGCTCAGTAACGCATTTTATACACTTTAAGACACTGTAAGAGAGCTGGGGTTGTAGCTCAGTGGTAGAACACTTGGCTTGCAATCATGAGATACTGGGCTCAATCCTCAGCACCACATTAAAAAAAAAGGCAAAAATAAAGATATTGTGTCCATCTACAACTAAAAAAACATTTTAAAAAAGATACTGTAATAATCTCATGAGTTGTATATTGTGATCACATGATTAGTTTTAGAAGTTTATATATTTTTAATATTAACTTATACTGATATGATAGAGATGATGATGATGTCATTTTTATTCAGTCTACAAAGTTGCCTTTGCCAAATAGTGACTTGAATTTGCTTTATCGTATTTATGATTAAAAAGTGTGGGTTCATATATATATGTTATAAATTTGTATAAATTAATGGGATAAACCTGAAGAGGCTATTAAATTTACTATATACAAATTTAATTTAGGATTTGATTATAAAAGTAATAAGCTTTTGATACTTCACATGTTAATGAGGGTAGATATTCATAAATAGATAATATATATGGTATAAAAATAAAATAGAGAATCAATTTCAGAAAAATAGTAGTTTTATGTTACATTTTACATTATAGATATATTTTAAGATATCCAGAATATTTATTAGATTATTTTTAAAAAGACCTGAGAGATATGATTCAAAATGATGAATTGTACTATATTCTACAGAATTTTTTTTGAGCCATGTAAGACAATAATCTGATATCCATCAAAGAATTCTTTAAAAGCAATATCTACTACTCATTTTTTTTTCATTTTGGAGATAGTGTTACTTTTAGGATGGAACTGAATTCTAAAATTTCTAATATTCAGTCATTGCACCTAACTTGATTTGAATTTCCTTAACACATTCTACTCTGCTGTTCATCAGGTTAGAAGATTATAAATCTATCTTCTACCAACATTTTTGATAAAAATTAGAATATATGTTAATCATAATACAATGGATTCTGAGTATTGTTAGAAAAATAGACCTTCTGGTATCTGAAGTACTCAAACCTTCTACTTCTCTTATACTAATTAAAATCTGTTCTCGATAGCACATATGTATATGAGAAAATGGGAGTGACATGGGGAAATGAGTTAATGAATTAACAAATGAAGTAGAAATTATGAGATAGCCTCTGAAATTGCTATTTTAAATATTGCAGGAATTCTGAGTTACTAGAACACATTCAAATAAAATAGTAACATACATATAAAACAGAGCTTCTTGTCCGTATTAGGGTTCAAACAGACAGGCAGAAGGAATGAGAAAATATATTCATACACAATTATATTTCTACACTCACACACATATATATATATATACACACATATATATATATATATATATATATGTATTAATATGCATGCAAAACGTTACAAGGAATTGACTTTTGTGCTTGTAGGTCTGGCAAAGCAAGCTGGAAATCATGACATGCCATCAACAAAGGCCTCTGTCAATAACTCCAAGGGAATGAGCCAAAACTGTTGGCCAGAGAGAATTTTTGTCTACCTCAAAATGTCTCAGCACTGCTTTTCAGATCTGCAATTTTATTAAGTCACATCTATTATAATTAAATTGATAATTGTGTATCTGATAACCTCTAAATTTTATTGGCTAAAACTACTGAATTATAACAGTAAAATCAATAAAAAACCATGGTGTAGTTATAAAATCAAATATGACACAGCAATAAAAAAATAACAACTGCTGCTACATAGAAGGCTATGAATGAATCTCATAGGCATAATGATAGAGAAAATAAGCCATACCCAAAAGAGTATTATATATTGTTTGTTCTGTTTTATAAAGTTCAAGAGACAAAACTAATATAAGCAACAGAAGCCAGAATACTGGCTATCAAAGTAATTAAATGTCAAAAAGTTCTATACTTTATCAAATTGTAGATTTATAGTTGAGCAAACTTTTGCAGAATCAGGACTACATTATTGTTTTCTAAAAATGCATAGCTCCAAAAGAGACAAATATGAGAAAACAATTGTATGTGGAAATAATTGTATATAGAAAGAGTTGTATGTGAAAATAGTTGTATGAGAACATAGCTGTATGTAAACATTAAATTTGAAATATGAAAAAAAATACAGATACAAAAAGTTATTTATTTGTGAGTTGTGAAAAGATAGCATAAAGAATTCGACATGCCTTAGGCAAAAAATGGAATTCACCTGATGATTACCACAGACTAGTGAGTGAATGACAGTTTGGAATTAAAGGCTTTGAGAAGTACAGGAGAGAGGAATGCTCCAGGGGCTAGGCATAGGAATCCTACCAAAGACCAGGTGCTGGGACATTTGCTCACAGCTCGGACTGTCAACGTTTCCTCTCTTCACTGAGTTAGCACACAGTGGGCATGTGTGTGGGGAGCATGTTCTGAGAAATGTCCCATGGCTAGAACCCCATCCTTCATCATGTCCTCTCACAGTGGAGACCAAGCTCATGGGGTGGATCTGGTGCCGTGCACCCTGATCTCCTTCTAAGATCATGCACATTCAGAAAAGTAAAGTATTTACTGGGAAAAGGTATTTGATGATTGAAATCCCCAAAGTAACAAATGTTCTCCACCACCAGAAAACAGTGGGAAACTTAAGAGAGGAATTAAGCTGAAAGGTTAAATCAGTCTTCTGCTTGGAAACTCCTTTCTTTATAATGGAAAGAGGTCCTGAAGAGAAATACACGATCATGGGCAGAGCTGAGTCAATCTAAGAATTTTACTTAAGATGATCACTGTTGCCTTTTACAAATGGAAAATAGCCCTCTAGGTATAAAGCATTGAAATGATTATTAACCATTGAAAGAGAAATGGTTCATTATTCAATGTATTGACATTTATCTACTTAATTAGCCTTGATAAAAATAAATTAAGCACTGCTTAGTTTTATGATGTTTCAATGTTTTCTGAAATATATAATTGAATTGTCCTTCAGGTATGTAATATTTAATGACACAGAAGACAGTCATATTATTTGTTTATGAAGGCTGCACCATACAGTTCCTATCTCCTGGTGCCATCATTCTGGTGACTGGTTTTCAGCGAGGGAATTTCAAGGGGATGCAAACATTCTGATAATAAGTATTAAGCAATACTAATACCCAAATTTGCAATTTCACCCATTCCTCTTCTAAAGTGTGCAAGAACTGTAAACATTAATTCAATAGTGGAGCTAAACTATTAGTGGGAATCTCTGCACTTAGCCCTCATACTGCTACATCAGAAATCCAAATAAATGGCCCTTCTTTCATAAAAATAAAGCACAAAAAGAATTTATCAATTTTTATTTATTGAGGAAATAAAGGTAAATTAATTTTCTTTGTTTTCTACTAGTTACATTCCGTTAAGGAATTTTTAAAAAGATGAGAAGAAATAATTGTTATTGTCACTTGCCTCTTATTTACTAAAAGTAAATGTAATTTATGCAATCAATATGTTAGAGTTTTACAGTTCTCAAAAAATGTATAAATTGGTAAATGAAATCATATATCTTAATACCAACAATACCCCATTATTATGGGATTCTTAAAATAGTTCCCGTGGTTCTCATGGGCTCCAGTATATTTCCAGTAGTTACACTTAGAGATTTAGCTGAACTGCTAATTGCATACATGAAACTAGGTCATACAATTTTTCATTTAGTTAATCATATAAGCACAATAAAGAATGTCATTTTTTGTATTTTAGCAAGTTAGCGTCTTGGTTATGATGTTTGTACATTTAAAAAAGTTTTTTTTTTCTTTAGAAGAAATTTTGTACAGAATTTAAAATTAGTATTATTTTCATAGTCAAAATTCTCATTTTTAACATCTATAAATTGTACTTCTCCATTTTTTCTTTTTAAAATTAATAGAAATCAATATAGTATGTTAAATTTAAATTTTAATCAGTATTGAAGGTAAAATTATATTATTATTATGACACAAGAAGATGTAATATGATCAAAATGTGTTTAACATGAGCTTATAGCCAAAAGAAATATCATCACAAGCCAATTTTTACCTTCAATTTGAGAAATAAACTCAATGCATAGATGGCAGGAGACAGATACATTTAAAAACAAAAACAAAAAATTGTGAAGACTCATAGAACCTTTGTGTTCTTTGCATGTATATTGTTTCCACAGAAATGAGATTTGGACAAACTTATTTCAACAAAACAAAATTCTACTTTTAAATTTATTCTATTTTTTTAATATGACCACAAATTTGAAAAATAAAGTTTTAATTATTTTGTTTTTGTAGTTCAGAAATTTTAACCAGGTTCTAATTTTAACTAAGATCAATTCATGTTCTGTATTTTTTCTGAGTAAGCTTCACTCTCTTAAGGAATTATACCATTGAATATTAATTTTATAGATAAACCAAATCTTACTATTTGGTGGCTTTTGTTTGTGATTTAATATCATGGAATTTAAATGATATTGTACAAAATTTTTATCATAGTCAGTTTAGGTTTTTCTTTATTTTTAATGTTTAAAGTTTTAAAATTTATGAATACAAATTTAACTCAAAGTTGTATGATAGGATTACTTATTATTACTATGGAAATATTATTTATTTTACAAATATAGTCACAATAAATTTAAAGTATTAAAAAAATGAGAACAGGATATAAAGATTTGAACACAAAATTATATATTTTCAAAAACTTAGATCTATTCTTATGTAAATAGTCAATGGTGACTATATAAAAATCACAGGAAATGATACTTTATAACATATATGCATATCCCATCAAATAAGAACAGTCCTCATAAGTTGTGTTCAGTTTTTATTTGTTTTTCAGTAAATAAAGTGAGAGATTTTGGTAAAAATATAAATATTTCCTCTTCTGAGTAGTTGTGTAAAAATATATTTATTTTATTAGTTAGAATTCTGGAGCTTTTGTAACCTGATTTAAAACTTGCAAACTGAACTCTGTTACTTCTTATATCAATGTTTTTCTCTATGAACACAATACTTTGTAGTTTTCATGTGAAGATGAAAATAAATTAAGACCTTTTTTTTGAGGTTAAAACTTATTTCACAAGAAATCTACATCATTAATGTTTTAGTCATTTTTTATCACAGGCTTTATATTTAGGTCTAATTTCTTAGTTCGGTGTTATTAAAGATGTCTATGCCAATTTAAAAAGGAAAGAACATATTATTCAAGCACAGCTTAAGTACAGTACAGAACAGTACAACAAACATATAAAAGAAGTTGTCAAAGAGTTTTTGAAAAAGCACATACAATTTTATAAAGAAATCAAATATTACTACTTGGGTGTCTTCTGTTTGTGACTTAATATCATGAAATTTAAGTGATATTATACAAAAGAAATTACTGATCAATTTCTACTATTAATTTACCATATAATTCTGGACTAGTAAATTAATTTGTATGTCTTTTAGTGTTCTGTCTTACAAAAGACTTAGAATATTGCTGTACTTGATTAAAGAAGATTTGATTAAATACCATGGAAATACTTTTCTGAACACCCTACTCTAATTTTAATCATAATATCAGCAATGATAACACTGTACATGACCATTGATACTATCATTTGTTTTTGCACTAGTAGTCTCTGTCCTTCTACCTCTATATTTACCTAGCCCCTAAAAAAATTTAAAAAAAAATAATTGGGAAAAATTCTAATCACATGCTTCTTTCTTTTTAAAAAAATAATCTTATAGAAAATCGTTGGAATTAAACTTTAGAATAAACAGCTCTCGTTTAAAACCTAAAATTGCTACACCCTACTTTTAGGATTCTTCCAGAATCTGAGCTGGTAGATGCTTTTTTGACAACCTTCTTAATGTGGTTGGGGGAAGAAAATATAGAGTCTTCAAATCCTGGGGCTGACAGAAACATCCTGGTTCAGATCTCGGTGAACTATGGGTGACAAGGAGGAAGAAAAGAGGGGAGACGATAAAGATGATAAGAAAAAATAACAACAAATTTTTTCTGTAGAATTTAGGGTGAGAAGTCTCCGTTTTGTGATTTTTAGTTTTGTTTCTTGTTGACCACACTGAAAGTTATTTAGCTGTAGCTAAAAGACAGTAAAGTGAGGCTCAGAAAGTTTAGATAGTAAGAAAAAGCTACAGCTAGAAAAGTGGTAGAAGGATTGAAAAATGGTACGCTGAACCCCAACATTTCTAAGCTATACATTTCCCAAATCTTCTACATGGTAGAAAAGGGTAAAAGATGACTATAGTAGCTTTCAATCTGTGGAAACATATCGTATCTTACAAAAATACAAAAAACTATCAACCTTGAATACATATTTCAATTTTGTACACATTACCTATAATTGAGAACAGATGTGTGCACACACATATTTATCTCATTACTAAAGTTGGTGGATGACTTGCATCTTCAAAAGTCTTGACACTCCCAATCTGCTTGTGATCAGCAGTAGCTCCCTAACTCAAGTTGCCATGGGCACTTTAGTTGGTCCTCTTGTTGCTTCTTCTGCGACTTCAGGCCTTTTCCCATGTATTCAGTTTTAGACTCTAACATAAGTGACTGAAAGAGGACCAGGATGATCTTTTCGATATGAAGTCAACCCACTGAGGAAGCCTGTCCTGGTCTGTCGTCAGTGTGGCAGTTTGCCCTGGTGTGTGGAGGACAGTCTTGATTTGTGAGTACCCTTGTGCCACACTCTCCCTCTTTGGTGAATTAAGCAGACTTCCCAGCCACAGGCACAAATGTGATCTGACCCCTGCCTTGCCCTCCCCTCTCCTTGTGCTCTCACAGCAGCCCTGCTGTCATTGAAGCACTGTGGGAACACAGCAGGCTGATCTTGCTCCCAGTCTCAAGACACATCTCCCTCAGGTTTTGTAATCACTTTCTCCTTCACATCATTAGTCTCTGTTAAAAATAAAAGCACCCCAAGGCAATTCCGGGACAATCACTCTAAAGTTGCTCTGACCCCTAACCCTCTCCCTTGTTGGCTACCTACACTCCTTATGGCTTCCCAGCATCAATGAACATTAAATTTATTTGTATTTGACCACTGATTTTCATCTTCCCTCTTTACAATGTAAGCTTTATAAAGGAACATGTTTTGTCTTTATAACACATTACTGTATTTCAAGAATTGAGTCAGACACATGTAAGCAGCTAACCATAAGTTGTAAACGTGTGAAAAATGAGTAATCAGGAAGAAAAAGGTCACTAACTTCCAGTTCATTCTGCTAGTTAAATATCCAAAGATCATTCAGATTCACATCTCTAAATGTACCTCTGAGTCTTGGCTTTCATGATGTCTTCTAATTTCCCTTTATTTTCATTTTATATTTGATGGAAATTTTTAATGTTGCAGTTGAAATATGATATCACGCAAATGCTATTTCTACTGAATTTATGAAATTATTTATTTGATAAAGCTTAATGCACTTGAAAGAAATACAATCATTAGTTTATGGTAAGCTACTCAAAATAACATAACAAGTATGCCATATTGTTGTGAGATTTAAAACAAAAATAAGGGGCTGGGATGTGGCTCAAGTGGTAGCGCACTCGCCTGGCGTGCGTGCTGCCCGGGTTCGATCCTCAGCACCACATACAAACAAAGATGTTGTGTCTGCCGATAACTAAAAAATAAATATTAAAATTCTTTCTCAAAAAAAAAAACCAACAAAGTAGTTATTTAAAAAAATAAAAAATAAAATAAAACAAAAGTAAGTGGTAGAATTTTCTAAAATATCTAGAAAATATTTATTATTAGCTTAATCTGTAAAATATTTGCAATATGATCTTCACAACTAGATTTATGTTTAAAATTATGTGGCATTTCTGTTTGATAATATCAAAAATTAGATGCCTGAAAGAATCCCTCCCTATAATTCAAATTGCTGCATAAACTCTAATAAATATCATTTCAATTGAATGGTTAGAAGTGATATTCATGAGGCTTAAAAAGAACAAGACATAAAAGAAAGAAATCTGACACTGGCCTGAGGACATTAATTGGTAGAAGACTCAGCCTTAAGGTACAAAGCAGTTAGCAGTCAAAGATTTTTTGTATGAGTTCATACCTGGAGAAGATGAAATGAAACTGAGAACTTTGCCCATTGAAAGGTCCCTTGGAGAAATAATGCCAGAAAAAAATGATAATGATAGGCATAAATCAATAAAAAAAAACATACAAATAAATAATTAAATAAAAACAAGGTAGATTCTCAGAATTAGCTCTGCACTAGGAAAAACATTCGCACTTAGAACTTACAAAGTTTATTCACCATGTTCAGTTATTTATTGTTTTGAATTGTATTAAGTGCAGAGAACATAAAACATCAAATTCAGAAATTATAATCAAGAGGTTTAGTTATTTTAACTTCTCAGGACAATTGCCTAAAGCAAAATAAAATCACCTGTCTAGGCACATGCCCTCAACAACACCATAAAAGATCACCTGCCAGTCATGTACACATATGTCAAAATTTAAATTCACAAAACACATAAAGAAACATGCCAACTGAATTCACGTAGCAGAAGCAGAATTATATAGGACATTATATATTTATATTTTCAGTTTTAAAATATAAAAGAAAACAAGAATTCATAAAAGTAAACAAAGAAATTTTTGAAAAAATTAAAGAAAATCATCATTGTACTAGGCAAAAATACAGTAATATAACTCTTGAAATATAAAACAAACCAGTTTGCCAAAGGAGTTGTACAGACTCTTGGGTATACTAAGTATAAACAGCCTACTCTTTCCAGTCTTATATGGAATAATTTTAAATGTACATATTCAATAATAAAATAATGATTTTCAAAGATAGTATTACTAACATCACATTTTCTTAATGCCATACAAAAAGATAAGTTAACACATTTTAGACAATACTTGCAAACTTAGATGAAAAGGACACTCTCTTAGAAATAATACATTCCAAGCTCTGAATGTGTATTTATATAAATATAGTTGACACACAAAAAATTACTAAAATATAAAACTCTACAACAATCATGACAATTTTTTAAGTATGTAAAAGTGTATCTGAAAATACTAAACTCAGAGTTTTATTTATGACTTGTAATAAATATTCATAAAATATATAATTCTCATTATAAATGCATTACTCTAAGAGGGAAAACAAGAAGGAAGATTGGAATGACCCCCTTTCCCCATAATATTTAAAAGGTAATACACATGACTACAAAGTATAAGGTGAAGGTATTAGAGAAAGGTATCAGGCAAGCTTTCTTTTGAACCTATATTCAAACAACCATAAGTTTGTTTATATGTATGCACACTAACTCATAATTAATGGAATAAAAATGACTGTAGAAGCAATACATGAATAAAAAATACTTTTGATAATATTTAAAATAAAATAGAGGTAAAATACATAGCAAAACTTTAAAAATATAAAATTGAAGGGTATTTTTGACAAATATATTTTGATCAGTATATTTTTCTATATTTTTGCAATACTTTTTATTGGTCAAATAAAAGCTATTGCAAAAATGTAGAAAAATATATACAATTTTCAAAAATACTGGCATTTATTTCAAAATAAAACACCATATTACAGTATCTGCTATTATCAAAGCCATTCAAAAATGTGCAGAAACACAGAAAAAAAAAATAAAAACAAGAATTGAAATGAAGGAAATGAATATATTTTTGGTCAAAACAGTATATTTATTTATACAGAAAATTCAAAAAAGAAGGATATTTTTTACATTTTCTTGCTTCTACTATAATATTTCAATATTATTATTAGCAGAGCTGTGGTAATTAATAACTAGATAAAAATTTATATAGACAAATCTGTCTAGATGAAAATGAACTCTGTATATAAAGCAACCTAGATATTGGTCCCTGCATTTCTAAGTATTTCAATCCTTTCATTAACATTTTATTAAATTAACAATTAGTTTTGTGAAAAGAAAATGTACATTCATAGTTCTGACATAGAAAAAAAATGTTTCAAATTACCATTCTAAATTATGTGTTTGCATACGAAGAAAATGTTTTAGTCAATTAAAATATCTAGATGATATTTATGTTTTGAATGCAAACTTTGCTTCTATAACATAAGCATAAAGTGAGTTCAAAAGAATAATTGCAAGTCTCAATGCTGTGAATATAAAATATGTACTATACTCATTAAAATCTAATTTGTGTGACACTGGAGTACAGAGAATTGACTACCTACTAAAACAAGAGAGAAATCTTCTGAATCCCTGGGAAAAACATAAGTAAGCATTATTATTATTAGCATTTGTGGGGGATTGTCTGTATTATTTTTGAAAATGCAATTCAAGTTTCATTATAATGCACTCAGATATAAAATGTATTTTATATCTAAAACAACCGCATAAGTCTTATACCTTTGGGAAGAAAATGAACCATGAAGATATCTCTAAGGCAATTCGAAATTCTTTTGGGAACTTGTGTTATATCAAAAGGAGCATAAAACTGCCACTTCCAACCTGGCTTTACTTTTCTCTTTCTTGAAAAAAATATCTATATGTTTTGACATGAAATAGTCTTCCTGTCTTGGCGATGACTTTCCACATCACATATTTTAGGTCCCTTGGCCATTTTATTATTCATTGCTACAACTCAGATACTCTGGCTTACTATACAAATATTAAATGATTCTGGGAAAAAAGATATTCAAATATTTACTATGTATTTATTGAGAAGCAGAGATGACCCAGTGACTGCAGAGGTGCAAGGACCCTCAAAGGGGGACACACTAGTGATGTGAAACAGTGAGTTAGAAAAAATAAAAATAAAAAACTCAGCATGCATGGACTCCGCAAGTTGGTTTTCTTTCTTGATGATCACATTATGATGCTAACACAAAGGTATAATGAGGACCACAATGAAGGGTTGCCCCAGAAAATGGGAAGAAAGAAGACAAGTTGGAAATAGGATAGAACAATTGAATTTGAAAGTTTGGGCATTTTTTTTTTTTTTTTTCTGTGTTGAAAGGAGACAGGTTTGGCAGGTTTTCGTGAGGCTGGCTCCCTCGGGAAGGCCTAAGAAGCCTCTGGATACCTCTCCCCATTAGACTTGGGCTTCACCTGCCTCACAAAAGTCCTAAAAGGAAGATATGCTTAGAATTTTTACCAACATCCTCAAACAAGGCTATAAATTCTTTGTGCACAGTCCCTTTTTTTCTCCACTCGAACCGGGAAATCCAAATCTTTCAGGTGAAGACTAATTATCCACAATCATTGTCATCACACAAGTCTGCCCACCTCATTTGCAATGTGAGTTGTCATCCGCTTTTCATCCCTGAATATTTCATCCCTGCATTTTTTTGCAATTTACAGTCATCAACAAAACAACTTTTCCCTTCTCCGAATGCTTCCTTTTCTTCTCATTCTGGGTGAAAATGGATCTCTCCTGGGTATTCTGACATCTCCAGTGGCTCTGGGCCCTCAGGCCTCTAATTTTCATGTAGATAACTCAGCACCAGACCGGCCTGGAGCTGACTCCTCTTTGTTTACCCTCCTGGGTTCCAACTTTCCCTTCCTCCTCCTCCCCTAGAAAACATCCAACCCCCTAGGGGGACAAGCACAGATAGTGGGATTCACCAGGACTCATTTCCTCTCCCAGATTTTGCCCAATAGTCACTCTTCTCTGTTTCATCTTCCTACTATATTTCCTATCAAGTGTCTCCCAATAAACACTTAACTGCTCCCATTTACAGTCCTCCCTTATTCACCCAGTCCGTGTGAAGGCCCTGTGATTACTGCTCCTAGAACACCAGGATCTTCTCTACCCACCTCCGGGACCCTGGGGAGGTCCTTACCTTGAGCCTGGCCCTTGCAGCTTGTGTGTTAGCTACACCCATTTGTGCTATAGTTCTCAAACAGGTAAAGCTTATTTCTGTCTTGATGCTTTTATCTTTATCTTATTCATATTTATGTGGTGCTCAGGATGGAACCCAGGGTCTCACATGTGCTAGGCGAGCTCTCTACCACTGAGTCACAGTACCAGCCCTGTCTTGATGCTTTTAAAGCTGGTATTATCACTCTTCTCCAGGTCTTTACTGGTTCACCTCAATACCTGCTTGCATGCCATAGCGTTACAAAGGCTAACTCCAACTCTTCATGATTTCCTTATCTTGTTTTTTTGTTCATGGCATGCATCATTCTCTGTGTGTGTGTGTGTGTGTGTGTGTGTGTTTGTGTGTTTGTGTGTTTATAAACTCAGATTATAAACGCCATGAGGATAGTTTTATTTTTTTATTTTTTATTTTTTCACAATTTTCGCCCTAGTATTAAATTGGTGAACAGGATACAAGTAATTTCTTAGTAAATATTTGTTAAGTGTATAAATAAATTTAATTATCATTATTCTATTTACATTTCTATATAATAAGATAGGGTAAAATAGGGTTTTAGAAAAATTCAAAGCAATAATACTCAGCTAAATGTATTACTTCCCAAATTTAAAATTATAAATAGCTACATTTCCTCCTCCTCCTCCTCCTTCTCCTCCTCCTTCTCCTCCTTCATCTCTCTCTCTCTCTCTGTCTTTTTTGCTACTGGGGATTGAACCCAAGGGTATCTACTCACTGGGTCTTGTTTAGTGCTTAGGGCCTCCTGGTGAGGCTGACTGTGAACCTTAGATTCTTCTGTTTCAGCCTCCAAAGCTGCTGGGATTACAGGTGTGTGACGTGCCACCATCACTAGTATTTATTTCTTGTATTTTGACTAAACTCTCAGCATACTGTGATTTCAAAATCTGTTAAATGACAACATGGATTATTGCATTTATTATCTAACTACATAAAGTGTTCTAAGCAAGCAAAATTACTCAGCTAAGATATTCATGCTGCATTATTTATTTATACACATTGTAAATTATTAAAATAAAGTTACAGGCTTTCGAAATCACTATCATCAAGCTTATCTACATTAAAACATTTTTATAAAATTAGAATTGATAATCTTGTGAGAGAAACTGGGAAAATTTGAAAGCTGAAAGAATGATCTCACTTCATGTTATTTCCCTTATAAGACTGATATATTGTGCACATAAACTTTTTAAAGACTTAAAATATGAAATGATGATGTGATCATTATCTCCCAGCACATCCTTAGGTCCAATAAAGCTGCAGATGATTTTATCAAGGGTACTGGCCAATACCTGTTACAAATTAGTGGAAATATATTCAGTATTTCAGTGATTTGATCTCTTTTAATATTTGATATTATTGTTTTAATATTAACATAACATCTCTTTTGCTTTTCAGACAACAATATCTCCTTTTATTTTTCTCCAAATATTGTTCTAAATTCCACTGAACTAATTTTGTTGAGAAATGCTTGCATTCCTCGGAATTCTCTCCAATGTTATTTGTCTTTTCACATAGTCATAGTCAACAAAAGCAGTCTTGCCAATAACCATAAGTTAATTCTACCAGACCACATATTAATAATTGCTCTAATATTACTCAAAATTGATTTGACATATTTCTATGTGTATTCTATAGGATACAGGAAAATCAGCATCTAAACAAACCCTCCCCCATTTTTTGTACCAATGATTTAATCTAGTGGTTATTTGTCAGTGAGCCTCACCCCCAGTGATTGATTGATTGATTGATTGTAACAGATTAAATAAAACTGAGTTGAAATGACACAGGATATTGAAGTCTTGACATCTTTAGTAAATTGTAGCAACATGTTTGCTTTGGTGTGATCACTTGAGGAAGACTTAAAAGGTTATTAGTGTCATAAGGGGTTTATATTAAAATATTCTGTGGTCCATGAGGTTGGTTAAGACAAGCAGTTCTTAAAGATCAATAATCATAATGAGTTTGTCAAAACAAAGCTAAGAATAGAGAGAGCTCAACAATAGGTCATTATTTTCAAAGATTTGCTTTATAATGTTTTTTATTTGATTTTGTTGAATTCAGAAGTTAAATTGTTCAATTGTTTTTTTAAAAAATAAAGAACTGAAAAAATGAGCTTACTGCAGTGACACAACCACATCAATGTTTATAGTAGCTGAATCCACAATAGCTAAGTATAGAAACAAAGTAGGTTCCCTTCAACAGATAATGGATAAAGAAAATGTGTCATATATAAACAGTAGAATATTACCCAGTCATGAAAAATTACTTTATGATATTTGCTGCTAACTGGATGGATCTGGAGATTATCATTCTAAGTGAAATAAGCCAATATTAAACAACCAAAGATAATATATTCTCTCTGATATGTGGGTGGGAGAGGAAAGAATAGAAGTTCATTGGATTAGAGGAAGAGGAATGAAGGGAAGGGAGGAAGAATAGGAACAGGAAAAATAATGGAATGAATCTGACACAACTTTTCTAAGTACATAGATGAACATACCACAATGAATCTCCACATCATGTACAACTACAAGTTGGGATCCTAATTAGAATAGGATATATTTCATGTTTGTATAAGTATGTCAAAATATACTAGTGTCATGTATATTTAAAAAGAACAAATGAAATTCTTAAAATGATACATAAAAATAAAATAAACACTTAATAAAAAGAGTTGGTAAATATTTAAAAATTAAAGTGCACAAATAGAAATTAATGGAATTTTAAATACCAATCTGTACCAGATCTTTTTTACTGAATGTTTTTTTAATATTTTTTTTAGTTGTACACAATATCTTTGTTTATTTATTTATTTTTATGTGGTGCTGAGGATCAAACCCAGGGCCTGGTGTGTGCTAGGCATGCACTCTACCATTTAGCCACAACCCCAGCCCTCCTGAATGGTTCTTAATTGTCTATATTTTGATGGACTTCTTAACAAATGTCCAAACATAATCTCTACTATATCATGTCATAATGTAATTGTTACAATGTCATGTAAATATTTGCTTTACTTATATGATGTATTTTACACAATACAGTGAATTTCCACTAGTTATGTATGCCAGAAAAATTTCTGGTATATATGTACAATGGAATATTACTCAGTCATAAAAAAACAATTACTTTATGATATTTGCTCATAACTGGATGGATATGAAGATCATCATGCTAAGTGAAATAAGCCCTATCGTTATCAACCAATGTTCAAATGTTCTCTCTGATATGTTGTGGAGGTGGGGAGGATAGAATAGATGTTCATTGGATTTGATGAAGGAGAATGAAGGGAAGGGAAGGGAGGAAGGATAGTAACAGGAAAGGTAATGGAATGAATCTGACACAACTTTGCTAAATACAAATATGAATATACCACAATGAATCTTTATAGTGTGGGTATGTGTGTGTGTGTGTGTGTGTGTGTGTGTGTGTGTGTGTAAAGTGGAATATAATAAGGTATGTGTGGGCCATAATGGGCAACTGTGATTGTCTCAGTACTAAAAAGGATGATATATTTACTAAGTATCAGGATACAATAAAAACAAGAAATTTTCAGGAAAAATAAGAGCCAGGTACCTTTGGGAATCTTAAATACAAAAGAACTTTCAATTCAGTTCTAAAACTAACTTCTTTGAGTCTTTTATTTTTATTCCCTCTCCAGAAGACTTAAGTTCCACAGACAAGTGTATTCATAGCTTCAGCTTTAACTGGGTGCTTACGTTGTGTTTGGTTCAGGAATGAAGTCAAGATGGATCTCTGAGGAAATGAAAATCATGACAATACAACAGGTATCTACTAAAACCAAGGTAAAATTCAAGATATTTATGTGAACAACATTTTCCATGCTCCTATGTTTAAATTTAAACCTACTATGAGCTAAACCCAATAAGAAATAATAATATTTTGAAAATGGCAAATTTGGCTTCCTCGGCATTAGTTGACAGATTTTGCACTGAAGATTTTGGATGTTCTTCTCTTCTGCAGTTTCTAATCTGATATAGGGAACTCATTTAGGGCCAATAATAAAAGTCACAAATTATATAAGGTGTGGTTTGCCTTTGAAATTCTAAAATTTCTTTTAAATAGGAAAAAAAAACTATGACAACATTTTTACAATGAAATTTGTCCTTGTACTAGATCACAGCTGTCCCTGTTGTTGAGAGATTGGTATGGCATCAGTGAGTTAGAGACTAGATCTGCCCACATTTATTTTTATTGAGGGGTGTTTTTCCTATTTCAGGCATTGAGGAGTCTTCCTCTAGCCATATTTTTAATAATTTTCTTGGCATATTAACTAATGCCACAGTTGCAATCTAAAATTTATAAAAGTAATACACTATTGGATTCTATATGTTCTCTTTTTTTTCCAAATAGCCCTCAATTAACTGAGGTTGGAGCAAGGCTGCACAGGTTTGTTTTCAATTTAGATGCTAAAAAATTATTATAAATGAGTAACTATCCAATTCTATAAATTATTATGAGTTATAGAGACAATTGAGTTACTATGCGTAAGTTTCCATTCTAAGCACGCTAATCTAAATGATTACATGTAGTAATGCATGCTCAGTGCAGAATTTTGAAAAATACTATGAGGGCATAAAGATGGATAAGCAAAATCATTCTCAGACCTATCACTTTAAGATATAATTACCTTGGAATGAAATAGGACATAGAGAAAAGATAACTTTGAGCATCCAACATAAACTGCTCTTCTAGTCACATGTACATACATCATATTGTATATAGAATGTATCCATTTACATCCTTTATACTTCATTGAGAAAATTTGTACATCTCTCTTATTTTTCATATTCATGCATGTGGTATATATATACATAAAAGGCATTTAAGTAATTTATGTAATCTTTCAGTCTCTGGGTCACTTGGAAAAATTTCCAGATTTAACTGAGTCTTTTATTCCCTCATCTATAAAATGCACACAATAATGCCCGCCTATCAGGATTCCAATGAGGATTATGAGTAAGATCTATAAAAAGGGTGAGCACAGTAACTTGCATGAAGAAAGTGCTTAATGAATATTTAATAATGTTACCTTAATTACACATGCAAAACTTATCAACTATGAATATTAATTTTATTTTTAAAATTACATATTTGATTTTATTCTCTTTTATGGCTTAGTAAAATTCCATTGTGTATATATGCCACATTTTTAAATCCATTCATCCACTGAAGGACATCTAGGTTGGCTCCACAGTTTAGCTATTGTGAAATGTGCTGCTATAAACATTGATGTGGCTGTGTCCCTGTAGTATGCTGATTTTAAGTCCTTTGGGCATAGATCGAGGAGAGTGATAGCTGGGTCAAATGGTGGTTGCATTCCCAGATTTCCAAGGAATCTCCATACTGCTTTCCATATTGGCTGCACCAATCTGCAGTCCCACCAGCAATGTATGAGTGTACCTTCTTCCCCACATCCTCTCCAACACTTATTGCTGTTTGTCTTCATAATAGCTGCCATTCTGATTGGAGTGAGGTGATATCTTAGAGTAGTTTTGATTTGTATTTCTCTAATTGCTAGAGCTGATGAGCACTTTTTTCATATATTTATTGATTGATTGTATATCCTCTTGTGAGAAATGTCTGTTCAAGTCCTTGGCCCATTTATTGATTGGGTTATTTGTTTTTTTTTTTTTTTTTTTTTTTTTTTGGTGCTTAGCTTTTTGCTTTTTTTTGGGGTGGGGGGAGTGGTACCAGGGATTGGACTCAGTGGCACTCACCCACTGAGCCACTTTCCCAGCCATATTTCTTCTGTATTTTATTTAGAGACAAGGTCTCACTGAGTTGCTTAGCACCTCAATGTTGCTGAGGCTGGCTTTGAATTTGCAATTCTCCTACCTCAGATGCCTGAGCCACTGGGAGTACAGGCATTGCGACTGTGCCCACCTAGATTACTATCCATTTTGAAATGATAAATAATGTCCTTTTTTTTAAATCAATGGGGTATTAATAGAATTTGATGGTTTTACAGACATCTTTGTATATTATTCACTTCTTCAATGACTTAATCTGGTGTTCTATTACATTAACAAGAATAGTTGAAAATTAGTTTTAAACAAATGGAAAATGTTTCACTACAGATAACTCTGAAATTTAGATAAAGCCCTGAACACTTTCTATCATTTCTAACCACTAATCCTCTTTTTGAAACACAGCACATCCTCCTTATATACAATTTCACTTTTTATGGTTTCAGTTCCATGTGGTCAAATGTCCAAATGTCAAAATGGAAAATTCCATAAATATTTCTCAAATTTAAAATGCTGTTATTATAGGATATTGTTAAGAGTTTTCAATTGCATTTTTTATGTTGTCAATCCCTTAATATGCCTAATTTATAAGTAAATTTTATAATAGTTATGTGTGTATAAGTCTTTATATATACACAAGCATGAATGCATATAGGCATCTGTGTTTTTAACATTCATTAGAGATGGTGGAATTTATCTTCCATGGATAAAGTAGGACAACTGTACATCTTAATTTTCATTTATAATTTGCAATATAGTTAAGCCTTTATTTTAAGAAAATAATTAAAAATCAAAAATTAAAGTTGCAAACTGTTTTTACTTATGTAGTTAAAAATGATTAGTGAATCTGTAGCATTTTTGACAAATAGGGTTATTTTTACAATATTAATTCTGCCTATTCAAGAACATGGGAAGTATTTCTATCTCTTAATTCTTTTTCAATTTATTTATTTATGTTTTCCGTAAGTTTTATTTTAGAGGTGTTTAACCTCCTTGGTTAGATTTATTCTAAATTATTTTTTTGAGGTTATTGTGAGGGATAGTTTCCCCAGTTTCTTTCTCAACAGATTAATTATTGTAGTACAGAAAAACTATTGATTTATAGACATTCACCTTGCATCCTGCTACTTTGTTGAATTAATTTACCAGCCCTAGAAGTTTTCTGGTGGAATTTGGGGGGATTTTCTAAATACACAATCATGTCATCAGTGCCAGAGATAATTTGACTTCTTCTATTCCTATTTGTATCTCCCAATTTCCTGTTCTTGCCTGATTGCTCTGGCTAGAGTTTTAAGAATTATTTTAAACAGGAGTGGTTGGAGTGTACATCCTCCCCTTGTAGCTGACTCCATAACAAAATGCTTTCATTTTTTTCTGCATTTATTATGACTTTGTGTTTTTCCAATATAGCTTTTAAAATGTTGAGGCAAATATCCAATGCAATTCCCATCAAAATGCCAATGACATTTTCCCCAGAACTAGAAAATACAGTCCTAAACTTTACTAGGAAGAATGAGTTATCCAGAATAGAAAAAAAAAACAAAAAAAAAACAGTAATAAGCAAGAACGATGCTAGGGCCATCATGATACCAGATGACAAATTATATTATAGAGTTTTCATAGCAAAACCAGCTAAGTATTAGGGCATCAGAACACACATGATGACTAATGGAATGGAAAAGAAGACACAGAAAAAAATAAACAAACGTACAGTCATTTGATAATTGACAAAAGTGCTAAATTCATTCATTGGAGAAAAGATAGTCTGTTCAACAAATGGTGCTGCGAAAACTGGATATCCATAGGTAGAAGAACGAAAGTAGATTCATATCTCTGTACAAAAGTCCACTCAAAGTTGATCAAAGATTTAGAAATTATACCAGAAGCTTGGGAACTTCAAGAGGAGAACACAGGCTCAACACTCCAATATATTGGTGTAGGCAATACGCCGATTAATATTAATATTAACTTCCTTAATAAGACTGACTCCTAAAGCACAAGAAATAAAACCAATCATCAACAGGGAGGTTGGAATCAATTTAAAAAGCTGCTGCACAGCAAAGGGAACAAGAATGCAGAGAGACAGCATTCAGGTCGGAAGAGGATCTTTGGTCCCTCATTCTCGGAAAGGAGATTAATATCCAGAATACATAAAAAATTCAAAAAATGTTAACATCAAAAAACCATTTACCCAATCAATAAATGAGTGAAGAACTAAACAGGCACTTCTTAAAACAAGTGAACAACATATATATTTTTTTAAAAAAAGTTCATCAGTCCTACCAATCAGGGAAATGCAAATCAAAACTACATTGAGTTTTCATCTTACTCTAGTCAGAATGGTAGTCATGAAGAATACAAATTACAATAAATGTGATGTGTGGAGGGGAGGAAAGGGTACACTCATGCATTTATTTCTGTTGGGACTAAAACTTAGTACAACTACTTTGGAAAGTCATAAATGGAACTACCATGTGATCCAGTTATCCCACTCTTTTGTATTTATCCAAAAAAAAAAAAAAAACTAAATTCAAAATACTATGATGATATAGGCACACAAATATTGGTAGATGCACAATTCAGAATAGTAAAGTTATGGAATCAGCCCAGGTACCCATTAACAAATGAATAAGAAATATGTTGTATACATAAACAATGGAGTATTACTCAGCCATAAAGAAGAATGAAATTATGGCATTTGCTGGTAAATGGATGGAATTAGAGGACATCATGCTAAGTAGAAATAGCCTGATTCAGAAAGTCATAGGTCAAATGTTTTCTCTCAAATGCAAAAGCTAGAACAAAATAACGGGAAAAAAGCAGATGCATGGAAATCCCAAAAAAATAGAAAGGAGGTCAGTGAAGCAGAGCAAGAGAATTATTGCAGAGGGAAGAGGGATGGGAAAGGGGGAAATGGTAGAATAAAATTCACCAACTAATGTTATGTACATATATGAATGAATCTCAGTGAACTTCACCTGTATGTATATCTGTAAGGCACTAATTAAAAAGCTATAAATACATAGAAGGAAGAGTAGTAGATTAGAGAAAGTGGAGCAAGTGGAGGATGGGGGAGGGAAAGGAATAGTACTGGGGACTGACAAGAAGCCAATTATATTTCATGCTCATATGATTATGTCACAGTATTAGGTATATAATGTTATTATGTACGGCCATATTCTACATAACTACAATGTACTAATAAAAACATAAAATAACTAAGGAAGACTTTTAATATAAAGTAACTACAGAATAATAAAAAGGAAAATGGAACTTTTTAAAAACTATTTTCAGTGTTAGTAATTCTAGATCCTCTATCGATCACCACGGACAGAACTCATATGAAATGCAACGTCTCGGTGGCATTATCCAAGAAAAAAGAACAAGTGGCAAGCAAGTTCTACCACTTTCAGGGCAATTTTATGCTTAAAAATGATGTTTGGTTCCTCAGAGCATGTGTTATCTGCTCCACACTTACACAGGCTTCACACTGGAAAGATTCAGTGTCTCTTCCACATTATGCACAGCCACGTTCATTGATGAAGTGACAGAAAAACAGTATGAACTTTTGATGGTGCGCACTTGTGCAAATACTTTTTGAAGATTTTGTACAGTCATTAATAGCATAATATTACCTCCGTGTTTTTGTGAAATATCACCCAGACTAAAACAGTCTTAGTAATTCTGAAAATTGTTTTGAGATTATCTATGATAATGTCCTTTCCCCAAGGAGCATTAAAATTTGATGTCACATTAAAAATAGAAGTTTTCATTGGTGATTTGCCAATCAGAATGGGCACAGATTGGAAGGAAATGTCTCTGTTAATTCAAGGTAAAGTTAATTCAAGGGAATGAAATTCCTGCTCTGCCACTTTTTTCTTGGTTTGGTATTATGCTCACTATTCTACCTCTCCAAATTTCTGAATTTACACAATATAAGTTATAACATTAATCTAACCTGCTGTTTTACAAAGTTCAAATGATGGCAATGTATGAAATTGCTTTGTATACATGCCATAGAATACACACTAAAAATTTGGTATTATTATAATCAAATGTGAGGAATCAGACTGTGTACATTGATTTTTGTTTTCTTAGGGGTTATATTTCAAACCACATCTTCTCTGATATAGGCACAATTTCAACCAGCTACTGAAACCATATAAAGATAATTCAATTTATATAAAAATAGACATAAATCCTTCTATTTTTAACAATTTATGTTTTTTAAAAACCTACAAGATTTATCTCATAAGACATTGTTTAGATAAGTTAATGATAATTAAAAAGTTCTCAGAAAAAAAAGAAACAATTAATGAGGTGAATATCGAGCCTACATGTTGGGAGCAAATCTCACCACGTGCATGACCGATAGAGCACTAATCTCCAGTATATATAAGGAACTCTTTAAAAAACTTAACACCACAAAAACAAACAACCCAATCAATAAATGGGCCCAGGAACTGAACAGGCACTTCTCAGAAGACGATATAGAATTGACCAACAAATATATGAAAAAATGTTCAACATCTCTAGCAATTAGAGAAATGCAAATCAAAACTATCCTAAGATTTCATCTCAGTCCAGTCAGAATGGCAGCGATTGAGAACACAAACAATGCTAAGTGTTGGCGAGTATTGTTTTTTTTTTCTCTTGAAAGTGTCTGTGTTTCCAGCGAGTGTGCGTTTTTGTTTGTTTTTGTTTCCTATCTTCCACTGGAGAGGTTGACATCATGGATAGAGCATAAATATGTTTTATTATAGAGATAAAAATGTTCTCCCTGAAACCTGCTCTAACTCTTCCCGGGTTATGTCACTGACATGGGATTTAATCAACTTAGAGGAATCCATTTCTGCTTCACTCTTATTGTTGTTGCCATGAGAACTTCTCCTGATCAAAATTCCTCTCACTTTACTTTGTGCTCAGATTGAAGACAGTTTGCCCATGACTTTCCCTCGATGCCTGACCCTCCGTCAGTTTCACACGTTCTACACATTTCTCCTTTAGCCTTTTCCTGCACTCACGCTTTCCCCTGTGTTATTTTGTGGTGGTGGTGGTTGTCCTGTATCTGGTACTTGGGGATGGGTGGTGGAAGGTGGTGTTCTTCATTGTCCTGTGTAATCTGCTTTGAACAACATTTGAGTCTCAGTTCTGGTTCTTGTTCAGTGGTCCTGGCCATTCAGGAGTAAGGGAAGAAGACCGCTATTCTGGGCCCAGAGGGCAATCGAGGTTCCTTTTCCTTTTCTCTCTGTTTGTGGTCATCCCTGTTCTTCGTGTGGCAGGGCACCCTGCTCGTCCACAGTTCCTTAAGTCTTTAGTGACAGAGAGCAGAAGTACCCAGGCCAGGGTTAGTGCTTCTGCTATAGAGTTGGCTGCAGCCCTGCACACAGGCACCACTTTCCTTTCCATATAATTAACAAGGGAAGACTTTTTCTGTTTATTATCAAGTTCTCAGTATGTCCTACCAGCACCTTTTAAAGGTCTGTAGAGAAGCATTTACCGGTAAGCACAAACTGCTGTTGGGTATCTCGTTTTCCATAATTCTTCAGTGTTATGTAAGCAACCTCAGGGATTTATTAAACAGAGAGAGAGAGAGAGAGAGAGAGAGAGAGAGAGATATGGATTTCACTTATCTGCTTAAATGCCAGCCTGATCTTCATTTTGTGTTCTCTTTCTTTTTCCCTCTTCCTGTTGGAGGTATCTGTCTTTTCTTAGATTTCATGTTGACTGATTGCCTGATGACTTCACTGCATTAATGGTTAAAATATGAAGTTACAATTTTATATATTTTTATTTTATTGTCAGAGCATATATGACCATTCCAGATATCCCCTTCCAGAACAGAAGCAGAAAGTCTCCTGTATGTATTTGATAATATCGATATTGAATATTGTTGATGAGATGTAAAAGAAAAAATGCTTAATAAATTAAAACAAGGGTAGGTAATTTTAGCCCAGTCTTTTATCACTTAGTTAATATTGAATAAAAATTAAGTAGTTGTATTATTTTGCAAGTGTAAACATTGATTTTAAATAATCACAAACTTAGTTTAAAAAGCACTAATAAAATAAAATGTGCATAAATCTGATGAAGGTGTTAGTAAAATAAAGCCATAGGTTATTGTTCTCTATTTCTCAGGCATTGCTACTTTATTAAGGAAAATAAATCAGCATCTTTAATTTGTTGTTAAAATAGTATGTTTGTGTGTAATCTGACAGAAGTTCACTAACAAAATCACACACACAAAGAGGTGTTATGTTGTCCTTGGTTCTGTTGCTTTTATTACTACTGTGAGAATTGTCTATATTAAGTGGGTCTTTAGTTCTCTGTTTCTAGTTATCAAATGCAAAGGACTTAGTTGTATCAAGCAATCCCTAATTTTATTATTTCATAGTCCCTCTGCATCTCAGTCTGGGTGTGCATGGTTGGGTCCTCTGCAGGAGCTCTCAAAGTCCTCTTTTAAGCACTTTGGTTGTTGACAAAATTCAGTTCCAAAGGTTGGTTGCATGATGGAGAGGCCTGTTTTCTGAGGACTCTTGTTGGCTCCCACCTGCTGCTCTTTTAACTGGCATGGAGACCCCCCCACCCCCGTTCAGCAGCACAGTTTTCACTTTAAGATCACCTGCAAAATCCTCTGTCTTCAAATCTTTCCAATCTCTTTTAAAGTTTCAACAAATTAGGTTAGGCTCAATCAGGATAGTCTCCTCATTAACTCAAGTTAAATAATTGGAAGCCTGTAAATATATCTGGAAAAAAAAAAGAAAGAAACCTTTTGCTATATGAAGTAGTATATTTGCAGGACTAGCACTTAATCATAGTCAGAAATCCTGTGCACATATGAAGGGACTGAGATTATACAGGGCAGATATCAGAAAGGGAGAGAATCTTGGGAACCATTTGAGAATGCTGCCTAACATAGGTCCTTATTTTTCTATGGATAACAAGTGCAAAAATGTCACAACATTTTTTTTTTACAATAGATTACATGTATAGTATAAGGATTGTGCTGTTGTGAAATCTGAAATCCTTCTAATATTTGTTGTCCTGCTGTGGAAGAGCATAATATGCAAACCAAAACAACAAATGCCATTTCTATGTGGAATCTCTAAAAGCCAGGGAATTGTTTTTCATGATTCTTTTTCTTCTTCCTCCAGATCAACAAGTTTTATTCAGAGTCATCCTAATTAATCTCTGTGTCCCAGAGAACTAGGATGTGAAACAGAGTTATAGCCAGCTGTCATCAGAGCTGATAGCATGCTCAAGGAGTAATTCTTCAACATTTTTAAGTTGTTCAGATTATGGGCCTCTTGTTAGTACATTATGATCCAGCCTTGATGGAATGATATTTTGATTTTAAAATTAGAAAAAATTAATTGAAAATATTTGATTCAAAATATTGAATTCCTATCATACTCATGGTAGAAAGTCTGAAAAATAAAAGCCAAAACTCATGTAAATACAAATACAAGATATTCGTTTTTCTTAGTAATGGAATTTCCAACCCAACCTTAATGTACACAGAAATATTGAAATATGTTATGCTGCATCCTGCATGGCCATTAATTTAGTTTCCAGGACCAGGCAGTGAGGGGATAGAGAAAAGACAAACAGATACACAAATAGAGAAGAAGCTGAGGCCAAGTGGTTCTTCATCTCCTGATGAGGGATGGATGACCCAGAGCCAGCTCAGCCCATTTATTATATAGGTTTTTGCCGCAGTCTCTGGCTGGGCACAAATCACGAGTCTCCACACAGCTTGTAGATTCAAACAGCAATTCTTTATTCCCGAACTCACACCGGCCGTCTACAAACACGTTCTGGGGGAATCCACGTTCTCTGCCCAAATCCACTCTCTGCCCAAATCCACTCTCTGCCCAAATTCACTCTCTGCTCAAATCCACTACTCTGCCCAAATCCAGTACTCTGCCCAAATCCACTCTCTGCTCAAATCCACTACTCTGCCCAAATACACTCCACATGGGCTTCTGTCTCCCAAAATATACTATCTGACCCTAAGAACTCAAGAGGAACTCAGCAGCAGGATACGCCCTATTCTAAAGGGGGAACACCCTAATCTCCTATTATGCTAAACCGCCCTATTCTAAAGGGGGAACACCCTAAACACGGATCCTGCCCTGGTCCTTGAGCAAGGTCACCTTGCAGAAGTCCTTCCACTAGACAGCATGGGAGTAAGCTGGCAAGGAGATTGTCATACCTACTTGGCTGATGGCTCCCAGCAGGTTTTATTGTGAGAAAGTTTCTTCAAAGCAAGCAGAACCCAGGTCATGAGTCTGAACACCCCAATTATGATTATCAGCTTGTTCCCATAACTTTCTATCACCCAGCAGCTGGTAAATGAATTTCAAGAGCAATACTGAATAGCTCCATGGCTGGCACCGAACCTCCTATTGAACAGGGTGTCATCATAGCAACTGTGCAGTCTCACATTGAAGCCTTCACACCAGGAGTTCCCAGGAGAGGCCTTGCCTCTTCACAGGACAATTCAAGACCATAATCCAGTCAGCACTCCCAACATGTTACATGCAGAATAACATGGTACTGCCTTTGCATTGTATGTCCTGACTACATTTCCAGTAATGAAAATGCCTCAAAATATCATTTATGTCAGCATTTCATGTGAAAAATTTTTTTTCAAAGTCAATCATATCCTAAAAATTTCAGTTGCATTTCTGGTGACCCTAGCAAAAAATATTACACTAATATTATCTTTAGCAATAAAGACAATGTTCACCTCACACCATGCTGTCCAATGATACCTCATGAATCAAGAGTAAACTGCTTAAATGTTACCTGCTCCCATTCCAAATCCATGAGTTGTCATGCTGTGTTGACGATTATCTATCTATTCATCCATCCATCTATATTATTAGATTTTTAATCTAAGTCATCATTGTTAAATTTCAAATTGCAATTTAAGCTGTTTTCTAACCCTCGTTGAAACATATTTTTAATTGTTTATAGTATCTTTGAATGTATTATCTGATAATATTGTTATTCTGTATCTTATGATATTATTTTGTTTGATCAACCATTCATCTGTAGCCTATATTTGAGATATTTGTTCAAGTGAATATATAGGTGTCCTTCCATTGAGTATTTAATTATGTGGCTATAATTTTTTTGCATTCACAATTAAATTTTCATATGTCTAGCTACGTTATCTGGCATATTGCTTCATATTATAGATTGAGAACAAGGTGATTACACTTTATCATTTTTATATTTGTCCATGACATTAAGAATATTTTGAGGGGCTGGGACTGTGCCGTAGTTGTAACATACTTGCCTGGAATGTGTGAGGAACTGGGTTTGATTTTCAGCACCACATATAAATAAATGAAATAAAGGTCTATCAACAACTAGAAAAAAAATTTAAAAAAGGAATGTTTTGAAGCAAAAACAACAGCAAACATAAAGCCTTCAAAATGTGTGTAACAGAAACTATATTGTACACTCCCACACTGATTTTTATTTCTCATTTTGTAAATCTCATGCCATCTGAAAGGTTATCCCAGCTATAAGAGCAGGCATAGATTAATCCAAGTTGACCATGATGATGCTTATTTATAATTATTAATTGCACAAAAACCATTTGGTAATATAAATTGTCTTATTAACAAACATGAGGTTGTTTTGTTTGTCTTTCACACTCAAGAAATTTAGTTGCCTTTATGACAGTGTGGAAAGAGTAAACTTTCAAGAGATGATTAGGCCATGAAGCTGAGCCTGATGAGTGTATCCAATGGTCTTTGAAAATGTGATTTGAGAGTGAAATCTCTCACTGCATGCTGTCTCCCACATGATGCCTTTCACCATGTTATGACAGCAATAAAGTCCTTTACAGAAAGGTTCCTTGAGCTCAGGACTTCCCAACTTCCAGAACCATACTTAAAATGAAGTTTTATTGTTTATAATTTTCCTTGACTGTACTATTCTGTTATAGCAAAATAAAATAGGCAAAGGAATGAGCCTTAATTAAGAAAGACTGCCTTAATATCAATTTAAAAATCAGTTTCTGTTTCTAGTTTTGGAAATATGTAAAATTAATATCCTGAACATCCCTAATTAACAAATATCAAGAAAATTTTAAATGAATATTTAAATCATTCAAAAATTAAAGTGTATACAAACAGAAACCTACAAGAAATGTGTATGAATTTGTTATCATCTTAGAAGTTGTAATTATACCCATAGAGTTGGGGATTCACGTTTATATGACCCATGTGGATCATGAACTCTACACTGAAAAATTACAGAAAGTGTGGGCTCAGTCCAACGATGTGCCTGGAATATAATTAAAGCAAACTCTGGACAGATTTCCACAGAGGCAAGACTAACTCATAATCTGAATGATAAAACATACAAGTAAACTATGGGAAGAGTAAATCAAAAGACATAATGAATAGGAGGATTAGATCTTCTGACCTTCACATGAAACCAGGATTGATTAGAGTTGGAAAAAATTTGTGGTTAGCTTGGTTAACATACTGCCAATTATACCGAACATGTCTATATCTGACAAGTGACCTAGAGGGTCCTCAGTTTATGACCTTTCCTTTAGAAACACTTCCTTGTGTGAAATTAGTAATTTATAAAGCTTCTTAGACAGCTGTGAAGTAAAGATTTCATGTATAAGTCCTCAGCTATTACATTTCCTGCAATGAAACTGCAGACCTATGAAGTCAAGAATACCTGGAGTTCAATTAATTATCTCTAAGTATCACTGAGAATTTTGCGTGAATGTAGTTGGTACCAGTTAGAACACAAGACTAAAATTTGCTCCCTTAGGGTGGTTATGTATGTCAGTGTGTCTGGGAAAGTTCAGTTTAGGCTTTGTTCTTCAATAAAATTAACAGTACTCTCACTTTCATTCTCAACAATTTTGCAGTTTAAATAAAAAAATCACAGGGCCACTCTTCTTAAATTTTAATGAGAGTGTATGCTCTTGTGAAAAAAAAAAAAAAATCAAGAAGCCAGAGGGAGATTCAGGCAATGAAGGATGTGAAAATCTCTTATCAGCTGGGGAGGGCCATTGGCCAGTACAGGCTTCCCACTTCATATATAGGGACTTAGAGTTGGCATCTTGAAATTTACAATGATAGCATACTTACTTGGGGAAATGTTTAAAATTACAAATCAGTACTTACATTTTTGTTTTGTTGTGTGTGTGTGTGTGTGTGTGTGTGTGTGTGTGTCCCCCAATCCCACCCAGGCCAGTTTAGTGCTGCTTATAGGAAAACTATTTGTGTTTTTCTTTTTTACTTTTTTTAATCTTTTTTTTCCAGGGTTTCTGCTTTCTTTTATTTTATTCTCTTGCCTGTTTTCAAGGTTTTAACCTCATTCTCAGTTCCCTTTTCTTCATGGCACATACAGCTATAGCTCCACCAGGCATATGCTTCTCTCACCAAACATTACAGAGCAGGTTCAGAGGATCCCCACTGCAGGAAGATTGACTGATTTGGGATGTGCATTGGATGCCCTTATCCTCTTCCCCACATTCGCATTCCCATCCCGGCTCTGTGGCCTTGGTCATCTGACCTCTAGCTCATGTTGAGTTTTGGCTATCCCCTACTTTGCCCAGCAACTTCATTAAGTACTTTGTAATTTATCAAGAGTTTTCTCCAAAGTCCTTAAACAGGTACAGAGAGAATATTATCAAACAGCCATGACCCAAACAGATGTCCAAATGAGACCTGAGATGATGTGTGCTAGATGAAAACTTCAGTCTTAGATTTGATTCTCTGAAAGCCCTTCTCATGTGGTTCCTGCAATATAGGTACAGGATACAGAAGGGAGTCAAAAGCCATCACACATTAGGTCTCCTACAATTTTGAAGGAGAATAATTCTCTTGGTATTTATTAATGCTGACTGGACATCTTCCTATAAGAATGGACATGTTCTACCACCTTTTGGTCATCCCTCAGAAGTTACACTGGGTGACCATATCTAGAATGTGATGATAATTTAACTTCCAAGGTTTTAACTATGGGCTTTAACTACAAGTTTCAGTTGTTAATATTTGATAGTTTGCTACGCCATACCTTTAGGCAAAATTTTGTTACCTTCACAAACTTAATTACACATAGGTGGTCTCTACTAAATATTTGCTGTGTTTAATCATTAGTATCTGATTTTCTTGCCTCTCCTCTTAAGTATCCCCTGTAGCTTTATGTTCAAGTCTGTAGACTTGGCAAAACAATAGCATATCTTCCATCCTGTGAACTGATTTTCAAGAGATCCCTGACCCTTTCAAGAAAGTAGACTTGAGATTTTATATTTTTCAGGTCAGAATTATTCTCTTCAGGCATGATCGTATTACCATTTCTGCTCCAATTGTTCCGATTGCTTCCATGGGTAACTGATTTATTTAGCAGTCTAAACTTGGAGGGTTATAAACTTGACACAGTTTTATGATTCTCCAATGACTTTTCTAAAGCATGAGCTTCAGAATGTTAATTCCTGGTCCCTACAGATATTTCAGGCAAATTCTGTGCTTTTAAATGATATTTAGTGATAAAAACACTGAACCACTTTAAAATGCCAAATTCATGTCCTACTTAAAGATAATCTCTTCCTTCCTCTCTTTCTAAGCCTTGACCACACTTGTAATCTTGGGGATGTGGAGTAATACTGTAATTTTCTTCTCCTACCAGTCAAATTCCTTTAGTCTACAATGATTTTTCATTAATGTGGGTTTTTCTAAGAAAAAAAATTCTAGTATGAGTTTCTCTTGGTTTTATTTGTAAGAACAAATTCTATTCCACCTGTTTTTGGTTTTAGTAAAATTCTCAATTATTATTCTCAAATCTCTAGATAACATTGATTGTTATTCAAGGTAATAGTATATAGTTAGTTTTCCATCTCTATGATAAAATACCTGAGAAAAACAATGTAAAAGGAGGAAAATTTTATTTTGGCACATGGTTTCAGAAGTTTCAGTCCATAGTTACTTGATCTGGCCCTGTTCCTTTGGGCCAATGGCAACATACTACACCCTACTGGGAACATGCAATGAGGGAGGCCTGTTTACTTCCTGGCAGCCAGGATGAAGAGAGAGAGAGAGAGGGGAAAAGGCTGGACTTCCAATATCTCCTTTGAGATACAATCACCAAATCCCCTTCTACTGAGCTCTGCCTCTTAGAGGTTCCACCACCTCCCAAGAACATCACAAGCAGGAGATGAGTCTTCAACATAAAGGTCTTTGAGGGATAGTCATTCAAGATCCAAATGATATCCCTCACCATCTTCTGTACAGCAGGTATCTAAATTCTACCTCTCCCGTGTGACACCACAGGGTCATACTGCACAGATTCTAGGCACAGAACTGAGGATATAATCCCACTCTTCACTCTTCTCTCACTCCCACCCTGTTGCAGCTATTTTTTTTTTTTTTTTTAACTGAGAAAGCCAATCCCTTAAACCGGGTTACAGCCATTCAGCACCAGTGGGCTGTCTTCTGCAGTACCTCAAAATCCAAGGAGAAATTATACCTTTTTCATGTGAAAAAAAAAAAAAGTGAGGGAAAGCAGGCATCCCTATGCTAATCATTGTCTTTATTTTGCTTGCGCTCTTCAATTATCTTTCTACGCTTTTGAAATTCCTATAGAATAGCTAGCCAATGCTAGTGTAAAAAAAGACTTTAAGCCGGGAAATGAAATAGGCAAGGCTTCCATTCTTCAGAGCCTCTTCAATCTCTCCAAATGATTTTCTGGGAAAGTAGACTGCTTCCCTCAACTCAAAGGTGTGTCTAAATGTAAGATTTCTTTATAGAAACCACAGCCTTCCAATGAGGCCACTACCATAATTCCAAAGATCTCCTTCCCTCTACCCTTCTCCTATGCCTTTTGTAGTAGATAGTGGTAAAGGTGTGTTGGGAAAGCCAGGAGAAGACTCATGGTGATGGTGGCCTGGCAAAGTCCTCTATACCCAATTCTCAGTGTCATCTTTTAGCAGTTTTCTCTTAGTTACAGAATAAATAATGATATTTTATCTTTGGCTTTAGGTTCTCATTGCCAATTTTAGGACAATAAGAAAATTTTATTTGTTACACTAATGAACATTTGCAAATTTTACTTTATAATTTTATTTTCTACACTCAACAGCTATTACATATATTACAGCTTTTTTCAAATATTTTCCAGATCTTTACTTTTATTTGAAGCTATTTAGAACAGTATAAAATTTTTCACCTGCATCCCTGATAATAATATTTTATGGTATTAATTATGTTCTGCACTATTCCAGTAAAATGTCAATTCTTCTATAATTGTTTCTCTTTTTTTGTGAGGATGCATACCAGAAATGGAACTCAGGGGCACTTGACCACTGAGCCACATCCTCAGCCCTATTTTATATTTTGTGTAGAGACAGGATATCACTGAGTTGTTTAGAGCCTCACTTTTGCTAAGGTTGGCTTTGAACTCACGATCCTCCTGCCTCTTTCTCCAGAGCCACTGGGATTACAGGCATGCACCACTGTGCCTGGCTCTATTTTCTTGGTACAGAATATTTTATATAACTATGTTCTCCATTGTTTCAGCTTGTTATCTTTTTGTAACATATTTTGTCTTTACAATTTAAAAACGAAAACTGATTGAAAAACATGATATATTTTAAATGGATAACATATTTAATTGATCAAAAATTTTTGAAGTTCAGAAAAATATGTAGAGAAAAGTCTCCCTCCTACTCCTACTCTTAAGTCACTGGGCTACCATTGTTACATTTCAGACATAAATGGTAGATTTGTAAAACAGTTTTATAAAAAATTATTTTACAATTCACAAAATTGTAGAATATCATGCAATGTTCTCTTCATGTCAGTGTTTTACTTCATAAAATATCTTAGAGATCCTTATAAATCCTTACTAAAGATAATTTAAAATTTATTGTCCATCTAATATCCCACCCATCTAGTATCTCATAACTGTAAGAAATTAAATCAACTCCATTCTTATAGATAACAAAGACCATGTAAATTTATTATCTTGTTAGATAGATACTCCTAAATCACCCTCAATTAAGGTTGCAAATTTATCACTTACTATTCTTAGATTTCATACGTTCGGTAATTCAGCAATATGTTAGCTCCAAGAAACTGTTTCAGTGTACTTAATCTCAGTGATATATGTACATACATATATGCATACTTTCTAAACAATAGCAAACAGAAACACTTTTGAGATAACCACTAAACACAAGATCTATATAAAACTAACTCAAGTAGATGGGATGTAACACTTATAAACCATAAGTGCATGTGCTTTTGCTCTTACCTGAAGTCATTACAGAAGCAAACACAGGGGTGTTTCATGTTCCTAAATATTAACCTGTAACTAATGCAACTTAAAAGCACACAACTTTTGGTGACTGAATAACATAATCATAAATTTATAACAAAAGAGAAAGGATAAGTTTTCCAAAAGGGTTGAGATGATAAAAAGTATAATGGTGACTTTAGGAGTTGACATTATATTTGTAGGCCTGTATATATGTATTGGCATTCACACCTATGTTGTATTTATATACATATATGTACAACTTATTATTGTGCTTATTATGGTTTTATCATTTGGATTTTAAGTGTCTCCCCAAGCTCACCTACTAAGGGCTTGTCCCCACCTGCTGGCATGTTTGGGAAGTAATGAAAACTTTACAGGTGGGGCCTGCTGGCAGGAGGTCAGGTCATTGACTGAGTGCCCTTGAAGAAGGTGTGGGAACAGGAGCTCTTCCCTTGCCCCCCTTCTTCCTGTCCACCCTGTGGTCAGCAGCCTGCTCAGCCTCCTGCTCCCGACCAGGACGTTCTGCTCTCCCCACAGGCTCAACGACCACAGGGTGATGAACTGAAATCTCTGAAAACAGGACCCCAAACTACTTCTCTTCCCCCAACAAGTTGATTGTCTTGAATACTTTTTCAGAAAGGTGGAAGCTGACTATTTGCTAATTTTAAACCTTTCAAGTGTGAAAGTTGATATTTTTCATCTTGACTTTATTTTTCTGTACTGTTTAAATATAGTAGTTTCTAGGATCATTTTTAATACCTGGCAAAAAAGCATTCAGTGACTTGTCTTGCAATCCACACCAAATGCTTTAAGAGCTGGCCCCCTGCACTGGTTAATCATTTTAAGTCCTCAACTTCATGAGCCATTCTTTGCTGGCTCAGGCTTATTTACCTCCACACTTTATTGACAGAAATTTCCTCTTCAACATTGAATTCTCTACAACACTTGAAAGCATTGCTCTTGTAA
Source organism: Callospermophilus lateralis (assembly GCF_048772815.1). NCBI lineage: Eukaryota > Metazoa > Chordata > Mammalia > Rodentia > Sciuridae > Callospermophilus > Callospermophilus lateralis. The sequence goes on along the minus strand of NC_135312.1, from coordinate 127,387,977 downwards.
ATACTGATTAGATATAAAAATAGCAATACTATTGCATATGAGAAAGGGTGATATAAAATGTACAATATGTAGTGCAACCCAAAATAGTGTCCACTGAACAGACATATGACATTTCTGAAAGGTACAGACATGAGTCTCTGAGCCATGTAGTCAACGGGGAAAGAATTAATGTCCCATTATATTACCTCTGAAAAATAATCATCAAATCATAAGAAAAATCCCCTAATTAATCCTTACTTAATCCCTTATTCCATCTATTATAGTCATGGTCTAAAAATTCATTTTGGATTCTGGATCTGTGTATACTGTGAATTCTAATTTTAAAGATTTTACTGGATTGGCATATTTTGCTTGCCTTTAATAACATTTCAGTGGAAAGTTGTGAGAAATTGTGTCAGAGAATCAAAAATTGTCCTGAAGCAGAGCCTTTATAAAAATTTTAAAGTTACATTTTCATATCTCTGCACTATCTTTTATAAATTATGTAATCTAGATTGAAATATTTAGAATTTAATTTGAATCTTAAAGTAAATTTTTATAGATTTATTATAATGTAATATCTGCCATTATATTACAACTGCCCATTTGTATAGTAAACGTTTACAAAACACTTTTCATAAAACAATCTTGTTTTTCTTGTTTCTATGTCTATTTCTGTATATTATCTATAGTCTATTTCTATATCTATCAGATAATCTCCCTCCTCCTGCTCTATATATACACACATAAATGTAGAGAGGATTGTATTATTTTGCATTCTTATTAGTACAGCTAGAGTAATGCCACCAGAATCTTATTATATATTTATTTATTTTTATTTATGTGTTCCCTTTCCCTTACCCAGCCTTTGAATCTTATTTGTTGATAAACCTTAAATTCAATATGAAACACATGCAGAAAGTTATATAAAATAGCTCCAGTTCAAATATTATGCAGGAGAAAAAATGGGGATACACTTGAAATTTAAAGGGCAATGTTTGAAAGGTGAGCTGTGGTCTGAGTTCTTTCCTGTTAAGTCAAGTGGTTGAATCCACCACACTTCTTGTATTTCCTTTGAAGAAATAGTAAATATATAATTGATGAGCTTTGGTTTGTATATAGTCCTGTGTGTATGTGCATTAGTTAGCTGTCTTAAAAACTTAAATAAAACAAAGTAGATTTTTATCTTTCTAACTTTTGGGAAGGAAGACTCAGATTTAATACTGCACATATTTTAATTTTATGTGAGGAAAAATTATTCTGGAGAAAGAACATATGGCTACCTTATAATGCAGAGTTGCTGGCACAACTTTAAAGTAATGCTCAAAATGCATAATGAATTCAAGCAATATCTTAAGCTTAGGAACCATGAATATTCTTGGTACTTTTATAAATAGAATGTCAGATGGTAGAATAACATAAAATTAATTTATTAGTCTTTTAAAAGAATTCTCTTATTAAGTCATTTTAATTGACATTTACTTCTGAAAAAATTTCTAGCCAGAATAAAGATATCAGAAAGAAAAGAGTAGGAAATAAATAAGGTGGGTATATGAAACTAAAAATATAATGAATCACTTAATTTAAAAAATATTTCTTCTTTATAACTTGCTATTTTTAATATACTTATAACAAGTTTAAAGAGAAGATATTATTTTTGATGTTTTCTCCCATATTTTACAATACTTGGTTTATGGTCTGTACATAGTGATAATTTCTTTCTTACTTAATTAGGGCTCAATCTATTTCATCTATGTATTTTTATAATGAGGGCACATTCTCTTCCATATATCAAGGATTTCTACATTGCACTTAAAAAAAACAAAACAAAAAACTGGATAATCCCAACTGCCTGAGCAATGTCAAGATGGCTTTACAATTCTATTGATTAATACAGATCCTAGAACTTTACTTTTGAAAGCCTGCCATTTTTGGCTTTTTTTTCTTTTATATATCTAATAACATTATCTTTTTATAGTTTCCTATATAATTCTCATGCCTCAGATAATTCTTATGAAGTTTTATGTATTCTCTTTTCATTCCATGATCATTTCTATTTAAGTAAGGGACTCAATTTCGGTGCCCACATTTAAGTTAGTATGGCAATTCCGTTTGATATGATTTCTGAACCAGTCATCATTCATTTATAGTGAGTGGCATTCCAGATCTAAAACTGCGGTCCTTGTAGTTAACTATTAAAATCAATTTGGAAACTGGACTGGGGCTTGCTTTTCTTATGCCTTTTTCTCAGAACATCCTCAGGTTGCACCTTGAAGTTGCTGATCATCAGTGTTAAGTCTCTGGATGGTATTAATATTCACAAGGATTTAGTCTGCATATTCTCTGAAGTGACAGAATGCCTCTCACTTGCATTTGAAGGATGCTTCAGTGGACTATGAACTGGGCCGCTTGCTGGTGGTGTGTGCGGTCCGCCCCTTTTCTCTTCTCTGCATAGATCTTCCAGAGCTCAAAAAAGAATGACAGTGAGCACCATCAACATTAGTCTCTTTATTGATCTTTTTGGCCACGTGTTGAACCCATGTCCAGTCATAACATAGTAACATTATAAATCTTTCTACCACAAAATTATAAATAAATTTACAGAAGTGTTATCTAAGGGAAGGGAATGATGAGATTGAGAGGAGAAGGGGCAGTAACAGATTTCTAATAGCAGGAAGCTATGGCCATCCTCAAAGCCAGATGGGTCAATGCAAGTGATTTGTCCCTAGGTATAAGGGGGACCATTTACTCTTGCTGGCCAAGGTATTTCAGGTGCCTTGATTCTTGTTCCCACCAGGATTGGCATCAAAACACCCTGCATACCACATTCATTCTCAAGAATCTCAAAAGTTGTTTTGTGCTCTTCCCTTCTTCCTGCCAGGGTCCCTAACATGAGCTTAGGTTTTATCAATAGATGATACTTCTAGTTGTTTTGGTTTTGTCTCCTTACTACATATTGGATTATTGGCATATAATGAGGGGCCAGGGCAACACAGGAGGACAGAAATGAAAAGCGACATCCTCCCAGGGAGAAATGATTTCCCTATTCCAGGACAGAAATTTCCCTAGGCTAGGTAAGCTATGTGAGTTCCATTTCCTTAGTATTCTCAGGACTAAGGAGATGAGATTGCTTTACAAATGTACTTCTTCACTTCATAATAATCCACTCTCAGGTATCATTTCCACTGAAATGCTTGAGCAAACTTCCCCTTACAAAACGCAACCTCCCCCTCACCTGCTTTCAAACGTGACTGACTGATTTACAGCTTTACTTTTATCTAGCCTTCATGAGTTTCCAATATCATAGGGGCATGATATCTATTGTTTATTTTATGCCTCTACCCACTGAAATGCTGCACAAGCACAGAAACTTTGATTTATTTCCTTCCCTGGTTTAACTCCAGCATGAAAGCCTAATGCATGGCAGGACTTGGTAAATATTTGAATAACCAATAGAAAAATGGAAAAAAAATTTAAAAATGTGAGAGAGAGAAGGAAGAAATAAATAAAAAAAGAGAGAGAGAAAAAAAAGGGAGACAAGTAAGACTCTTATTCTAATATAATATTCATTCCCAGAAAGCACACAAGCACACTAACTTTTGACAGATTACTGTTTTAGCAAATTTAATATAAATTCCCCACAGTTTCTCTCAACATGATTGCACAGCCTCTAGAGGAATGTCCATATTCAGACTGTTGTGGGATTTGAAATATATATATATAATTTTTTTTACAAGTTTGGAAGAAGACATCTGAAAGTCAAATGCCCTTTCCAGTTCTAAATAATATCTTAGGAATCTCAAAGAAATTACTCATGCTAACAAACTCAGACAATGCTGTTCTTTTGAAAGCGGTTTGCAGTGACATATTGTTAGGTCTTTTTATAATCTACTGAGATCTCTTATATCAGAAGTGTCATTTGAGAGTCCTTAATCTTAAAAGATATTCAAACGATTGATTGACATGGATATGATAACAACTTCCAGAATTGTGTGCTCTCATACTAGATAGTCTATAGGACAGAATCGTTTTCATCATTGATGGATACATTCCACAGGCGTATCATGATCTCCTGAGTACATGTCTGTGGGGTGGGTCCTGCTGTCATCCCTGCAGAGTCTGCACTGGCCTTTCTTCTAGCCCACACATTCCACCACTCCCAAGAGCTCACCCTCATACTCCCTGCTCAGGCAGCGCCTGGGGCTGGGAGTGAAGCTCAGTGGAGGAACACTTACCTATCATGCAGGAGGCCCTGGGTTCCAGCCTCGGCACTATTACGTAAATAAATACACAAATAAATTAATTAATAAATAAAGAAGCAAACTCAAGGAGCTCCTGTTTCTGAACATCTCCCTTTTCTCCCTTATGGAGGACTGCTGGACACAGGCAGGGGAAGACATGAGTCATAGTGACTGCAACTTGATCTTTGCCAATTTTCTGAACTTTTCTCTTTTTTGGTGTCCTCACATGGGATTTGGGAAATTAAAATAATGATATTCATTCATGGGTTTGTTAGTAGGATTAGAGAAAAAATTACACATGTGACTTGTGAAAATATTTTCCAAGCAAACCAAAAGTGTTCTCTGAATTATTGTTACTGTTATTACTAAACTTAGAATATAAAAAATCTTTGGTTAAAATTCTCTCAGTAGTATATGATTTGAAGTCCTTTATGGAATCATGATTCGGTTGCCAGTTTAAAATAAAGAAAGTCCAGGTATAATGTCTTTTATTTGCTAAACAGGGCAACCTTAACATCACACCATTCACTGCTAATCTTGTGCTACCTCTGGATCATTCCTGTTCTTGGAATCCACCTACCTCTGTTCTCCTCTCAAATCCTGGACAAGCTGCTAAAAAGAATAGGAGAAATGATATTTTTGTCTGGGCTTTCACTGTAGCTAAACATTTAAAGAAATTTTTACAACAGGCAGTTTGGGCTTGCAGGGTGCCACAAATCCCTACAGCATAGAATTATAAAGACTGGCAAGGGCTTGGAATCACAGGAAGGAAAACTATCAGATTCACACAAAAATGATTTAATGCATACTTTCAATTTTCAAAACAGTTATGTCTCTTAGGTGTCACTGTTCTATCATTTTCTCTCACCAAAGACAGTACTACCTGGAAATTTCATACATATTTTGAGAAGGACATGGACAAAATATGCAGACTCGACATAGGTATTATTGGTAGATCAAAAAGTTACATTTAGAAAATACTTGTAACTAAAAGAACATGGTTATATAGAATGCATCTGTTTTTGATACTTTCAAATTTACTATATAAAATGATCATAGCATATCAAATATTAAGCCCATGCCCAGAGTATATACTCATTGCATTTATTATGTACACTGTGAATATACCATAGTTTATAATACATACAGAGTACTTAACATTAGTTAAATAAGTAAATTTTTTCCATTAGTCATTTGATGTGCAAATTATGGTTTCTTCAAATTGATTATATAATACTGACATAACTGTGTTAGAAATTAAATTTTCTGCCCATAATTAAATATTTGCCAATACTTCATAAATTATGGAAACACAAAGTACAATGAACTCTTTCCTGCATCAGAACAGCTCAGGGACACAGCTCTGTGATCCCATAAACTTAAGGGAAATTTGCTGTGTCTCTGAGCTGTTCTGATGCAGGACCCAGAGTCTTCCTCGTGAGATACATCATTCCCCACACTCCTCAACTTCTGCTTTGATTTCAATGACTACAAATCTTCTAATTTCAATGACTGCAGAATTAGAAGGACAAGTAATCTTTAAAGAGCTTCCCTCCAGCTACATATTAAAATTTGAGAAGTGTTTGTAATTCTTCTTGTTGATACTGTCAGGAATATTGGATTCAGAAGAAAATTTAGGAAGGGACTTCTAGGTGTGTATGTTATTTCCTTTCTAGCACCATTCCATTATTTTATAGAAACAAAGGGTAGAAACTTGCATGGATAATGAAATAGGGCATTAGGGAAATGGAAAAAAAATAGTAACAAAGGGGAGTAACATATTATCACCAAACACTTGCTGTTCTTTAATTGCTTAATTGATTAGGAATGTCCTCTACTTAATGAGAGCAAAATCTACATTTTATTTAATATTTAATAGTTAGAGCCAGAATAGTGACCACAAAATAAATATCTGTTGATTAAATGGACTAGTTCATGATTTATATTCCCGATTATATAACTGAAAAGACTACAGAATTTTTTTTTATTCTGCATTAATTTGGAGAATCCAAACAAACTCCGTTTCTTTCTTATTCTCTTTAAATTAGACTATTTTTTCTTGACCATGTGTTCATTTGATTCATCTAGGAAAATGAATGCTCTCGACTAGACAGGTGGGCTTTGTGAGGTAGTCTGAAACTTAAAATCAGCAAATTCAGGCAAATTCCATTTTCCTATATCTGCACCTATATCTGCATTTCAATGGTCATAAATGGCAACTACAAATGTCAGAAAATAGTCTCAATCTAGAGGATACATTCTCCATGCAGCTTGCTCTCTCATAGATTTCAGACCATTAAGCATGTAATACAATGTTTATAAAATTAGAAGATATGAAAAGGAAATTTGAAAGACCAAGGATTCCTCGTTTTGTTGTTTTTTTGTTTGTTTTTGTTTTTTTGCTAACAGGGATCAAACCCAGAGGTGCTGAACAACTGACCACATCCACCTTAAAACAAAAACAAAACTATATATATATATATATATATATATATATATATATATATATATATATATATATATACACACACACACACACACACACACACATACATAATTTTGAGACAGAGTCTGCATGAATTGCTTAGGTCTTTGCTAAGTTGCTGTGGCTGGCTTTGAACTCACAATCCTCCTGCCTCAACCTCCCTACCATCAGGATTACAGGCATGTGCCACCACCTCCAGCAAGGATATCTTTTTTTATGTAGATATGTTGTCCACATATTTAATAAAAAATAATAATATTCTACTGCCATTGTTTCATTTGGTTTTTATAATAGCAATTAATTAGTTTGCCTTAGCCATCAACAGTGAATAATTGCTCCTGAGTTGTGGTAAAAGTAAAGTCCTTAAGACAGAATACTCTTGAACTTGACCTTCGCATAGGATAAGCAGAGATGAAAGGGAATCCTTCCTAACTACTCTCCAAAATGCTCATTCTAAAAACCAAGAACCAGGAACCTCTTTCAAATTCATATGGAAGCCTAGTCCTCATTGTGGTAGTATTAATAAGTCAGACTTCTAGGAAAGTGATTCACTTGGGAAGAGCTTCATGAAAGGAATTAGTGTCTTGTACCTATGAAAGAACTTGAAGGAAACAGCCTTGCCCTCCCACCAGGAGAGGACACAGCCAAAGCACCTTCTATAAAGCTTACAGCAGGCTCTTGCCAGATGCCCAGATTTTGGGGCCTCCATCTTGGACTTTGCAGCCTCCAGAACTACAACTTAAACATTTCTTTTGTTCATAAATTACCGGGTCAAAATTATTTTGTTATAGCAGTCTAGAGATTAAGACATTACAATTCCTCTGCAATACTCTTGATTTTTTTAACCTACATATTTTTGGGTGCATACACTTTGTTATACAATATGATGAATGTTTACTGATAATGTTTTCTATAAAAAGAAAAGAGAAGTATTTCCCTCTATCATTTTTTTCAAAACCTGATTTTTTATTACATTTCCATCTTCACAGCTCTTAATTGGTAGAGCTATAGAATGTCAAGGAGTGTTGTCAAATTTAAGAAAATTTCTTTCACATGTCAGATGTACACTTTGAGGCATTTTAAGATTTTTTTTATGCATTGGCAAATAAAGTACTATTTTGAATTTTTGACATTTATTAGTCAGTTTGTTGTCAGTGTTCCCATGGCAAAATTTTACATAGCTCTACTCCAGCAATGTCTGAAATTTTGTAAAATCTGGAAGAAGTTGAAATCTTTCTCCAGTATACTTAGGTAATTCATTGATGTTTTCATTGTGTTATCAAATAATCAAAGAGGGTTTTTGTTGTTGTTAATTTTTTAAAGATCTTATGTTTTTTTCCCTTCGAAAATTACCATTTTCACCTATTTCATATCCTAATTTATTTTTGTTTCAAATTTTTAAAATTTTATTGCCTCTCTTTATTCTTTTATATTCCATTTTATGTATATTCTATTAATCCTATAATCAATAATCTTAATTAAAATTGACTGAATGAGTTATTCTTTATAATGAACATACTGAAATCTGTAATTTCCCACAGCATACTGAGATGTTCCAAAATATTTTTATCATAGAACAATTTTTAGTTGAATTTGCTTTAGGCAATTAACAAAAAAAAAATCACTCTACATTAAAGAAAGTGTAATAGAGGCTGAATTGTGATAGATACATACTATGTTCTTAAAAATTCTTATCTAAATTTTTAACTGCAAATTTTATAAAAACTTAAGACCATAAATGAGAGCTTAGGAGGGTCTATTTCTGTGACAACTACAAATAAAGATTTAAAAAGAACTTTAAAATCTTGTAGAGTGTGTATGATATTTCTCTAAACCTCTTGCACTTTGAAGTTTATTACCAAAGCCAGTGATAAATTTTTATAACTTTGAGGAAACCTACACTACATCAAATTTATATGTTCTTTCTTTTATTATTATTTGACAAATAAAATGTAGAAGAGAAATAGAATAATATACCTACCCCGTTTAGAATTTATGTCAGAAATTTAAGAGAGATTTTTTACAAGAGTCTAGGCAGAAAATTTCTATTTAAAATTAGGGACTTTAAATTGTATTCAGTTCATCAAACTTGATAATTTGACCAAGTGCTCACTCTCTTTTGAACCATGCCACCGTTTCATCTGTTTTTTTTTTTTCCCTAATAAACTCTTAAGAAAAATGTATTTATTTTTAATGCTCACATATGTGCTTTCCTAAAATTTAATATTTTAATGTTCAATTCCAGTTTGAAGAGTGTAATTCAAAGAATAGTTACAAAATAATACACACGATTTTTACTAAAGTATTTCTGAAAAATTTAAATTTACATATAAGGAAACAAGACTACAGTATCCATTTCTAAGTATTTATATTAGAAAATTAAAATATGTTGTAGAACACATTACAAAATGTTTACCAATATTCTCAAGTTGTTTAGGTACTTTACAGCAAAAAAAGTCTAATACTCTTAGACTTAATACAAATTAAGCCTATTTTATATTTGTATGCATTAAGTATAGAATACATACATATATAAAGTATACTATTTACATGGAATGTATATTATATTTAATATATAGAATATATTATTTTACATTAATGCTGTTATATTAAACATACAAATTCTATTTTTTTAATTCTTTTTAGTTGTATTTGGACACAATACCTTTATTTTATTTATTAATTTTTATATGATGCGGAGGATCGAATCCAGTATCTTACATGTGCTAGGGAACACTCCACTACTGATCCACAACTCCAGACACACACATCCTATATTTTTTATCCATGCATTATAAACCATGGATATTTTAAAACATCTGAATTACTATTTCCTGCTCTTTTCTCTTCCTTTTCTTATTTAAAGTAGAAAAATATTTTGATCCACCATTATATTATTGGCCATTATTAGTTTTTGGAAATTTACCATTGAACATATCAAATTTTATTTCTGATGCACTATCTTTCATTTCAAATAAAAATACTCCATGGTACTGACCAAACATTTTTCTAACATGCTGGACATAAAAGCTTTGCAGAGCCAGTAGCTTAATATAATTCCTCAACTTTATGTCAGTGTGCTGCACTGTGTTCATAATATATTTGATGTAGCTATAACAATCAAACTATTTCACTCAACTAAAATATACAATAAAATTATAGTTGTACCTGGAGATTTCTGAAATTGGAAGAAGTATTAATTTAATCCTTAGATCCAAGCACCCAGTGAAAGTAAGCTATTTCTATAGAGAAAATTGAAGAGATGAAGCAATTACTTGACTGATTCAGGCTAAAGAAATTACCCTGTCATTTCTTTCAAAGTGATATTAAAAGTTGGAAATCTAAAGTTATTTTATTTACCTTTATCAAATATACTAATATCTTACTTAAATCAAATCACTTTTACTTAATAGTTAAAAATTCTTCATTGAAAATATTCATTGTTAAGTGAAATGGATTTGTAATTTGGAAATGTTTGCTAAATATGCACTGTATTTTTAGCATAATAGGTATAGTTTTCCATTAAATACTGAGCTATGAGCCCATAAGAAATGTCATGAAATAAGGAGCATATTTACATTCACAATAATTACTTTAAAGTACTTGCATTTAAAAAAAAAAAAAGAATCTCAGCTTCAGAATGAATTTTGAAACAAACTATAAAGGAAAATCAGGGGTCCCAGGCATTATTCATAATCTTTGCCTTAACACTGCATACGTGCTGTAGCTCCTATTTTCCCACATCCTAACCATCCATTTTTACGCTTCAGCCATAGGAACCATTGTGTCCTGTTTTGCTATGAACATTTGCTCTGCTACTTCTATGAGGAATATTCTCTTTAACTGCTCTTTACGTAATCAGGTACCAATAGCTCTCATTTTACACTCAACGTCCTCCCAAATGTCATTACTAACCTTGTGGACACAAGGTTATTGCAAAAGAGGTACTATATTGAGTTCCTAGGGGACCTTGAGTCCCTATATATTCTATATTCTAATTGCAATTTTTTTTCCCAGAGATAATTAGAAGCAATGACATCACAATTTTCTGACTTCATTTAGGGCAAGTGACTTATCCAATGTGCCCAACATGTGAATACCCAGTACATGGTGTAGAAACAAAAAAATAAAAATAAAAAAAGTATTTGTTGTTTGTTATTGAAATGCAAAGAAACAGTCCAAAATATGTGTGAAACAAATATTGTGTATAAGATCAACTGATTTGATGTAATGTATTGGTGATCAAATCTTTGCAGGAAAAAAAATTGCTTAGGTCTTACAACTAAGAATGGCATGTTGAAGACTAATCTTAATAAATATTATATACTTTTACAGATATTTGTTTAAAATTATAAATTAAACAGATTCATGAAATCATGCTTTATGAAACCTTTAAAAGACCTTCAAAGTAATAAATGTGAATAAAATTACTGTGATCTTTCGAAATAATTTTGCAATTACTAAAATGTAATTAAGAATTAGCAAAATAACATCTCTCATTTGATACCCAATTTATATTTTTTTTACTAGAAATTGTTTCTTTTAGCTACACTAAGATAGTAAAAATTTATGTTACTGTTGCTGAACCCATATATTTATTTGATTTACCCTTTAACCAAATATTCTGAACTTGTCTGAGATTCTGATTAATATGGATCAACAGGATGATCCAGCACTACCCTGAGTCCAATGAACTGAGAGAGACAGTTCTTGTGCATCAACCAACAAAAATGTCAACCATCAGGGCTTCCTCCATTTCAGCCATCTCAGCAGTGCAGTGATATGTTCACTATTCCATCTCTTCAGTTTCCTTTATGTTTCTACACATTTCTTGTTAATCATGTTCTCCTGATCAGTCCTATGCTTTGTGAGTTGCTGCAGCCCAGCTGGCTGGGCAAAATAACTGGGGAGTGACAAATAACTTGTGTAGATCCATACAGCAGGAGTAGGAGCCATTTATTGTAGGACAGGAGGGGTATTTATACATTCCACACAGCTTATCTTAATTAGCATAAAATAGATACAGCAGTCAACCAATAAGGAATCTCCACACTTAATGGTTCGCTGGTGTTACTTCACAAATCACTCCCTCTGGCATTTTGCCAGGCGCCATCCAGACTTCTTTACAGACTCTAACAGTGAGTATTACCCCCCTTATCTTTAGCTTTATTTTTCTTACATTTCTTCAAAGAAGTGACTTACAAACCTCAGTAATTGAAATTCTCAAAGTTGTGAGTTTGAACTCCATAAGTAAAATTTTTCATTGTAGATCTATTACAAAGATAAAATCATGTTTGAGGCATAAAGTTTTCCTGTTGCAAATTTTATTTGTAAAATAAGTTTGGCTGGACCCCCTCTTCTCTAAAGATAATGGTGCACTCACAATGTATTGTTGGCATATAAGCATGTTCAGTCAGTACTTATTGGAAAAAAATAGAATTGAGCTTGAGGAGCTGCTGGAATTGGATGTGAGCTCACTGTGGATGTGGACGTTGAGCGGACAGAGGCAGAGAGAGTGAGCAGACTCAGTTTAGAAAGCACAGAGGAGCTTCCCACAGAAGACAGAAACAGGACCACAGGAGACAAGTGCTTGGTAGGAGATGTCAAGCGAGGTCCCCCCAAAGTCTCTGTTCCTTATCATGTTGTGCTTAGGAAAGACTCTCCTGCCAATTATGTGATTTTAACAGGCTAAGCGACCTCTAAGTCCCACTTTCCCACAAAGAAGAGCACTGAGAAAGCCTTGCCTTCCCAAGAGGGTGAGGGGAGCCCTGCACCCCAAATTTTGCATTTAATACCATAGATTCCTCCTGCCCATCTTTAGTTCTGTCTCATTTTTAAAGGTCTAGAAAAGTTATTTGTCTTATCAAATGCAGAAAAGCAAGAGCTAGTCCAGATAAAAGTGTTCAGAGTGTTCTATTAGATATGCTAAGAAGAACAGTCATGCTAATGAGTGATAACAGGATAGTAAGTAGGAGGACAGATTAAACAAAAATATAAATGTGTCTCTGTCCCTCTGTCTCTCTCTCTCTCCCATCTTTCTACAGACAAACACATAGTGATTCACTTGATTACCTTATTAATTCAATATCAATGTGATACATTTACCCAGCATATTATATTTCATATTCACTATGAACTATTGCATATACAAACTAAAAACAAATATATATCTTATGTAAATCAATAGATAAAAATAAACTTGTAGCAAATATTCAGAAATTTCATGTTCCATTATATTTTAATTATTTGATAGAAATCCTTTTATCTTGTTTCTTAGAATAGTATTTTAGTAATGCTATATGATGTCACTGTAATGTTATGCATATTCCCCCAATAATAAAGCTGCAGTAACTGATATGAAAGGATTCATGCCATAATAATTACCCCATTTATTTATTCTTCAAGGATTTAAACCAACTTGTAAATAGCATAATACAAATAAACTTGTAAATTTATATGTGATGATAAATAGAGATTACAAAACCTATTAATTATTTCACTCATGCAAAAATATTAAAATGTTGTCTAGTAAATGGGTAAGTGCTTGGAATTGTGCTAGAATTATAAAGTTAGAGAGTTGTTCACCATCCCAGCCGTCCACCTAAGCATTGGGTTCCCATACTCATGTCCCGATGCCAGAGTCAGAAATTAAGCAGGAAACAAAAGAAATGTTAAAAGAACCATACCCAAGAATCAAGAAAGTCAGACCTGATATAAGATCCTGTCTGACACACCCCATGGTACCCAGGGTGCAAAACATTGAACACAGAAAGGAAACAGATTTTATTTTTGTGTCTAGGCAGTGTCAGCTGACCTGTCTGTGCCTTATTTTATTTACCAGCACAGTGAGACTTCTGCTGCTAGAATTAAAAAATATATCAGTACAAGGCCTGAGAAGCAGAAATTCCAAAGAAGGCTACTTTGGAGCTCTTGTCCTCAAGAAAGTATATACTCTCTGTGTGGGTATGGGGGGGGGCAAATATGATACATTAGGATACAGGAGAAGCAGATACTCTATTGCTGGTAATTTCCATGTTAATGAAACAAATTGATTAAACTTTTGTCATTTAATACATAGATTGGCACTGATGCCCACACACCACCTGTCAGAGAATCAAGTTTCAGGTCTAGGTTACAAGGCTACTAGAGTGGAGAAGGAAATTTTATCCAGGAATTTGTACTGAAGCTGATGTCCTCAATGCTAATATGTATTATACTAGTATTTTAAAATTAAATAAAGTAAACCCCATAAAATTCAAGAGTGATTTTAAAGATCTTTGTATATAAATTGTGAATTGGAGATAACAGTGACATATAAGTCCAAACAAACAAAAAAACCAATAGCAGAGCTGACATTTCTATACATAATTGTAAATTTATAATTGGCTTCTGCATAAAGTAAAATCAAGGGTGACTTACTGGAAACTAAAACTCAAAAGATGAAAAAAATTAATGTATAAATTCATATCTACTATTATTAATCAACTTCACTCTAAGTGCAGTTTACATTGAGAAATTGTATATGATAATTTCAAACTTCACAGTTTACAGGAAATTCAAATGTATTTTAATTTTTTCATGTTATTAGAAAATTAGCCTTTCTATTTATAGTTTTACATATGCATATATAAAATTTATAATTAATATGCATTGGGTGAATGGGCTCCAATTTATTTTATTAGGAAAAAAAAAACATTAAAAAAGAGGTCTATGTGCTTTGGCATAAATAATGGGGACCTGTGGGACAGAAAGAAGTGTTCTGACAATGGAGGCTTGGACACTGCCTAGACCAGATATTGCAGTTCAGTTTTCTAGCAGTGCCCAGTTACAAAAGTGAGAGAAACATGCCCATGGTCCCAGTGGCTCAGGAGACTTAGGCTGAAGGATTACGAGTTTAAAGCCAGCTTCAGCAGTTTAGCTAAGGCACTTAACAAATCAGGAGACCCTGTCTCTAAATAAAATATATAAAAGGGCTGGGATGTTGCTCAGTGGGTAAGCACCCCTGGGTTCAATCCTCATTGCCAAAAAAAAGGGGAAAAAAGTGAAAATGGGAGAAACAAACATATTTCTTTAGAATAATAAGAGTGATTCTGCTGGGAATAAAAGGAAGTTGGTCATTCCTGGCAGGAGAATGATATTTAGGAATTGTTGAAAAGTGTGTTAAAGATGGAACCATTGAGGATTTGTCCTGTTCAGCCCAGTTTCTCTGTCACTTCCTAGAACAGTGAGGATAACAAGTTACTAAACTTACTTTGCATCCTCAGTGAAACAGCAATGATGGTAGCCCAAAACCCAGAGGCTTTTTATGGCAAAGCCTCAACTACTCTTGTGCAAGTCACTTAATACAAAGTCCACCATCTTCGTATCACTGGATAAAGTTATTTTATCCTAGATTCTGTGCTCCTTGGCAGGAGCATCTTTACATTTATTGAGTATTGTGTTTCTAGCAGCTAGCATCTTACTTTCACATGTCAATGATTTCTTAGGGAAAAGAATAGCAAAATAATAATAATAATAATAATAATAATAATAATAATAATAAAAAGAAAAGAAGAGAGAGAGAGAGAGAGAGAGAGAGAGAGAGAGAGAGAGAGAGAGAGAGAGAAAAAGCACACTGTACATGTATCAGGTCAGCAAGAGACAGTGGAGGATAGATAGACATAGAAGAGGAATATCCATTTCTTAATTTGTTTCTAGAAGTGCCCTGAAAGCAGCCAGGATGTGTGCCTCTATATTTATGTGTGCCCTGATCAGAAATTTATTTTATTTCATGCTAAATATCTGGACACATTCTGTTGTGTGGAGGCAGACAACACAGCATTAGCTAGCATGTCCTATGAGCATGCAAGTTCAAGATCAAACATTCTGCTCACAGGCTGAGATGTGCAAATGTTTAGGCAATTGTTAATTCTTCAGATGCAGTGTTTCTGTCTCTGTGTACTTTAAGCTTCTTCTTTTCACAGTTTGATAAAAAGAAAGCTTTATTTAGACCTTATGTACCAAATTGAATATCAGTTCTTACCTTGATGCTCATTTTTAATAAAATCTGTACATGATGCATAATGAGAAATTTATGTGATAAAATTAAGACTATCTTACAGGTTGTTTACATTCTCAGGTCCTATAAATTTTGTTTTCTGGTATATTACACACTTTAATGTTATAATATAAGGATAAATATATTTAATCCAAAATATCTGATTCAATGTCCTCAATTTGTCAAATAGAATTTTGCTTGAGGTTTGCATGTATTAGATATGATTTCCAGAAAACTTTTCTTTATTTTAATAGAATAGTATTAAAAAGCATAATTACTTAATTCAATATTGTTAAATTATTTTGATTACAATTTATAAAGAAAATATTTTAAATAGCCCTTTCCTTTTAGCATATTCACAAACTTTATATTAAAATGTAAATCTATTTCCACTCTATAACCCAAGATATTATTTAAAAGTTAAATTTAAAGACTAATTTTAAACTATATCTTATAAGCATATGTAACTAAACATCATGAATTATATTGTGTTTAGTTCAGATAATAATATGGCATTTGTATAGAAACTGAATACTGCAATAAATGAAAAGATTGTATATCAGATGATAATTAAATAATAACATCATTTGCATTAAAATCTACAATTTGCTGAAAAATGTCATCCTCCTTTAATACATCTCCTGTATTTTTTGTTTTCCACTGAATATTCTTATAAGATTAACAGTATAGTGACCTGCACAAATGCAAAAATAACAAAACCAGTCTGATTGTACAAATTCATGCATTCAATCCTGAGCTTTGTGCTCTTAATAAACAAGGATAACCTCCAATTGGTTCCCATCCTTGTAGTGTTTTAAATTGTCAACATGACCCATTCTTTTTAGATCTCATGCTTACTCCCTGCAGAAAAATTCACTCTATGAAATGGAGCAGACAGCGCCAGCTCTTGTGAACACCTTTCCTCTCTTCTTACAGCTTAAGATCCTATGCTCCCAGACCCACTTAAGTTATCTCAGTGCGCTTTCATCCCTACAATCTAGGTCACAATTAACTTAACCCTTTATCTCTTGATAATCATTTAGGTGATTTTTCAAGTTTCTGTTACAAAGTTTATGCATGATTATCTTGTTAACACATGTACTTCTGTGAGTTTGCATGATATTTTTGTTAGGAGATGCAGTAAAATTTAGAAGTATTTTTTTTTAGATTTTTTAATGTTACACACATTAAGAAAAGCCTTATGTTGAATTAAGATTGTAAATAGAGTTTCCCTTTGTCTTAATTTACTATAATTAAATCTTCAATCAGTTTGGATGTTCTGTCGTTGCTATAACAAGCAAATTAAAGATCAAATCATTTATATTTTCTTTGTATTTACTTGGCTAAATAATTCCTCAATAATATTTATAATATTCCTATAATTCCAATAATTCCTATAATATTCAAAACCTGTTCACCTTATAATTATATTTTCTCAGAGTTTGTTTACTTTTTCATTAATATATCCACTTCATCTTGCTATGCTTATAAGAATATTATTGATATTTTAAGTTGAATTATATTTCATATATTAAATAATTAATATTTGATTTTTCTATTCTAACAATCTATGTACTTCTGTTTATTTGATTTGTTGCTGTGTCCTTGAACTTAACATGTTTTATGTGTGTAATTTCATATAGCCTGCTCCATTCTTTAAAATAAAATTTATTGTAGGTATTTCTCATCTTTCTCTTGCTATTGGAAAAAAAATCTCCTCTTCAATTATGTTGCATAATTGGTTTCTCTAAAAGTACTACTGCTTTTCAGTGATTTTTATTTTTATTTACCCAGAAAACTTAATTGTTTCTAATAACTTTCCAAAATTTTCTTGAGATTTTTAAATTAGCAACTATCACTGCAAGTAATGACAAATTTACATTATTGTACTCACTTTCATAGTCTTTATTTTTCCTTTAGCTTTTGAAAATGGATTCACATGTCTGCTAATTTATAGTGAGGGTTTGAAATCCCTAAATTGTAGACTGTGGATTAATGTGTGTCAATAATCAAATAGATACTGACACGGATAACAACAGTTCTATAGCTGATGATTGGCTGTTGAGATCTTTAAAGCTGAAATGCCTCTTCCCCAATCTCTTCAATTCTGGGCGAGCTGGTAAGAAGGCTGTGCTGCTCTTGGCTGGGTGAGAAGTTTAGTCCTCACAAACTCTGTCCTACAGTGTCAGAAACTGCACCCCAGTCTGACCCCATCCTCAGGAAATACCCAGGACAGTTGCCCCTGATTACTCTCTCAAGCCCTGTTTGCAGCTGTTCAGAACTTGCTCAGCTCTGCCTGGTCAGCCTTGTTATGTGAGTGGTACATCCCTTCTCTTGTTTGTGCATGAGGGGGGGCGGTTACCTCTCTTGACATATGAATTGATCTGGGGTCAGCAGTCCATCCTGCCTTCATGGTGGCCACATTGAGAATTAATGATAATTTATACTGATACAAGCTATATTTACATAATTTATATTAAAATGTTTATATATTCCTAAGCTTTTAAGAGTTGTTGATTATAGATATTGAATTACATCAAATTAATCTTCAGTTTCTTTGGAAACAATTTAATTCATTTTCATTTTAATCTATAATGTGGTTACTTATATGAATTACACTTTCAAAGAAACCAAAAACAGCATATTATTTGAAAATGCTTTTGAATAACTGGACATATAATCAGAATAGAAGTTTGAAAAATCACAAGTTATTTTTATTTGATTACATTTCTAGGTTGTATGTCTATAACCAGATAACTTTGTAAAGTACTAAAAGATTTTAAGATCTGCCTTCAAGTATAAACAATCTTTCATTTTTCTTCTCTTAAGCACTTGTATGCATAAGCTGATTTTTTTAATTGTATTTTTTTAATTTAATTACAATTTTTAATTGTAATCCTATTATTTTCTGTAGAGAGGATTTAAGACATTTCTTCTGAATCTGAAAGCTTGTGATTTATTATGTGACTTTAATGTATTCATAATTACTGTGACTATTTGATTATTTAAAACAATTTGTAACATATAATTTTGTGATTTATAGGCCACCGTGCATTCTCTTTTATTTCTTTATTCTTCATGTCTTGGATTCTTTTGTTTATATCATGCTTGTTTTCATTTCCTTCGATTATTTGAAAACTTTAATTTGTTTCTGCATTTTTATATCTCCTAGATTTTGACTAATATGATTTACCTTATACTTTTTTACTTGACAATGTGAAATTTTATTTCATATAAATTCATATTTATTTCTTCAGTTCCATCTTGTCCCCCATTCTCCATTCATGAAATGTTACCTAGCAATGAGATAGCTCCACTAGGGAGTTCCGAGGACCTCCAAACACATGGCTACATTAAAGATTTACTCACTTTCTCTTTCAAACTGGATTGAGGGAGGTGCTTCTGGCCGCAAAGTTTACAAACCTGACTATTACCTCTAGTTTTTCCTACTCCAACTACTTATCAGTTTTACTTTCTCATCCATGATTTTTTTTAATCAATTCTGGTTTTTCTATTTGTTAGCCATCACTGTTCTGACATTTCAGCCAGATTATTTCAAAACCCTAAAATATCATTAACCATAACTGTTTTACATGTGTTTGAATGTTGCCATAGTGACAGTCCCTTTCCCAATTTTAGAAATTCTCTTTGAATCACTGATATAAATTGTTTTTCATTGTTTGAGGTCAGATCTGAAATTCTTTCATAAATTTATAAAGTTACATGTAAATCAAATGATATCCTCTCTTTGATAATCTCTAATGGTTTTCTGTTGCATTTAGAATGTCTTCAAAATAATTCATTTTTAGGTTTATCACTTATCTTTCAACTTCCTGACCTCCTGAGGATGTATTTTCTCTCCTTCTAACTAGTGAGAATGAGAAAATATATTTTCTAATTAATGAATGAAAATAATTTCAAGTAGAGTCTTAAAGTAGGTAGATCAAACAACAGTAATGGGGTAGATAGTTGGGATAATCTTTAACTAGAATGAGATTAAATGAATGATGTAAATGATTGGCATGGGTTCAGAATTACAGGGAACAGCTGTATGATAAAAACATTTCAGAGTTGAGGACAACCAGGGATGTTTTAGTCAGCTTTTTCACTGGTATGACTGAAGGACCCAACCAGCACAATTAGAGAGGAGGAAGAGTTTATTTGGGGCTCATGGTTTCAGAGATCTTACTCCATAGAGGGTCTGCTCCATTTCTTAGGGCTCAAGGTAAGGCAGAACATCATGGCAGAAGAATGTGGCAGAGGCGAAAAGTTCACAAGATGATCCAGAAGCAGAGACTCCACTTGCCAGATACAAATATATAACAAAAGCCCCGCCCCAATCCCCACCTCCTTCTGCCATACCCTACCACTTCAGTTACCACTCAGTTAATCCCTATCAGGTGATTAAATCACTGATTGAAGTTTAAGCAAAGCAATAAGACTCTTCCAACCCAATCATTTCTCCTCTGAACCTTCTTGTATTGTCTCCCACATAAGATTTTATGGGACACATCACAGACAAAACAGAACACATATGAAGATGTATAAGTAGGATACCCCAGGTAAAAGAAAGGAAGAAAGCCCCAAGATTAGTTAAAAACAAGCTTGGTCAATACAGAGCACTTAAAAACGTTAGTGCAATTGTGTTGGACAGTGGACTCATCACGTTGCTATAAACACCTAGGGACAATCCTCACTCCATGGATTGATTTATTTACTTTTTAATAGAGTTAAACACCTTTAAATTTAAATGTGTCTATGAAGTATAAGAAAAGTTAATTTCAAAAACTGTCTCTTTGGAAAATTAACCTTCTGGATCTGGCTCTTTGGAGGAGAATATGCAGGGAGTGATGAGAAGCACAGGGATCTACAGCGTGGGTGCACTGACTGAGGAGGGAGCCATCATTCAACTATGGCTGATTCTACCTCAGAGCAAAAGGTTCAGGGTTTACCATAGACACATGTCCTCAGTTCTGGAGAGAGGTTAGGGCATACTTTAAATATAAAAAGCGTGCAAAAAACACATACCTCTGCCACAAAAACAGGTATCTAGATAGATAAATGATTGATAGAGAGCTGGAGAGATAGATAGATCTCTGTTTTTTCTTTTGAAATGTTAATGATACAATTGCAAACTAGGAGCACTAAGGTGTTTTTAACTTATAACTATGTCTTAGTAGTCCATAGGATACTTCTCTATCTCTATTTCTACTTACAGTTTCATTGTTCCTGAGTTATTGCTTTAGAAATTGATAGAGAAGGGCTATTTTTGTAGTGGACATTGTGGTTTCTTTTTCCTTCCGTAGTCCATTTTCCTCATTCCTGTAAAAACATTCAAAATTTTAAAAATATACTTCTCTACTGGTATTAGTATGGGTAGTGTGAGTTATAAACCAAATAATACTTCAGATGGAACGATACTGAGGTGAATCAAAAATGAGTTTTAGGGTTGCTACCAACCCTAAATTTTCATCAATAGAATGTTTGGTTGATTTCCTCTCTTTCTCTCTCTCTCTCTCTCTCTCTCTCTCTCTCTCTTTAACTTTTTCTTTCTTCGTGGCTTTTAATTCAAGGTCTTTTAGGGAACATTTAGAGAATTTGGCTTATCCATCATAACTAAGAGTATTTTAATCACTATTTGTTCAAAAACAGGCATGGGCATACTATTAATTCACATTCATAAAAATCAGCTCATAGAATTTTAGTTAATTTTCTGAGAATGAAATGAACAATTTGTAATATGCAGGGAAATATAAGCCCAAGTGAGAGAAGAGCTCTCAAGTTAAAGTCCTGCCTAAGAGTGACTTCCATCTGGAGAAAAGCCAAACAAGAGGGTAGAGCGACACACAGACAGAGAGGGATTCCCAATTCTAAGTGCATTGTCAGACACCCCAGTTTCCTCATCTAAGGCAGGTTCCCATTTGAGCTGGGGTCTGATTGCTTACAGTAGAAGTGGTTTCAGGGAAATGCTTATCTCAATACAGAGAAGTTGTTTTCTAGGCCAAAATAAAACACAATAAAAGAGTCACAAATTAATTCTAAAGTTAGGCCCTGATTCATATTGGTTATTTTTCCTGGGTAATTATACCTTCTGAATTCATCTTATTTTTATTTATTTATTTATTTTTGCTGCTGCCCTAAATACATTTATAGCATTGTGATAATAAAAACACATAATGTAATGAATATTTTAAAAGTTCTAAACTATTAACACTAACTAGCTATTGAGTTTTAAAAACTAACATTTGTATTACTCTTTACAATGTCATTTATTTTAAAACAATTTCTGCTACTGATTTATATATATTCAGCAAGCTATTATACTTTTAGCTCACAAATAAATAATAAACAGTCACTTGAATAACTTTATACTTCTTTGTAACTATAACAAATTTTAATACTTTAACATTTAAATAGTAATGTCTAAGAAATCAATTTCATAGCAATTAATCCTTAACTGCTAATTGACACTTGATAAGTGTGTTAATTGATATAAATAACATGGTAGCTTATATGTTAGATGTCAAATATGTGTTCCTGAAATTAAAATTTATTGATAATAAATTAATTATACATAGTACCCTGCAATATCATGTTAATTATATTAGATTGTTTTCTGAGAAACTTATTTTCATTGAATGTTTTCATTAAATTATAAAATAATGAAATAATCTTGTAGGTTGTTTATTATGAATGTTTATGCTTTCATGTATACCAGAAAATTGTTTACTATTCTCTTTTATCATGGGATTAAAAGGTCAAAATTGTTTTCTGTTTACTATAATTCCTGTTTTGAATACATATGTGTTTCCCTGACTATAAGGAATGTGAACATAAGTAATAATGTACAGTTACCTTGAAAAGTCTTATGAAATCTCTTCCACAAACCCATGTTAAAATGATAAAATAACAAAAAGGTTAAAAAAAACATGTTTTACTATTTCTACATTTAAAAAATTAGAAATTGGTTATATTATACGACTGATGGTGAATATTTTTTAAAAAATAAGATTTAGGTTAAAATAAAAAAATCATTTGGAAGTTCACACTATTCTTAAAATTATATTTTGCTTTATATTTACTTTAATCTGTTTTTCATTCATTTGATTAAAAAAGATTTGAAATTTATTATTATGAAAACATTGAGGAAAAAAGATGTGTTTGATTGTCCTGTAAATATTTCTACAAACTATGTGAAAATTCAATTCTTTCCATATAATATTATCAGAAAACCAGACAAGAAAAGGTAGAGAGCAGTATCATGTTTTGTGGCCTTATTATGAAGTTTAAGAAATACCAATAAATTAAATTGGATTATGTTTAAAAAGAGCCAATTTGGAAGGAAAAACAATTGAGTTTCCAATGCCCAATGCTTCAAGGAACAGTCAGTGGACAATTTAGAATACTATAATGGTTGAATTGTGGCTACAAAAAAACTCAAATGGTGGCCTCAGAACTTCAAAATGTGACCTTATTTGGAATGAAATTCTTTGCAGATACAACTAATTGAGTATCTAGTGATGAGATCATCCTGGATTAAAGTGGGTCTTAAATTTTGTAACAGAAGCGATGTCAGGGGTTGCCAGCAGTCACACCAAGCCAGGAGCTAGACCAGTGAATAATACCATCTCGGGGTTTGGGGTTTCTTATGTTATGTTCAATTCTCTTACTCAGCAGAGAATTGAAGGACATGACATAGAAGTAGCAAGAGAGAATTTGTATTTCAAGAGCAAAAGTAACAACACAACTTCTCTGAAGGGAAGGGACCCAGGAGCTGGAGTCCATAGGAGAATACTGACTTATTCTTTTGATAGGCTTTGAGTTTTCCTCCACTTTCTATCTCCTCCCCTCTCCGTGTTCCTCTCATTATCCTTCATTGGCACTCCTTGTGGCCATGCACATACTCTTTTTACTGGGTCCCCCACTCATATTGAGAAGCACCTTTGTCAACTGGGAAGTTTCTCTTACTGGAGGACTCTCCTGGTGCTCCTACTGTCTGGTGCCCCTGACTTCCTGCTTCGCCATCTTGCCCTGACTGCCAATGCTGTTGTGAACCTCCCTCAAGAAAGGTGCTCATGGCAACCTTGACAGGAGCCAACTCCACCAGCACCCTGATTTCATTCTTCTGATGCCTTGACTGTGAGAGAATACAATTGCTTGGCTTTCAGCCACCGATTCCTGATAATTGCTATGGCATCCCTGGGAAGCAAGCACAGACTCATTTCATGGGGATTATTTCATATAATATTAGAAATAGGAAGACCATGGGGAATTCTTCCAGAAAACAATAAAAGTTATAAGGAAGCATTAAAAATGTCATTAATTAAAATTAAAATGTTTTTGAAAATTAGAGAAGGAAGTTTATCAAATTCATAGTAAAATGAAAAGAAGAATTTTGAATGTTAAATTTACAAATATGATTTTGATATGATACAGCAGTGACCATCCTCCATCCCCAAACCCCACAGCAGGCAGCCAGGGGAATCATGGCCCAGGTTCCTGGGATAAAGCATCTGTGCCAGAAGGGCAATAAGCTTGGCAGGTTGCTAGATATGAGCATGGAAGATGGGCATTGTATCAACTCCCTTGGATCAGAAGCAGCGTCCCAGCTGGTAACTTTCAAAATAACTGAAAGGGAGTGACATCCTTCCTTTTATTTTTCTTTTATTGTATTCAAACACTTAAGGAAACATCAGATCACTTGCTGCTTCTGGGCATGCCAGAATGCCAGAATGGAACTTAGTGATCACAAACAACACATAGAGCTTTTGCCAAAATAATTTAGGAAAGTTGTTGCACAAACAAACAAAATTTTAAAACAAAATTGAAAAATTTCAACCAGCATCGGCAGCAAACTGAGGGGAACAGGAAATCTGAGTTCCAAACACACAAAAGAGTTCCATAGCTTTAAAGTACAATGTGTAAGATGTCCACTCCTCAGGAATCAATTAGAATGTGTACAAAGAATAGGGATGTCTGAGCTTTTGAGAGGTTAAGAAAAAAAAAAAAAAAGAAGCCAACCAAACCTAAAGCAGCCCAAATACTAGACTTTTAGGAGGAAAAAAAAAAAAAAAAAAAAAACTATTAACTATTTTAAATATGTTTAAGAAGCTAAATAAATTGTGAATACTGAACTAAAGGGAATCAGGAGTATAAAAAATAAGCCAATAAAAAGAAGTTACCAAAAATCTAAAAATATAAAAAAGAACCAAATATAAATTAGGGAGCTAAAATCTATAATAGCAGACATAGTGAACAGAAAAATCCAAGAAACACTAGGGAGGAACAGGAGCATATAAGAACAGGCAAAATAAGAAAAAAAAATACTTAAAGATGGGGCTACCAAAATATTCTTCTTTGAAAGATATACGAAAGAGAAGAAAATATTGAAAAAAATTAAAAAAAAATTAAAAGATTAATAACAAACAGAAGTTTTGAACAACACTGTAATCATAATAAACATACATAATAAACTACCCAATATCTGCAGAATATAACTTTTCTGAAGCATAAATGGACTGTATAGGAAACAACAAAGCAGTTCTTAATAAATTTAAAATAATCAAAAATCACAAATTTTCTCCTCTGACCACGATGGGGTAAAACTAGAAACAAAAGAAGACAAATTGAGAAACTCACCAATATGTGTAAATTTAACATCACATTCTAAAATGATGAGTTCAAAAGTAGCCACAAGAAATAGGTAAAAGTGCTTTGAGATGAAGTAAGCAAATAACACAGTATTCCAAAATTTATGGGATGCTAAAATGGGCTCTATAAGTCTACATTATATGGGATCTCAATTCACACCAAATTGTATTCACTAAAGAATTAGAAAAAGCAGAGCAACTGATTCTAAAGCCAGAAGAAGGAAAGAAAATAAATTTGATTAGAGATCAATGGAATAGAAATGGAAAAGAAATTTAACAAGAAGAATATCAATGTGGTCAAAATCTGGTTCTTTGAAGAAATAAATAGAATTGGGGAATTTTTAATTAGGACAATGAAGATGCAAATAACCTCATAAATGAAAGTAGAGATAAAGTTACTGAATTTATAGAAATGAAATGGACTATAAATGAGTATTACAGAAACTAGATACTCTAGAAGAGTATGAACAAATGAACAGATTCCAGGATTAAATAAAAAATCGCATGCCAACAGTTTGGATAATCTCAAAGAAATGGACAATTTCTAAGAAGTAAACAAAGAAAAAAACACACAAGAAATTGAATTAATAATGAAAAATCCTTCAATAGCACAAAAGTCCAGGCCACTTGGACTCACTGGTAAATTCTTCCCAACATTTAGACAAGAATAAAACCTACTGTAGTCACAGTCTTTCAAAAAATAGTACATGAAGAAATAGTCTTTCACATTCTGTGAGGTCACGATTACCCTCGTACCAAACCAGTGAAAGATACCATAAGAAGAGAAAACTACTTGATAATATTCCTTACAGAGAAGATTCAAATACCTTAAAAATATTAGCAAACCACATATACTAATTTATTCTAGGAGTATGATAGAAGCTGTATAATTTAAAAGCAATATAATGCAACAGATTAATAAAATGAGGCAGAGAAAACAGCCCATGATTATCCCAAGGAACACATAAATGCATTTTAAAGCTTGGTACCCATTTACAATAGAAATGCTGAAAACATAAGGAATAAAGGGAGCTTCCTTAGCATATCTACATTTATGTAAAACTCACAACTAACATCATACCCTGTGATGCAAGACTGGAAACTCTTCTCTTAATGCCAAGAAATGATAAGAATGTAAACTTTCACCCCTGGTTGTCAATTGTGGACTAGAAATCCAGGCAGGAAAGTGAGACAAGACAAAATGAATAAAAGGCATAAGGAACAAGAAATGGGTTAGTAATGTCATCTCTACTTACAAGTGTCACAATTTTATGCATCGAAAATTCATTAGAATCCACAAGAAAACTGTATTAGGAGCTCAAATGACAATACAGAGTTACTGATTTATATGTATTTTTAAAATTTACAATTATAGGGGACTCATTGAGAGCTGTAGCCTAGTTTATGAAATAAATAACTAAACTTTTTATAATCCATTAGAAATTGTAAAATGAAATTTTTGGAATTATTGTTTTTAAAATTATTTTAATAATTTTAAGTTGGTCATAGGGTGCTTCTTTGTTATTTCTAGAAAAACACTTTATATATACAACTGGAATCCAGTTTGAACAATGTAAATATAAACATCATCAGAAACTCTGTTAAACATAATTCTATAATTCATTATATAAGGACATACTGAGCCGTTCCATGATCTTCTTGATTTTCAAAATGCCATGGTGTCTGTACAAATGATTTCAAAAATTAGAACCCAACTTGTCTTTTTAGTTCACTTTTCAAATACCATCAGGTAATATTCAAGAAACATTTATAAAGAGGTTACCATAGCTTCAGTTCATTTCAGCAATAATTTATAGACTCACTCCTGTGTAATAGGTAAATAACTAAATACAAGAATAAAAGATAAATAACTAGCAGACAAAAGTCCCTTAATCTCTTTGAACATTAATGTCTAGATGTCTAACAAGTTACTAACAAACAATTAGAACTCTATATCAAAATGGCCTAATCTATTGCTTATAAATAGTGCTAAATTGAATGAAATATAGCTCATTTAAATGCAAAATACTACTATCACTTTTTTTCTCTAAAATGTTGTTGGAGGGTTTAATATAAAGTTAGAACAAAAAGAAGCAATCAATAAATATTTCCAAAACTACAAATAAGAGCACAATCCATCTCTTAAGTATAGAAAAGTTTGGGATGATATACATATTTTTAAATAAATCCATCATTATAAGCATATACTGAATGCAAGTGCTTTTATAAAACAAAGTTAGGCCTTTAATGCCTTAGAAGAGTGAATCCATGTTTATGGTGTTCCATTGTAAGCTTCTTTATACCTTTATATTGTGTTCACATTAAACATTGGATTTTTAGGATGGAATCTAAAGTACAAGAATTTTGACATAAAAAATTGATTTGGATATTTTATTTGAGTGAAGAATTGTAGCCTGAATTCAAGTGACATTATCAAAACTATAACTACAACATTATAAGCACATTATGTTCAAAGGAAAGGTCAGTAGCAATAAACATCTTCTACCTTTTCACATATATGCATAGTGTCATCAGCATCACTCACTGACTCTGCTACTGTCTGTGTAATTCTTTAATTTATTTTAGCTGTCATTTATTTGCATTTAAAAATACATTATTACTTCTGCTCTTGGCAATGTGTCAGATTAAATATTCTAAAAACTCACCCACTAGAGATATTTATAAAAGATGAATATGATATAACAAAATATTGTTATATTTTTGCTGAGGGCATAATCAAGTAAAAATAATAATCAAGTAGAGAAATGAACAAGACTTAAAAATAGTTCAAAGAAGACACCTAGGCCAAAGGTTGTCCTAGAGGATTTTACCAATACCAAAACTTGAGACTTGGATATTAATTTATTTTTTGTACACAAAATATTTAGCTGTCATTAGATGAGCTATTATAGTAATGAACATTACAAAAAGCCAGGAAAATTGATGGAGTGCAACCTGAATGAAAAGATGATAAGAAAAAAAATTTGTTGGCATTGGAATTCTAAAAGGTAACTCATACATTATAGACCTTAAAATTGAGGGTACCATAAAATAATTTTTTTCTAAGACTCTGCAAATTCAGCTGGAGCTCACATGAATTGGCCACCTGACTTTTCATTATGGGTATGATCCAGGAAACTCAAAACCCAGGAAACAATTTCAAGATATTGTTTTTGGCAATCAGAATATGGAGGAATTAAATGCAAATTTCTATGAAAGAACCCAGATTTAAGCCACATTCTTCAAAATTCTTACAAATCACAGTATGGCAAACATGAGATCTCAGTTCAGAAGTAAAAAATCACCTAAGTAAGAATGAATAGAAAAGCAGGCAACAGAAAACTAAACCAGGACATACTGATATGGAATTGTCAGACAACATATGAAGTCAGTACACTAAATATATGAACACTTAAATACAAAAGTAAGAACCAAAACAATATCAAAATGTGGAGTCATGTTTGTAAAATTGACCAAACTGATTCTTTAAACTAAAAATAAAATCAGTAATAAGAATAGTTGATTGGGTTTATTAAAAGATTATAGCTGAAATACATTTACTTAGTTGGAAGACAGTTTGTAATAAATCATTTACTAAGTAACATTGACAACACTCATGAAAGGAAGGGTCATGGGAGATAAGAGGATGAAGTAAAAAGGTATAATATATATAGATAGATAGATAGATAGATAGATAGATAGATAGATATGTTTTAAATATATGTATATTTCAAGTTTCTGGAAGAGACAAGAGAGAGAAATTACAAAGCAAGAATGAAATGTTACAAAATTGATAAAATTCGATTTTTGAAGTAAAAAGAGTCCATTACAGAGTAAACTGAAGAAGGCAGTGGTATGTTTGTGAGCCCATGCTATCTCTCAGGTCAGGTAAATATTTAAAAATTTTGCAGCTGATCACTTACAACACTGGTAGACTGAACTTGCAATGGTGGACATATTTACCTAATGGACCTTGGCAAGAGCACCAGGCAGGGATTTTACTTTGGAGAGTTAATTTACCAGTTTAGTACTTTGTTACTCAGGTTTGGTTGTTGACTAAAGTGCCTGACACCGACAACTTCAAGGAGAGAAGAATTATTCTGACTTAATTAATTAAAGTGGTGTCAATCCATGATCATTCAGCTGCAAGGCAGAGCATCATGGTGGAAAATCATAGTGGAAAATCATGGTGAAGAAAACCTGCTCAACTTATAACAGGAAGGATAAGGGGAGAAGAGAGAGGGAATGGGGGGAAGAAAGAGGGAGAGAGAAAGAAAGAGGGGGGAGGGACAGAAAGGACAAGGGGAAAAAAGTACCCTTTCAGGAAATGACCCATTAACCTACTTCCTCCAACTAAACCCCACTTCCTAGAGTTTCCACCATCTCCTAATAAAACATTCAAGTCTTCAGTCCATCATTGGGCTAATACCTGATGAGGTTAACGCCCTCAAAGTCCAGTCTTTCCCTAAAAGCCCCATCTCTGCACCTTGCTCCTTGAGGGTCATGTTTTCAACATTTGAGCCTTTGAGGGACATTCCAGGTCCAAAACAAATTAAGCAATAAGAAAGACATATCTCCATTCCTCAAAGCAAAGTTACAAAACACAAAAGGGAAAGAGTATGTTAAAAGTAGCCAGGTAGAAAGGACTCATGTCTTTCAACAAAGTAATAGCTTGCCTGAAGGCAGACACCTCAACAGCAACGTGGAAACATGAGACACCTTCAATGCTGAAGGAAATAGAACTTTATTTATGTAAATTGTCATTCAAAAATGGGCAAAGATATTGAACAATTATTCACTATAAAATTTCACTAAGTTAACATCTGAGTATATTTCAGGACAGGAAAACTGGAAGTTCTGATAAACACCATGGAATGACAACCAAAATATCTTCAAACGTGCAGTAAATTTAGGAAATGCTTTATCTAATGAAATATATATATATATATATATATGTGTATGTATATATATATACATATATATCTTTAAGATTATGTATATATTTTTAAAATACTTCTAGAATATCTTTATGATTTTAGTGCTCTCTGCAGTAAGACACAATTATAAATCACATGGAAAGATATGAATACATATCCTATATTAAAATGAATACCTGCTTTCTTTGTTAAATATTTCCTGGAGTGAATAAAAGGACAAACTATAGGCTAAAAAATAATAACACCAAAAATATTATATCCAGAATCTTTATGAACACATATGAATCATTAAGAAAAAGTTTAAAAAACCCTGAAGAGGTAGTTATATATTGTGCATGCTTGTATTTTCCAGAAATACTTTCATTTTCATTAGTAATCAAGAATATTAACTAAAATCATATCAAGATACATTAAGTAGACCTCAAAGTCACAATTAAATTGGAATAACACTTATGATTTTGACAAAAGATGTAAAAAATTAAGCAAGCTTATCAATGTAGAGATGGGAGTGTAACTGAGATTCCACCTCACCCCAAGGAAGAATGACAATTATCAGCAATAGAAGTAACAATAAATGTAGGCAAGGATGTGGGAAAAAGTTTCAGTTATACATTCTTAGTGGGGCTACAAGTTAGAAAACAGCAGGGAGATTCCTTAGAAAACTTAGATGGAAACACCACTTGACCTAGTTATCCCACTCCTTGGTTTATATCCAAAGGAGTTAGAATGAGCATACTACAGTGACACATCATCTCAATTCACAACATCCAATCTATGGAATGCATACAGATCCCTATAACAGATAAATAGGAAAAGAAAAGGTCTTATGCACATTATATACCATGGAATATCACTGCACTGCAAAGAAGAATGAAATATGGCATTTGCCTGTAAATGGATGGAACTGGATGATATCATCATAAGTAAAATAAGCCAGTCCCCCAAATCAAAGGCAGAATGTTCTCTCTGATATGTGGATGGAAATCCACAAAATGGGAGGGGAAGATTAGAAGTTCACTGGACTAGACAGAAATGAATGAAGGAAGGCAGGGGGGATGAGAATAGGAAAAAACAATAGAATTAATCCAACATATCTATCTTATCCTCATACATAAGTAGATGACCAATGTAAATCCACATCATGTACAGTCACAATAGTGGGATCTTAATTGGAACAAGTTATAATTATTCTATGTAGGTATAATATCTCAAAATATGCTCTACTGTCATGTATGTCTAGAAAGAACCAATAAAAATGGGAGTATAAAATTTTACATAACCTTTAAAAATGGGAACTCTATTATAAAGTTTAATAGAGGAAAAGTCAACAATTGAATGGTTCTCCCTGCTTCATACCCCACAGAAACACTTTTACATGTATGTAGATGATAGACATGTAACTATGTATAGACACATTGTTCCTAGTAGCAAATAAATAAAAGGATTGCACTTATCAATTAACATGGTATTGAGCTTTCTCATCACTATGAGCAAAAGTTCTGGCAAGAACAATTTTAGAGGAGGAAAAATTTATTTCATTCATGGTTTCAGAGGTTCATGTCCATATACAGCCAACTTGACTCCTCTGGGCCAGCAGTGAGGCAGAACATCATGACAAAGGGTGTGGAGGAGGAACTCACTTAGGATAGGGCAGTCAGGAAGAAGAGGGAGACAGCTCTGCTAGACAGGTACAAAATATGCCCCCAAAGCACACCCCTAGTGACCCACCTCCTTCAGCTGCAACACTCCTGCCTACAGGTACCATTCAGTTGATATAATGAATTAAAGCACTGGTTAGGTAATAGCTCTCATAAACCAATTCTTTCAACTCTGAAAATTCTTGCATTGTCTGCATGATCTTCTGAGGGATACCTCATATCTAAATCATAACACATGGAATGAATAAACTGTATGATTGTTATGTAATAGAATATTGTTATCAGTAAACCTAAAAATTTTTTAAAAAAATGTGCACAGAAGTACAAATCAATCAGATCAAATTTCTATTGATCCTCTAGGAATCATCAAAGTTTGTGTGGAAAATCAACCACCCATTTATTATTTTGTGATTAATTTAGAGCAAAAGTTTATAAGCTCAGTTGGAAACTCAGCCTAAGGCCTCACTGAGTTAAAATTAGGGTGAGAGAGAATCTATACTTCTCATCTGGGATTCGAGGTCCTCTCTAAATTGAATGCTTATTGGCAGAATTCATTCCCTTCTCTGAGTTCCTACCAAGTACCTTTTTCAAACAGAAAATATCCATCAAAATTTCTCCATTCTTAAAACCTATGACTTTTGCCACATTTTTCTGACTCCAACCAGAAAAAGTTGTGAGCTTTTAAGAGCTCATATAAATTCATAGAATCATGAGGTGATCCAGGTGATCTATTTTAGTTTGAGGATCATAAATTTAATTTTATCTGCAAAGTCCCCTTTGTCAAGTAACAATAAATTAACTGGTGACAGAGTTCAGAATGTGATATGATCTTTGGGGTTAGGTGTCATTCTTCCTATAACAAAATAATAATGTCCAAAACATGGAAAACTACTATTACTTTATATGGTTACATATAAAATAACATTTTGTTACATACACAAATACTAATATTTTAAAGCAAAGTGAAAGAATATGTCTTAACATTAATAAATTTATGCTTTGTGGAGAAAAATGCGTGAATAAAGAAAGAACAGAAAGGCAGTTTCAAAATGGAAGTAATGTCCCTTTTCTTTAGCTGGCTCATAGGAACCTAGCTGTTTATTTTATAATCAATCTTTCAATTGTGATTATTCATAATTTCCTCTGTTTTAATTCAGTATTGATAAAATGATACACAAAATGAATAATTTTCTTAAAATATATCTTATCGAGATTGATTCTAGAAAACATAAAAAACATAAAAATTAAAATAAGTATTAAAGATTGTTAGTAGGTTGAAAACCCCAAACAAATCTTGGAACTCAGAAATGGTTCTAGAATTTCTATTAAACTAAAAAAACACATGAAAAATTTTAAATTGGAAGTTAATATAGAAAGATAAAATGGTTTCTATATATTTTCATGAGTCTTTTATAAACTTGCAAAACCAAACAAATGCAACAGTGCTTTGAAGCTTGGATGTAAAAAATGTAAACAAAAATTTTTCACACTGAATCCATCATTGCTCAAATTAAAAATAAAGAAATAGTATATTGATCAGGTTGACTTTATTCTAATAATGCAATGATACATTGGAAATTTCTTACAGTAAATAATTATAATCATCCTGCTGATGTTGACATTTTTACAACACAAATATGCTCAGAGTATAATTTCTAAAGTTATTAGTTGCCAAATCATATTTCTGGTTTAAACTAGGATCCATAACTAATATATTTCAAAGGTACTTGGTGATGTTGCACATTTTATGTGTAATTTATTGGTGAAGGAATATGCTGAAAAGAGCTACTGATTTGTTTTAACTTATTGACACAATTTTTATTATATTAAATATAAATATCTCTTGGAAATAATAACAATTGAAGGAAATTCTACAACTTGTACATAAAAATTTTGGAGAATATTAGAAGAGTTTAGTAGAAAATTAAACCTAACAATAAAGGAAATTATGTATTTTTAAAAGCATAGAGGAAAGGAGTGTTAAGGAGTCAGTACAGTGATGTTATACACACCCTCTACATATATTCTCTGGCCAAAAGTATTTTGGGATTTGTAGATGAAAAAGAAGAAAAAAATATTTCAGCTGTTCCAGACTTAATTTCAAATGTGCTTGCATTTGTTTATGAATTTTTTTAAGTTGTAATTTTTTGTTCTTGAAATTTTAGCCATCTGTGACTGTAAGAGATGGAGAATAGAAATACATCAGATAATATAAAGACTGAAGTTTGGCTTCAAGTAGAAATCAAGCATATATAGAATATATTTTATGTGTATGACATTTTGAGAATATTTTTCAGAAGAAAATTTTGATAGCCTGTTCTGTGGAGAAATTTTTCTATGCACCGAGCTTATATATATATATATATATATATATATATATATATATATATATATATATATATATACACACACACACACATACATACGTATATATGCAGCAAATGGTAAATATGTTTGTGGTTTTATGTGAAAAAAAAAACTTTAAAGGAATTCTTAATGAAATCTTAGAATATTTGAGTTGTGGCCTAAAGTTTTTTGTTTTGAGACACTGACCATAGAAGGATATTTCCAGAGAACTCTTATGTCCATTCTCTTCTCTGTCACAAAAGCTGCTGGTATCCATAAGACTATGTGCAGCCCAATTCATCAATTAGAGTATTTCTTCCTTTAGGCTTAGTAGGGACTTGCTTGACTAACTAATGTGGTAGGTATGTGTTCTTGGACTAAGTCATCGGAAGCCACAGTCTTTACTTGGGTACTCATTAACTCTTGTATCCCTGAGAAGAAGCATTATAAGGCTTTGATACTGGAAGACGATCCAGGGAAAGGTGCTGAGACCACACTGAGAGGCAGGAAGGTCCTGTATGAGTTTAACTGCACACTCATATCTATCAAGACATGAGAGTTCATCTGTCTTTGGACCTGGAGTCCAGGCTAGGCTCCATCTGAATATCACTGGGTGATTCTAGCTTTTGCAATGTGGAGTAGAATTTTCTTGCTGAGTTCTACTCAGTTTTCTGACACATAAAATTATGAAGTATAATAAAGGAATTGCTGTTTTAATTTAATAAGTTTGTGGGTGGTTTGCTACTCACAAACAATAACCAAAATATTGAGAAAGTAAGAACTCATTTCATTGTACAGGTATTTATTACAATACAACAAAATCAACAGGACAATTAAATGAATTTCCTTAGTCCCCCAGATCTGTAACCCAAGTTAGCCAGTGAAAGTAGTTTGACACGATATCCAAATGAAGTTTTTGTTCAATTATTTATTTTTTAAATTTATAGTTTAATATAAAATTATTTATCTTGGTCAATGTTAATTAAGAGAATATCTTCTATGATTAATATATCACACCAATTTTACATTATAATGATTAGAAAAGATGGATACTGTTTAATGAATAGAATGTGCATTTCTATATTCATTGTTTTATTCATAATGTTTCCATCTATTTTCTGATGGGAATCTGATTCCTGGTTCAGAATTTTATGAAACTTCAGATGCTTAGCATATAAAGTTGCTAATTGCTTCAAATGACATTGTAAATGAGGATTTGTAATTCTGAAAACATACTAAAATTAACCTTTGCTAATTCTAGAAGTGAAGTCCTGGAAACTTCTGGATAGTTTAAATTTTTCACAGAATAAAACATTTTATGGATTCAAAATAAATAGGCATTTGAAGCCAGGTGCAGTGGTGCATGCCTGTAATGCCAGCAGCTTGGGAGACTGAGGGAGGAGGATCACGAGTTCATGGACAGCCTCAGTAATTTTGTGAGGCCCTAATCAATTTAGTGAGACTCTGTCTCAAAAAAAAAAAAAAAAAAATGGACTGCAGATGTTACTCAATGATTACCTGACCCTGAGTTCAATCCCTGGTACCCCCCAAAATTAATTAAAATAAATAATAAACAATGAAACAATGCAGAGCTTGCACAAGCATAGCAAGGAAAATTTTATACCTGGGATTTCTCTCAAACCTTCCATGATGGGAAGGTGTATTCAGCTCACTACTTCGAGATCTTTTACCTATATACCCTTGTGATCATGAATTAAGATGACTCTGTGATAAAAATAATAAGAAATACAGTATCTCTAAGGAATCCATATCCTAAAATAGTGTCAATCCAATTGCTAGAGAAAAAAAAATGAAATTACCTCCTCCACAGATATAATAATAATAATAATAATAATAATAATAATAATTATTATTATTATTATTATTTCAGTAAAATTAACCATCTCTTCATAATAAAAATCCTGAATGAACTAAGTTAAAAAGAATCATACCTCAACATAATAAAAACTATGTATGATTAACCCAGAACCAATATTATACCAAGTGGGAAAAAAACTGAAAATATTTTCTCTAAAAGCAGGAAAAATAAGAGTCTCCACTCTCACTACACATGTTGAATATGATACTAGAAATCTTAGGCAGAACAATTAGGCTAAAGGGATACAAAACAAGAGGGATATAAAAATGAGAGAAGGAAGTCAAATTGTCCTGTTGGCACATGATTTTATTCCATACCCAGGAAATACTAAAGAGTCCTCCAAAAGTTACTCAGAACAGGTAAGCTTAGTAAGATAACAGGATGAAAAATCAAGATACAAAAATTTGTGACTTTCTTTTGTACATCAAAGATAAACTTGCTGAGAAAGAAATCAGAAAAGCAATCCTATTCACAAAACTCAAAGAAAGAAAGGGAAAAAGTAAACCTAAGAATATTTGGTCCTACTTTTTCTTCTATTAGGCTCAGGGTATCTGTTTGAATCCTAGGTATTTGATCCAATTTGAGTTGAGTTTTGTGCATAGTGAGATATAGGGGTTTAATTTAATTTTGTTACATATAGATTTCCAGTTTTCCCAGCACCATTTGTTGTAGAGATTATCATTTTTCCAATGTGTTTTGGGTGCCTTTGCCTAATGTAAGACATAAATGTGTTTCTCTATGTTTGTCTCTATGTCCTCTATTCGGTACCATTGGTCAACAAGTCTATTTTGGTGCCAATTCCATGCCATTTTTGTTACTATTGCTCTGTACTATAGTTTAAGGTCTGGTAGAGTGATGCCACCTATGTCACTCTTCTGGCTAAGGATATTTTAGATATTCTGGGTATCTTATTTTTCCAGATAAATTTCACAACTGCTTTTTCTGCTTCTTCTCAGCAAAAGAAACAATCAGTGAAGTGAATAGAGAGCCTACAGAATGGGAGCAAATTTTTACCACACGCACATCAGAGTACTAATCTCTAGGATATAAAAAGAACTCAAAAATCATAACACCAAAAAGACAAATGACCCAGTCAATAAATGGGCCAAGGAACTGAACAGATGCTACTCAGAAGATGATATATAGTCAACAAATATATGAAAAAAATGTTCAACATCTCGAGAAATTAGAGAAATGAAAATGGAAACTACTCTAAAATTTCATCTCACTCCAGTCAGAATGGCAGCTATTATGCATACAAACAACAATAAGCATCCCCAAGGATGTGAAGAAAAAGACACACTCATACATTGCTGGTAGAATTGCAAATTTGTGCAACCAATTTGGAAAGCAGTATGGAGATTCTTTGGAAAACTAGGAATGGTACCACCATTCTACCCAGCTATCCCACTCCTTGTTTTATACCCCAAAGACTTAAAAACAGCATACTACAGGGATGCAGCCACATCAATGTTAACAGCAGCACAATTCACAATAGCTATACAGTGGAACCAACCTAGATGCCCTTCAGTAGATGAATGGATAAAGAAAATGTGGTATATATACACAATGGAATATTACTCAGCATTAAAAGATAATAAAATGATGGCATTTGCAGGTAAATGGATAGAGTTGGAGAATATTATGCTAAGTGAAATAAGCCAATTCCCCCAAAAAACAACTGCCAAATGTTTTCTCTGATATGAGGATGTTGATCTATAATGGAGATGGAGGGTGGGAGCATGGGAGGAATGGAGGAACTTTACATAAGGCAAAGGGAGGAAGGAGAAGAGAGGGGCCATGGGGGGTACAAAAGATGATGGAGATGGTCATCATTAACCCCAAGTACATGTATAAAGACAAAATGTATGAGTCTATGCACAACCAGAGACATGAAAAATTGTGCTCTATATGTGTACTATGAATTGAAACGCATTCTGCCCTCATATGTAACAAATTAGAACAAATAAATAAATTTAAATAAGAAAACCTAAGAATAAACCTAATGAAGAAGTTTAAACTTCTATACAATAAAAAATTATGGGCTGGGGATGTGGCTCAAGCGGTAGCGCGCTTGCCTGGCATGCGTGCGGCCCGGGTTCGATCCTCAGCACCACATACAAACAAAGATGTTGTGTCCGCCAAGAACTAAAAAAAAAAATAGATATTAAAATTCTCTCTCTCTCTCTCTCACTCTCTGTCTCTCTCTCTAAAAAAAAAAATTACAAAACACTGAAGAATTAAATTGAAGAAGAACCTAGAAAGTGCAATTTCTATGTTCCTGGATTGGGAGAATCAATATTGTTAAGATGCTTATATTGCTGAAAACAATCTACAATCAAAGCATTCCCCATTAAAATAACAATGACATTCTTCACAGAGCTAGGAAAAAAGCCTAAAATTTATATAAAAAAATTAAAGACCCTGAGTAGTCAAAGCGATTCTGAACCATGAGAATAAAGCTAGTGGTATCACAATATGTGGCTGCAGAATACACTGTGGAGCCATTGGAAGAAAAACAGCAAGATGTTCTCTATATTGATATTCCATCTCACCCCATTTAGAGTGCTGCTACGAAGAAGAAAAAAATAATAACAATACATCCTGGTGAGAATGTAGAGGAAAATAAATTCTTATACACAGTGGCTGGGAATGCAACACCCTTTAAAACAGTATGGATGTTTTTAAAATGAGATAAAATAAAATAAAATGGAAGTACATATGATTAACCTAGACAACTATTGTGCATATATTTGAAAAAGTCAAAGCATAAAAAAGAGATACCTGCATTCTCATGTTTATCATGACACTCAAAACAAAATAACCAAATTGTAGAATCAGCCTAGATGCCCATTGATGGATGAATGAATTTTGAAAGTTACATATATATATATATATATATATATATATATATATATATATGATGTGATATAAAAATATTTAATATATTATATTTTATATTATTTAAATTTTAAATGTATTATATATAAATGTGATACATGATGATATATATGGTGGAATTCTATTCAAACATAAAGAAAACCATGTCATTTGCATATTAGTGAATGAAATGGATGGACATGGAGATGAT
Source organism: Callospermophilus lateralis (assembly GCF_048772815.1). Lineage (NCBI taxonomy): Eukaryota > Metazoa > Chordata > Mammalia > Rodentia > Sciuridae > Callospermophilus > Callospermophilus lateralis. Next base: position 127,348,674 of record NC_135312.1, on the reverse strand, counting down.
CTTGTAAAGCAAATATAAGCCAGACTCAGAAAGAAAAGCATGTGCTTTTTCTGATATGAGGAAAGGAAAAAAAAAAGACGACATGAAAGATGAGGGGGAACTTTTAGGGAAATGGAAGGGAATTAGGTTGAGTGAGTGAGGGTGGATGTAAAGAAAAGGTAGTAAATGGGTTGAATATAATCAGGTTAATATATAGAAATGTTACAATGAAGCACATTATTTTATACTATTGACATGGTCTTATTAAAAATTTGTAATTGAGAAATTTAGAACTTATTTAACAAATATTATTGAGCATCTGTAGTGTGCTAAATAAAACATATCCCTGTGCTATTTTGTACTAAATGAATTAAGATGTTATATGAATATTATAAGTTTATTACCACAAAAACAATGATAGACCACTTGCAACCGAAAAACTTTTATGGAAGGCAGTGTGGAGATGTCCTCAGAAGGTTTGGAACCACCATTTAACTCAGCTATCCCTTTCCCAAAGAACTTAAAATCAGCATACTACCATGATGCAGCCACATCAATTTTTATAAAAGCTACTCAACTCACTAAACTATAGAACCAATCTGTGTGTCCTTCAACAGATGAAAAGATAAAGAAAATGTGGTATATATACACAATGGAATGTTGCTCAGCCTTAAATAAGAATGAAACCATGGCATTTGCTGGTAAATAGATGGAACTGAAGAATCTCATGCTAAGTAAAATAAACCTATTCCAAAAAACCAAAGGCCGAATGTTTTCTCTGATATGCAGATGCTGATGCACAAAATGGGGGTGGCTAGGGAAGAATAGAGGAACTCCGAATTAGAGGAGTGAAGAAAGGACAGGAGGTATAGGGGTAAGAAGGAGAGTAAAATCGGACATTATTACCCTAGGTGCATATATGACTACATGACCAGTGTGATTCTACTTCATGTACAACCAGAAGAAAGAGAGTTATACTCCATTTGTGTATGATGTGTCAAACTGCATTCTACTGTCACTATAACTAATTAGAACAAATTTTAAAATAAAGGAAAAACTTGATGAACCAAGCTCTAGTCAATCAAAAATGATTTAACAGATCAGGCAATAATAGAGCTGAGTTCTGCATAAAGAGTAAGAAAGAGGGAGAGGGATGGAGGCCTACAGAGAGAATATGGTCAGGCCTATGAGGGAGAGGAGCCATTTCATCATGGAAGATGTTAGCGTCCACACCAAGCAACCTAACATTTTTCATGGGAGATATCATAGAGAGAGTTCAAGTGTTTGGACCCAGAATTCCAGATATTCCGGTTTTCCATTTTGTTCCACCTCTTGTTACTGAGTGATAATGGTCAGGAACTTAATTATGAAGGGTTAGAGTTTCCTCATCTGTGAAAGTGAAATGATAAATCCTAACACAGTGAGGGAAGCATGATCATCCACACAAGCACCTGGAAATTGTGAGGGCGGTAGGACACAGACAATAAATTTTAGCCAACATTATAGACATTATTTGTAGCTTATAATTACATGTTTTTATTGATTAGATTTTGTGTTACTACTATTAGATGTGCCAGGAATTGAACCCATGCATGCTAAGTGAACACTCTAACACTGAGCAACGTTCCCCAAGCTGTGTTTTTGTGTTATTAAAGGCAGAAATAGGTCATGATCTGAAACTAGCACTAGTGGACGAGTATGAGGAATGTGAAGAAAGTAGAAACAGCAACAGGGATAGTGAACAATTGCAGAAATCGAAGAAGTGATTTGGTCATTAGTTCTTGAGTGGGTTTCTTATGGTGTAACTGATCTCACAATGTTTTATTAAGCAAGATGGAAAAATGAGGTAAAAGTTTGGGAAGAACCACCGTGAATTAACTTCAGGACATAATATTCATGTCTTGTGTATCCTTAAAATAATTATATTTTCAATCTCAAGCAAGATTCTGCCAGTATTTCTTTTTGAGCTATATGATATAGAGCCTGGTGGAATCTTTGATTTTTTTTTTTTTATCCATACTCATGTAGAAAGAGTTAAGGAAATGTTTGAGTTCATTTAATGCTTCATCCCTTTAAAGACTGAATGAAAGAGGAGACATGGAACACTGGAAAGGGGAAGGAAGGTGAGGTAAGAAACAATGGTTTAATAGAAACGAAAGGAATTCAGAATTTCAAATTGGAGAAAACAGTCAACAGTGCCCCACTGATGTGGGAATCAGAAGTATCCCTTGATATAATCCCCTGAAAATAACTATTATCAATAACAAAATAACTTAGATGGTGTTCTAGCTTTATTTCTCTAAGAAAAAGAGAATGCGAAAGTATGAAATAAATCTACTTTAATCTGTCAACTCACTTTATTTTAACCTCATTTTTTTCTTATTTATCAGGAATCAGATGTCATATGATAGTTTCTCATATATTTAATTAATTTCAAATTGGCATTTGCCTGTGTCCGCAAAGTTCAAAGTCACTTAATATAAGAAATCATTTTTAGTTGAAGTATTTTCCTAAATGTATGTTACATCATGACACTTACACACTTATTACTATCATTTACATGCAATATATTCAACACAGTAGACATGTCATCTTTCTATTTAGAAGTGTATTTTATGAAGTTGTTACTTCTAAAACCTACATAAAATAATATTCTAAGATTGAAAACTTTTTAATGATTTATCCTAACTCAAAATTCACACTCTTCTTGTTCTACATTTTTGAAAATAAAAGTATTATCTGCTTACAGTACAGATGTTGAGTAACTACATGGTATTTTGTTGTCTGTAAAATATGAAAAAAAATTTTAAAAATATTTGAAATTAGCAGTTAAAATTTGGCTTGAGGTCGCATTCTACTTTTTAATGAAAGAATTGTTTTTTTTTTTTTTTATATCTCTCAACAGCTCTCAATATAGACAAAGAGGAATTTATGTCAATATAAACATGGATATCTCTGTTAATATATGACTTTATATAATTTTATTCCTTCTAAAAATTACCTTAAGTAATATTAGTAGTTTTATTTTTAACCATAGCAAAACTGAGTTATATTTTACTTTAATGATAAAGTGAAATTATATTAAGTTAAATTTTAATAATACAATTGCAGAAATGTAGAAATTATGCATAGTAATTTTGATACTCCATTAATCAAGAAATAGAAAGTGCATACAAACTATGATTTATTAAAGAAAAAAATGTTCTTTTACATCTGGTGCATGATATAATGTTTACTCCCAACTGCAACATATTAAGAAACCTCTCACTAACCATGGATTGAAATTAAAATTTAACTGCATAATGATGCATGTAGTTAAAAACCATCTTATTTTATTTGTGATGTCACTTGGAAAATATCACTCTCCAAACTGTTGCACATTCATTTTTTAAAAAATATAAATCATTTTCAAAATATATGATAAAAAGTCTTAACATTTATGAGTCTGAAATAATTTAGTGAGCAATATATTTTACTTTAAGTATTATGCATACATAATAAGAGCTGTTCTCATTTGAAAATCACAGCTTTACATTTGAAGCATTAAGACAAGAAAATATTTCGAGTATATGCAATTTTGATTTAGCTTTTAATTTCATTCTCCTTTAAAAACCTTTGAATGATACCTGAAATAAGCCCTTTGCGCGTGGAAAACATTCATGGCAATGTGGGAGGCAGGGAGATTTTCAAAATTAATGGTTTTTATACTTAGCTTATATTGTTAACAACTTATAATGAAAGTGAGATTGAAAAACAGACTATAAAAAGTAACCATTCATTTCATAATAAAACATTCTTTTTTTCTTCCTAGCTTTTTTTTTTGAAAATCATTGAATAAGACAATATTTTTTTCAAGGTATAAACAAAAAGGCTTTATATCATTTAATTTTGTTTTGTGATTCCAAAACTATTTATACCATTTTTCATTCCAAACAGACATCCTTTTGGCTAAGTAAAATTTTGATATTAATACCAATTATATTCAAATTAAGCCCCTTCTTATGTTTGAATTATATAGTAATATAAAGGTCAAAATAAAGCTATATAGTTGCATTTAAATTAACAGCAACAGGGTAAACAGAAGAAAATAGTAGCTAAAATTTTTACCCACTATCTTAATATTTACAATTAAAATATGTGTTAGTATGCCATTTGATAAACTTTCTGGCCTTCAGAAATTCCAAAATATGAATTGTTTTCCAATACATCCCATATTTTTCATAGATATTTTATAAAATATTAGTTGATTATTTGCAGTTTAGAACCACATATATTAAATTTCTAATATAATAAGATTCTCCTGATGACTACTGTAAGCACTTTATTTGTCTCATAAATAAAACAAGTTACAGTATATGTATCAAGTTCTGAAAAACAAGAGGCAAGAGAGAAATGAATTGTAAGTATGAAAATGTAAATATAAGGCAATTAAAAGAGAAAATGAGTGCATTATTCAGTACATAGTTGGTGCCAAACTTAGTAGTAAATATGCTAAATAGTATGTTTTAAAGTAGAGAATCAAATATTTTTGTTTGGATAAGTTGAAACGTTTTGGCAAGTATGCCACATAAAATTTATATTTTTAAATTTATGTATTTTAAAGTGTTCTATGCTTGTCTGAGACTTACAAATACATGCACTCCAAAAAGTTATTTAGGTTGAATGAGTCTCCTAGATGATTTTATCTTGCTATTCATACTTTGAGTCATGTCATGAATAAGGTTCAGATAAAGAGAAAGTTGCCTAAATAGATGTTCCATTTACTTATAATTTTAACAATCTAAAGGATTATATGAAGTTGTGAAATCTGAATTTTCTTTTTATATGCATGTGGTCTAAATGACCTAGTTCTAATTTAAAGTAATGGCATTTTGTTCCTTTAGATATTGCTGTTCTGAAAAAGTACTTATTCAGGACAATAAGCCATCCACAAAACTAAAGATGTGTCAACCGAGTTGAAATCAAACACTTTGATTTCACATATCATCCATCTTTTCTGTTCTCTGAATAGTAATTGTATAGAAAAAGACTAACATAAAATATATTTTAAACTTTTACTTGTTTGAAATCATATTCTAATGTATAATTAGGGTTATTTACAATACAGATTAATAACATGACATCAATATGTAGCTCTGTTGATATATGTTAATATAAAATGCTTGTTTTTAAAAATTTATTATCACAGTTGACTACATGTATATTTTTAATAATATATTTCTTTTACAATTTTATGGACAAGCTGGGTTTAGTGGCACAAGCCTGTAATCTTAGTAATTCTGAAGTTTAAGGCAGAAGGATCACAAGTTCAAGGGCAGCCTAAGTAATTTAGCAAGATGCTGTCTCAAAATGAAAACTAAAACAAGATGAGAATGTAGCTCAATGGTCACATGCCCCTGGGTCTAATCTTCAGTACCACCACCACCACAACAACCACAAAAACAAAAAGTCATAGAAATAATTTACTTTAAAACACCCTGTAGCAGTTAACACTTCAAAAATATTTTAAATACCTAATTGAATAACCACAGATTGTATTTAAGAATAAACCAAATATAAAATTTAATCTCAGATCACTATAAATATGATTTTCTAATGACTGACACATTCTAATTACATCATTGTTCTCGCCCACATGAAATAAACCTTCAGTTAACACTTAGTATCTAAGACACAGAGCACCTGTGATTTGAAAACTGAAATGATAAATCCAGTTTCAGTTGCTATTTTAATTCAGTGTTATCTTCCTCTGAGAGCATGGAATACAAAGCATCAGTGTAGCATTCCTACTGAGCAAAGACAAGTCATTCTGGGCTCAAGTGAGGGTCTCACCGTGTTATCACAAGATTGCAAACAGCTTATTATGCACTGAAGCAGTATGGACACTTTTTTAAAAAAGCTTTTAAATGGTAACCATGCTGAGCTCAAATGAGACAATTATGGACTTAAATGGCTCTTAGTAGTAATAAGAGAACTATGGAAATGTTGAACAGTGATAAAAAAAAAAAAGCTTTTCCAAGTAGTCAAAATGTGAAATGTATATTCTAGCACTAATATTTTATTTGTATATCTTTTATTTTACTAGAATTTATAAACGAATAGGACATTTATTAAATACAGATATTTGAATGCATCAGGAGATTCTTGGGCATTTCTTGTTGCATGGGGAGTTTTTGTTGTTGATTTCTAAAATATGGACTTCAGAATTCTGGGCAACAACATTGCATACCATTCTTTCAGTACCCTCACCTTTGTGTAGCAAATCTTTAGCTGAACAGTCAAATATAAATGTTTTCCAAAAGTTTACTCTCCTGCTTTAGCTATGATAATAATATAGCTCTAAGGTGGGCTGCACATAGTTGTATGGGACAAGCAGCTTTTGTGAGAGAGAAAGAGAGTTAAAAATAGTCAAAAATGTATAGATTTTAGTATAGCATCTTATTGCACTGAAAAAAAAAATACATCAAGTCTTCATTTCTTCCTAACTTAAAAAGATTAAAGAGTGGACTTTTCCAAACTCTTACAAGATTAATCTACAAAATTTATTCAAGTTGAACTATTCTATCAGAACAAAAGTAATTCATCTTTAGGGTTTACTACTTTTCTTTCTCCTTCTGCTTCTTTGTCTTTTTTTTTTTTTTTTCTAAGTACACATACAAGTCCATTTTCATGAAAAGTCCTAGGAGAGAAAATGGTCCAGACTTGTGAGAATATGAAAGGCATAGGAGGTGAGTTGGGAAAGAAAATCATACAATGTTGAGGTCTTCCTCAGCAAAAGAGGACCAGAGATTGTTTTTTGTTGTTGTTGTTGTTGTTGTTGTTTTTATTTCTTTAAGTGAAGGCATCAAAAAACAAATCAAACATATATAATTGATTAGAACTTACAAATAAATAATAAACATATTATCATCAATCACACACACACACACACACAAAAAAAAAAAAAAAATCCTGGGGATTTTTATACCACAGAAGTAATAAAGTCATAGACCAGGGGTAATTTCAAGGGTCAAGATGCTCCTGGCTCATTACTAACTTGGGTGTGAGACTTCTGGACAGGCTGGTTCCAGGGAGATACAGCATAATTAATGGGACCTGGCAGAAAGACAGCCTAATTGTTCTTTTGGGTTAACCTCAGTTGCTGGGTGGTGCAGATGGCACACAGAGAGGCAGTGGGCCTCTTGCACTGGGAAGCAAGGAAACAGACAGTCTAAGCAAACACAAAAGAAGGATGTGCCACCTAGAATCCAAAATGGCAATGACACCATGAGGGTCAGATTAAACTCTGACTGAAGCAGAAAGCACAGGTCTCGGAGTTCTGCTCAGACTCACTGGGGTGACAGTCTAACTCCTGGGTACCTTGTTACACTCATCATACCTCAGATTGTGCTGGGAAGCAGTTCCTGCCTGAAAAGAGAAGTTACTTTTCCCTGAATAATTAAAAGCTCACAGAAGCCCTTTTCTATGGTCCACATTAACATTTGGGAGGAGAGAAAAGATCTGCTAAAGTGTTTTGCATCTTAAATACATTTCTTTAAACCAAAAAGGAAAGACTTCTTATATCAAAATAATCTTTATGCCTATATTAGGACTAGATTTGTTCTTGTTTTTCCTCCATAAATTGTGGCAGTAGATGTCTAATCAGGCATCTCGGATGTTTTAAAATTAATAACATTTCTAATGTATTTTCCCATCTGAATTTTAGTGTGAATAAAACTGCAATGATGCTGCTCATGAATCGCAATCTTTTAACTAAATTTAAGCAGTTCCAGAAAAAAAAAAAAAAAAAAAAAAGATCTGGGAATCCCAATTTGCTACTTGTGTCTTGCATTAATTAGTCAGATCAGGGAAAAAGCAGCATTAAGCCAGAAGCAGAAACACATAAGAATGACCCTGGGTAGTGTGGACAGTATTACCTGCCGTGGCTGACAGTCACCATGAAACTGGGGCGCTAAGAGGAGCAGAGCTGGGACACTCCACAGCACTGCAGGTTCCGGTTCCTCGGGGGCACTGAAGTCATCCCCAGGCCACTGTTAGGGACAGCAGGAACTCCTACAGACCACCTACCTGGCACTAGCAGCCATGTGGGCCAAGAAAAGGGAGAGAACAGAGAAAAGTGTGGTTCCCCCACTGGAAGAAAGGCATGGCCCACTGCAGCTGAGACCTGGGCCTCTGCACACTCTTCTGTTGGATGATAAGGGCACTGAGGAGCCAACTCTCAAGTTGTGACTTTGTGGAAATCTTCACTCCTGGAGCCTCTAAGGAGAGGCCATACTGCAGGGACCCGTCAAGGACTACATGGGTCACGTTCTAACGAATAAGAGTTCCTCCAACGGGATGAATTATTGTTTCAGTCTCTGAGTTTTGCATATTTCTATTTGAAGAACGTTTCTTTGCAGCTTTGCATCTGTTAGGCCTTATTTGAAAAGGAGACCACATGTAGAAAGGAGAAAAAATGTTTTAAAATAAGTCAATTCCACAGCTCAATCTATTCATTTGTGTAAAAGTGCTTTTTAGAGACAATGTCCCTAAAAGCAACCATTGCCTTTCTCAATGTCAGAATTAATATTATTTTATAAAATGAAGGAGATCACACACTGAGGGCATTGTTATAATCACAAACATAGTAAACAATGTCACCTGTCTTCACTTCTCTTTTTTTACTTAGCCTTTCTTTGAATGTCTCCCTTTGCATCTCTGTGTAGTGAACATTAGAACAACATGAGGTATCAAAAGCTATTTTTACACAAGAAATGAGACTTTTTTCCCTTAGTGATAAATTCCTGTGGTTTCTGAATTTTGAGCCATTCATTTTTAGTTATTGTTAGAAAAGTTAAGAAAGGTTAAGTCTGAAACTTAACCTGAGAGTGGAGGACAGATCTGAGAAATTTAAGTTTGGTTTAGGATTCCATAAGTTTTCATGTACTAGAGAGGAATACTGCTGTGTGTCAGAAATGAGCTGAGTTTGGGTGGAGGGTGTTGGACACTTTCCCAGGGGGCAGTAGGAACTGACAGAACCACAGGGCTGCTGTTATTGTAACTATGTATCAACATCTCCTCTGAACCATGGTGACACCTGTCACAGATCCTTCAAGATCACACATCTACATACACAGTTCATGTCCACACTTTTATGGAAGATTAATTTAAAGATATTATCTATGCTAATAACCGTTACTAACATATAAAGTCCAACATGTTGATTGTGGGGGATGGATAATGAGAATTTGTAATGGAGAAGTCTTTCTTTACAATTTAGTCAATGCATTTACAACAACAAAAAAAAGGAAAAATAAATTTGAATTCTTTCAAACAGTTGAAACAATTTAACTGAATTTCATGAACAATATTGCAATCTATGTTATTTCCCTGGTATAGTGTTATATATTCCATTTTAATAAATTTGTAAGATTAAAATTATAGAATTATCAGAAGTTACAGGATTATAAATAAAAAACTTCTTATTAGATTTTGAGAAAAATGTCACATGATAATAATAGGAAAAAATTTTTATTTTAAAAAAATAAAAACATATTAAAAATCACCAGATCAAGAATACCCTTTAAACATTTTAATTTAAGTTTATTCCAGAATTATACAAATATTAAGCAAGCAAAATATTATCAAACTGTAATCGTTTCTATTATCTGCTAAATGAATAAATAGTAAGACATGAAGCAGTAGATAGAATATGTCTTCAGAGATATTTTAGTGTCACACTTTAACTAATAGTACAAAAGAAAAAAAATCTCATGAGGAAATTTAAGCTTTTTGTTATCATTCAAAGCACACTTTCTTTTGAAATCTTAATTTAACTATTATAGATATTTTAGTGGAAAATTCAATCAGATAAGAAGATATCCTATATGAATCTTGCACAAAATTTTAAATATTTATTTTGTGATGCATTCTTACAAGCTACATTTGGTGTTGCTGGAATTATCCACTAATATTCTGCTGTGCATAGAGTTCATTTTTAAAACTGAACTTCATTCGGTTGGAAAATGCCTATCAGCACTCTGTTTTGTGACACACAGTAATTACAAAGTTAATTTTGCAAATCTCGTAAGCTTAGCACTTTAAAGATTTATTTGAATTCTTTAAATGATATGCCTAATAATATTTTGAGCATTTTAAACAACTTTATTAAACGCAAGTAATTTACTATTTTAGCTTAAATTGACATTAAGTTTCTTTCAAATTAATTTCCATTTTAACAATTATGAATTTTAAAGGAAGATTTAACCTTAAGGGATCAGTAAAGAGAAAAAATACAAGTTTATAATAGTCAATCTAACTTCAAAAATGTCTCTTTGACAAAGGATTTTAAGGTCAGCCATATTCCTTTAAAAGTACTTGAATAACATAAGTGGACAAACTATGGTGTTTTAATAGATTATCTTTCATTTTTCATCATTCCCCGTACTAACTTCTGCAAATCAATTTTCCTTTTCTGGTCCTCATGTTCTCTCTAAGATTACATTATATATATATATATTTGTTTTTTTTAGTTGTTGATGATCCTTTATTTTATTCATTTATTTATATGTGGTTCTGAGAATTGAACCCAGTGCCTCACACATACTAGCCAAGCGCTCTACCACTGAGCCACAACTCCACCCCTATAAATATCAATTTTTAAGGAAATAAAGCCATTAAAATAATTTTCAAGTAATTGAATTCATTATGGGTATAATAATATTACTAGAGTAAACAAAGGTATTAACTGTAACATGTCATGAAATTGAATTGTTTTGTGACATTGATTTGTTGGCAAAAGGGGTGAAAGTTGGCTTTAGGAATTAAAAAATACACACACACACACATATATATATAGAGAGAGAGATTTGTAATATAAATGTTATGTGTAGAAAATGTGTAAGGAGTTAATACACTATAAAATAATGTTAACAACAAAACAAAAATCTTTTCTTAATGTCATTTCTATTTCTTATTCAGTTAAAGTCCAGTTTCAATATCCCAAAGATACTCAATGCTCCTTATAATAAAAACCATCTTATTTCCCTATAATTTTACATTTTCCAATATATCATATAAATTGAATTATATAATATGTCGATTTGTAACTTTCACTTATTTACAACATTTGAGAATTATTCATGTGGTTGGAATCCATAGTCTCTTTCTCGTTATTGTTGTCATATCCCATTGTATGGAAGCTCTAGAGTTTGTTTATTCATGACAGTTGAAGGAGATTGTATTGTTTCCCATTTGGGACATTTATAAATAACATCATTATTAGAATATACATATAGGCTTCTTCATAAACAAATGAACATAATTTTCATTTCTCTTGGGATAGCTGGGACATATTATAAAAGCAGTTTTATCTTTATGAAAATAGTCCAATTGTTTTTCAGAGAACTTGTGATATATATGAGAGTTCTAGCTGCTTCAGAACTGTAGCTCTTGAATTTTTAAAGATATATGTATGTTCACACACACACACACACATAATCATATACATATATGTATATAAAATATATTTATACATAGAGGCACAAATAATGTACATATTATTGTACATGTATAATTAATGCATATATAAAGTAATATATAATTAAATGGGTAAATATAAAATATGTAGATATTCTTTGTATTTAAACCATTTTAATAGGTTTGCAGTACTATTTGGGGAGAAATTATTTTTTCCCAACACTTAATCATACTGATCATCTTTTTCTGTATTCATTTGACATCCTCAGATGATCTTTCATGAAATGACTATTCAAACTTTTCCAATTATTTTATCTAGTTTCTTATATTTGAATTTTGAGGGTTCTTTATATACTATGAACATAATTATTTTGTTAAATAGATCTTTGCAGATAAATTTACTTATTCTGTGGTTTTGCTTTTTGGAAAATGGAATTCTAAATTGTGAAAGTAAATATATACATTTTTGTTTGTAGAATCACACTTTTTGGGTTTTATCTAATAATTCATAATTAAACCCCCATTTTTAACAGACGTATTTATTTCAAATACTTTAAGTTTTAGAGTTCATATTTAGGTCTCTAGTCAACTTTGAGTTCATTTTTTAATGAGACTCAAGTAATTCTTCAGAATTTTTTTTTTTTACATTTAAACATCCAATTATTCCAGGAACATTTATTGAAAATGTTTTTTTTCTCTGATGAATTTTTAATATAATGTTGTTGAAAATGAATTTGATATATATGTTTGGGCTACATTTTTGTAGTGTGTTCCATTTTCCTATATATTTCTACTTTATGCAACTCCACACTGTCCTAGACACAGAAACTTTATGGAAATCTGGTAGGTAGGTATTTAGGTGGCTAGAACTTTGTGGTGAGTTTTGTTTCATTGAATTTCTATGTAATGGACATGAACTGAAGTTAAATTTCCTTGAATATAAAAATTTTTCATGATATACCCAACTGCTGTATCTGAATACAATGTTTTAAATTTTTAAAAAAGAATTTTTTTCTTTATTTCTCGAAAAAAAGTGCTTGAAGTTTTATTGGACTTGACACTCTGTAGGAATTTGGGAATAATTAACATCTAAACATATATCAGTCTTTCAATTCTATTCTTTAGATTGTTTCAGATTTATTATTGTAGCTATTTTAAATGCTTTTTTATATATTTTCACTTATTTTGTTAAATTTGAGTCTGCTATGTTTCTTGGTGCTGTTATATATGGTATTTAATTTTACTTTAACTTCTAATTTTCCATGGCTATTACAGAAAAATTTGAGAATTTCTGAATTGTAAATCTATGAATTGTCTGATGTTGATAAATTTACATAAAAATGTAAGTTTAGCTCAAGTAGATTCTAGTGGCTTTTACTGTAGATTCTTTTGGATTTCTAACATAAAGGATGATGCCATCTCAGAGCACAGACATTCAGCTACTTTTTTGGAATATGCCTGCTGTTCACTTCTGTTTTATTCTCTCAGTAGCTAGAATCTCCACTGCGGTGCTGAAGGGGAATGGGGAGAGCAAGTAAATTTGCCTTCACATCCATAGGAGACGCAGTGCCTGCCTTTCACTATCAAACCTAATATAAGAAGTAAGTTCTTGTAAAAGGCACTGTGACTTACAGAAGCTCCTTTTTAGTTCCTGATTTCTGATCGTTTTATTTTTCAAGAATGGTATTTGTCCTAGTGCCATTGTATCTACCTGGAGGGATCCTTAAGGTAGGAGGATGTTGGAAATACAAGGCAAGCCTAGGCAACTTGGAGAGACCCTGTCTCAAAATTTAACATTAAAATAAATAAATAGATGGATAGGCTGGAAATGTACCTCAGTGTTAGAGTGCATACCAAGCATGTGTGGAATCACTAGTTTAACCCACATGACTGAAAAGAAAAAAAAAAAGACAAAAAGAATGTTTAATTTCCTTTTGCTTCTTTTTTTCCTTCCTTCCTTCCTTCCCTCCTTCCCTCCTTTCCTTCCTTCCTTCCTTCCTTCCTTCCTTCCTTCCTTCCTTCCTTCCTTCCTTCCTTCCTTCCTTCCTTTCTTTCTTTCTTTCTTTCTTTCTTTCTTTCTTTCTTTCTTTCTTTCTATTCCTCCCTTGGTTTGTTGATTGAATCCAGGAGTTCACTTTGCCCACTGAGCTACAACTGCAGTCATTTGTACATTTTATTTCTAGATAGGTTCTATTTAAGTTACTGAGGGTCTCACTAAATTGCAAGATTTCAAGTACCACTGCATCCAGGTTTTTAAAATTTTTTTTAATTGTTTTTTCTTTTTACTTCAATTCTATTGATGTTAGAAAATTATTTTCTTTATTCTGCTTACATAGTGAATTATGATGACTGATTTTTGAATACTCAATACACATGGAATCTCCCCCCAAAACCTAATTTGACTATAATGCATTATTTTCATATATTTTGCTGTCTCTTTCTCTATAGTACCTTTTCATTTTTTCTTTCTTTCTTTCTTTTTTTAGTATGGGATAATCATAATGTTCACCCACAGAGTTTTAATTGACTTACACTTAATTGAAAGTGAAGTCTGATTGCAAAACAACCCCAGAGGGCATATATATACATATGTATGTATGTATGTATTTTATGTGGTGGTGAGGATAGGGCCCAGCGCCTCATATTTGCTAGGAGAGCGCTCTACTGCTAAGCCACAACCCCAGCCCCTGGAAAGGTTTATTGTTCACATAACAGAGCTTACTTAGAGGAGGGCAGCTTTTCAAGATGGTTTGAAAATGTCTTGAGATGGAGTAACAGGGATGGGCTTGCCGTTTTCTGCTGTGTGGGACTGCTGTGGATTCCACAGAGATGCTGTGGCTGGCATGGCTCAAACCACTTGCTGGTGTCATAAAAGGGAGCACTGGGCTTTATTACCAGCTGGCCCAGATGGAGGCCACTGGGGAGAGAGGGTGTGGCTTAAAAGCTGTCATCAGATGCTCTTCTACCACAATGCTGGGAGGTTTTTCGGGAAAGTGTTTGTAGAAATAGTCCTATATCTTGCGTATGTATTAGATTGAATTCTTCAGTCCAGCCAGCTGGCACTGCAGTTTCCTTTGTCAGAGGTTTTATGACTGAATTCACTAATATTTAATAGATATGGTAATATTTAGATGATCAATTTTTACTCAGTGATCCTTTAATGTCCCCTTGTGTACATTCAAAAATTCCAATACTTTGTGCCTCAACTGTTCATAATGTCTTCTTATTAGGGCTTTCTTTGTCCACAGGGTCAGTAAGGTATCCCTGTTTTAAAGAGATTTAAAGACTTGATAATAAGTAAGGACACAGTGATACTTGAAGACAGGTGTTTCTAGTTTTTGCTGGTGCTATTTAGCATTTTTGATATTTTTAAGGTATGAAGCCAACACAACATCAAGTAAAACCATACCTTGAGCCATTCAATCTGATCTTCTGCTGAGGGCCAGCAACATGCAGTGTGATCTGCCTTGTGCTGCTGGGCCATGAGGCAAGTTGCAGCTCCCAGTCAGCCGGTGGCCCCTGAGGGTGTGCAAGTGACAGCACAGTGTACTCCTTGACAGAGCTGTGATGTTTCAGAGCTGAGCTGTGCTAAATGCATTTTTAACTTACTATGTTTTTAACCTTTTATTTTATCAGGGCAGGGTGTAAATTTATTATAGCTCATCTGCAAATGAAAGGCAAGTACTTTGCTGTAGCTTCAAAGGAGAGGAGGCTGTCACACGGGACCAGGCACAGGGTTGCTCCCAAGGATTGGTAAGAGCAAGCTGGAGCTGTGGGTGATACTTACCTATGGCAAGTGTGGCAGGGTTAGCTAGACTTCTGTGGATTGACCTACTTGACTATTGTCTTTGATTTCCAGGCAGAAATGCTGTCCTTAATTGTCTGGTACCTACACCTGGGTGCATTTTATTGCATTTGGATAAACTTTAAGGAAAAGTTTTAGATTTACAAGAAAAAAATTCTGTCTTGTCTTATGATGAGAGTAGAGTTTCCATATATGCCAGCCTGATTTCTCCTATTATTAACATTTTTATATTAAGAAAGTTTCTACTTGCCATTAATGAATTAACATTGATTAACATTGTTATCAACTAAAGTTCATCCAAGTTTTATGTAATGTCCTTCCCTGTTCCAAGACACCCACGGAGGACACTACATATCTTGTATCTGTGGGTCAGTAACTTTAAGATGCAATAGTTTCTCGTATTTCCTTTATTTTTGAAGCTCTTAACAGTTATGAGGACCAGTGGTCAGGTATTGCATTGTATCTGACGTTTTCCTTGTGTTTAGACTATGCTATATCTCACCTGTACTGCACAAGTGGGAATAAATAAATCATCTGGAGTTGTGGGCCCACTGGAAGTAAAATTCTGAAAAAGTAATATTAAGAAATAAAGACAAACGACATGAGAAATGATGTTTAAAATGGGGATTTGATGGGTGGGAAAGACCTGATGAGTCTGATGCTAACAAAAAAGAGAAAGCCGGCCCATCTTTATTTCATAGGGGAACATGTCAAAGGAAATCATTGTTAGGAAGGGTTCCTTAAGATAAACAAGAGGGAGAGGCTGTGGGAAATTCGGCAGTAGTTGCTCTTCCAGGCAGCTGGTGCCCCAAGGCTGTTCAGGGGCACTGGTCTCTTCTGAACCCAAGGCGAGCAGGCTTCTAAATTCAAAGCTACAGAACTCCTATTGGAATGAAGATTTCAGGAGTGCTGCTTTCTTCCCACAAAATCAAGGACACACATCACCAACATGACTTAACAGTGTTCACATTGATCTCCAACATCTGGAAGAGGCAGCATTTTTCAGTTTTCTGTGTTATACACTTTTTTCTTTTACACTTTTTATATAGTAATCTCTTTGGAAAGAATCTCTCTGTCTGGTCCTCACATAGGAACTAGGGGATTATGCTCATCTCCTTCAGAGTAGATTATCAGAATAAATTCTGTTAAATTCTTCTATCCAAGAGGTTGTCTCTCTGGTGACACTACACTCATTATTTTATTCAGTAATTTCTTTATATTGTTCACTGAAGATTATTTCAAACTGATGTATTAAGTCAAAGGGTCATAAAGCATAAAACTGAAATAGTTCCAAGTGGCCAAAGTTGGAACAGTTTGGCCAACCAAATTAGTTCTCTTTTATGACCTATGCCCCAGAATGAATATTCATGAGTCCATACTGATATAAAGAAATGATCAGATAAATCAATACAGAGAAAATAAATGAATTTTCTGTGCAGGATTCTAAATAATTTATGTAGATATTCCATCTTCAACAAGGGAGAGCATAATTGGCCATACATATCATGACTTCTTTCCAATGCATAGAGCATAAAAAGAGGAAAATTAAATATCCAGTGGAACATATGGAAAAAAATTGCCCACAATAATTTCACAGTGGAGAAATCTGTCAAACACTATCATGGTAAGATGATAAAAGTTTAAAATCAATATTGATAATCATGCTGATGGTACTTATCCTTGATCTGAATTGATATAAAAGGGATTTTATATTCTCTCTCCTAATGACCCACTTTATATTATTTCTTCTGAACACACAGGATCATCTGACAAAATATCTGACTAGGATCCTTCAGTTCCATCAACAATGTCAGAAACAAAGAAAGCCCAAAATATGTGAAGGTTAACAGCTGCTGATCTGAGACATAATTACTAAATATAATGTGATATGCTGGATGGGATTCTGGGAAAGAACAAGAATATTATGCAAAAATTAAGAAATTCTCAACAAGGAATGGAAAGAAAATTTTAAACATGGGTATATATGTATATACTGCAGTACCTCAGGGAACATAATCAACATTTTATAACTTTTGGCAGAGAGAAGAGAGTGGGACAGAAGATAATATGCTACAAGATTTATATGGTAAAAAAATGGATTTGCTTTTGTAATTTCCTTTCTATAAAACTTGCCACAATGAAAGTTTTGAAGCAAAATGTTCCAGCTATAAACTATAACAAAACAATACATGAATTTTTTACCAATTTATGGTGGTATACACACATTCTGGTGGTGTGCACATTCTTTGAGATGTTTTGATCCTTCATAAGTGAAAAGTACTGCTTTATGACATTCAATATGGCGGGCCATAAATGCTGTGCATAAACATGAAGGTTTTAGGTTTGAGATAAGATGGAGAAAGGAGTAGCTGCATTCAACTCTAATAAAGAATATTATCTAAGCACAGATTGTTACAAGTTATCCAAGTCTGCATATATGCCCACTCTAGAACAAAGCAGATGCCCCAAGGGGTTCTTGTTATAGCTTTAGAATTTCAAGGGGGTTATACCTGCAATACATATTATCCAATCATCTTTTTTATAGTATATCTTAAGAATTTCCTCGATATTTACCCTTAACCTTGAAAGTTGAATTTCCATATTGTTATAGACAAAATATTTATCATAGGAAATGATTATAATACCTTTAATGAGTTAAGAGTAAATCTACTTCCTTGTGAATGTGTGAAATAAATTGCAATTTGCTATTTTGTTTCAGCTGGTTATGTAAAAATATTCATATTCACTTTTATGAAATGAGAAATAAATGTATCTTGTAGCAGGCTGAACAACAACAAAAAATATCTGGTTAAATAAATTCAGAAGAATACCATTTGGGGTAGATTTTGGTAATGAGGTGGATCTATTTATTACAAAATGTTTCTTTCTAGACTTTTATAACTTTTATGGCTGCCAAATTACAGGTAGAGCTAAAGAAATCAAGAAATTCATGGTATGGTTGATCAAATACATCCCATGTCTTTGGGACCATCCTCAAAGATATTTAAAATTAGCATCTTTGAAAGTTTTTTCCTTCTTAAAAGAGAGAGAACTTTTGTGCAAAAATACCTCTAATGACTGCATTCAGTAAGAGTTATGAATAGATGTGATATTACAAAAAATTTCCCAATGTTGTACTTGTTCTCCCCAAATTTAATTACAAAACCCCCTAATCTCTAGCATATATTTATATTTGGATTAAAAACAATTTAAAGTTAAGTATGATCATAAGAATGGGGCTCTGGTCCAATAGGATTAGTGTTCATCTAACAAAAAATACCAGAGCACTGTTGGGCATTCTCCAGCTCTCTTTCTCCCACACACTGAATAAAGGCCATGTGAGGATACAGATATCATCAGCAAGACAGGAAAGGAGCCCTCCCTAGAAGCTGACCATCCTGGCACCTTAATATGAGCCTTCAAAACTGAGAGAAAATAAAATTCTCTCGCTTAAGCCATGTAGTCAATGGCATTTTAACCTAATATACCCCCAAAACCTGGAAAATTTATAATATGTTACACTGATGAAAAATTAATATGTAGTTAATGAAATGATTAGTATTTGTAAAGCTTATAAATGTGGGCAGAACATAATGCAAAAACATTTTTATTTCTAAACATCAGTCATTTAATAAAAATTGTAGTAAAATACATATTTTGGTTTCACTTGAGATCCAGGAAATGTACTATTAACCAAAAAATATGTGTACAACATTGGTCTAAAATTAGTCTTTCTTAACATATTGCACTGTTATTTTTCATCAGCTCCAAGGAGTCCTCCAGGGTCCTGATGCCCTGAGAGAACATTTAGGGAAGTCGCTCATGTCTCGGCCTTCCTCAGAAGGTCTTGTCTGAGCTGATTTTCTTAACAAAGACTTATTTATTGAATACCTCCATTTGCCAGGCTGTGTCGAGTACTTTGATAATTGCCCCTGTATCTGCCTCCTTCATGCGCCCATCAGCTCTGTGAAGTAGTTTGAAGACCTGGTTTACATAGACAGAACTGAGACATTCTGTGATGCCTTGAGATTCTGTGGCCCTGGTGGCACAGGTGAGGTTCTTAGCTTGAGGTTCAGGGCGCCTCCTAGAGGACATGGGAGGGAAGGGCAGGTTGTCAGGGCTGCTGAGAGCTAATTTGGATTAATAGCATTAAAGTTATAAGACGATTGCAGAATATTACTTCATTGAACACCAATGGATCCTGTTTTACAGTTAGATCTAAGGTTGCACTCTAATCTTCCTTTGAATAAATTTTGTGGGAAGTTATCAACATTTTACCCTGCATAAATCTAAGCTCAACCCATGTGGCAATGGCAAAGGGTGCACCCTTCTTGTGTTACTTTCCAAGAGATTTTTCTCATCTTTGCACCTAAAAATACAGTACTTGTTAAAATGAGAGATGAGAAGAAGATCTACTTTCTTAATTTTTAACATATCTTACTTCAGATATCTTTATGTAATAATTTAAATATATTCTTTTAATGTGTTTTCATTTGAAAAAAAGGAGAAAATTAAAGTGGCTATTGTGTAACAGAAATATCATATTTTAATTTTGACATTGGAAAAAAAATACAGCATATTTATTTCTTACACATTAAGAAAAAGCATAAATAGAAGCCATTATAAAATACTTTGACACCTGATCATTTAATTTATAGCTATCAGATTTTGGATGAATGATAGGGAGTATGAACTAGCCAATTTCAGCATAAACACCTAACCAAAATGGAAAATTTAGTCTACTCATATCACTTAATTGTAGACAAAAATTTTAGAAGATCCCACTTATTTCACTAATTTAAGCTATTTTGCTTTAATAAAACTTAGTTTTACCAATGTAAAGGGAAACAAAACAAAATTCACATTAGATTATTTAACAGGAAAAAACACGGTACTATAAACCTTGCTAGTTGTTCTATAAATTTAAATCTGGCTATTTTCATTTACTTTTTTTTCTAATAATTTCTTATTTAATTTCTAAAATAGCAAAGTTTTCTATACAGATGTGATATGCCCTTGTAATTAGTAAATCCGAAAGCTAAAAGACAGTATTCAAGTTTCTAGGAGCTTATTCCATCTGCAGTATGAGAAATATTTGAAAGAAGCATTTTGCAAAATTAAACCAGTTTGTATGTAATGAAACTAACACCCACTTCCATATGTCCATGTTAATTAATTTTCAAAGTGTTAGTCTGCTGTCATCTAGACAAATCCATAAAAGAGCATAGACCACTCCACCCCAGAGATAATGAATGACAAGTCTCTGGCAGCAGATGGTGAGGAGGTCATTCCTATTTCCATTTGGAATAATACCTGACTAGATTAGAAAACAGAAAAGTCAGGACAAGCAAGTCTATTCTGTATGCCAAGTTGACCACCCAACTCTCAGCTGTATTGAGAAATGCCTGCACAAAGTCAGATAAATGGCTGAAGATGACAGGGGGAACCGATGCATTTACTGTGAGACATTTCTAATTAACTGATACTGCCTGATAAGAGTGGGATCCTTCCCTAATATTGAGGAGAAAAAAATCAACTGAAGTCTTGTTGACAATTAGGTCTCATATAAATAATTTCTTCAGTTCTTTGAAAAGAGCTAAGAAGTTTGGTCTGGGGGTGAGCAGAGACTTCTAGACACTGTTAGCAAGTAGTTTGCAATCTGACTTTAAAGAATAAATAATGACAGTTTCATATGTACCTTGTTCATATTACCAAAATCAGCAATCAAAAATATTTCTTCAAACACAGCAAACAAAATGTTCAATTGAACCTACTTTCTCTAGAATGAAGGCACAAGGGAGGAATGGATATATTCATCATGAATATCATAATAAATAAAATAATGTTGTGAACCAATCTCATTAAATATATCAGTGACTTAAATGTAGGGTAAAGTAAATATTTTCTGACTTGCTTGAGAGATTCAACTTTTATACTTGTCTAGCTGATATTTCAGACAGGTAACATTCAGGCATTAGCTTTTTTTTTGGCCCTTTTTCCTACTTTTTAAAATTTCAAGTTACTTAATTTTTGTAATATAATTATTATTTTTTCATTGAAGTTCTTAAATGTAGGTATTTTTCTTTCCTTTGTTCTTCAGGCTTTGACATATCTTTATTGTTACTCTGGCTGGTATTTTATTTGGTCTGATTTGATTTGGTTGTTTAAAGACCTATCTTCAATTTTCCAAGTGGAATATCCCTTTGAATGATTTTGATTCCTTAGCCGAACATCAGAAGCATAACATGGAAAATAAAAGACGGAGCTAATGTTGAAACATAGAGTGAAATGCCCTGTTTTCCAGGCATTAAATTCCACTTAATATTACAGTATGTGCAGTATTAATTTTATGATTTTTTTTAAATCCTAAAAAATTATATCTTTTCAGAGTCATCATAAGTCAAAAGTAGAGCTACTAATTTCTCCTGATATATACAATTTACCAAAAAAATTTTTAAATTATTCTGCATATATGAATATAAAAGAATTTTTTTTTTCATTTAGGAAACTTTGGTACTAAATAAGACAGCTAGAATATATTTTATCAATATTACATAGTACTAGCTTAATATTCTAATGTAAATAGATAATTCTTAAATTTTATTAATTTATATGTATATTTGGTGTTATAATATTTAAAAATGACTCAGAGAAATATTTTTGCAATTGAGATTAAAATTCAGTGCAAAAAATAATTATATAAGTATCATTGTATTCTCCCATACAGCTTTCTTGAATTAGGTTTTCACTTTATTTGGTAACCATGTCAAAAATTGAGGTATTTAAAAACTTTACAAGAAAATTTTAAAAAAAAATTCTTAGGAAAGCAGAGAAACAAATGATATGTCTTCTAATTCTCTTCATTTCTCTTTCTCTCTCTTTTTTATTGATTCTCTGAAACTAATTTCAGAATCACTAAACAAGGCAACAGAGGTGATTAAAGTTTAGATTAAGGTATGCCAATATTATACTTAAATAACTGTTCAGGTTTGTGAAAATGTGTTAATCAGTCATGCAAAAAAAGTTGTAAAAAATGTTGCTCAGGACAGTATATTTCTTATTAGGTTATAGGTGTGTGAACATCATCTCTTTAGTTATAGATATTTATTAAATAATTACAAGGATTATTATTCATATATATTAGCATTAAAAATTAAGATGGGTTAACTAAATTCCCATTTCACAGTAGTGATTTAAATGAGGCCAAGTATATAAAATAATAGAACTTTTTAAAATTATTTTTTCAAATTAATTTATTTATTCTAAGTAGGTATATATGATAGCAGAATATATTTAATTCATTATACACAATTCCAGCACAACTTTTTATTTCTCTGATTGTACAGAATGCAGTGTTGCCCCACATGTGCAGTCATACATGTACCTAGAATAATGAGGTCTAACTCATTCCACCATCTTTCCTGCCCCTATCCCCTCTCCCCTTTCTCTCCTTCCCCTTTGCCCAATCACAGCTCCTCCATTTTTCCCATGCCCCCATGCCACCTCATTATGGATCAGCATCCACTTATTAGAGAAAACATTCAGACTTTTTTTGGTGGGGAGGAGATTGGCTAGTTTCGCTTAGTATGATATTTTCCAACTCCATCCATTCACCTACAAATGCCATGATTCTATTCTCTTTTAATGCTGAGTAATATTCCATTGTGTATATATACCACAGTTTCTTTATCCATTCAAGAACTCAAAAAAGTTAATACCAAAAAAACAAACAACCCAATCATTAATGAGCTAAGGAGCTGAATAGACACTTCTCAGAAGATGATATACAATGAATCAACAAATATATGAAAAAATGTTCAACATCTCTAGTAATTAGAGAAATGCAAATCAAAACTACTCTAAGATTTCATCTCACTCTAGTCAGAATGGCAGCTATAAGAAAAGAAACAACAATAAGTGTTGAGGAGGATGTGGGGGGAAAGACATACTCATTCATTGCTGGTGTGACTGCAAATTGGTGCAACTACTCTGGAAGTAGTATGGAAATTCCTTAGAAAACTGGGAATGGGACCACCATTTGATCCAGCTATCCCACTCCTCAATTTATACCCAAAGGATTTAAAAACAGCATACTACAGTGAAACAGCCACATCAATCTTTATAGCATCTAAAGTCACAATAGGTAAACTGTGGAACCAACATAGATGCCCTTCAATAGTTGAATGGATCAAGTAATATTTTTAAGCAACATTCTTCTTTTCTAGATAAATTTCAGTAGGATATAGTATCAGAAACATTTGTGAAAAGTGTAAACATTTTTGCTGAATATAATGGTTATTATTATTTTTTAAAATGTTTGAGGAGATGCTCCACCTGTTCAAGAGCTAGTTTTATTCTGTTTTTCAGGGTATGCAAAGATAATGTGTATGAATGCTGAAACTATAATTTGTTTAATTATATTTTTATTCAAATATTCAATAATTTTCTGAATCTCTTGTCTGCCCCCAAATTTTCCCTGGTAATGTATATTTAATTATTCTATTATAAATGATAGAACTAATACAAACTATGTTGTATTTAAAGCATATTTTAAATAATTTAAATTTTTAATAATTTTAAGTTAAAATATTAATCTGTATTTTTCTTTAATATTTATTTTTGCTACTGAAATCAGGATTGGGGGTACTCTATCCCTGAACTATATCTCCAGGCTTTTTGATTTTTTATTTTGTGACAGGGTCTTACTTAGTTGCTGAGGCTGCCCTCACACTTGAGATTTTCCTGCCTCAGTCTCATAAGTACCTAAGAGTGCAGGTATTTGCCACAAAATTAAGTTAAAATATTTTACTTTCATTGTTCTTTACATGTTAATTTATTGTATTTACAGAAAATATGGATTTATATTAAGAAGACTCCTCTATTACCATAGAAAAACTAATGCTTATTTAAGTTACTTAAATTACTTTACAGGTTTGGCTTAATCATTCAGAGTTGTCATGTATTTAACCTTATTCTTCAAAATTACCATAGATAAAGGACCAATAAAATAATAACTTTTCTCATTTTTATCTTCTTTCATGGTGCTAAGGATGGAACCCAGTGTTCAACACTAAATTATATCTCCAGCCCAACTTCTAATTTCCTGAGTGTTGAAATTATATGGACTCCTAGTTTGGCTATATTCTTTGTTTTGGATTTAAGAAAAAAAAAATTGAAACAAACCTTCTCTGATCTAATTTGTAAGATTTAATATACTGCTAAGTTCAGTGGACTCATTAGGAATTGTATTTTTTTTTTAAATTTAAGAAACAATTCTTAGTTCTTTACAATTATACATAGTTATATAGAAAAGTTTTAGTGTACTAGCTAACACTTGTTACTCTGGGTTACTTGTACAGTAAATTGTGAGACCGCTCCTCATCAGCACAAACATAAGTTTTTGAATATGTTGTGTTGAACATTTAATTCAGCTTTTGCTTTTTCTTGATTAGTTCTGTTTTCCTGAAATAAAAAGAAATTCTTTGGGGATGTGAAAAATCTCCTACTTCTTTGATTATCTGAGAATGTATAATGATATTTCACATTAGTAGTTTTATATTCAATGAGATGTAAATTTTCTATAGTGGAAATAGTTAATTTGTCTATATCACTTAATCAGGGTTATTATACCATTGCTTAATAATTTCTAAAATAATACCATGCTTTCAAATGACATTTTGTATTTTGGCAATGTTTTCAATTACATTCAAAAGACAGACATAATTATCACAAGTATCATTTTGTTGTTTCTCTGTACCTGAACTTCAAAACTTTCTCCATGTGCATTCTGTCACAAAAGATGTCACTTTTAATGATATGTTTTTCCACTAATATTTATGGGAAGATTTAACATCATAATGCAAATAAACAATGTAAATTACAAAAAATAATCCATAGCTCTCTCAAGTGACCTTGTGAAGGTCACTGAATTACAAAATCAGAATAGTGAAACCCTTTTGATTTTATGCTCTAGCAGAAGCAGAATAGCTTGGGGGACTATTGCACAAACCATAAAAAGCTAAGATTACTATAATTACAAGGAAGATTGAAGTTTTGTGATAAAGCCACATGCTAACTTTTAGAATTATTTCAGTACATTCACACTTTTTTCTTCACATATGTATGAATTTATGATGTGTTTCTTTGAAGATATTTTGCCCAGTTGTTCCTAAGAGAAATAAATACCATTACTTTGTTGGTTACCACCACTTCACATTAAATATGCCTAATATACTTCAAGTAATTTTAATGCTTTTCATTTATTTGATTGACATTTTATTCTTCAACACATTATAATGAATGAAGCAGAACAACTTGCACAAAATCTTTGGTTAATTCTGAAATATGTCTGTCCTATTTTCCCTTTTTTAAATTTGTATTTGCTGTAATAAGACTATCTACTAGATAATCAATTTACCTTCAGTTAAAGCAACCAATCTAGTCCAGGATGCTGAACAGTCCAGTCAAGAAGAGCAATGCAACCGGCTTCCATATGGTGACTACTCTGTTACATAATATGTAAAATATTCCAGACTATTTTTAAATGCCTCTCAAATTAAAATTGTCATTTGCATATGCACTTATTTGTTTAAGAAAGTGTATGATGGCCTCTAGTGGTACAGAAAGAAACATCAATGCTTACATTTTCAAATCAATAATAATAAAAAAATTAAACAAAAATAAAATGTGTGAATGCCATGCTCATGTAGCCCAACATGCACTGTAATTTTTAAAATAATTACCCTCAAAGCATTCACAAAAAACTGTAATACATACATAATTAGATCATGAATAAAGTGAATGTTCAAGTATATTTTCCAGGGCTACTTGATATACTTTAGTGCTGATGGTATGAAAGATTAAGAATTTTATAAGACTTATTCATATCTTAAGGAGTTTATTCAAAAGTATCTTTGAACAAACATAAGAGAAATAGGTAACAATAATAGTTAATGTTGAGAAATCATTTGGGCAAGTATTGTTTTTATACCTGTAACAATGAGTTCAGTCATGTTATCATCATCCATATTTCATAACAAAGTATACTAAGCTTTGAACAATTTACATTTTAAGTCAATATACCATATATAGTGGCAGAGGTAGGTTTTACACTCAGCTATTTTTTTCCTCTGAACTTAGAACCTCAAAGAGCATTCATTTTATGTCGACATTCAGTGTAACTACATGACACTTAATATGGAATATAAATAACTCATCAGTAGAAACTGATATTTTATGAGAATTAATGAAAGTATTACAATGATATTAATTTTAATAATATTAAAAAGTACATATGATTTTTGAAAAAACTGTAGTCCTTTAGCATATTTGCTGTTGTGCTTACCATATGTGTGTGTGTGTGTGTGTGTGTGTGTGTGTATTATTTTAAACTTCTCTTATAAAATACCAGGCTTCATGTTTAATTTTTATATCGGAATTAATAGTTGACCTAACTTACTAGAACTTATCAAACACAAACAATAAAACTGAGATTTTGTGGCTACCACACCTAAAAAATGACATTAATTTGTTTCTGTAAGTGAAGCAAATTGGTGCCCATTTTTTTTAATAGAAATTGTCTTAATAACTAGTGGAGTTTCCACAAATTTGTGGTTAGTGTTCAGCAGCATTCCTACTCTTTCTTCTTCTCCTTCCTTTCTTCTCTATTTCCCCTTCTCTCATACACTTTAAATAGTTCAGTGCATGTGTGTCGCTGATATTCTTATTATTAAAAACATTCACAGCATTAAAGCGGGTGCCTTGTGTATGAGTCTATGAGTGTGAACACACACGTGTGGGTTTGCCAGCTGGCCACCACCCTCTGAACACTTGGCAGTTTTATCACCCACCACCTTTGCTGTGCTGCCCTTCCTCCAATCAGAACCTCTGACATCTGTTGACTGCTGTCCCTGTGTTTTTTCCTTTTCTGAGTAGAATGTAAATGGGATCATATGGCATGTGACATCCTAGCCCTGGTTTCAACTCAGCAAAACGCCTTTGAGATTCACCTGGGATTGAGATTTTCAACAGCGTACTCCTTTCTCTCTCTAGGATGTATCCTTTGCATGGATGCAGTTTATTTAATCATTTGCCTGTTAAAGGTGTTTTTTTTTTTTTTTTTTTTGCGAAGTTCTGTTCTTAGCAATGATAAAGAATCATTCATGCTCAGTTTTTACGTGAACATATTTGTTTTATTTCAGGGTAAATGAGCTAGCTGATTAAATACTGTGTTTTAACTTTATCAAATTTGATGTGTTTATAAATTTTGGGTTCTCTTTTGAAAAGATTTTTCTCCATGCTATGTTAATTTTCAATTTGTGTTCATTCTCTGACCCGCCATACAAGAATTCTTAGTTCCAATTTAAGAGGTGGCCTAATTTAGTAATATTTCTAAATCTCCAGTTTGCTTTCATCTTGGCTTTAAAATGGTCTCTGCATGTTATCAGTTTTGTATAAAAAAGAAATAGCATTTCTTTCTGGCAATTTTATGATTTATTTACTTAATATTTGTAACTTATTTTGACTATTGATATAATTATCACATGAATGTAAACTAACAAAATATTTGGGGTGTATGCACATGTATATTTTGCTGCTAGGTCAGCTTTGGTTTTCATGAAGATTTTGGATAGCAGTTGATGGGATAGAGTAGAAGGAAGAATATATACATTGTTTTTGAGAGACTAATTTGAGGAATTTTTTATTATTACAGGTTATCAATGAGGTCACCCATGAAAAAAATGTGCTGTGTTCTACCGATTTCAGTGGAGACAGCCTTCGCTGGAAGAGCTGTCATAAGCTGCCTTCATTATAGCAGTGATGATATTGTGTAATGTGATATCTTAATAGCCATTTCATTGGCTATTAAAATGCAGCTTTGCACATTAAAATCGTAATAATACTCTTGCAGAAATACTTTTGAAACATGCTGTCTCTTGAAAGTTTTTCTGCAGTTTATTGGTAACCTCTAATTTTCTCATGCATTCTCACCTACACAAAAATCCCTCCTGATATCCCCTGGTCTTACTTTCTCTTTCTTTCCATCTCTTTCTTTCTCTCTCTCTCTCTCTCTCTGTATCTGTCTGTCTATCTCTCTATATCTCTATATTTCTATATATATACCTATTTTCCATTTACTTATCTATCTGTCTGCATTCCTATATATTAACCATTCATTATTATCTATCATCTATATATGTATATGTCTATCATATACCTATTTATCAGTCTATATATTTCATTTTTGAAATATCTGGAATCTTGATAATTCTACTGTTCCCATTTTGGAGATTATTGTATGATATTTTGTTTCAGTCACAGGGAAGCATAGGATACCAGGAGAAATTCAAGACTATTGTCAGGGTTCTACATGCAGGTTCCCTAACACTACTATGTACCTTCTCTTGCTGGTCAGGACCAATTTCCATGATGCTGAGTCTCTTTTTGCATGCTGCTCCCTGGACACAAGACATGAAGAGCCCCCTGCCAACAACTATGACTGATAGTTCAATGACACTTTTGCCTATCCCCTGCCAAGAGTGTGTATTCTTTGGGGATCAACATCTCCAACCTACAGAATGCAGAGTTGTGAAGATGAAAGTCATAAACCCACCAGTGGGTCATTGAGAATAATGTTGAGTAGAGCATATCTGCTTCCAACCCTTTCCCCCCAAAACTGTGTATCTTTCCTGTTGGAACAATAGCATCAAATAGAGGTCACCCATTTAAGAAATGCACTGCGAACTTTAAAATGGCATCTTATTGTTTTAGACTGTTTCCTCCAATTTGGTGTTTAAATTGAATATTTTCAATGTAATTTCAGTATACTACAAAGCCAGAAAACTCTGAATTCTATGGTACATAATACAACCAATGGGCTACATGTTTATGAATTCATCCCTTTCCCTAACACATTGTGTTGACTGGTCAAATGCTAAGCAGTTAGGGATTCAATACCTATGGATCAAGCACCGTGTTAGACCCATGATAGGAATACTAGTCAAGGCTTTAAAGGCAAGAAAGAAAAACCTATTATCAGAATATCTATTTAGCTCTATGAAAATAAAGTACTGATTCTTATAGGACAAAAGAGATGTGGTATAATCAGTTTGCTTCCAAGTGGCCTGTGGTACTCCTGGAGGAAGAGTGCCATATTGGAAATGAATTCCTCATCTTTACTTCTGACACAGTGGACATTCAAAGGTCAGCTTTGATAAAAATAAAGCATGCTATTGGACCCACATAAAAGCTCTATCTCTGTTACCATAATCATTCTGTCCATGTGTCTACTTTGACTACTATGGGATGATTCATAGTAAAACCTGGCAAGCATAAAGCAGTCATTTTTTTTTCCTTGTGTGTATATTGCCTCTTCCTTGGTGAATGCTTTCTTTATGGCTATTAATGTGTGATGCCAAAATCTTCATGATTTGTACCCACTTCCATGTGCTCCTGTAGGTGCCTCTATCACAGACCTCCTGGATTCAGAACCACCAGGCTTTTTCCTCTCACATCTGCAAGAAGAGAACTAAGTCGTTAGTCTCTGTCAAGGTTTCCACATATCTCCTTACATGGTGCACTTTAACTTGTACACTATGTGTATGAAATGTATAAGGATATCTACTGCTCACAGATATGCCCATTGTACAGTCTCCTTCTCCAGTGCCAAGGCCATTCTTAAAAGGAGATGTAATTTAGTTTGGCTTTGGATTGCACATGTTTCTTAAGGTGATATATCTATAAATTAGTTCTGGAAATTTCTTAATAATTTAATTGGATATTAAAAAATGCTATCTCCATATAGTCATGGATGCAAGATGTAAGGGTAATAGTAGACCAGTTTTGAGTGAAATGGAGTTTTGAACTTCCTGCTCACCTAAGTTAACTGTGGTCGTGTTTGGGTGATCTCTGTGTGTACTGGTTAATATTGTAGATAGGTTCTCAAAACTTATGACTTGACTGGATTGACATAAGCCACCACACTATGGGAAGCTCCAGACACCCATGATCAAATGTTCTGGGTCTACTGAAGCCCATAGCATACCAAGATACATGATAATCTAGAGTGCTGTGCTGCAGATGGCATAGCTTTTCTTAAGAATATAAGGGAACTAATCTGTGATCACCTTCTGGAGCTTGCTGTAGGCTGCGTACTGCATCCTTTTCCTCCACTGACCCCTCCAATACACTCTAATAGGCTAGCCCACACACTCCAAGCAGCAGGTCTGATTCCATTGTGTCTAGACTTGCTGCAAGTCCATTTATTTATTTATTTATTTATTTATTTTTCTGGCATATGTGTTAGGCCCCACTCAAAATTCTTAGCCTTCCATGTCATTAAGCATGTGGTTCAGAAAAATATTCTTAGAGGTGGAAAATGTTGCGTTCAAAACCCAAAAATACCTATAAGGTCCTGTGCTTTTCTGCTCCATGGTGGAGAAAACACAATGTAGCACCGCTCTCCTATTTTAGAGTAGACACTCCCACATTTATCCGACTACTGGACCCTGACCAGCTCCACTGGAATGGTCAATATTTTTTGTTTGTTTGTTTTAATGTACAAACATTTTATTAGAGAGAATGTTTGTGTAAGAAGCATCCAAAAAACTGCAAAGCAAGTCTGGCCTTTTGGGAAAAACACAGAGAGAAAAGATGGGTTTGGTATGTCATAGACCATTATGCAGTTTAAGAAGGATCTAGCAAAGTGCACGGGGAGTGTTCAAAACAAGGCCATCTGCTGAAAGGACCTTTGTACCCCAGAAGTGGGTTTGCCTTGGTACCCCTGTCACACTCATTCATGGTACAGATATTTCAGTCAATGTCAGAGTACAGCATCTAGGACCTGTGCATTCCCTACAGGGGAGGCCTGCTAGGTGTGTTATCATGGACTCCACAACAGATTTTATGGCATTAATATGGACCTGTTTAATAGCAAAGTGTATATGATTGTCTAAAATATCAGATGATAATAAAATTAAATCCTACTTCCATCAATTTTACTGCATGACCAAAAGTTAGATCATTTAAGTATCTGAGCCTACTTCCTCAGCTGAACAAATAGATATAATAACACCACCACATGAGGAATAAACAAATAATGTCTATAAAATATCTGGCTCTGAGTAGGTAAGCAAGATAAATGTTGCAATATTAGCTCTAGGATTGTCTCTAACTGCAGAATAAAGTGAAAGATTATGACTAACTGTGAAAATGAATATGGGCCAGATATTCAGTGATAAGGAATTCTAGAAACTAGATATGTGCATTAAAAAAAAAAATAAGGACCTCTATTTCTACAATTAAGAGACCAGATTTCAAATAAAAACCTGTATTATTGCCTCTGTTTTTAATTGAAAAGAGTTCGGTTACAAGGAGGGCAATAGGTTAAATAGTTATGTGACTGATGGATAGACCAGAGAAGGGACAGTTACCAAATTGAAAGGATATTTTGATCCTAGGCACATATCAAAGTGGTACTTAAAAGAATAAAATTAAGAATAAAACAATTCCTACAGGCAACAAATAGCAAGCATATTTATCATTGAAACATGAATTGAGATGTGGTCACAAAATACATAGGTAGGTATTAATTTAATTCTCAATTTTATTTTATAGTTAATTACAAATTTATGAAATTTCTTGTATGTGTTATGATTCACTACATAATATTACAAAGAAAAAATTTATTTTTGACATGCACTTGTGGAATTTTGTGTCTGAATTCACCTGACCTTAGTAAAGGGAAAGAAAACCAAACCAACCTCGGTCATTACACATAACAGTTACAATAAAAAAAAGATTAGTTGAAATAAAAATCTCATTGCCCAAGTACCTGAAGTACCGGAGGAATTTATCAAGAGGATTAATTCTGCCTAATGAAAAAACACTTTTCTCGAACAGCAGACTCTTAATGGTAACAAGTAGGAATGGCTGAAAATGAAACATGTGGACATTCCAAGTAGAATATTGAGTAGCCTGCAGTGATCTCGTTGGTATAATTTTTAAATCATTTACCTGTTAATAGTGATACTCTTTCTAAAACAATTTGTGCTGAGAAGATGCCTCTGCTTTTCAAAGTTAATATTAATTAAATTATATGAAGTTGAACCAGTTAATTATACACATTCGGTTATTTATTAAATGCCACTTAATTTGTGTTTAGTAAGCTCTTACTGTATGCAACGAATTATGCATTATAAATGCGGCTACCATAAAGATTTTATAAAGAAAGGAAGAACTGAGGGACTGAAGAAGATGAAAATGTGTTGCATTTCCATAATGCCTGAAGAAAATTGCTCTTTTTAAGAGCAGAGAACTGTACCAGGTGCTTGCTTTCAAATCCATTCCTATCATGAGGTACAATATTTGACAACTGTAAGTTATATTTTGAGTAATTTCAGATGTCTTATTCCTGTCATTTTTTTAGCAAAACTAAAATGAAATATTTCCTATAGCAAGTTTTTAAGCAATGCCCAAATTTTGATCTCTGTGTATTTAATACTCTGTGGATTACTTTGTTTTGTTCTTTATTTTGGGGGTTAATAAGTTTTAAGGAAATATTTTTCAAAGGTCTTCCAAAGGAGATAATCTAATACACGATTTTTAATTCTTCCATTGAAAGAATAACACAGCTGTTGTTTGGGTGCTGATATTCCTGAATACCACAGTTGTATTCCCCAGATTCTTATATAAAAGTCAGATTTGCAACATTTGCCATGACTATCTATGCTTGGGGGGACATACAGAGAGAAAAAAAAATTAGGAAAGATGTATGCTGGAATCTTGTGAGATGTGAATGTAAATGGTAAAAACATTGACTGCCATTGCTATTTCACATTGTTTCAGTAAGAACAGAACCTTGCTTTACCTTCTTGGAAGGCGGCTATATCACCAGCTATAGCAACAGTGTTTTCCACTTGCTGGGGTTGGAGGAGATAAAGTCCATGAGAAGAGAAGTTGGAAAGTCTGAGTTTTCACATAGTGTGAACTCTCACAATCATTCTCATGAAAGAAGAAAACTTTGCTAAAGCAGGAGAGTCTCAGTGCCAAGTTTTAGTCGGGTGAAAGCAAACACAAGCTTCATCCTCTTTCTAGGGTACAAATGATGCACTTTGTCGGAGTTAGGTTTCATTTCCTGGGTCATCAGAATTATCGGAGGTTGTTAACCTTAGTTGGAAATGCAATTTTAAAACTAGTAAACATGACAGGATTGAGGATTAACTATACACAATGATTTTTTTTTTTAACTTTTCAAAAGTACAATTTTTTTTTTCCAAAAAAGAATCTAGAAATTGGAAGCCATTTGTGAACCATCATTTTAGGTCAGATAAAGTACTAAGAGGTAAGTGAAGGATGGCTTTGGCATTTGCCTTCTAAGAGTTAACTCGGCACTGAAAAATTGATGTAAAACAAATAATATATATCATTTATATAATCTGTCTATATAATATGTATAATATATTCATAAACCATAATATGTTATTTAACTACATAATTTCTCTACAAAATGTACATAATATATACTGTATATAGTCTGTTCATAAATCATAATGTATGTTATTTAACTCCTCTTAAAGAACTTCTAAAAGTGTTGTGATTTTGCCATTTAATTTTAAGATATATCCCTTTAGGCTTAAAATGAATTTATGTTTCATCTATTACTTCTCTCGGTGACTGAATTCAGGTAATGGAAGTATTTGCTTCTGTTGATTTCAATCATATAGTCATGTGCATTTGTAAAAATGAAACTTAGCAAACCAAAAACACTGTACTGACAAGCTGTGAGCAATGACCATAATTCCACTAATGCAGTTGCCAAGTACACTAATCATCCTAATGATGATTCAGTTGTCTGATAATCACATCCCCCAAGGACCCTATACGGTCAATCCGCACAGATGCAGAGTCCTCTCCTGGTTCATTTTGCTTTTTCCTATCTTAGTATAAACTACACAATATTATGTTATTAACATAAAATAATCATCATAGCTGAACATAAGCTGAACATGCAGACAGTTAAAATGCTGAAGGGTAATTGAGAAAAATCCTACATGAGGTGCTGAATCCTGTCATTCATTTCTCCAGTGCCTGCTGGAGCCATAATTTGGACTGCAAATCTGCTTCTATGTAAAGTAGTGTTGTGCCTTTTGAAGGAATGAGTACCTTAGTGACCCATTTATTTAAATCAGTGCCTGATAAAAATATTTTGAAAACATAACTAAGTAATATCTTCATGGGTTTGCTGATAATTTTTTTTTCTTTCCCTCTTGAATTCTCAAGTAGCGGTCAAAAATGGCTTTCACAATTTGAAATTGAACTTTAAAGCATAATTTACCATAAAAGTTTTTTACATTATCACAGAGGTAAGATAAGTAAAACTTACATTTGGAGAAAAGTTTAGTGATTATTTAATCCAAATTTAATAATTTTATCAAGTCTTTTAAAACAGTTTTCTAATTTGAATTGCTTGATTAGACATTGCCAGTAACTGTGAAGAATCTGAGATTGTACCTTGTTTGCATACTTGTAAATTTCTCTAACACCTTTCCATAGATGCACCCTAAAGGCAAGAGATCCTGGGTCGGAGACAAAGGTTTTCTTACTCACAGCAGAGTAAACAGAATGAACTGTGTGTTCCCCTTGTTTCCTTAATTCTAAGACGCAATGTGGAGACTCTTAGTGAATTTTGACCACACTATTAATTTGCCTCAAAACTAAGAAAACAGCTAGGGCAACCTGGTATACTCCTGTAATCCCAGGAATCTGGAGGTTGACTTTGGAGGCTGAAGCAGGTGGATCACAAGTTTGAGGCCAGCCTTGACAATTTAACGAGACCATAAACAACTTAAAGCAATTCTGTCTCAAAATAAAAAAATAAAAGTGGCTGGGGATGTGTCTCAGTGGTCAAGCAATGCTGGGTTCAATCCCCAGTACTCTCCATAACCCCCACCCCCCAATAAAAAGGGAGACTGAAGAAAAATGAATTTTGGAAATATCATCTACTAGAAAAGCCACCCAATGTTTGTATGAGAGGGAGGGATTATCTCTACTATTTAGGGCTACAAACAAATCTATCTGTACTAAATAAAGGTACTATCTCTATTATTCAAGACTATTTGCTAGGCAATATACTTGCAAATATACTTCAAAAAAATGCAGCAACATTTCTCTTCAGAAGATTTATAGAAACCCAAGAGACTAATGAAAAACTGTCTTCTAACAGACTTCTTGGTTTTATACATTTTCCCAGCTTTAATCAGATAAATATAAGCAGCATCTTCAGATATATTTTGTGCTATTTATAACTTCTCTGTATTGATTGTTTTTGTTTGGGGTGCAATGATAAAATATAGTCAATGTAAATAAGAGCAGAGCAGGAATGTAAACTGAGATTCTATAAAAGTGGATGCCAAGATGAGATTTTTTTTTTGGGGGGGGGGCGGGAAACCTTTTCTAGATAAAAGTGAAAGAACACAGGGTTAGGTAGAGATGTCAGAAAAGTAACCCACATATAGAACTTTCTTGAAAGGGCAGATTCAGGCTAGGAATAGACCCAGATTCCAGTGAAATTCTGAGAAGATCTCCACCAATCTGACAAGGAACCCCAAACAAAGATGGACTGATAAAAATGTCCCTGCCAGTGTCCCTACTGGACTCAGCCATCCACTGGGGCAGCTGGAGCTTGGTTTCTCTACAGTGTTGGAACATGAACATAAAAAAAAGTTTAGTCAGGTTGGTGTGGTGGCTCCTGCCTGTAATCCCAGGCTGAGACAGGAAGATCCCTGGTTCAAAGGCAGCTGCAGCAAGAGTGACATGCTTAGCAACTCAGTGAGACCCTGTCTCTAAATAAAATACAAAACAAAAGTAGGGCTGGGGATATGGCTCAGTGGTTGGGTGTCCCTGAGTTCAATTCCCAGTACTCACCGCCCCCCCTCAAAAAAGACTAGTTGATAAGTTAAATATGTTCCTAAAAGCAGATCCTCTTTTGGGGATCTGATTGGTGAACCCAAATAGATGTGATGGCTGGCAGAGTGAAATTTCATGCTAGGAAGACAGGTTTAAAGACTGGTGCTCTTATGTTTTGGGAGTGATAAATGCAATTTGAATATGCAATTTCCTGTAGGATAATATAAAAGATGAAAGGAGGAATCAAAATAAAGAACACAGGAGATTTCCATCCTAGTACAGGACAGGGGCAGCAGAATTGTTTATTAAAGGAGTGATTATTAGATGGTTTGGATTTCATCAATTAGAGTGTCTGTTGTAACTCCACAACCCTGCTTTGTAATGTCAAAGCCACTATGAAGAATGCATAAAACAATTAGTTTGGTTGAGTTCCAGTAAAACAAGGAAGGAAGGAAGGGGGAAAAAGAAAGAGGGGGGGTAGGTAGAGAGAGAGAGATAGATATGAAAGAAGAGAGAAATGGAGAAAAACAGACATGGATCCTAGTATTTTGACAAGGCATAGAAAAAATTTTATGTGCTTTGCAAGTATTCCTCATCTCTTTTTCATGACATGAATTGACCAATGGTTGATAGTTTCCATATATAAAGAATTTATATTCTTTCCAGATATAAAGAAGCCAAACATTGGAAGTACATATTTTCTTTGATAAGTTCCAGCATTTCTATTGAAGTAAGCATCTTCAAAACACATGCACATCTGTTGCTAGATGAAATTTTTCTTTTCTGCTTTAGTTATAGAAGGCAGCTCAAACAGGTAAACATCTGGAGGGCTGGCCTGAGGGAGGAGAAAAGAAGAGATAATGCAATATTTATCTCAATATTTTCTACTTTTCTAATTTCTTGGATTGAAATGGAGACCATCATAGTGAAAAAAATAACTCTCATATAGCTAGTGGTATAAGAATTTGAGACAGAAACTAGAAAATAAGTGCTTTTAAGATATAACAGTTTTCATTTTCTTATAATGCAAAGAAAGTACAACTGATTGCTCAATGTGAAATTGTTTCTTGATTTCGTTTTGGACATAGAAAAATAGCAGTAAAGATAAAACAAAAACTTTGGAAGGAATCTCAAGAAGTAATTATGGGGGGCTGGGGATGTGGCTCAAGCGGTAGCGCGCTCGCCTGGCATGCCTGCGGCCCAGGTTCGATCCTCAGCACCACATACAAACAAAGATGTTGTGCCTGCCGAAAAACTAAAAAATAAAAATTTCTCTCTCTCTCTCTCTCTCTCTCTCTCTCTCTCTCTCTCTCTCTCCACTCTCTCTTTAAAAAAAAAAAAGAAGTAATTATGGAATAGAGTGAGACAAATTGGTAAAAAATATTCCACATAATGGTAAAGTGTCCATGCAGGTAATGCCAGCTCATTTGCTCTTTGACCTGGGAAAAGTATTGCTGGAACCTGGAGCTGGTCATCTAGAGAGTGTAACTACCTTTCAACTTCTGAGACTGGTGGGTCTACAGGCCAGGCCACATGGTTTCACAAGAAATCAAAGAATCCTTTGAGGTAAAGGGAAGGCTCTGCATTCAAGATGGTGAGCCAGAGGGAGGCAGCATTCTGTGTCGCTTGGTGATCCGGGTCTCAACTAGTGGGAATACTGCTTCTCTGAGAGCGATAGAGGACCCCTACACAACTGCTCTCAGGCAGAAATCACCAGAGCTATGACCCTGCTCAGGGTCATGGGCCTCAGGGTTCCAGCAGGACTCCAGCTCCCAGCACCCAGCTCTGGACTGCTAGCCCACACAGGGCCTGTGAGCTCCTTAGCAGGATCACTACGTCAGCATCGCTGCAGAACTCTCAGACGCCGCTCCACTCCCACACAAGTCACTCAGCTGCTACATACCCACAGGAACTCTGGCCACTACTCCCCTGTGGACCCCCATCTACCAAGGAGGGGCTCCCCTGGTTGCCTCCATCTTGCAACTCGACCCCACAACTACTTCCCCTGCGCGGTATCTGGCTGCACCTGGGACATCTCACAAGCTCTGAAGTCAGCCCAAACTGCCGTACTGAATGTTAAGGAGCTCATCTCTGAACACTTGCACAATGCCATGGCCCCACTTGCCCCACCCCACCCAACACCCCAGCACTGGAAGCAGACAGCCTCCGTCTTGGCTCACCTTCCTTGCCGTATTTGGTGGGGGCAGCTCCCAGATTGAAACTCTAGCTGGTCGAGTACTTGTTTTCCCATACCCCCTCTCCCTAGCAGAAGGTAAACCAGGACAGTATCAGCCCAATACAAAACATCTCACAGTGGGACAGGTGCTTAGTGTGGCCAGGGGCCATCCGAGGGAGTCCATTGGGAAGTGCTAAGGTAGAGGGAGACAGGGCAAAAGTTTGGAGACTAACAGAGAGACCTGGAACTAGGAAATCTCCAGGAAAGAAAGGGAGATAGGACTGGGTGCTCAAGTCAAACGAGTGGACCCAAAAAGAGACCCTTGAGGTTCAGTCTCCCCTTAGGGACTGGGGGTGCCAGACCTCACTTCCAGGCTCCCTGCACCAAGACCACCTTCCCACTCTGGTTACTCTCACCATCCTCAGGGAAGAGAGACCAGCTGACAACAGACAACCCCACCTGTTGGATGAAAAAGGAAGTGGGAAAGATACTGATCTACAAAGGAACCAATTAACAATCCTGGTTTCTTCCTTTGAGATTTTTTTCTCTTTTTCATCTTCCCCTCTGTCCTGTCGCCCTCACAACCCCAACATATGTGACACCAAGAAGTTTGCATGAATTAGAATTTTGAGGACTGGGACATATGAATAATACATTATAGGTGAGTATTCTGTATACCCTTTGTTTCCTTTTATTCTTTTTTTTCTTTTATTTTTCTTTTCCCCTCCAATTCTCACTATTTTAACATCCTTTATTTTTCTGAATACATATGTCTGTTTGTTTTATGTACACTACTGCATTCCCACATACTTGTCTACCCCAAATAACCTCCGGTCTATTCTCTATCTTCTAATCATCTTAATTAGATTTCTCTTTCACACTTCCTAAGATACACTAACTCGATGTCCTCACATCCTACCTCCTTAGCATATCATCCTTCTCCTCACTGCCAGTTCATTCTCCACCATCGGAAACTATAAACCATTTTACAAAGCTAATGATTATATAATAGATAATAATCAAATTCAACATTTCTGTACATTGTGACCAAGTTGTAAACGTCTTAATAGCAACAAATTGTTCATAGGTGATATATTATTGATATTGGGATCTGTTAACATTGTCTTTCCCTACAAAGGAGACGAATTAGAAGCCTAGTGGAACACTCTAAACCTATAGGATAAAAACAATAATACCTCAGACCCACAGTGCTAGAAGGGAAGACAAATGAGCCACATGAAAAGACAAGGGAAGAAAGTGTCACAAATAAATCAAAATACCACATTATTAGAATCCATGGCCAGCAAAGCAGATGAAAGTACAGAGAATATGTTCAGGATGTACATAATTAAAATGTTCTGCGAATTGAAAGATGATATAAGATAACAAATACAGGCAGCAAAAGATCATTTCATCAAGGAGCTGTATAAACAAATACAGGAAGCAAAAGATCACTTCAACAGGAAGATAGAGGTTTAAAAAAAAAAGAAATTATTGAAATGAAAGAAACTATAAACCAAATTACAGGTTTAATTGAAAGCATTACCAACAAAGTGGACCACTTGGAAGACAGGACATCAGACAATGAAGACAAAATATAAAATATTCAAAAGAAGGTTGACTACACATGAAAATGGTAAGAAATTATGAGTAAAGTATTCAAGAAATATGGAATAGCATAAAAAGAACAAATTTAGGAGTTATTGGGATAGAGGAAGGCATCTATTAAATGAAATAATATCAGAACAATCTATTAAATAAAATAATAGCAGAAAACTTTCCAAACATGAAGAATGGATTAGAAAACCAAATTAAAGAAGCCTACAGGATACCAAATGTACAAGATCACAACAGATCCACACCATGGCACATTATAATGAAAATGTCCAACATACAGAATAAGGAGAGAATATTAAAAGCCACAAGAGAAAGGAGTCAGATTATATAGAGAGGAAAACCAATTAGGATAACAGCAGATTTTTAAACACAGAGCCTGAAAGCTAGAAGATCCTGGAACAATGTATATCAAGCTGTGAAAGAAAATGAATACCAACCAAGAATCATTGGAGAAAAGATACTCTCTTCAACATTTGGTGTTAGGAAATGTGGAAATCCATATGTAACAAAATGAAATTAAACCTCTATCTCTCAACATGCACAAAACTCAATTCAAAGTGGATCAAAAATCTAGGAATTAAACAAGAGACACTGTGCCTATTAGAAGAAACTGTAGGCCCCAATCTCCACTGTGGCAGATTAGGCCCTGAATTCCTTAACTCTTGTTCTCCTATAGTGCAAGAATTTTTTTTTCCCACTTCTAAAACTTATTTTTATTTTTATTTTTTATTGGTTGTTCAAAACATTATAAAGCTCTTGATATATCATATTTCATACATTAGATTCAAGATGGTTATGAACTCCCAATTTTACCCCAAATACAGATTGCAGAATCACATCGGTTACACATCCACATTTTTACATAATGCCCTATTAGTAACTGTTGTATTCTGCTACCTTTCCTATCCTCTACTATCCCCCCTCCCCTCCCTTCCCATCTTCTCTCTCTACCCCATCTACTGCAGTTCATTTCTCTCCTTGTTAATTTTCCCATTCCCCTCACAACCTCTTATATGTAATTTTGTATAACAATGAGGGTCTCCCTCCATTACCATGCAATTTCCTTTTTCTCTCCCTTTCCCTCCCACCTCATGTATCTGTTTAGTGTTAATCTTTTCTTCCTGCTCTTCCTCCGTGCTCTGTTCTTAGTTGCTCTCATTATATCAAAGAAGACATTTGGTATTTGTTTTTAAGGGATTGGCTAGCTTCACTAAGCATAATCTAGTGCAAGAATTAAAATTGAGAATTCGCTAATGGGATGGATTCAAACTAAAATGTTTCTTCTCAGCAAAAGAAACAATCTATAAGGAGAATTGAGAGCCTATATCTTGGGAGCAAATATTTCCCCCTCAGACATCATATAGAGTATTAATCTCTAGGGTATATAAAGAACTCAAAAAGCTAAGCACCAAAAAACAAACAAACAAACAAAAACCCACAAATAAATCAATCAATAAATGGGCCAATGGGCCAATGACCTGAACAGACACTTCTTAGAGGAAGATATACAATTAATCAACAAATATATGAAAAAAATGTTCATCACCTCTAGCAATTAGAGAAATGCAAATGAAAACTATTCTAAGATTTTATCTCAGTTCAGTCACAATGGCAACCATGAAGAATACAGACAACAGAGGATGTGGGAAACAAGGGGCACTCATACATTGCTGGTGGGATTGCAAATTGGTGCAGCCAATATGGAAAGTAGTATGGACACTCCTTGGAAAAATTGGAATTAAACCACCATTTGACCCAGCTATCCCTCTCCTCAGTCTATACCCAAGGGCTTAAAAACAGCATATTATAGGGACACAGCCACACTGATGTTTATAGCAACACAATTCACAATAGGTAAACTGTGGATCCAACCTAGATGCCCTTCAGTAGATGAATGGATTTTTTAAAAAAATATGGCCTATATACACAATATTACTCAGCAATAAAAGAGAATAAAAGAATGGCATTTTCAGGTAAATGGATGGGATTGGGAAGAGTGACGTTAGCCCATCCCCCCAAAAAACAAATGCCAAAGGTTTTCTCCTATATAAGGAGGCTGATAGTGGGGTAGGGAGGGTGAGCATGAAAGGAATAGATGAACTCTAGATAGGGCAGAGGGGTGGGAGGGGAAGGGGTGGTGAATGGGGTCAGAACTGATGGTGGAATGTGATGGACATCTTTATCCAAAGTACATGTATGGAGACACGAATTGGTGTGAGTATACATTGTATACAACCAGAGAGATGAAAAATTGTGCTGTATCGGTGTAATATGGATCGTAATGAATTCCACTGTCATATGTAAAACATTAATTAAGAAAATTAATTGAAAAAGAAAACAAAACAACTATAGGATAGTGAGGGAAACAAAAATAAAGGGAAGGCTGATGAGTACAGTGAAGCTAGTTGGGGATACCAGGAGCTGGAGGTAAATTGGAGATCAGATGGAACTGTGCAAAGTACACCCCACTGGAGCAGTGGGGAGGTGTTTGAGGATGTGTGACTCAAGGTGACCAAGCCATCTAACGATGTCCTTGTATCTGATACTACATATCCTATGCTTTTTCAGAGGATCTCCCACCTTTTCTCCTAATTTAGATACTTACTACAACACTCACATTAGGGACATCTATGACCAAAATCTTGGCTTCCTGGGATCTTTAGAATATTAAACTGCTCTTCTTTAATGTTTATTAAGGTTCTCATTTATTAGCTACAATGCTAAAGAGAGCTGGCCACACATTTTTGTGGTATTACAGAAATAATTGAGCATCATTTTTCAGTCTCATTCCTCTAATCCAAATACCAACTTATACCAACTTCCCAACATTCTGCGTCTGGAGTATACCATACTACTTTTGTTTAGAGAATACAGTTATATGAAGAAAACAAATATTATTT
This sequence comes from Callospermophilus lateralis, assembly GCF_048772815.1. Classification (NCBI taxonomy): domain Eukaryota; kingdom Metazoa; phylum Chordata; class Mammalia; order Rodentia; family Sciuridae; genus Callospermophilus; species Callospermophilus lateralis. The sequence goes on along the minus strand of NC_135312.1, from coordinate 127,305,836 downwards.
TAAATGGTTTCCCGGACATCTTTGCTGTTACTTCTGCAGTGTTTTCAGACTCTAATGCAGGCAGTTTTTAACAGCTTCTGTTAGGTTTCTCCTTTGGTCTTTTAATTGTCTGAAAAATAGTCTTATTTTCTGGGAACAAACATTATTTGTTTATCTACCAAGGTTTTTTGTTTGTTTGTTTGTTTGTTTGTTTTGTTTTGTTTTTACCTTTTAATCACACAGAATAACCCTATAAATAATCCATCCTCCTTTTTTTTAACTATTTCAATTTTTTTTTTCTACCAGAAATATCCTAATTCAAAAATGATGTACTACATCCGTGTCAGTGTCATATGAAATCAATGACTATAAAGTGTGTTTTAGAACATGGAGAAACTGACCATGAAACCCCTGTGTGTGTGACTAAATTGATTTTTTTTTATATTGTTCCATGTGTAGTCCAATAGTAAAATCCTACCTGGAACTAGACCAAAGGATAAAGGCGTTGATTGGAAATTGTGGGTCAGTTAATATTTATACAATGACAATTATTG